>NC_132929.1:37590000-38292500 GCF_047675955.1 Chlorocebus sabaeus | reverse complement strand
TTAAGTTCACAAGATGATACCTGGAATATATGATCACTTATTCTGGACCACAATTTAGCTGGCATTGAGACACTGATGGCTACCATTCTCCCCTAAGACTGTGAAAAATGGACCACTGCTTGTCCCAGGATATGGGAGGAGGAGGAGGAAGTATGCAACTCAAAATATTTCAACGAAAGGCCTCTGAAACCAAAAAGTGAATACTTTGTCTGGGAGATAGTGGCTTAATGCAATAAAAGCCAACCCACAGGGGCATCTTTAATAGCCACGCAAGTGGAACGGACAACTCTGCCAAGAAATAGGTTCAGCAGTGTTCAGGCCCTGGGTGGTACCCATGCCACCCCAGCTCCCTTCCTGACAAGCTAACCCCTGTGACATGCTCCACTTGCCTTCTGCGAGGCGGTACGCAGCTCTGCCAAGCTGGTGGCCAGGTTCTTGGCACACTGGCTCAGCTGCATGGCTGCGGCCTGGTCACTCACGGTGGGCACTGCGGCTTTGGCAGAGGACACCATCTTGCTTCCAGGCTATAGAGAGATGAAAAGAAAGTAAGACGGCTCCTGGGCAGCAAGAGGTAGAGAGGAGAGACCCAAGCAGCGATGTCTCCACAGCAGTCAGAACTGATTTTGTCCTAAAAAAAAGAGGAATATTAAACAACTCGTCCCCTACTCCCAAACTGCCACCTCAAGCCAGATACTCTAGGGCAGTACATTCTAGGAATGTTTAAAAAAAGAAAAAAGGAGGTGTCATGGAGGGTAGAAAAGGCAAAATTAGAATAGTGGCTTGAAATTCTCATTTAAAACAGATTTCAAAGAGAGTTCCTTATCAAATAGGTTTCACTGTATTTCTCAGAATAGCTCTTCATTCTGCGTCACACATACTCCCAAAAGACTGCTTAGGAAAATGAAGACAGATAAATAAAACAGCTACCATGACCTCACATCTCACAAAGCAAAATAATTTCGCCAGTGAATGGATACCTATGTGCATGTACATATATTTTCAAAAATAAGATCATACTGTTTACTCTATTTCACAATCTCCTTGTCTCACATATCCTACCTTTTAAACAGCTACACAATATTCCAATATATGCATCTATTGCTATTTCTCAATTCTCTGTTGTTGGGCGTGTTTCCATTCTTTCCAATTTAATAAACAATGGTATGATAAACAGCTTTGTAGCTAAATCTGTACACATTTATAATTTTTTTTTTGTATAAATTTTTAAAAGTAGAATTTCTGGATCAAAGAGTATACATACTTTTAAGATTTTTAATATATATGCTATAAAACTATACTTAGAAAAGTTGCAACAAGTGCCAGAGTATAAATATTAAGGACAAAAGTTAATATTTTTAATATTTAAATAATTAATACTTATAAAAGCTACCATGAGTATACAAAAAGCATAAAAAGATAATTCTGCATAATAAAAAATAACAAACTTATGAAAAGTGTTTAACATTTTGAATATCAGAGAAATGCAAAACCAAACAAAAATAGTTTTACAGAGCAAACTGGCAAAAACATACATGTTTTCTTAAAACCTTAATCCCCAATTTCATAAAAGATGTATTTAAAAGCACGCTCCATATTACTGCTAAGCTGTAAATTTAGATTTGTTCAACCTCCTGGAACAGGAGTTTTATAACATGAAGTTTAAAATGTACAAACGTTTTGATCTGTCAATTCAATTTCTACTTATTTTCAACCTTCCCTTTTTCTTGTAAAGATCTATCTATAATAGCAAAGTTAAAAGAACAAAAGAAAAAGGGAAAACAAGGGCAGGGACAGAGTAGAACCAGGAACACGTCTACACGGCTCTGTCTTAATGCCCTACAATCTTGCCAGGGTGGAGACAGTACCCACAACCAGCTCCAGGCTCTCTCCCCTCTCAAATGAAGAGAGAAATGCCTTGTCCACGTCATAATTTGCAATGTCCCAAAGATAAAAATAAGCTATTTGCAATCCTCTCTCCAGGAGTTCAAGAAGAGAACAAAGACTTGAGCACATAAAGATTTTTATCACCTTATTCACGATGGCAAAAAACTGAAAACCTGTACGTCCAATGATGAGAGAAAAGTTGAGTACAGTCATATAACAGATTATTCAAAATCATAAACACTCATATGTTAGATGAAAAACACAAAGGGCCTATATACAATGAATACCAATTTAAAAGAATATATACACACATACACACACACACATACATACTTGTGTTGCATATCTATGTAAAGTATGAGGAGATACATCAAACCTTTCACATTTTATTTCTGCATGTTAGAGTTATACAACTTGAAAAATGAACCAAACAGATGTATCGCTGGGTCCTACAACTATCAGTTGAACTAGAAAGGGATGCGGAACTGACCCACCTCATCATATCAGCTGCTTTTAAGTTGAGAAAAAGTGCTGATAAAGTAGAGACATTTGAATATAAGAAGCACATAAAGGGGAATTTTTCCGCAACTTAGTATTTTTGTTTATTTTATTTTCCTTAAAATGAATCTACCCTTCTTCACCCCAAAGAGACTGACAATACTAACTGTTCAATTGCCACAGAGAACGATCACATCTCTGGAGAAGATGCACTTCACACTTCTTTCCCCGGTCCATGAATAATGACATTAGGATCTCTGCAAACAAAAACCTAAAGCAATACATATTCCTAGGCTGTTCATCACAACCTGCAACTTTTTACATGTTTTCTTCTCTTTGAAGAGAAATACATACGATAATCCTGAGGAAAATGGATCATATGCCATCTCCCCAGGGCAATTTCCCTGCATATCAGCATTTTGCTTTGCCAAGCTGAACCCACCTCTCCTGAAACTGAAAAGGTAAAGAAGAGGCCTTCAAGCCCTGCCTACTGCAAAGACTTAGCTGAGGTTGTGGAATTCATTAATTCCTCTCCTTAAAGGGCAGCCCCTGCCCAGAAGAGGGCTCTGAGTGAGCCCAAGGTGACCACGGCCCTGTTACCTGGAGGAAGTTCTGGCTGGAGATGATGAGAGCCAGCTGGGCACTCAGGTCTTCGGTTTGAGCTTGGCTCCCCCTCACTCCCTGGACCAGTTGAGGGATGTGATCAGCCACTGCCTGCAGAAGGCAAGGAAATGAAAACAGCATGGCTAGAATGGTGGGATCATCCAAAGAAGCTAAAACATGACTCAAGAGCGCTTTTTGGATGTGCCATCCACTCCCAGGGGACACCAGCCCCAGGCCTTGGAATGACACTGCACATTAAGCCAGCTGGGTCCTTATCAACACTGAATCCCATTTTCTGGGCATTTTCTCTACACACACTCTACCCTGTGGTACTGGAGGTCTCAATATATTCCTTCGAAGATGACTGTCTATGATGAGGCCTAAAAGAAGTTCCTTAGCTGCAACTCACACCATCTGGCTCATTGCCATTGCAAACCTAGAATCAAAGGATCTACACGATTCACCGGTGGTAAACTGAAGTCATATGGCCCCATGTTGAGAAGGTGAGGGAAATACTTGGATACCCATGCATGTAAGTGCTTTGGCTTCTTACTTTGCAGGCACGCATTCTGTGCATCAGCCTTTGTGTTGCCATGGCCCCTCTTTCTCTAAGAAGGACTTCTCATTCTCAAGCTGGAAAGCCCAAAGCCAGGGGAAAGGAGAGAGGCGCAGCATTCTGTGAGGCAGGGCTGCTGTACAGTAACGGGCTCCTACGGTGTCTTGGGAGACGAGCCTTTTACTTTCTCTGTGTTCTGTCCACACTTCCTTTCTGTGCCCACACGTCCTTCTCTGCTTAACGAGGCTCTCAGAGGCCACAGCACTGTGGCTATCATTGCAGATAAAGGTGCCCAGTGCATACTGCCTGGGAACATATTTTTCTAGGACTGCTCCAGCACAGGTTAAAAAAATGTTTCCAAGGAATTTTAGGCCCCCTTTAGGACTGCTAGTTCTGCTAGTTCTAGTCATTTGCTCCACTCTCCTCTCTTCTTCTCAATCCTTTCATTTCCTGGTAGTGACACTCGACACCTAGCATCTTCAGTCTCTCTGCAGAAGAGGGGCGAGAGGTCTCACTCATCTGGTGGCATGTCCCTGCATGTGAGCTGCACATGCTCTCAGAGAAGGAAGTTTCACTGCTAGCAGCTGAACGGAGGACCCAAAGGAAGCAAACTCCCCCACAGCAGATGCCCTCACTCTCAGCAAGACCCCTTCGCTATCCACACAGGACCGAAGGACACCAGCCCAGGACCCTACTATGTCACTGAGGCTTTTCTTCCTGGAGTGCATTCAGTCCACAACAGCAGCAGGGCTGGCCTCAGAGAACCCAGATTCAGGAATAGAGGGCTCTATCAGAAGTAAAGCCATTTCTGAAGTGGGAGCAGTGGCACCCCTCACAAATGTGAATCATTTGGCAGAGATTTGAAGAAGGAGAGAGGGTGCAGTTGGCTCTCATAACCCCAGCACAGACAGGTATGCCTCCCAGCCAGCTACCACGGCTAGCTGCAAATACTTCTAAGACATACCAGCCAGACGTGCCCCCACATGTGGGCAGTGGCTCTGCAACTGGATTTTGTGTCTGCCACGATTCAGAGGAGCCCTGGGGAAGTCAACTCCTTGGGCTCTTAGAGAAACCAACAAGGGTGTTTACTGTCCCTTTTGTAGTAAACTGGGCTCAACTTAGCATCAAGGCCCAGGTGTCAGAAGAATAGAGACATAAGGGCAACAGCAAAAAACACCAAAGCACAAAGTCACAGAGGCTAGACGGGATGAAATAAATCCTTGAGGTGCAATTACTAGAAAGCAGGAAATCAACCCTGCTCCAGGGAGCAAGGCTGAATTCAAAGTCCTGCCTCTCAAAGAAAGGCCACTCTGGAAACTCAACACTTCCTTCCTATTTCAGAGCCCTAAAATGGCCTCGTCATTGATCCTCTTTGGTTCAGTCTCTTGAAAAGAAAACTGTGGACAAAAGTAAGACAATGCTGGAAGAAAATCATACTTTCCTTCCGAACACAGGCCATCCACTTAATGGACAAAAACCAGACGTGTATACACCTGGAACATGGGAACTGGGACAAATTGGATTAGAAGCTTGGATAATCTGTCTTTACTGAATTACCAGGGGACTTGGCGTTCTAACGTTATCAGGGTCATCTGCAGCTGATCTGGCTCTCTGTGCACTGGAACCTCACCTTGCAACTCTGGACCAGCTGCTGCTGGGCCGCAGGGTTCTTGTTGGAAACAGCTGCATTCTGGGAGGCGGCAATGGTCTGTGTGGCTGCTGCCGCGGCCTGCTTGGCTGCAACCTGCAGAGGAGTGATAGATGAGTCAGGGTCTGCATATGCAACACACATGCATGTTTTACAGCTCACTTCCACCACAGAGTCAGGATAGGTTTGTTGGTCTAAAAGAACTCCAAAGAGCAGGCTTTGTCTTTTAAAACCAGTGATGACCCTAATCTCACAACACACTATCTTCCTTGTGTTGACATCCTCTGAGACAAGTGACAAAGACAGGCATGCTTGAAAGCTCAAGCTTTGAAGTTCATTTGTCTTTCGCAAAAACAAAAGGGATGATCCCAAGATCATAATGACACTGACAAGCTGCACCAAGTGTAAATGTTTTTGGAAAAAAAAATCTTCCACAAGCAGCATAGATGGTTCTGTGTCAAGCACAAATGCTGGTGCTCTCTCAGTACTCAAAAGCCTTAGTTCCAAAATGCTGAGACTTTCCCACCAGGGCACTTAATTGGGTTTATCCTCGTCTTTTTCCAAGATCAACAATGTTACTTTTCTTCCAGAATATAGAAGACTGTATATGGAGGGACTTCCCAGCACACAGGCAAAGGTCTCAGCTTCCAAACTCTCAAATTTCAGTGTAAGGTTCTCCTGTGTGCATTTGTAGGATAAACTTTTTTTAAAAAAACATAGTTTGTGCCTATTACTATTTTAACTTTCTTTTTCAGAATAATTACTTCAAAAAATAACAAATATATTTCACTCCCTTCTATACCTCTCCACCCAAGCCTAATCTCCGAAGTTCATATTTCCTATGGGAAGTCCTGACAAAGTCACTGACTCCAACAGAATATAAATATTTTCAGCAAAAGATCATTCTTGAATGTGTATATCCTTTAATGCTAGGGAAAAAAAAATCCAGTTCCTCCTGAAAAGAGTCTAAATTCTATTCTTGAACGTTAGAAAGGATTCGAGCTTACAGAAGCAGCTTTTTCCAATGGAGTCAATGCCTTTATAGTACTCAAACCTTCAAACAATGATGTTTGAAGTCAAACAACCTTGACTTGGCTTTCTTTATATGGGCAACACCTTGTTAATTCAACTCTCTTTTCAAATAACTCTTTGCAGTTTAAGATGGGCATCCCAGGAAGCCAGCCTCTTTCCTGACCTCCAGTCGGTTGACAATTTTTTTCTTAATAGCATTCTGGGCAGCTGCGTTGGTTGCTACCCGGAGGCCTTCTGCAGCTTCTCTCAGCCTTTGCTGCTGGTCCTCATTCTCCGGGTTGGCTGCAGCCCCCTGCAAAGGTGAAAATAAAGATTTCAAGTGGTCCAGCGGGAGACATCACTGAATTCATGCCTTCAGTATTGTTTTTTCTTAGTAATAGAAAGCATTTGGAAGGATAGTCGAATGCTGCAAGCAATATCTTTATGATGAAGATGTTTCCTCATGCAATAAAAAAAACCTACCAGGGGATGTTTCAAAACTGCGTGGCTAAACAGTTAGAAATCCAAAGTAATAATTAAACACTTGAGAACACTGCCTTGGTTGTCCATACAGATTAACCTAGGGTCAGAAACCCATGGTTTAAAAGATGGGAAGATTAAATCTCCCCTCTTCCTATCTCTCCCAGGGAGCATCTTCTTTTCATTGGCATGACATAGAAATGACACAGGTCTTCATGTCACTCCTGAAATACCCTGTGGCACAGGTAAATGTGAAGGGGTAAGAGTCCAGTATCAACTCAGGCGGGGACAGAGGGAAGACGGGGAAGGATGGAGGGAGGGCTCAGGAATGCCATCAAAAAGATTCCAAGGAAATTTTGTGAAACAAAGACCATGCCCAGAAATCACATTCCTAGAGAGACAGAGTTGGAAAGTCTAGTGCAAAGTCAAGATGGTACCCAAAAGTACTGAATTAATGAGAGAAAGGTAATGCCCTCAACCCGACAGAAAAAGAGGAAGGCAATGTGCACAGTCAGTCATGCATTCTTTGTCCAGCCCCACAGCCCTTTTACTTTGTTGCTTTTAGTTGAACGTGTCTTAGAAACCTAAGTGGATTTTATTTAGATAGGTGGGATTCTGAAGCAGGGGAAGGCTAATGGTAATGCAGAGAAAGGATATCATTTTAACTCTACAATAATTCAACAAATGCTCACCGCACATCCAGCCTTCCTCTCCCACCAACAATAACAGCAGCCATCAAGATTTCCCTCACCAGGGCCTGAATGCTTGATGTCTACAGATCAATGAGTTTCTTCCTATGAACGCTTTCAGGCAATAATGTTTGCTCTCGAGGCAGGGCGAACAGTAGAGAACAGCACACTGATTTATCGAAAATCAATTTCCTAAAAGTCTAGATTTCCAAGTGGCCAATTTGCTAAACTTATCAATTTATAAGAACCGATTTCTTTGAGCTATTTATAAAAGTTATAGCAACGCATACAGGATGGACTAGTTTTAACAGCTGTGGCAGAATTATTTTGGCAACCCTCTTGAATAGAATCTCCTATTCTTTCAAACCTTAACCATTCTCATAATCTTGATTTTGTGTTTCTAGCACTGAAGAATTTTTATTTCTGTATTTCACATGCAAAAGGATTGTTTGGGCTACTTTTGGTTTCTTTTGCAGGTTTATGGAAGTTATTTTGTTTTTTTCTGGTCTTCAGGTATTTTCTAAGTCGCTCCTTTATATATGTCTCACGTGCACATCAGTCTTAATTTTATGTATTTTGAGCAGCTGGAAACCAGCATTTCTGCACTTCACACTGATATGGATGCTTTGGGTCCTTGCTCAGCAATGTCTTTTTTTATGATGAATATGTATCAGATATGGGGTACTAATCTTGGCCTGAAATCTTAGTTACTAATCATGAAATATATTTTTTCTGCACATTAAATATAATCCTTGGAAGTCTAACCTTTGCGTGTTCTTTAGCTTTCAACAAAATTCAGCAAATTAAAATATTGCTACAAAGACAAAATGAAAACTTTTAACTAAAAGCTGAAAGAATTTACAGAAACACTTAACATTGTCCCATTTAATATAAATAACCAAAGTCACATGAATACTTAGAAGAAATGAGTTTTTGGTAACTTGGTAAATGCAGTGAATTGGCCTGGTAAACAGTCACATCAAGAAACAAAACATGGCCGGGCGTGGGCTCATGCCTGTAATCCCAGCACTTTGGGAGGCTGAGGCGGGTGGATCAAGAGGTCAGAAGATCGAGACCATCCTGGCTAATACAGTGAAACCCCGTCTCTACTAAAAACACAAAAAATTAGCCGGGCATGGTGGCAGGTGCCTGTCCCAGCTACTCGGGAGGCTGAGGCAGGAGAATGGTGTGAACTCGGGAGGCAGAGCTTGCAGTGAGTCAAGACTGTGCCACTGCATTCCAGCATGGGTGACAGAGTGAGACTCCATCTCAAAAAAAAAAAAAAATGAAACGTGCACACTGGCCTGGCTCAATACTGCTTATGTGGCATTAGCATTCATCTTTTTGAGTTTTAATTTTTTTCATTTGTAAAATAAGGAATGGACTAGATCTACCCTATAGTTCTTTCCAACCTAGCAAGTAATTTTTTGTGAATGTAAGATTTTCTCAAATAGCTATGTGTAGACTGAGAGAGGTGAGGTAAACTAGTAAAACCTTTCAAAAAAAAATTCAACTACTACACAAAACCCAATACATACACACACACACACACACACACACACACACACACAGAGCATATATATATATCATATATACATATATGATATATGTATAGCTTAAAGAAGGGGGTTAAAAGCAGAGCTTATTGGCTGAAACAGGGATTAGGAGACAAGGGAAGGAAGCTCAGATGCTGCCCCTCCCTGGGTCTCTCCTTCACCGCTACCCACGAGGTGTCTCTAAGAACTCTCAGTCCTCAGGTAACATGAATGCCAGTTCAGTCAGGAGAGGTCCTCTACATGGCTATGTGTCACAATACTTTTTTTTTTTTTTTGAGACGGAGTCTTGCAGTGTCATCCGGGCTGGAGTGCAATGGCACTATCTCGGCTCACTGCAACCTCTGGCTCCCAGCTTCAAGCAATTCTCCTGCCTCAGCCTCCCTAGTAACTGGGATTACAGGCATGTGCCACCAAGACTGGCTAATTTTTGTATTTTTAGTAGAGACAGGGTTTCGCCATGTTGGTCAGACTGGTCTTAAACTCCCGACCTCAGGTAATCCACCCACTTTGGCCTCCCAAAGTGCTGGGATTACAGGTGTGTGCCACCATGCCCAGCCCACAATACATTTTAAGTGAAGTAATGCACATATTAGGTTGAGATACCAATTCCCGGAAGCCAGGGAGATGAGGTAAGATGTGGAAACACTTAATGAATCTATTTTTTTTTTTTTTGAGACGCAGGTTTGCTCTTGTTGCCTGGGCTGGAGTGCAGTGGTGCGATCTTGGCTCACTGCAACCTCCACCTCCTGGGTTCAAACAATTTTCTCCTGCCTCAGCCTCCCGAGTAGCTGGGATTATAGGTGCACACCACCACCCCCGGTTAATTTTTTGTATTTTTTAATTTATTTTTTATTTATTTATTTATTTTGAGATGGAGTCTTGCTCTGCTGCCCAGGCTGGACTGCAGTGGCCGGATCTCAGCTCACTGCAAGCTCCGCCTCCCAGGTTTACGCCATTCTCCTGCCTCAGCCTCCCGAGTAGCTGGGACTACAGGCACCCGCCACCTCACCCAGTTAGTTTTATGTATTTTTTAGTAGAGATGGGGTTTCACCATGTTAGCCAGGATGGTCTCGATCTCCTGACTTTGTGATCCGCCCGTCTCGGCCTTCCAAAGTGCTGGGATTACAGGCTTGAGCCACGGCGCCCGGGCAATTTTTTGTATTTTTATTAGAGACGGGGCTTCACCATGTTGGCCAGGTTGGTCTCGAACTCCTGACCTCAAGTGATCCTCCCGTCTTGACCTCCCAAAAGTGCTGGGATTATAGGCATGAGCCACCGTGCCTGGCCTTAATGAATCTTATATGCATAGAAATACATTTAAAATATTATTTTAAGGGCAGGAATTTGAAGGTGAATTTTATTTTCTTTTTTCACATTTATCTGCATGTTCTATTAATTCTATAAGAAATGTGTGCTAGGTACACAATAAAAAACCCAGAAAAATATAGCCTTATTCATTTAAAACAGTTCTCACCTAGAGATGCACATCGGAATACCCTGCAGAACTTAAACATGCAAGCGCGTGTGCACGCACGCATGTACGCACATACACACACACAGAGTCCTACCAGTGACCTTGTGAATCAGGATCTTTGGGGATGAAACTGAGACATGTGAATTTTAATATGTTTCACAGGGAGGCTATGTGTCAGACCCCAGGTTCCCAATCACTAGGTTTTGTAAGCATTATGCCATAGCATAGCTGTGAAAAAGCACAAAGCTAACACTCTTCATCCTTTTATAATATTTAAAACTGTGATGGGGATTTAAAGAACAGTAACGTAGGAAATAGTCTACTGTGCAAAATCTTGCTAGAAGTTTAGTTGAGAAGTCAAATGGAGGGCAAAGTAACATTAAGGCGTTGAGGAAGATAACAGGTTTAGGTGAATTTGCTGTTGAAAAATCTCAGGTTTAAATTAGTCACCACGTTCAATGAAGCCAACACATTGATGACCAAATGGAAAAAGAGGCCTCCCTAAAGAGGGCACTTTGCTGCTACGGCTGAGTCAGTACCACTCCCCTGAAGCATTTCATTCAGATGTTCCATCACCTCCTTTGCCACAAGAACAGGGTTAGATGTTACAAGCCACTTATGTTTTAAGCAAACAAAAAAGCACACTTGGCTGAACATCCCCCATCTGGAAGGTACCTTCCAAATCCTAACACTTACTAGTGTTCACTTTTCATACAAACAGATCCAGTAGAATACCTTTGCAGCTTCCACCATGCGAGCAGTGGAGTCGGCTAACAGTTTTGCTGCTGCCAGGAGCTTCTTCGAATTCTCCATGTCGATTTCGGCTTCTGCATCTGACCTCATTGCATTGACCAGGTCTGATGTGGCTTGGGCCAGGACCCGCGCCTGGCGCACCATTTCACCTAGAGGACGGAATAGAAGATGTGGTCGGTTTGTCTGCTTTTCAAAGGTCAGTAAAACCTCAGGAGCCAGTAGAGTCTTGTCTCTACTCTTCTGATAAGTGGGAGCAAAAAACCTGAACCTCCATGCTCTACTCCTAAGCAGTGCATCCAAATTAGAACCCAAAATGAAAATATTCCCTGCAGCTGCGAGGATGATACTCCCCAAACACATCCGGGTTCAGCCTTTCACTATGAGGCATGAAGAGAACAGAAGGAGCCAAAGAGGAACACTTTTTATAAAGAGAGGGCAGGGAACAAAATTACGTGGATTTAGCATTAGTAAACACTTATTTAGAAAACACTGCTTTCTTCAGTTTGAAAACCACTTACACAAAAGCCTCTATAACAAACTTTTTGAAGAACTGGCACAGAACAAAATTATTTTTAAATTCTGTATTAATGTGTAGGCTACCTAGCACCAGATGAGGGATATTACACAATCCACTCAATGTGTGCCACTTGGCCTTTGCTAATAGAAGCACAGACCCCAGCTTCATGCTCAAATGCTATGACTTGCCTTGGCCTGGAGTTTTCCCTTCCAATTTTCTCTTTGCTCATCCTTTTTTTCCCAGCACTGATTTTGATCTTGCATTATTCTTTGGTCTTATTGCCCCTGTGATTTTACTGAAATCTATTTTAATTTCCCTCTGGAAGTAGGAGGAGTATAACAACCAACATTAAAAACTAGCACGATTCAAATGTAAGGGATTTCTTCCTCTAGCAAAAGCCATCTGAAAAGAATGCTGAAGCATTGTAACAAAAAGGGGGAAGAAGAAAGCTTTTACTCAAATAAAAATGTGTTTAATTCAGTGTGGTATCCTGGACTGGATCCCGAGACGGTTAAAGGACATCAGCAGAAAACCTGATGAAATCTGAATAATGCCTGTAGTTTAGTTAGTAAAGTACCAATGCTAATGTCCTGGTTTTGACAAATGTGCTATCTTTTAGTGAAGTTGTCAAAAATGGAGAAACTGGGAAAAGTACACGGGACCTCTCCGTATTTCCTCTGCAACTTTTTTTGCAAATTTAAAAGTATTTCAAAATAAAAGGATTATCAAAAACAAACAAACAACAACAACAAATTCAAATGTGTGAAGCATTCCTATCTTGTTAAATTATTTACGGATACAGAAGAACATAAGACAATTTTCTTTAAAAAAAAAACAAAATTCGTTATAAGGTATTGTTCTATGCTGTCAAGGAAGCTCAAAAACAGATCTCTTACAGATTACTAGTTGGTTTGCAAATTGTGGGTCCTTTCTAGAGAAAAATTTCTTAGACACATTTAAAATAAAAAGTTACCTACTGGCCCAGCACCTCCATTAATAGGAATTTGCCCTACATTCGAAAAGTAAACTATTTTTACAAGAATGCTTATTGTAGTATTTTTGTAAAAGCAAAACAAACTAACAAACAAAAAAACTAAATGTCCATTAAAATATCACTGGTTAAATTATGATGCCTACAAAAATAGAATACTATGCTGCCACTAAAAAGACTAACACACAGGTGGACATGAAAAAAGTCCAGGCTGGGCACGGTGGCTCACCCCTGTAATCCCAGCACTTCGGGAAGCTGAGGCGGGCAGATCACCCGAGGTCAGGAGTTCAAGACCAGCCTGGCCAACATGGTGAAGCCCCCATCTCTACTAAAAATACAAAAATTAGCCGGGCATGGTGGCAGATGCCTGTAATCCCAGCTACTTGGGAGGCTGAGGCAGGAGTATCTCTTGAACCTGGGAGGTGGAGGTTGCAGTGAGTCAAGACTATGCCACTGTACCCCAGCCTGGGCAACAGAGTGAGATTCCACCTCAAAAGAAAAAAAAAAAGAAAAAAAAAAGTCTTTAAGACATATAAAGTGAAAAGGTTATGAATTTCGGGGATTTTGATGGCACAGTGGTGAGCTGGGTTTGGGGAGACTTCCTTTTCAATAGATTATAAAAAGGTGTATTGTATATGTTTTTAAACTGACTGCATATTATGTATGATGCTTTGGAATCTGAAAACACCTTTCTGCTGGAGACAAACTGTCCTCTAAGGGCTGGACAATTTAGAGACTGCAGAGGCTCAGCAGGGAACATGTCTTTGATATGCAAACTAACCAATCCAGAGCTATTCCTCCTCTAACTGGCCCAGACACTCAGGAGACACTGTTCCTCTGCCTGGATCATCCTGGGGCCAGGTCCCAGGTAACTAGCCACCACCTCCATAATTTAGAGCCTGCCAAAATTATTTAAACTAGCCAATCCTAAATTGTTTACCCTGCCCTGCATTTCCCAAGAAGTTCCAATAAAGGCCATGGTCTAGGCCCTCCCCTTGCTCCTGTCTTCTCCCTCCTGACCACCCTGATGCTCTCCCATGACCCTGTGTGGCAGGCGCTGACCCCTCCAGGGGACACGCAAGTACAACAAACT
Organism: Chlorocebus sabaeus; assembly: GCF_047675955.1. Lineage (NCBI taxonomy): Eukaryota > Metazoa > Chordata > Mammalia > Primates > Cercopithecidae > Chlorocebus > Chlorocebus sabaeus. The sequence goes on along the minus strand of NC_132929.1, from coordinate 38,278,747 downwards.
TCTGAATTCCCAGCCTTGATCTTGTTTCCTTCTGTGGCTGCTCCAACTTTGCCATACCATACCCAACATGTGCATTCACAGAACAAAGGATACGCTGCGAATCTAACAAAATAACAAAATCTAACCATCATAACAAAAACCCGGTGAAATCTGTTTAAGTCTGTAAGCAAGAGTCTTGTATCTTTTTCCAAGCTTCAGTGGGGAAGTCTTTGAGACCAATGAGAACTTGCCCTTGCCAATCATCCAGGCAGCCTTCACCTTCCCTGTGGGTGAGCACCACCATCAGGAACACCAAAACCCACCCATCCACCCACCCACAGCACAGTGCCTTACCGGCATCACCCATGGAGCTGAAGATGCTCTCAGTGACACACATGATGGTGTCGGTGGCCTGGTCGTAGCGGCCGATGGGCTCGCCTCGGCTGGCAAACTGCCGCACATGCTGCAGGAGATCATGGAGGGCCTGGCTGACTACGCTGGCCGCTGCGCTGACCTGCTTCAGGAGCTCACTGTCGGTGGTGGCCGCCTGGCAGGCACGGACGCAGTTCTCCACTGAGCGGTCCACCAGCTTCCCTGCTTCAATCAGCTGCTCCTGGCACACGGGGGAGCTGATAGTGGGGCTCACAACCTGAAGCGAGACAGGAACAGGTTGTGGGCACTGCGGTTGAATCCCGGTCCCTCTCCATGTGCCCCCACAGTCCCATCAAGGCCCTTCCTACGCTGGGCCTCGGTTTCTTACTCACAGGACCATTGCTCGGTTTCTTACTTACAGGATCATTTCATTCAATGAAACCATTGCTTCAGTCTCACACACTCTGCTTTTCTACTTCATCCTTGTGATTTGACATGTCCCGCTGATTTATAATGTCATTAGTCACACGTGACAGTCCATACTACTGCCCTACTTCCATAGAGAGAAATTCCTGAGATTTCCCCATTATACCTCCTTCCTTTTAGGATCCTTTGAATTCAGTCTTTTGAGTTGGGATACAAAGACTACCTAAAAGAATTCTATTTCTATTCCCAGAAACACCTGAAACTCTGCCTCATAGTCCTTTAATGAATAGGGGGGTTCTGTCAGTTCCTTGTAAATTCTAGCAGTGTGGACAAGGAAAGCTTGAGGGAGACAATGCTGCAAATCTTACCATAGGCTCTCGATAGCAAGCTGAGCCAGATCACAGATCTATACAACATGACAGGCCACCAAGTCCAGAAATGGACATTTCCCATCTTCTGATGCATCATCACCGAGAGGACACATGAAGTGGAAGGGAAAGGTACTTGGAGCAGATAGTCCTGAGTTGTTACTCTAGTTCTGCCACTTACTACTTCTGTGGCCTTAACCTACTAACATCTAAGGGCCTCAGATTCCTCATCAGTGAACTAGAGATAATGGTACTTAATCCTGCTTGCAGCATTACCGGGGAGATGTAATGAGGGGATGTATGAAACACAGAGTGTGTATACCCTGGCAACAATTAACATCCCCACTTGGACACTGTGCAGCCTAGAAAGGGTTCCCATAAACTCTGTGGCTTATTTCTGAACCCATTTATAATGCTGTACCACACAAGGCAAGAACTATTTTTGTGCAGGTGTAAGATGCACTGAGAAGTCCAAAGGGGAGACACAGCAATTTGCATATAGAAATGAACTAGTGAAAAGTACCAACGGCCTGAGGACTTGGGCAAAGAACAAATGATAAAAGCAGAATCAGACCATTTATGCTAAAATCCCATCATCACTTAAGACACTTGAAAGAAGTTCTAAAGCTTAGACTATTTGAAAAAATTCCACCCCTGCTACCCACCAAATGCCTGGAGGCAGATAACAGCAGGTGATACTGCATAGAAAGGGCTGGGGCGCCAGCTGGCTTACCTTGGCACATGCCACAAGCTGGGAGGTGGAGAGGGCACACTGGGTGGCAGCGGCAATTACCCTGTTCTGTAGGACAGTATCTTCGGCCACTTGGGCAACATTCTTTGCCTTTAGTACCAACATGGCAGCTGCATTGGCAACAGCTTTGGCCAAACTCATTAAAACATCCTGAGAAAAGGGAATCAAAGACTGTTCATTTATTTCTCTCTAATCACCTTTCACAGCCTGAAAATAAACATGTTATTAAAATTCCGTTTGATCTTTTTCCTTCAGCACTTCAGAAGTTTTTTTACTTGTTTTTTAAAATGTCAACTTATCCTTAGAGGTAATTAAAAAAGGAGACTAGTATCCTAATAACTCAGTCTCTTACATCCATTAAGTAGCACAGGTTTAAATCTAAAATAGTGAATTTCAGGGAAGGGTTATTATTTTAACCACTGATTCACATTCATGCACTTATCTAACACAAAGTCTTGACCACGTCTCTTGGATGAGTGGCCGATATGGTGGATCAGGAGAAGCTGAAAACATAGTCAGATGCCACAACATCATGTGCCATAGTTATAATTCATGGCCTCCAAGTCATCATGCCCCACTGCAACTTGAAAATGTATCTTCTGGATTTCTACTTTGCCCAAAGATCTGAGTCGTCATCAGAAATTTAGCCATAGCTCTACCTCCAGAGGGCAACATTTGATGCACACAGACACATAGCTGGCACCAATACCTACGACTCAAGAGCTAAGAAATGCTCTGAACATGAGTTATTCTCAGTGTTCTGCAGCCTTCTGGGTAGGAATTAAACTATGACAGAAAGCAGAAAGAGAGCCTATATAAATACACTAGCTATAAGATGGTCTGACTGAAGATGCAAGGAGCGCTGAGCCTTGAAACATCAGTTTATGCTTCAACTCAATGACCAGGCATTCTGCCTGCAGAAAGAAGAATCCTTTGAGCCTACCAGATTTGTCACCCATCTGTTTGACCTGAAGAATAACCACGGTTACAATTAATTTACTTCTTTGCTTTTAATACTGAAAGTAGTTTATTTGACTTGGAAATGCCTTCCCAAACATACAAGCCATTTTTATTTTGTACAAACATGTCAAGGCTTTTCCCCTCAAGGAAATACGGTCAGAAGTCTTCATTAATTCATCAGATGATAAAGACCACATTTGATTCGAAATGTAAAGGGCACCCACAGTGTCTTTACAGTGAGATATTTCATGAGAAGATACAATGGAAATAATATTCAGCCTGCACAGTTTTACACAGAACAAAGACTAGATACAATCCAGCTAAAACAGAAACCCATGAATCTATCAAGTAAGCTGATTTTAAAATGGACGAAAACTAAGTGGTCTTCAAGGAGCAGGTTATTCCAGTCTTTCTTAGGTCTGTGATGTTTCCTGGCTACCCCAGGTATAATTAAAGCCCATGGTGCTGAAAGCTGAAGATTCCTTTGGGATTTGACTGGCACTTGTCTACCACACAACTTTTAGGAATTGCTCCCACTATGGCAAAGTTACAGTTCCTGGACATTTATTTCAATGCTCAGTGAAAACACAGCTTGAATGTCACAAATTATTAAAAAGATTTTTAAAAATAACTTTCCAAAGTAGGTCATGGTATTCCCTCACTTGACATGAATTCATCTTTTCAGATGGGGGCCAGGATTTGGTCACATAGAATCATGATTGTTCTAAAGGGCTTTGTTAGAATTGTTTAAAGAAATCCTGTTCCTCTTATTAATTTTGTCCAAAAAAATACAGTTAGAAAAAGAATGTGATACTACAGCTATAGCTGCTGACAAGGCCTTTGTCAAAATTTTCAACAAGACCACTATTATACAGCCAGTGTAAAATAAATCTTTGTTAACTATGGGAACATGCAGTACATTAAGAACCCAAGAAAAGCTCTGAGATATGATCTCAAGAATCAGAAAAATAGAGTAAGAAATCCAATGTCAGTTACTCATAACTGGAGGAGGTTGCAGGATCACCTTACTGGCCTGGTCTTTACCTAGAGAGCTTACACAATTGAAAACATTAAAGTCAGGCCTGTCCCTGCTAACAAAGGCTCTGTAGGACTATCACCCTGAACCTGAACCTGCTTCCTTTGCACATCTGAATAGAAACAAACATTAGGAAGCAGAGTTGACATTCATACACAATGAAAATAATCTGCTAAAGTAGGGAGAGGCAGGTAAAGCTTTTAAAAAATACAAGGTTGCATGCGATGTTTTAAGGAAGAATTGTCTTTCTCCTTAACGTTCCTTGGCACTTTGGAGAAAACAATAATATTAATACTTTTGGGGAAAGTAAATGACCATGTCAAGATAATTAAGCCTAGTAAAACAACAGCTGAATCTCCTATTTACCAAGTTCCTAAATAGGTACCTGCCTACAAATAATTACCTGCCCTAATATAAAAGGTAAAGGCCAACGCAAGAGAAGTTTAGGGATATGGAAAGGGAAATCAGGATGGGGACACAATTAACTTGGGTTTAGCAGAATATATTGATGTGCAGTTCATTCTGATTCTAGGGAACTTATGACCAGCCATCTCAGTGTAGAAATGGTTTCCAGGAATATTCCTACAGCCCATGATACGAACTCACCCTCCATCATGACACAAATGTGCATCGAATGTCTTATTGCACTGCGGGATACAAGTGAATCCCATAGCCCAGTGCCACAGGCATGTGGAGAGTGAAGGAGAAACAAACACATCTATGCATGAAGGTTGAAATTTCATGTCTCACAACATACATGATCACATCTTAGTTTAACTAACACATCTTTTGCTTATAAAATTTGGAAGTTCTAGATAAAATGGCATGCAAAATTGCCACCCATGAAGCAAGAAACCTGAATGCCAGAGGAAAGCTAATGATCTTTTTGTTCTGTCTATAACATATTATAAAATCATTGTCAAATGAAGAGGTGGTCAAAACAGATGAAGTCAAAAATGCAGGAAAAAAGGTATTGAGAGGTGTCAGGTAGTTAATAAAAACATTGTGTTATTTTCTGGACTTGGTGATATTTGTGGTATGAGTTTATATAAGTTTGCAATTCTTTGTGATTTCTTCTAAGTAAATATTTCACTATATACATAATTCAAAAACATTTTAATAAGTGAAGGCTGATGAAATTCTGTAGAATCCTAAACAGTGAACTTGACACAAGATTTGGAAAAGGGCATCTTTCAGAGAACCTGGGCTAGAACGGTAACAATTTAATTAGGATATATTTATATATGACTTGCAAAATGAGAGACTTAGGAGGAGGAGTAAAGGGCACTGGCCCACCAGCACATAAGCAGCTCATCCTGGCCTGAACTCCCCCAGCAGCAGGCCTCTGCGCCTCACCCTTTGAGGGACAGGGATGGAGGCAGATGAGCAGAGATACCTGATGCTTTCTGAGCTGCCGTGAGGTGATACTGCACACAGTGGTGACACTCGCTTCCCAGAGGGCAAGCAGCACATGGCCCTGGTATTGAAAAAGAAGGGTCACAAAAAAGACTTCTCTGCCACGCTTGTGGTTTTGGATAAGACACAAAAAACAAACCACCTCTGAGTACAAAGGAAATTCTCTCTGTCTCTCTCTCTCTGTGTATGTGTGTTGAAGTACATAGGTTTTCATGTTTATGAGGACTCAAGAATGATGCCATTAAACCCTTCTCCTAAACAGGTAAAATAAGACTGGCCAGGCGCTGATAATCAGAGGTTAGGTGACAGATACCAGGAGTTCATGACACTATTAATATTTCTTCCCTTCTTGTGATTAAAGAATGTCCACCATATTGGAAAAAAAAAGTAATAATCAGGGCCGGGTGTGGTGGCTCACGCCTGTAATCCCAGCACTTTGGGAGGCTGAGGCGGGCCGATCATGAGGTCAGAAGTTTGAGACCAGCCTGATCAATACAGTGAAATCCCATCTCTACTAAAAATACAAAAACTAGCCGGGCGTGGTGGCATGCGCCTGTAACCCCAGCTACTCAGGAGATTAAGGCAGGAGAATCGCTTGAACCCGGGAGACGGAGGTTGCAGTGAGCCAAGATCACACCACTGCATTCCAGCCTGGGTGACAGAGTGAAACTCTAATTTAAAAAAAAAAAAAAAATCAGGAAAGCTACATATGTGCTTTACAGTGATGAAACATGGTGTCAGTGAAATGAGTTTTCCTATTAAAAAAAAATTTTTTTTGGTAACACAAAAAGACCTCACTCCCAACATAATACATCTCAATCGCATTCTTGACAATCTCAAAGAAAATTTAGTTAGTTTTTGAAATATTACATTCTGCCTGCTAGGGTCTAAGACCATCACTTAGACTTCTTTCCATGACTATAAGGCTGCAAATACCTTACCTGGAATCGCTCATCAGTCTCATTCTCTCCAATCTGTCTCAGAAGATCCCCACTGGCTTGTCCGATGCTGCCAGCAGCAGTCAAAACTGTCTGTCGAGGCTGTGAACAAAGAACACACCTTAATTGGAAAGAAACGCATTTCCTCCAGTGCCATGAGACATGGAAGTACAGGAGGTAGAATCTCATAGAATTTGCTCCCTTTGTCTATCAGTAAGAATCTCAGGTGGTCTGCCGGATAGAAGACATCCTGGTGAAATCCGTGCAAGGAAACATCCAGTGTCTCACAAACCAGCAATAGGTGTGTGGATTTGAAATGGCCCATTAGTGAGCCTTGTTCAGGTGGTAAGAAGGTGATGCGCATTCCGTGGAAACTAGGGTGCAAACTTATATTTCCCTTAAATCTGTGTTAATCCTGTGTGTTAAGTTCCTGGGGCTGCATCTACTCAAGTACCCTTGAGGCGGAGGCCTTTATACTAAGAGCTCAACCACTCCTGAATGTGGGTGAGCTCTTAGTTGCAGAGAGAAACATACCCCATCAGGATGCAAGGAACAGCTGGGGAAGCAAGAGCCGCATGGTCCCCCAGAGGATGCAGCTGTCCCATCAGAACCCCAGTGATTGCTTGCCTCTAGAGCTTACCTCTCCAGAAGTAGGCTGCACAGCTTTCAGCAAGTCTGACACTGCCCCAGCGAGGGTCCTGGCAGCTCTGAGCAAGTCCTCCCCGCTGCCCACCTCATCATCCATGAGGGCAGCCAGTAGCTTCACACCCTTGGACATCTCCGTCAGGTTGGAAGAAATAGTGGTGATTGCACATCCCACAGCTGTGTAGTCAGTGTCTGCAGGGTCACCTGGGAGAGAAAAGAACCATCCCCATCGAAGGAGGGCACATGGTTCTGGTGAGAATTTTCAAAACCCCACACTGGCAGGAGTTCCTCACCCACCATCCTGCAAGAGTCAGACAGCAAGCGTCACATGAGCACAGTGAGATGGCCTGCTCCCTGTCTCCACAGTGACTGCAGAAAGGTCCTTTTGCCTGGAGGCCTCAAGCATTGAAATACTGAGTACAACCACCTTTAAAAATCCAAAGGATGTCTCAGCATCTCACAGCCTTTTCCATTAGGCCCCTGTCAGCAGCTCAGGGGGTCAGCTCTGCTCCTGAAAGGCGGATACGCTGCAGGGTGAAACCAAGCAAGTTCCCAGCTCTCCCCTGAGAGCGCAAGGCTGGGAGACACACTGTGCCAGAAGAGACCGCTGCTGGACAAGATGGGCGAAGGCACACATGACAGGTCTGTTCGTTCAAAACCATTTTCCAACTGTAGGTGCCCAGAAGGGAGAAAGTAGCCTCAATAGACTTTGCAGTATGTCCAGCACACTGACAAGCCATGAGAAGATCTGAATAGGTACTTTTTAATGAGGATGCAAGATACAGGCAAAAAGCAGTAAGATGTTCCTTACTCGCTCTCCTGGGTCACTGGGAGAAAAGCAACTAAGAATAGACTATCCTCTCATAATATGAAGTCTATTGTTTCAATCAACAGATAACTTATATTTTAAAATTTAAAAAAACAGCTTTTAAACAAAACTCCAATGCAGCACAAATCTCAAGGGACTTACCCGCCGTGAGGTTAACAACTGAAGCCGTTCCGGCCGTGATAGCATCAACTTGAGAATGGATTTCGTGTTTGGATTCATCGACTTTGTTCTGAACCCATACTCTAGATGCCTGCAAAGCCAGACAATGGCACAACACAATCACAGCACAGAATTACCCAGGAGACCGGAAAAGCCCCACCATAAAATCAGACCAGCATTTTGGCTACATTCTTCTTATGAGGCCAACGCCGACAGGGCCCTTAAGTTATCCTAAACAGTATCCTCAACAGGCCTCTTGCTCCTTCGGAGATACTCAATGCTGTGCAAATTCTCCCTGTGTCTTACATTAATTATGTTGTTTGTGTTTTTAACTTGTAAGATCTTAGGGAGAAAAATTCCACATGGCTTTATTTAGAAAAATTCAATTGAAAAAGAACGAGAAGCGAAAAATCAATGTTTCATAATAATACTGCACATTAGCACTGATAGTTGTTGCTAATTTTCACCTTGCTTTGCAGGGAGCAGGGTGAGAAGGAGGGTGTTTCAGCTCATAGGTGTTCTCTGTCAATGTAGGAAATGTCTCTTGCTTACAACATGCATCGCCTTGAAGACGACTAAAGGCCATGCTCATGTAGATGGTAAGACCTTTCCTGGTAAGATGAGGGGATGGGTCGAGAACCCTGTTCTGGATCCAGATCTACCACTAGTAGGTGATAGGACCTTGGGCAAATCATATCCAGGTCCTGTGCCTTATACTTTTTCTACTGTAGGAATTCAATGGCTTTTAAAAACCTGTCCAGCTCTTATACTTTATATGTTTATTTGAACCTATAAATAGCAAGTTCTCTATTTTCTGGTATGAACTTACCTAATAAATTATCATTTATCTTGATAATGATGACCCTGCAGTAAGGTGCTCATCTGCTTCCCAAAATATCCCAAAAATATTCATCTATGTTCAGGATGTGACTAGCACTAAAAATAATTTATTGCATTCTAAATCTTTGAAAACTGGTGAAGGAGGAATGTTAAATCTTAAATATTTTAAAACTCTACCTCCCAATTATACTGGATATGGGAGTCTGCCATACATGTTTTTACTCTGGAGTTCCCCAAAGCAAAATGTTTATTGTTTTCAGGTACCTGGGAGAAATGGCACCGAGGATACCAGCAACCTCCACGCACACAAATGTGCAAATGAAAGACTCAGCATTCTGGGAGAACTTGGAGGGCAGGTATCCTGACAGGACAAGATGAGACTACAGACTGTATGTTGCTTCTGGCCCCTGTGATGGCACCAGTCAGTCCCACAACAGTGGTTGTCAACTCTGACTGGCCATTAGAATCAGCTGGTGAGAATAAAAACCACTGATTCTCAGGCTCCACCGACAGAAACATCGATTTATTTGGTCAGAGCTGGTGCTTTGGGCTTTGTTTTTAAAGTTCCTCGGATGATTCTAACATACAAAGCAGGGTTGAGAATGACAGTGCTAGCCGGTGCTTCTCAACTTTAATGGTCACACAAAGAAGTTGGGAACTTGGCTAAAATGCAGATTCTGTTTGAGTGGGCTGGGAAAGGCCCAAGATTCTGCACCTCTTACAAGACTCTAGGAATTGCCAACGCTGCTGGTCCTGAGACCACGATTTGAGCAGTGAGGAGTTGGAAGATTTTATGCAGCAGTAGCTACAGGAAGATCTCTGGGTTAATCACCCTACCTTGCTGAAAAGTTCAGTGGTAGTAAGCCAGTGCTTCTCAAAGCACAGTCCCCAGGCATGCAGCGTTGGCATCACCAGAGATCTTGTTGCAAATGCAAAATCTCAGGCCCTACCCAAGATCCAAAACCAAAACCAAAAACAAAAACAAAAAAAAAATGGGGGGAGAGTCCAGCAATGTGTGTTTTAACAGGCCCTTCAGATGATGCTGACATACGCTACAGTTTGAGAACCACTGGCAGCGATAAAACTAACAAACAGCTAATGCTTACTGAGCTCTTACTATGTGCTAGGGGCCATGCTAAGAACTCTACAGGTGATTAGATCATTGCAGCTTCACAACAACTCTATTTACAGATGACAAAGTGGAGGATTAGAGAAGGCAAGTAGCCCAGATTCACACAGCCAGTACTGGAGCTGGGGTTTGAACCCAGGTCGCAGGATCCTAGGGTCCAAGTTCTCTGCCCTCCCATGGTACTGCCAACAGCCTGCAGTACCCTATGATATTCTCCTCCTATGGGTGCAACCGAGAGACAAAGTCTCCATATCCTGAAAAAATCATGTGTTTCCATTTCACCTAGAGACAGAAATTTACCTAGATGAATCCTGACAGAGTGCATAATACTGCTTTCTGCCAGGACAGAGACTTGGCATGAAAACCACTCGACAGTATTTACCATATCCTGGCCGAGAGGTGGCAGCGAGTCGAGCTCACTGAGGTCATCCTGGGCCTGCTGGACGGCATGCATGCTTGTGTTGATCGTCCCCATCAGGGCCTGCTGGGCTGAGGTCTGCAAAGGCAGATGAAACAAAGCTGTCATCCCACACTCCTGGGACTGACATGGCCCTTTATGCAAAACAAAGTAAAACAGAACTCTGTGCTCGAGACAAAGCAGCCCAGGCTACATCTCAACAAGCGCCTGAACTATCTCCCATTTCAACCTGGAGGCCAGAAATAGATACTGCATTATATTAATAGAACACAAAATGAAGGTGATTGCCATGGAGGGATTATAATCAGAAGTGTGTGAAGAGCTTAATTAGCTGACAAGAAGGCTCATAAAAGTCCTTGCAGGGGAACTGAGGTGATCCAGTCTTTGAGTACTGAGGACCTCCTCATGCACAGGAAACACGTGGGTGTTAAATGAGAATGCTTCCTGATAGATGTTTAAGGACTCCACCTAAATCTACGGTCAACATACTTTTTCAGAGACAAGTGTTGCTCCTGAGCTTTCAAAAAGTTCTCGTCCAATAGCAAGGGAGTCAGTCCCAAGGCCAGCCTGAGAGGCACCGAGCCAGACAGACCAGCACAGTGGAAAGCAATCAATGACTCCCAGGGTGAAACCTCAAGATTGCTAAAAACCTGATCTACTTCTCAGCCTTTCCTAGGGGTATCTGGACCAATCACCTTGGTGCTGCCAGGACACGGGAGCAGGGTTCTGTCCCTGTATCACAAGTCATGTTGAGAGCTCCCTAACTTTCCAGTCACAGAGGACACCTCCGATACTAAACAGGCAGTGATCCGAGTCATCCAATTTAAAAAATGCACAGCTGAACGAGGCATGGTTCAGCCGGGAACTACAGAGTTCCAACACTCAGCCCATCACCACCGCTGGTGTCCACCCTGCATGCCGGAGGCAGCAGACTAACGAGCGGGGGAGGAGCACAGGAAGCCTCACCAGTGGCGGCATGTGGCCTCGGTGCATCTGCCCAACCATGACCTGCTGCTGTGGCGAGGGCATGCTGCCAACGTTGAAGGTCTCAGGCCCGCTGGAGCCCGAGCGCATCACGGCCGGCAGCGCCACTGAGCCGTGCTCTGCCTTCCCGGTCCGGTTGAACTGCTGCTGCAAGATGGTGGACCTGCCGGGAAAAGTGGTTTGGTCACTGCAAGGACGCCACCCATGTGGAGTGCAATGAGGAGACCCCACAGATGTCACGTATGTTCCTTGCTTTATGCTGTGAAGGACAATTTAAAGAGGCACATACAGCCAGAGAAGCAGGAATGAAGAAGTGGCATCACAATACTTAGCAGAGCTCTGAGATGAATCCTTTTACGATAAGTAATGTAAATAATTACTCCCAATTTATCCACTTAATAGACTTATGGTATTATGCAATTAGTTGTTATTAAAAAAACAAGGCTGGGTACAGTATCTCACCCTTGTAATCCCAGCCCTTTGGGAGGCCAAGCGGGGAGGATTCCTTGAAGTCAGGAGTTCAAGACTAGCCTGAACATATGAGACCTCATCTCTACAAAAAATTCAAAACCTTAGCCTGGAGTGGTGGTACATGCCTATAGTCCTAGCTATAGAGGATGAGGTGGGAGGATCACCTGAGCCCAGGAGCCAGAGGCTGCAGTGAGCTACGATCATGCCACTGTACTCCAGCCTGGGCAACAGAGTAAGACTCTGTCTCAAGAAGAAAAAATGACAACAACAACACAGAGATTCCTAGAATAATGATGTCCCAGGTTTTAAGTGAATGTTTTGATATGTTGATATATTATTTTTGGTAAATCATACCTGAAAGAACATTCACTAAACAAGTGTCAACCTTCTGCCAGGTTCCATTCCAAGCATCAGAGATACAGATGATGTATCTGCAGCTTGAAAGGGGAAATGTGGAAATGAAGCTAGGGGAAAGTCTCCCACAGCTTAGCTCCCTCCGTCAGGCCCACCACCGTTGACCACAGAGAATGTTTCACTGCCTCTAGAGCCTTGACCACGTGAGGCTTTGGCACCTTCCCTAAATGCTTTCAGCTAAATATTGGGAAGACTCTTAAGGTATCTAATGGAAAAATTGCATTTTTAATTTTTTTTTTTTGAGACAGAGTTTCACTCTTGTCATGCAGACTGGAACGCAGTGGCGCGATTTCGGCTCACTGCAACCTCCGCCTCCCGGGTTCAAGTTATTCTCCTGCCTCGGCCTCCCAAGTAGCTGGGATTACCAGTGCTTGCCACCACGCCTTGCTAATTTTTTGTATTTTTAGTAAAGACAAGGTTTCATCATATTAGCCAGGCTGGTCTTGAACTCCCGACCTCAGGTGAACCACCCGCCTCGGCCTCCCAAAGTGCTGGGAATACAGGAGTGAGCCACAGCGCTCAGCCAAAAAATTGCATTGTTTACTTTATATTGTCTTAGAATGAAGAATAAGTGCAAAGGACGCGGATCGTCTGAAGGTAAGAAGTCTGAGGGTGGTGTATGTTCCTCAGAAGCCCAGCAGACAAACCCACAGACAGCGTCTGTGAGTGTTGTGAGGTGGAAGGAAGGTGGCGGTGCAGCTTCATGAAGAGACAGTGGCCTCTGTCCCAGGGCCCTCGCACCATCACAGATCATTCCCTGTTGCCCAGGGCAAGGCTCAATAGCCATGCTGGGATCCCAAGCATTAGGCATCCATGGAGAAACACTGTAGTCTGGGGTGGGGTGGTGAGAGACTAGGGAAGGTGGGTCTGGAGGCTCCAGTGAGAAGTCAGTTGCATTCTGAGAGCTCAGCCAAGGACCAACACAGGAAGAAGTGGAAGGTCTAGAGATGGGGACCATCCTGACCATTCTTCCTGCTTGCCTTGATCAGACCCCACAGTGATGCCGTGGGCAGTGGAGGAGGCTACAGTGGTCCCAGGCAGGGGAAGGTCCCAGCCCTCTGGGCTCAGACACTTACTGGGCTGCTCCTATGGGAAGCAAAGCACAGCAAAGTCCTCTGATGTGAAGCAGATCACCCTGTCAGAGAGCACTAGCTTACTAATTTACATCCAATGGCCATGAATAATTCCAAGGACTTAAGGTGCTCTGCCCAAGGGTGGCAAGTACTAGAAACACATCATATCAAGTTTGGTTCTAACTTGCATACTAGTGGGGACAAATGGAAAAACACCTTCTGGGTGATTAGGAAGCAAATTGTGAGAAACTGGCAGCAAGGGTGAAAATGTTAGAGAAACTACTATAGATAAGCAAGTTTAATGGACTGGAAGATGCTAGAACTTTCTAGCAGCATACTATGGGAAACATCGCAAGATCTGAATCTGAGTCCTGGCTCTACCACATATGTATATCTCAACTAACTTTCATGAGCTTCAGTTTCCTTATCTGTGGACTGGGAATGATAGCACTTGGCCTCCCTTTTGCATAGGGAGCTGTTATTGCAATTCCAGATGAGACAGAATGTCAGACACACACACTAAAGAATAAAGAACAGTCGTTACATTGCTCTAATATATTAATATAAGAGGGATGTCTGTATAGGTTCCCCATAAAAAACATTTATTAGATGTTACTTAATTTTAACAAATCTATCTCCTCATCTACAAATGGCGCTAAATTGAGAACACTGTGAATTTAAAATAATGATTGTGAGGATGATAGTTATAATAGCAAGTGCTAAGTTCCAGGCATTGTTTTATGTGCTTTATTAGTAACTACCATGGAAATAAAACCTACTTAGGTGGTAATATCATTATCCCCATTTTATAGATGAGATCATGCCAGAAGAGAATTCAGTAACTTCCCCAGGGCCACACAGTGAAACACAGACCCCAGATTTGAGCCCAGTACGAGTTTCCATGTTCTTAACCACTCCCTGTACTACGCTACCTCACAGCACTCGAGACAAGCATGGCATGCACCAGTGCTTCACTGTAACTCCTCCACTGGCTACACTCCCTCCTCCCACAAAGGGGGCCAGAATCAAACAGAGGCTCATCCTCTGACCTTCTGATGGTATGATTCGATCATGAGATTTAAATCAGAAATGTGGAACAGGACTCATGAACACTTACTGCCTCAAAAGACACAGTTAAACGCCACACTTTGGTCAATGTTTCCCTAAAATCCTCAGCCTCCCTCATGAGACATTTGCCACTTCAATGCTGCTGGTCTGGGGACTATGCTTGAAGAAGATTCAACTATATCATCTGCTGTCATCTTCTCCATGTGACAGGCTTCAGAGTAGCAGGCTCCAAGCTGGCAAGAGGAAACCTGCCTATCTAGGGAGAAGGTGGTGCTCTAGTGCTCTTCATAATACTTACTTTTTTGGGGAAACAGACTCTTCCAACATGGTTGACTCCTCATCACCTTCTAGTCCAAATCGATCTTTACTTTGTTTCTGGAAATGCAATAAAACAAAATGCAAAAATGAAACCCAGGCTGGGCACAGTGGCTCACACCTGTAATCCCAGCACTTTGGGAGCTGAGGCGGGCGGATCACTTGAGGTTAGGAGCTCGAGACAAACCTGGTCAACATGGTGAAACCCTGTCTCTTTAAAAAAACAAAACAAAACAAAAAAAAACCATAAATCAGCCTGGCATGGTGACAGGAGCTTGTAATCCCAGCTACACCAGAGACTGAGGCAGGAGAATTGCTTGAACTCAGAGGCGGAGGTTTCAGTGGGCCGAGACTGTGCCTCTGCACTCCAGCCTGGGTGACAGAGCAAGACTCTGTCTCAAAGAAAAAAAAAAAAAAAGAAAAGAGAGAAAAGAAAATCAGCAGGTCTTCATACAAGGACCTTTAAAAAAAACATTTTGAAGGGACACAAGTGAAAGTGTTGAAGTTTACTCAAAATTCTTTATACTGGATATTTAGTAAGTGATGGACGAACAAAAGCATAATAATAAACAAGAGAAATATATTATTTAATATATAGTTAAATGTCATGTATTTATTGCACAGACTTTAATTTTACATAGTAAAAAATCAAGATGCACATAGTAACATTCTATTAAAACTTTTTTTTTTTCATGGGCTGTATCTTGAAACCTTAAGAAATCTGTTTTTCTGTATACTACTATAGCACATAACCCCGTTACATTTGTTTAAAAAAAAACAAAGACATGAAAACTGCAAAGATCATTTTTAGCCCCTCAGTCCAAGTTTCCACAGAGGCTGAAAAGCATAGCACAGCTACGTGGAAAGGAAGGTGCTGAGGGGTGCTAGGCTCATTCATTAGCTAAGTGACGTGCTATTGTTCACTGCCTGGTAGTAAATGATACAAATATGTGTTACAGAAAAAGCAGGAATTCTCATAGGATCTTGAGGTCAAAGATCTCATACTTAATTAGTGATTAAAGATGAAATTAGTAAATCAAGTTTTATTGTTTTGTTTTTTTTTGAGACAGAGTCTTGCTCTGTCGCCCAGGCTGGAGTACAGTGGCGTGATCTCAGCTCACTGCAACCTCCACCTCCTGGGTTCAAGCGATTCTCCTGCCTCTGCCTCCTGAGTAACTGGGATTACAGGCACTCATGCCTGGCTAAATTTTTTTGTATTTTTAGTAGAGACGGGGTTTTACCATGTTGGCCAGACTGGTCTCTAACACCTGACCTCAGGTGATCTGCCCGCCTCGGCCTCCCAAAGTGTTGGATCACAGGCATGAGTCACTGTGCCTGGCCTCAAGTATTTTTTAAAAAGGCTTTTTTTTTTTTCAAGGTACCCACGCCATCAAAAGCGAGCCTTTTAATAAAGCGGTCTTGCTTTTCCAATTTGCATCAATACAAAATACCTTTTTCAGGATGATGTCAATGTAGCCTGCAATCAGCTGGGATATCTGCTCTCCCTCGGTGGTTTGTACTGAATAGTAGCTTTCCTGATACTCCCCAAAATCCTGAAAAGACAGCATTGGAGGAAATACAGCTAAATCAGATATATCAGCATTTTAAAGGCTAGGAGGTCCAGCTCTAGAACAATATGACATAGACTTCATTTCCCCTGCTCCTTCTCTCTAAATACAAACAAATACCCTAAAATTTATTGAACAATATTCAACAATGGTAAAAGAGCTCGCAAAACTGAAAAGATGGACTGGCTAGGGGCCTCAGAACATGCCAAACCACAATGTGGTTGAGTTCTTGGGTTTTCTTTCCTATCCCATATACCCCCAAGACTAAGAGCTGTAGAGGCCTGAACATTGGAACCCCCAACAGGCAGTTCCTGAAAAGCATGCTTTCAGTCAAAGAACCAGGAGAAGGGGAGCCCAACAGAGACTAATTGGGGGAAGTAGTCAGGAGCTCCAACTACAGCTCAACAACCTGGGCTAACATTCACTGGAAGCTGCAGAGCAGTGAAACCTCAGACCCTCTCAGGCCCTTTTCCACAACCCAGGCAGGTGGATGGTCTGATCCTTTTGCTGCAGCAGCCACAGTAAAGCCCTGTGTCTCCCTGCCCTCCAGCCAGTGGCTTAAAGAGACTCAGGCTCAGTGCCTTCTGGTTCCTGCAATGAAGGTCACCCAGCAATAGCAGGTAGCCCAGGGAAGTGCCTTCTGCCTTTATCAACAGAACCAACAGGGTTTGAGCAGGAACCTTAGTGTCAAAAGAAAAAATCAGCCCAGAATAGCATTGAAAGGGCTGAGAGAATAAAATTGTCATTGCAACTTAAGCCCACAAAAGTAGGCCAGAACACTACACACTGAACCTGAACAAAGTGGCCGCCTGCTAAAATAGAATATTTCAGTAAGATCAAAAGTCTCCTGATAGGCTGGGCACAGTGGCTCATACCTGTGATCCCACCACTTTGGGAGGTTGAGGCAAGAGGATCACTTGGGCCCAGGAGTTCAAGACCAGCCTGGGCAACATGGTGAGACTTCACCTCTATAAATTTTTTTTTCTTTTTTTAATTAGCCAGGCATAGTGGCATGAGCCTGCAGTTCCAGCTCAAGAGGCTGAGGGAGCAAGATCACTTGAGACCAAGAGGTGAGCTATGATCATACCACTACACTCCAGTTTGGGCAACACAGTAAGAGACTATCTATAAAAAAAAAAAAAAAAAAGTCTCCCAATAACCAAGATGTCTAGGATGTTTTTAAAAAAATAAATATTCATATCAAGAGCCAGGACAACCACAATATGAATGATAGACAATCAACTCATGCCAATACTGAAATAAATCAGATATTGGAATTATAAGGATTTTAAAGCAACCATCATAAAAATGCTTCATGATAAACTGCAAATTCTCTTGCTGCAAATTTTAAAGAATAAAAAGTTCCAACAAAGAAACGGAAGTCATAAAAAGGAACCAAATGGAAGTATAGAAGTGAAAAAGGCAATAACCAAAATTTTACAACTCACAGGATAGACTCAATAGTAGTGTGGAGCTAATAAAAAATAAAATCAGTAAACCTGAAAACAGATCAACAGCATTTAGTCAATCTGAACAACATAGAGAAAATGAACTAAAAAACAGAGCTTCAGGGATCTACAGGACAGTAACAAAAGATCTAACATTAATATCATCAGAATAACAGGAGACGACAATGTTGGATAAAAATAAAGCATTTGAAGAAATAATGACTGAAAACTCCCCCAAATTAGTGAAAACTTAAACCCACAAATTCAAGAAGCTGAGTGAACTCCAAACAGAAGAAATGTTAAGAAGCCCATACCAAGATTTTGAAAACCAGAGATAAAAATATCTTAAAAACAGCCACAGAAAAATGACATATTACCTACAAATTGACACCAACTTGAATGACAGCAAATTTCTCATTAGGAATCATGGAGGTAAGAAAGAAGTGGCATGACATGTTTCAGATGCTAAAAGAAAGGAACTGTCAATCCCAAATGCTGTACCTGGCAAAATTATCCTTCATGAATGAAGGGGAAATAATAACGTTCTCAGAGGAAGAAAACACTATGAGAATTTGTTGCTAGCAGATGTACCCTTAACAAATAGCTAAAGGAAGCTCTTCAAACACAAAATGATAACAGAAGGAGGCTGGGAACTTTAGAAAGGCAAGAAGAACAATGGGGTAGATAAAAATAAAGGGAAATGTAATAGACTGTTCTTCACCTCATGAGTTTCTTTCATCACATTTTCTGTTCAAAGCGGAAGCTGTAACACCATCTTATGTGGTTATAGACAAAATAACCATCTTACATGTATGCAGAAAAAATATTTAAATAATTATACTCAAAAAGTGTGGGGAGTGGGTAGGTAAAAAGACCTAAATGGAAGTAAGGTTTCTACACTTCACTTAAAGGGGAAAAGCCAGTACCAGTAGGCTGTGTTTAATTTTATATGCACATGGTAATATCTAGAACAACCAATGAGAGCACTACACAAAGTGATATGCTCAAAATATAACACACAAACTCTAAAAAGTGTCCAAGTAACCCACAGAAAAGGCAAAAAAAAAAAAAAAAAAAAAAAAGAGAGAGAGAGAGAAGCAAAGGGGATAGACAGAAAAACTACAAAATGATAGACTTGGGTCCTAATATATCAATAATTAGCTTAAATATAGTGTAAATATACCAATTAAAAGACAGAGATAGAATGGATTAAAAAATATATAACCCAACTAATTATGCTCTCTACAAGAAATTCATTTCAAATATAACAATATATGCAGTTGAAAATAAAACGATGGAAAAAGATATATCATGCCCACATTAGTTTTATAAAAAGCATTGGTGGCTATGTTAACATTAGATGCAGTAGACTTCAGAGCAAAACAAAAATTACTAACAGAAAAGAACATTACATAATGATAAAACAACTTCTCCCTTAAGATGTAGGAATCTTAAATGTACAGGCACCAAACAACAAAGCTTCAAATGACATGAAACAAAAACTGAGAGCTGAAAGAAAAAGTAGAAAAATCCACAATTATTGTTAAGAACCTCACTCTTGGCAACTGAGAAAACTGCCAGACAGAAAATTAACAAAGATATTCATTCAAAAGACCGGAACACCACCATCAACTAATAGGGATCTAACTGGTATTTACAGAGCCTACTTTACATGATAACAGCAGAATATATGTTCTTTTTGAGTACTCATAGAACACTCACCAAAAATGATATCCTGGGATATAAAAACAAACCTTAAAATTTCAAAAGGACTGAAATCATACAGAGTATGTTCTCTGACCATAATGGAATCAAACTGAAAAATCAATAATAGAAAGAGAGCAGAAAAACCTCCAAACACTTGGAAATTAAATAAAGGCTAGGAATAGGAAGGAAAAAATCACTACATATAATGAGCTTATACGCATTATGCATTATATGCATTATGCATTATGCATTATGCAACGTTAGGCTTTAATCAAAATACTGATGTGCTCTCTTTTGCCTGAGGTAGTTAATGAGGTTATCATAACTATTTATTTTTTTAATTTTTTTTTTTGAGGCGGAGTCTCGCCCTGTCACCCAGGCTGGAGTGCAGTGGCGCCATCTCGGCTCACTGCAACCTCTGCCTCCTGGGTTCGTGCCATTCTCCTGCCTCAGCCTCCCGAGTAGCTGGGACTACAGGCGCCCGCCACCACGCTCGGCTAATTTTTTGTATTTTTAGTAGAGATGGGGTTTCACCATGTTGGCCAGCATGGTCTCGATCTCCTGACCTCATGATCTGCCCGCCTCGATCTCCCACAGTGTGGGTATTATAGGCGTGAGCCACCATGCCTGGCCTAATTTTTGTTTGCAATAAATACTTGGACCTAGTTTAAAAAGACCAATAGTATTAAAAGATGTAAAACAAAACACAGTTGTTCCCTGTTCTACACATTCTCCTGTTCACTTTCTACCACATATCCCTCCAAAGGTAACCACTTTCAACTGTTTTGTCGGTTTCTTCTAGTATTTCTAAATAATATATTTATATTGATTTCTTGATTTTTCTAATTTAGAAATTATCCACGACTTCCTGCAATGGAAGGTGAGGACACAGGTAAGTATGAACATTCATCTTTTGAGGGCCATACAGGCACAGCTGTTACAGCTACAGGAGAATAGAAGGTATGTTTTCTGATGATTCCTTCTAATTGGCAGGAACCTAACAATCTATAGTCAAATTAGATAACTAATGACTTCTTCCATGGTCCCCTCTTTACACGGTTTGGTTTTTTCTTTTTTTTTTTTTTGATGTCCTATTATGATATCTGTGATATTTCAAGCATTCACTAGAGACTTCAGGAGTCTTAAGAAATTGACAAATTCTAGCACTTTTTGATTTTTCTTATTGCACAACTTGCCCTACCAACTACCTGCCCTATTGTGTTTCACAAGTCAATGTGGCTATAGTTAAGGCATAGAGTTATTACGCTGCTAACAACAAATATTGAAATCAAGAGGAAGAATTCAGAGGTCTGAAGACCTGAAACAAACATATTCTCACTACTTTCCATAAACTTTATACTAAGCATCTTATCATCTTCATCTTATTCAATCCTAGCAGCTCTGTAGGCATGACTATCACCATTTTATAGCTGAAGAAATTAAGGCTCAGAGAGGAAAAGTAACTTGAACAAGGTCACAGAGCTGGGAAATGACAAACTGGATTTCTATAATATTACTATCCTAAAGTCCATGTTATTTCCACTGTGTACTATGCTGTCTTTCTAGGCAGGATGAGAACACACTCCTCAGCAACATAATCACAACGCTTAGGAAAATATAAAACAGAGAGGGGGCCTTTGTGTGTCAGAGCACTAAAAGTTTCCTTTCAGTATATGCTAGGGATGTCATCAGGAACACAGAACTGAGAATCATCTGGGTGAGTGGCTTTTTCTAGATAATGAACTAGAGGCTGGCTTATACAGAGTGCAGAGAAGGAGCAGTGCCTGAAGAAACCCAGAAGGCTCTTTTACTTCTGGACCCATCCCCTTCCCTGCCCATGGACTTGCAACATCTTCCTCATTCCATGCTGGCTCTCCAAGGCCAGAGAAACCCAATGGGCAAGAATCGCATCTTTCTCCTGTTCCCACAATATCACCCAAAGCCATGCTAGTGCTCTCCTTGCCCTCTGCCAGTCCCTACCAGTGTGAAGCTCTTGGGTGAGGCTGCCCAGCGCTTGACGGTGGTGAGGGGCCACTCCTGCAGCACCTCCTTGGTCTTTTCATCCACGCGCATCACCGAGTCTTTGGTGATCCCCAGCAGGCGAGGCACCAGCTTGTTCTTGCCTTTCATCTTTTCCTGAAACAGGAGATACCAAGAGTCAGTACTCTTCCTCTGAACACATCTGACTTTGCCAAGGGATCAGTGATTTTTCAACGTTTTACCTGCATACATTGTGTTTCAAAACAGGCAGGGCTATAGGAAAACCAAGGTTTTGAGGCTAGGTGAATAACTCATTAAACTAAAGGTATGGGAACTCAAACAAAGCCATGAGAAGTATGGAAAAAGCCACAAAAGCATGCCTCCTGTTCAGGAGGGCAGCTTGCTCCAAAAACAGACTATGTCAGAAAGATGGGATAGAACTGAAAAGACATCCAGAGAAAAAGAAGCAAAGGTGAATTCCAGGTACTATCACTTCCAGTGGCCAACTCAGTGAGTAACAAAAGAGGATTAATCTGAGATTTAAAATTAGCTTAACTAAAACTCTGCTGAAGTAGAATCTTCTCATTATGAGGAGACACAGCTTCCTACCCTTTTTTAAATCTCTGAAATATATTTCTGTTTGGATTCTTTGTTTTGGAATTTTGTATGTCTACTGATTCTTAAAACTTATTGTATAACTAGTTTTAATGACGTTTTAAGACATAGTAATGTCTATTAAAATAATGGACCCGGCCGGGTGCGGTGGCTCAAGCCTGTAATCCCAGCACTTTGGGAGGCCGAGACGGGCGGATCACAAGGTCAGGAGATCGAGACCATCCTGGCTAACACAGTGAAACCCCATCTCTACTTAAAAATACAAAAAAATAGCCGGGCGAGGTGGCGGGCGCCTGTAGTCCCAGCTACTCGGGAGGCTGAGGCAGGAGAATGGCGTGAACCCGGGAGGTGGAGCTTGCAGTGAGCTGAGATCCGGCCACTGCACTCCAACCTGGGCGACAGAGCGAGACTCCGTCTCAAAAAAAAAAAAAAAAAAAAAAAAAAAAAGGACCCTTAGCTCACACTCATACCAAAACAAATTAAAGAAAGATTAATAATTTAGGAAGAACATCCAAGTGAGTATTTTTGTGATCCTTGGGTGAGAAATGATTTCCTAAGAAAAACACCAACATAAGAAGCCATAAAGGAAACGATTAATAGGCTTAACTCAAAATATACATACTTTTGATAGATCGGGGGAGGGAAGCAGAAGCTAAAAAAACCTCATAAAAAATGAAAAAGACTGGGCAATAAATATTTACAATGAATGTAATGGCAATAGACTTCATATACTGTCTATGTGATGTGTTCATAAATCAACAAAATAACTGCTGAAGAATATGAACAGAAAATGTTTTTAAAATAACACAAGCAAGTAAGTTTTCACTTAAAATAGCTGAGTTTTTTTAATTAAAATTAATACTCAGATTTGAGGAACATGTGAAGGGGGTCAGTAGTGATGAAAGCTTAAGACAGCAAAGCCTTCATGAGAGAAAATGTGTCAATTATCTATCCAAACCCTTAAAAAGTCCCTACTTTTGACACAGCTAGCTTTTAGGAACTTAGTCTAAGAAAAAAAAAGTTATAAATGTGTGTAAAGTTTATGCCACATGAAGCTCAACCACAGTACATCATAGTGAAAAGCTAGAAACCACCCAAATTTTCAGACAACATTGGGTCCATTCAGGGTGGTATGGCTGTAGATGAAACAATCCAAATTTTCAATAACACGGGACTTAATACATAAATTATGATATATCCAGATAACAGATTACCCTACATGATTAAAAATCACATTGTAGAAAAACAATTGGTTTTATGGAAGTAAATTATTCATAATATATTATTAAAAAACAGAATATAGGGCCTAATCTTAGGGGAAATAAAAATTTAAAAATAGGCATATGTCCATTACATTAAAAAATGGCACTGAATATCTCATGTGTTTTGTATTATTTTTTCATGCTTTTCCTTATTTCCAATATTTCATTTAATGCATGTATATTTTTAGGGTTGTCAGGAAAACCTTTTCAAGTTATATTTGCTGAAATCTAGCAACATCTCAACTGCCATTCTCAGGGGCATAGACACATACATTCACACAAAGGATCCATTTGTGGATGTGTCTACACACACCCAACACAGGGTAATGGCATTTAAAACACAGTTGGAGCATACTAGATACTTAATAAGCATCATCTGTTCATCTTCAGAGCATCTCCAAAACACTGGTATCATCATTTTTCACTTTGTAAGTGAAGAGACCAAGGCCAACAGTGGTGAGTGGTAAAGCCATAATTTGAACACAGATTTGAGTAGCTCAAAAATATCCAAAAGCTGACTGTCTATTGTAGTTTACTGTCTTCCGGTGGAAGCAAAAAGAGAAAAGGCCAAATCCTCCCCAACCCCAACCGCCCTCACCATGGGCATTTGGTAACCCTCAGATGGTGACAGTCACCACACACCCCCAGCTTCCTCAGGGAGGACACCATTGTGTGAGGAATCTACCTGGGTGTCGGAGGAGGGGAATATTCCTCCCTGAACCTTAAGTCTTAAACACTGAGAAGGGTCAGATTTTTTTCAAAGAGAGGACAGTTCCACAAGGGTGAGATCAGTGCAGGGCAGACAATGTCAGTTAATCTACTTTGGCTTTGGGAGCCACACAGAGTTTTAGGTTGAGAGGCTCTAGGAGGCTAATTTAGTAGCACGGGGTTGGCACAAACCCAGCTTCTGAGACCCAGGAAGGGGACTGGAGATAAAATATGGTTTGCAGCTGCTGCCTTCATTCTTTCCCATCTGCACTGCTCCCCAGTGAGGGATTCTGGGGTGCGGGAACACAGAATCGTGACGGATTGCCCTAATTCTTGTCAAGATCATTCCAGATTGGGAGAGGAAACCACAGTGAACAAACAAGTTACAGTGGACTTTCTATCAGCAGGTCACAACTGAGGAAAAGGGGCTGAGGGAACTCAAAAAATACTGGACCTGTCAACAGAGACCACCATCAAGGGATAAAATTACTTCAGTGCCTACACACAAAACGCAGAGCAGCTGGAGAAAGGTAAAGTCGCAAATGGCTGAGATCTGTGATCATGATGCAAGGTCTTCCCTGGTGCAGAGACCTGCCTTAGAGCCTCAGTGACAGGGATGTGAGGGGAGGGCCACAGGGTAATAAAGCTCCCTCTTTCCTTCCTATGCCTCAAGTCTCAGTAACCCCCACACCACTCCTTTCCAACCTTCAACTACACAGACCAGCTTCCTTTTATCTCCAGTACACAAAGCAGGCTAAAGCAGGCACCAGTGAAGACCCATCTATCTCATATACCAACACACACACAGAGTTGCAGCTGTGATTTCTGCCAGCTATCTAGAAGCTTCTCTCTCAAGGTGGTCCTGATTAGATTGTTTTTGTTTTGAAAATGTCTGCAGCGTGTATAACTCAGAGGCAGGTGAAAGCAGGCATTCTACCAAGGAGAAGCAGGATTCGTTAATAAACCCAAGCCCTCCTCTTTCAAACGTATTTCAGCTGCTACTCCGGGTGTAGCCCTGGCAGCCAGCTGTGATCAAGCCTGCTGGCTGCAGACTGTTCTCACAGGTGCAGAGATTGCCTGATTCTGACATCACCTCTGCTTCACATCTGAGATCCAGAACTGGATGGAGGAATGCAACTGGACTGAGCTTCTGGCTCCCGGTCCTTCATTTCAATATGGCCCAAGCCCGTAGGGTCCTCCCCATGATCCAGCTGAGCTCACTAGAGTTCTAGATTGGCTTGGCCAAAGGGCTGGTTTGCATGTTTTGTTCTGTCTTCCATATATTTCTTTCTTTTAGGGGGATGGGAAAAAACGGCTGCTCAAGTGCAAACCTGCAGACCCTGTTTATTAGCCATTTCTCTCCCTACAAGTGACTGCCAATCCATTTTGACTAAACTTGGGATTCTGAGATGCTCTGAATGCCCTGTCTGGAGTTTTTACAGTTTAGGGGAGAAGAGGGTCTGTTCCCCGGGTAATCTAAAACCTCAAGGCTCTGGCTATGTCTGCAAAAAATTTTCAAAGGCAAATTTAGAAGTGAGAAGAGTTACACAGTGATTTTCTGGAATAAAACAAGATTTTATGCCAGTCATGGGAAATGCCTTACTGGTGCTTGTGGGGTTTTGGTGTAGCAGATCATGATGAAATGCAAAAGTCAACGAAACAAGAATGTAGACATTTACAGCTCCCATTTATGGAGATTTATATGAGGCAGTCCCCTTTTCTGTATTAACTTATTTAAACCTCATAAAAAGTCATAATTTTATGGGTGAACAAACTGAAGCTCAGAGATGGAAGGTAAGGTAACTTATCCAAGGTCAAATTACTAAGTGGCAAAGCCAGGATCCAAACTGAAGTCCTTCTTTTCCAAAGGATATTTCCTAGCCACTGAAAATACTGCTGCCTAATGCTATTCCATGTGAATTCATTATATGGCTTGCAGACATGCTCTGTATGGAGGTGGGTAAACTATGCCCATTGCTAAATCCAGCTTATTTTTTATGGCCCAAGAGCTAAGAATGAATTTTCTATTTTTAAATTTTAAGCAAATCAAGAGGAATATTTTGTGCGACAAAGATTACGTAAAATTCAAATTTTAGAGTCCAAAAATAAAGCTTTGTAGAAACATAACCATGCCATTCATTTACATATTGCCTATGGCTGCTCTCATACTACAGGGGCAAAGTTGAGTAGCATGATTGGCAAAGCCTGAAATGTTTACTAGCTGGCCCCTAGGGCCAGGGATTTGGGAAATATGGGAAGAGTTCAGTGTCTGGGATAATCTGATATTTATCAGGCCGGGTACAGTGGCTCATGCCTGCAATCCCAACACTTTGGGAAACTGAGGTGGGAGGATCACTTGAGGCCAGGAGCTCAAGACCAGCCTAGGCAACAAAACGAGATCTGTCTCTAAGAAAAAATAAAAATAAATTAGCTGGGTGTGGTGGCACGTGCCTGTAGTCTCAGTTACTCAAGAGGCTGCAGTGAGCCATGATCATGCCACTGCATTCCAGACTGGGTGGTAAGAGTGAAATCTAGTCTCTAAAAAAATAATAAATAAAATTAAATTAATCAATATCCTTATTTTCCAGTCACCACACTTGTTTACATACATTAGCTCGCTTACTCATCATTAGAGCTCTATAAGGAATTATTCCTATTTTTCAGATGAAGAAACTGAGATTTAGAGTTTAGGTACTTTCCCTAAGGTCATATAAGTTTCTACTATTTCTCACACAGGTGTAAATTACCATCCTGGATTCTAGGCCAATCGTCCCAACTCCAACATGCAAGCATGCTTTATTACAACGACACAAAGTTTAATACTGATTTTTAGGACAAAATGTTCATAGACATAGAAGAAAATATGATGTAAGCAGCTCTAAGCACATGAAACCAGTCCTTTCAAAATATCTATGACTGATTTCAAGGCTGTGTGGTTTGAGTGTGTTCAATATCATTATTAATTATAATTTCATTTACTTAGAGTTTCTAATAGAAGTCTATAAAAGTAGTGAATGGGAAAGTGGAATTACTAACTTTTAATTTACTTCCTAAATTATGCTTTCATTAGCATAATTCCTTCACAATTTAATGCAATGTTCAGTTTGGGGCATGAGAAATCTGTTACTGATGTCTTTTAAAAAATTTATTGTCCCAGTTAGTACAACCTCTATGGAAAACAGTATGGAGATTCCTTAAAAGCTAAAAGTAGATCTACCATTTGATCCACTACCACTACCGGGTATCTACCCAAAGGAAAAGAAGACATTATATGAAAAACACATTTACACACGTATGTTTATAGCAGCACAATTCACAACTGCAAAGATGTGGACTCAACCTAAGTGACCATCAACTAATGAGTGGATAGAGAAAATGTGGCATATATACACCATGGAATACTACTCAGCCATGAAAAAGAACAAAATAATGTCTTTTGCAACAACTTGGATGGAGCTGGACACTATTACTCTAAGTGAGAAACACAGGAGTGGAAAACCAAAAACCATTATGCTGTCAGCTATAAGTGGGAGTTAAGCTATGAGTACACAAAGGCATACAGATGAACTTTAGAGACTCAGAAGGGAAAGGGTGGGAGTGGGGCTACAGATAAAGAAGTACACATTAGGTATAATGTACACTACTTGGGTGACAGGAGCCCTAAAATCTTATAATTCACTGCTACATAATTCACCCATGTAACAAAAAACCACTTATACCCCAAAAGCGATTGAAGAAAAAAAGTATACCTTAGGTATACAATTTTTTCTTTTTGGTGCTATTCTGCATGTGATCGCTTTTTATCATATGCTCTAAACGGTTTTGCGAATTTTTACATACATACTCTAAGGGTTTATTTCATAGGGTTGACATATGCCTTATCAATTTCCTTGGCCAATTTAATCAATTTAACAATAAACCTGAAAATTAAAATGATTGTGTACCTATTGTTAAAACATGTACAGGATCCATAAACTGAAAATTACAAAATGTTGGAAGCGATCAAGGAGGCTCTCTATATCATGTTTATGGGTTAAAAGATTTAACACAGTAAAAATGTCAATTATCTCCAAATTGATCTATACATTTAATGCAATTACTATCAAAATCACAGCAAGCCTTTTTGTAGACATAGATAAGTTTGTTGGAAAGTATATACGAAAAGGAAAAAACCTAAAATGTCTAAAACGATTTTGAAAAAAAAGAAAAAAGCTAAGGGATTTATCTGATGTTAGGGCTTACTTATAGCTACAGTTGATTACGACAGTGTGATTAGCAGAGGGATACATATTTGAATGAGAACAAAACAGAGAACCCAGAAATAGACCCATAAAGATGTGCTGAACTAAATTTTGACAAAGATGCAAAAGTAACTCAATGGAGGAAGAATAGCACTTTCAACAAATGGTGCTGGAGTAAGTTGATTATGGTGGGGGTTACACAAATCTATAAATATGACAAAATTGCATGGAACTAAACACACACAAGTACATGTAATGCTGGAGAACTCTGAATAAAGTCTGTGGATTGTACTAATGTCATTCTCCTGGCTGTGTTACTGTACCGTTGTTAGCATTGGAGGAAACCTGATGAAGGGCACATATGACCTTTCTGTATTACTGTTATTTTTAAAACCACAGTCAGTTTTACAGTATTTTTAACACATCAAAAAGAACCCTGCACCCTTTAGCCATCATTCCCCTATCTCCCTCACCACACTCTTAAGCAACCACTAACCTTCTTTCTGTCTCTATAGATTTGCCTCTTCTGGGCACTTCACATAGAGGGAATCATACAGTATGTGGTCTTTTGTGACTGGCTTCTTTCACTCAGCATAACATTTACAAAGTGGATCCATGTTGTAGCATATATTGGTACTTCATTCCTTTTTATGGCTGAATGATATTGCATTGTACGGATACAACATAAATTGTCTACCCATTCATCAGCTGATGCTTTGTGTTGTTTCTTACTTTTGGCTAACACTGCTGTGAACACCTATGTGTAAGTTTTTATGTGGATACGCACTTTCAATTTTCTTTGGTATATATTCATAGAAGTGGGATTGCTGGGTCATACGGTATTTCTATGTTTAATCAATTGAGGAACTGACAGACTGTTTTCCAAAGTGACAGTACCATTTTACATTCCCACCAGCAGGTTACGGGGGTTCCAATTTTTCCATATCCTCACCAACACTTGTTATCATCTGACTTTTTGATTCTGAGTTAGTTTTACAGCTTCCTGTGAATCTGTAATAATTTCCAAGTAAAAAGTAAAAAAAAAAAAATGACTTGGTATATCTTGTTATAGGATAAATAATCATAGCTACAAGTCATAGTAATTTTGTTCCTTCATTTGCTAAAGCAATGATTTTCCCCTCATTTTTGTATCTTACTGTATTTCCCAGAACTTCCAAAATAATGTTAGAGGGTAAAGAGATGGTGGGCACATTTATTCTGATTTCAATTCTTACAGCTTGCTTTCTTTCTTTTCTTAACAGAGTCTTGCTCTATGGCCCAGGTGGGAGTGCAGTGGTGCAATTTTGGCTAACTGCAACCTCTGCCTCCCAGGTTCAAACAATTCTCCTGCCTCAGCTACCCAAGTACCTGAGATTACAGGTGTGCACCACCACATCTGGCTAACTTTTGTATTTTTAGTAGAGACGGGTTTTCACCATGTTGGCCAGGCTGGTCTTGAACTCCTGACCTCAAGTGATCTGCCTCCCCTGGCCTCCCAAAGTGCTGGGATTACAGGCATGAGCCACCAGGCCCAGCCTCTTATAGATTTGTCTCTAGCGTTTCTATTAAGTATGATACTAATGAGAGGTTTGATACTGATGAACCTCTATCATGGTGAGCAAGTACACTTATATTCCAGAATTTTAAAGAATTTTCAGTAAGATGTTGAGTTTTATCAAACATCTTAGCGGCTTTATATAAAATAGTCATAAGATATCATCTTATTTAAAGTCTTGATCTGATTCAGGTTCATTAATTCTTAATATTGACTAATTCCGGCATTTTTTAGCTATACCACTTTTAAAATAAGGCAAACTATGGTCACATAAATTATATTAAAAACAATTATAAAATAAAATGTCATACTAATGGGCCCACTGAACAAAACACTGAAGTGAGCAATGTGCTATTAACATTGTAGAAAGCGACAAAAATAAAATAAAAATGGTGGCTCACGCCTGTAATCCCAGCACTTTGGGATTACAGGAGAATAACCTGATGTCGGGAGTTCGAGACCAGCGTGACCAACATGGAGAAACCCTATCTCTACTAAAAATACAGAATGAGCTGGGCATGGTGGTGCATGCCTGTAACCCTAGCTACTCGGGAGGCTAAGGCAGGAGAATTGTTTGAATATAGGAGGCGGAGGTCGTGGTGAGCCGAGAATTGCGCCACTGCACCCTAGCCTGGGTGACACACCATCTCAAAAAAAAAAAAGTTGCAAGTGCTGCCTATTTTCTTATTCCTTTCTTCTCTTCAAAGAGATGTAATTTTTTGAAAAATATAGAGAAAGAAGGGAAAGACAGAGAGAGAGGAGAGGGAAGGAAGGAGTAAGGAAGGAAGGGAAAAAAGGTCTCTCATGTTCTTCTTGTGCTTAAGTAATTTTGTAAACGGAGATTTGGTTTGATCAAATCTGCAAGACGCTGCTATAACGAGAAGATCTTTGCTCTCTCTCAAATTATCCTAGTGACCATGGACCGATTTTTCTTAGGTTCTAAATTGTCGCTGGAGAACAAACTGATTTTTTCTACAATTTGGTGTTCAACTTCTCTTCCTAATTACAGATTTCTTTATGTTCTTTATTATCCTAAATTTACTAACCTACATGCAAGCACATCACTGAAACTGACTGTGTGTGAAGCCTGATGGTATTAATGGAAGACGATGTGAATGTAAGAGATGAATTTAATACTGGGAGGACTACAGGGAAACTCAAGAAAATAAATGGAAATTGAAGCCATTAGCAGTGGACATGATGAAAATTTGTTTAATCTTTGTCCCTGCAAGGCATTGGAGCTCATTTACTACTGGATGCCCTTCACAATAATGAATGAAAAGCACAATTTCTAAAATGAGCAGATCTCCCCATGTGTTCAGGGGACAGATGGGAAGCTAGAACGGTGGAAGCAGGTGACTGCCTCTCAAATGGGGTCACTCCAGCTAAGGCAGTACAGCTAGAGGCTGGGAACACCATCTGTGAATCAGGGAGACCTGAACTCAAGTCCTGGCTTCTTCAGTTACTAGCCTTATGGCCCCAACTGAATCACTGGATGTAGCTGGGCCTCTGTGTTCTCACTTATACAAAGAAGATAGTAAGGCTGGGTGCTGTGGCTCACACCTGTAATCCTAGCACTTTGGGAGGCCAAGGTGGGCGGAGTGCCTGAGCTCAGGAGTTTAAGACTAGCCTGGGCGATATGATGAAACCCTGTCTCTACTAAAATACAAAAAATTAGCCAGGTGTGGCAGCATGTGCCTGTAGTCCCAGCTACTTGGGAGGCTGAGGCAGGAGAATTGCTTGAACCCAGGAGGCAGAGGTTTCAGTGAGCCAAGATCGCGCCACTGCACTCCGGTCTGGGCGACAGAGTGAGACTCCGTCTCCAAAAACAAAAAGAAGATACTAATAGTAGTTTTGCCCTTGGGTTGTTGATAGGTTTGAATGAGATAAGCTTGATGGATGGCTGTTTACTAAACATTATTGCTGTTATTATTAATATTGATAAGTGGAGTCATTGTTACCTAAATGGCATCAGTGCCATTCAAATATTCACTGATACTTTAAAACTGCCACTAAACGTAAAAGATTCAACCTCTCAATTATTTTTCTTAAAAACAAGGTGACTGACATATACTTTCTTCATTGCAAAGGCCCCAGCGATTCTGGGTGTAAAACTGAGAGCTAGTTTGGTTGATGTATTAATAACTAATCAGCATGCAGCATATGGCTTTCTGACATATAACTTCTTGCTATCTCCTCTCTCCAAATGAGGCAGCTTGCTCCAATGAGGAGTGGAGTCAAGAAAAACATCTTAGAGGACAATATAACTTCTTCTTTTGTAGTTCTCTTTGGCTGTGGGGAGAGACACCTTCTTAGTCTGGTCAGTTTTGTCCTTCCAACTTCAGTCCCTGGATGCAGCCGCAACACGGCTGGTTTGCCCCCACTTGCTGAAAGCAACACAAGAAGACTCACTGTAAGTCAGAGCTTTCTCCAGGGCCCAGGCGAGAGGCCAAAGGGGCCAAAGCAAAACAAGTAGAAATATGTGAAACCTAATAAGTTAGACAACTAAAGAGAGTATCATTTCCCTGAGGTTAGGAAAAGCAAAGGGGTAACAAAGATAACCAGAAGAGTTGTCGGTCAAGTGAAGATGACAGCCATCAAGGGCCAACCTGGGCTTGCTCACAGGTGCAATTTCAAAGACACGCCTCTTATCCTCTAGTAGGAAAACAGAAAATTCCCATGAAAACAGACCTGAAGGCTGTAAAATCCCAAGTTCTGTCTTAAAGTATACAAATTAAGCATCATATTTACTACATGAATTCGATTTGGTCTGCAGTGTTGAAGAGCCTTCACGTATTCCACAGGACTCTTGACAGTCATAAATGAAACATTGTCAGGAGAAGGAATACAAGGAAAAGTGAACTCACTTCTTCAGGGACTTTATAGCCCTGACAGTGATCTGAGCAAAGCCCAGCTGCCCAGGGGCTCCTGGACAGCAGGACTCACTCACCAGCCCACAGGTCATACCCCTCATGGCTGTGGTGCAGTTAAACGCAGGTCAGCACTAGCCAGATGTTCCACCCGCAAATGCTAGCAGGGTGAGCAGGACAAACCAGACTTAACAGCAAATGCTTGAACCAAAGAAAAAAGAAGTGGTCAAGGTGAACGCCCTCCCCATTCTGCCCGACTCACCTTCACCAGGAAGAAGGACACGCCATATGTGCGGAGGGACCGTGCGAGTTTGACGTACTTGACCTTGGCTTCTATCTCACTCATCTCTCCACAGTTCTTATGCTCCTGCAAAAGTGACAGTAGCCGGGAGCAGTTATTGCATCTCTGCCAGCAGAGAGAGGTGGTTACTGTATGTGGCGGACACAGTGGCTAGGAATGATCATTAAGTGATGTTTGTGTCTGAGACCCCTCCATGACACAGGCAACTGCTGACCAAGGATCAGAGCACACAGGAAGTTCTAACATAGGGATTTCAAACCAGAGTTTGAGCCCAAGTAGCCCACATTACTTCACAACTAAATGCGACAATTCATGCACACATGCAGTGTGGGGGGAACAGGGTCCATAACCGCAATCACATTTTCAAAGGACTCCACGTCCCAAATGGTTGAGGGCCAA
Source organism: Chlorocebus sabaeus (assembly GCF_047675955.1). Classification (NCBI taxonomy): domain Eukaryota; kingdom Metazoa; phylum Chordata; class Mammalia; order Primates; family Cercopithecidae; genus Chlorocebus; species Chlorocebus sabaeus. Next base: position 38,245,502 of record NC_132929.1, on the reverse strand, counting down.
GACTTTAAATGATACCAAGAAAAATGTTCTTCTCAGGAGAGGTGTCATTCTAATATCCATCCAAAATGTATTGGCTGGGTGTGGTGGCTCATGTCTATAATGCCAACACTTTGGGATCAAGGTGGGTGGATCATTGGAGATTAGGAGTTTGAGGCCAGCCTGGCCAACATGGTGAAACCCCATCTCCACTGAAAATACAAAAATTAGCCGGCTGGTGTGGCACATGCCTGTAATCCCAGCTACTTGGTAGGCTGAGGCACGAAAATCACTTGAACGGGGGCGGGGTAGGGGGTAGGGGATAGGGGGTAGGGGTGGGGGGTGGGGTACGGAGGTTGCAGTGAGCTGAGATCACCCCATTGCACTCCGTCTTGGCTCTGCTTCAAAAAAAAAAGTATAATTTTCTAAAGAATAGAGTAAATACATGCCTGTACACGACAGTACTCAGAAACAATACTGGAGAAAAGTATGTTTTATATGCACGAAATTTGTATTTTAATTTATATTTACATTTCAGGATCAAAGACGACTTTGGTATCTTGGATTCCTTAGAGTGTTGCACGCCAAAGTTTGTGTTAGGGCTTTTCTTACTGGTTGTGTAGACTGGACAAGTCTCTGATTTTTAGAATAATCCTGGATTTTTAAAAGGCGCCAATTTCCAAATTCCAGTTTCTAAAACCAAATCTCAGGACAAAGAGGCTACTTGTAGATCCTTCCTCAGTGCATGTTAACGGTCTATCACCTTGTTTCAATGTTACCAAGATAATGCCTTTGAAATTAAATGTGTGCACATTTTTCTCAGAAGGGCTAGGTAACCTTTAGCAAGAAAATATGGATTAAGATAATAAATCTGCCCAAAGTAGAACTGTCAGCTTCTTTACTCTTGAGTCAGTAATCATTTATTATATAAGAGTACAGGCACGAGGTATAAAACTATTATGCGCAGAGGCCCCCTCATACTAATAAATGAGGATGGGGAGTGAGGAGAATAATAAAGTTCTGTACATTTCCAATACCTGAAAGATCCTCTTTTCAGCTCCTCTCTGCTTGATATATTCTTTGGGCAGGAATTCCTTCAGACTAAGAGAGAGACATTTAAAAAGGAAAGGCATTTATCATGTTCTATGATGAGAAGCAAAGCAAAGACATTTAATAAAACTCACAGTTAACTCACTAAGTCTCCCAATATTTTACGGAGTAATTAATAACAGACTGCTACATCCTACGATGCACTTGAATAAGGACACGGACATAAAACTAGTATGATAGAAAAGGTCAAACTAACATATTTAAAGAAGAAAGAATTTCCAGGATCTATTGTGAAGTGAAAAAAAAAAATAAATAAATAAAAGAGCACAAGAGTATATAGTATGCTGCCTTTTGTAAGAAACGAAGGAGACACTTATTTTAAAAACATTATTTTCTATTGTCTACATATTTAAAAAAAATACAAAGATAAACCTAGTTCTAATAAAAATGGTTCTCCATGGAAGAGGGGAAAAACAAGGAGAAGGGAACAAGGATGGAAACTAAACTTCTGTATTTCTTGTATTATAGTTTTCACTTTAGAACCACATGAAATTGCAAAAAAAAAAAAAAAAAAAAGCAACATCTAAAAATCTAAAGCAAACTAAAACCATCTATCAAGTTGACAGCATAACTACAGGGAGAATAATTATGTCAAGTAACTTTGCAAAACAGTCTTTTGACTGTATATCCCTCGTAGGATATTATGGACAAAATAAACCATAGTAGACTTGTTAGTAAAAATATTAGTATTTCAAATTAACATCTACTTTCCCTCCTGTCTATAGATACACACACACAATAAAATTAGGATATTACATTATATATAAGTAGGATGTTATATATAATTAGGATAAAGAAAATGAGTAATTATGGTTGTTGTTAGGAACCAAGTTTTTCAGCATAAAATAGATAAAAATAAACAAAATGCAAAAAGACTTGGCTAAACATTCTGCATCTTTTATTTGAACTGGAAATACCGGCCTGAGTACGTGATTCATTTTTCTTTTCCAGAAAAACATTTTCTAGCTACGTCCCCTTTAAAGGCCAGGAGCAAGAACAACCTGATGGCACCCTGTGCCCCCGCCACCCCTGCTGGTGCCTAGGCCAGGTGGTCTTCTAAATACCATTTCCACTAAAAGGAACCAAGTCTCAGATAAATCACTGATTCTCGGTCTGAGGCAGGAAATGTATAAAATGTTCCTGGGACTTCTTGTGGCTTGAATCAAGGAAGTTACCAAGATAATACTGGAGCCAGTATCAATGACTTCCCATTAGCCAAAAATTGGATGATTTAAAACTGTATATTGAAAAAGAGAGAACAAAATAATAAACCCATCCATCCAGCCTTGACGGTTATCAACTCATGGTCAATCATGACTCATCTATTTCCCCATCCCACTGACCTCCCCTGGATTATTCCGAAGCAAATCCCAGACATCATATAATTAATACCATGTGATGGGACAATTTAAGCATCAGAAAAAGGATGACTGCACTAAGTTAAAGCGCAGATATTTAATACCTACAAAGATTTTTTTAAAAAATCATTGGTCACCTTAAGAGACTACTATGGTCCCAACTCGTACTGAAAATTATAAATCAGGGGAAAGAAACAAATATTTATTCTGATGTTTCCAAATGTTGATGAGGGCAAGAATCACAGCTAATAAATGTAGAAAAAATAAAAGAAGTCCAAAATCATCATTATACAACTCTTACTGAAATAACTGATAGATCAAAGCAAATTTCAATGACTGTAAGACAAAAAAATAACAAGTTGATCGGGAACTTTTTAACAGATTGATCGCTCTGATAACATCTAAACCCAATGATCAATTTTAATATTAATCAAAGTAGGATAACCAGATAATATATGTCTCCCAACTGATACAAAAGGAAGTATACAGCACCACCTAGGAAGTATTCTTGGCAATAAAGAATAAGTAAATATATAATTGAAACTTAATTTAATTGAGTCCCTAAATCTAAATAACGGTTTACAAAAAGAATAGGGGAACATGTTCAATGATACCATCAGGATACAATTAGCCAAACCCAAACACAAGAAATTCTATGAAAATAACTTAACTTCTTCAAAAATAAATAGTTTGGTAGTAGTGGTGAAAAGGAGGGCATAATAATAAACTAAAAGAGATATAAGAAATATATTTACTACAAAGCTCTAGTAACAAAGACAGTGCAGTAATGATATAAGAACAGATACATACGTCAATAGAACAGAACTGACAGTCCAGAAATTAACCCTCACCTTTATAGTCAACTGATTTTCAACAAGGGTTCCAAGACAATTCAGTGGGGAAAGAATACATTTTTAAACAACTGGTGCTGGGACAACAGGATGTTCACATGCAAAAGACAGAAATTGAACCCCATACCTCATACTATACACTAGAATTAACTCAAAATCTATGATAGACCTACATGTAATAGCTAAATCTATAAAACTCTCAAAAGAAGATACAGGAGTAAATCTTTACGACCTTGATTTAGGCAAAGAGTTTTTAGATATAATACCAAAAGCACAAGTAGTAAAAGAAAAAAAAAAAGGACTATTTCGAAATTATAAACTTTTAAATCGCAAATACCACCATCAAGAAAGTGAAAATACAATCCATAGAATGGGGGAAAATATTTGCAAATTATTTATGAGGAAAGTGCAATATATTACAATATATGCAGAATATATAAAAAACCTTTAACTGATCATGAAAAGACAAACAATTAAAAACGGGCAGAGGACATGAACAGACATTTCTCCAAAGAAGAGATACAAATGGCCAATAGGCACATGAAAATATGTTCAACATTATTAGCCACTAGGAAAATGCAAAAAAAACCACAATGTGATACCAATACATACCCACTAGGAGGGCTACAATAAAAAAGATGGACAACAGCAAGTGTTGGCAAAGGCATAGAGAAACTGGAACCCTCATACACTGCTGGTGGGAATGTAAAACGGTACAGCTGCTGTAAAAAAAAAGTTTGATAGTTCCTTAAAATATTATGCAGCAATTCTACTCCTTGATATATGCCCAGAAAAAAATGAGAACACTTCCACCCAAAAACTTGCACACAAATGTTCACAGCAGCATTATTAATGAGAGCCAAAAGATGAAAATAACTCAAAAGTCCATCAACTAATGGATAAAATGTGGTTTCTCCATACAATGGAAAATCATTTGGATCTAAAGGAAGTACCGAAATATGCTACAACATGGAAACACTGTGCTAAGGGGAAGAAGCCAGTCACGAAGGAAAAGTTGTATGATTTCACTAATAAGAAAAAAAGAGAGATTCCAAGTTCGTCAGCAGGAGGGATCTAAGAAATATCTAATCTGCAGCAGCTTAGACATTAAAATTATCATTAAGCAACTTCATGGACAAAAATGAACGATTCAGAGAGAGCTGGAAGGCACCAACATCACACAAGAGGAAGCTGAGTTTCAGAGAGGTAAAGACTTAGCTGAAGGCACAGGACTTGTGAGTAAGTAGCAGAGATCCTCTGACCTCCCAGAACAAGAGTGGGTCCACCTGAACACACAGCTGCTTCAGGCTGTCTCAGGGGCCCACTTAAAATAAGGAAGTGGTATCATGAGAGAACTGTTGCTACCAGCCTCTAGGTCACAGTGGCTCCTACATCAGCAACAGAGACGCGGTTAAGGGTAGCAAAAGCGCCCAAAAAGGGCTCCACGTCAAGCCCTCTCAGAGCAATGATTGTCACTAGAAGAATACCAGATGGTAGTGTCCAGGCGACCAGCAGGGTAGAATATGCTGACCATCTATGGCAAGAAAGTCCTGTACTGCAGCAACCTCCCTTCTTTCAAACTCCGCCAAACCAGCCCATCTGAATCTGCCTCCTATGCAGTCTTCAGGAGTTACTGAAAACAACATCAGAAGGTGCACTAGAGGTGTGACCCCTGAGGTCTCAAGAATTGGTTTGTGGGGAATTTAAAAACCATTTTAAGATATGAATGGTGTGTGCATGTGTGTGGCGTGTATTTTCCCCAGTAAAATCAGCCATGTGCGCCACTTCAGCACAAAGCAGGAGGGAGCAGGCAGGGTGTCATCAAGGCCTGCCAGCCAGCAGCACGGTAGTTCCAGCTCAGTTGTTGTTTTGATTACCAAACCTGAGTCTGGAAGGCTCCTAACATCTGGGACATGTATATAAGTGCAATCTGTCAGCCTTGTCGGAGAAAAAAATGGGTCAGACTGTCAAACCTGTTTGGAAATATTCCTAACTAAGCAAGTTCTGGCCAAGCAAAATCCCTCCTACTGTCTCCTTAAATGTTCTCACCTTAAAAGGGCAGCCATCTACAAACTGTGCATTGAGAACTCACTTCTCTGCCAAACTCTACTGCCAGCCTTTTAAGCATGGCCCTTTCTGAATGCAGTCATAATAACAGTAAAGTCAGTACACTAATCTCTAGTAGACTCTCTAAGATCCATGAGAGGTTGAAAGTTTGCAGCCAACAGACTCCTCTCTCACAAACCCCGACTTCTTTTCTGGTCAAGTGCACTGTATTTGTTCTCCAGTTTGTTGCAGCTGCCAGGATAGCACATGATTATGTGACATACTGACATAGCCCATGAGCTGCTGAAATAGTACAAAAATTGAGCTACTGCATTCTTCCTAAAGGTAATAGTCATAAAATGTATTAAATGACATATAGATGAGACAACTGTTAAATACTGAAAAGGAAAAATATCATGGAAATCTATTCTGTCCTCAGATTGCTTCATGGTTGTCTTTAAATTCCCTCACAGATTATGCATTATGCATGGTTCATGCAAGACACTGTAGAAATCCAATCAGGAGATTCACACAAGAAAAAACCTTAGCCCTACATCAAAACACTAGCCACACATGCATAAGTTCAAAGTTAGAATAATGGGTTTCATGCGGTAGATGTCACCTGTTATGATTCTACATTTTAAATGACTTTTTGGATTATCCAACTAATAGTCCAAACCAGATGGAGAGAGAGTGTTTCTGCAATTAAAACAGCTGCCATGTACTGAAGGCTAAACCCTGTTTCAGGTGCTTTACAAGCACTAGCAGATTAACTGAGTACTGACAAAAGCCATGGGAAGCCAAGACCCCATTCTACACACAGACTCTGAGGCTCAGTGATGCTAAGTTGCCCAGGGCCACAGCCCACATGCTGTCTCATCCGTGGGCACTGGGGACCATACTCTGGGCCACCACAGACCCTGACCCAAGTTACCCTTTAGTCAAACAACATCCCACGTGATCAGTATTTCAGACTCTGTGGAATAAGATAATAATCAGATTATGATAATGAAGACCAGGTGGTAGCCATTGAGTTTTATAGAAATGCCCAGAAGCCGGTGGAATCAGGGAAGGGGAATTTAACACATTTAGGGGAGCAGGATCTGAATTCAAATACAGATGTCACCAAAACCTCATTTTCTGCTTTTTGAAGGATGAGATGCAATTTTGTTATTTTATTGTACATACTTAAACTATACAATGTGATGTTTTCATATAATATACATAGTGAGAGAATTTCTACAGTCAAGCAAATTAACATATCCATCATCTCACAGTTTTTATGTGTGGGGTAAAAGTACCTAAAATTTACTCTTTGTAAATTTCCAGTATACAATACTATCAACTATAGCCCTCATGCTGTATATAAGGAACATCAGGCCTCTAGACTTATTTATCCTACGTAACTGAGCATCTGTACCCTTTGACCACTATCTCCCCATTTCCCCACCCTCAGTAACCACTTTCCTACTCTCTGTTTCTATGTATTTGAGTTCTTATGTTTTAAGGTTCCACATATGAGTGACACCACACAGTATTTTCATTTCTGTGTGTGGCTTATTTCACTCAGAGGACATAATAATGTCCTTTAGGTCCATCCATGTTGTCACAAATGGCAGCATCTCCATTGTTAAGGCTAAATATTATTCCATTGTGTGTACATAATCAAACCTCATTTTCTTATGTAAAATTTAAGCTGCCTCTACAAGTAATTCCAAAAGAGAAGTTTCAAAGATGTTTCCTAGTCTGGCTGTAAGTTACAAGTACACAGTGAGGCAGCTATGATTTGGGGAAACGTAAACTGCCTCTTATCTGTCCCAGGGCTGCCATCAAGTCACTGCATGACCACAGGGAAGTCACCGTTTCTCTAAGTTGGTTTTTATCACTTGAAAAGCAGAGGTTTCCAACCTATGAGTGTTATCGCTCATATGAATTGAAAATAAGGGATGATGCCTCTTTTGTGAGAGCTGAGAGAATCCATATGAACATACAAACAAAGCAGCGGAGTGTCCACTCAGCACAGGGTGCAGGAACAGAGGGGAGGGATGGTGGAGGTACAATAGGGACAGCATCACCCAAAGGATGCTGGAACACCCAGGATCCTGACTCCAACCTTGATGTTGAATCACCAAATGATTAACAACAACATGCCAAATCTGGTATCACATAAGGTTCTCAGAGTGTGGCCCCAGGAGCAGCAGCAGCAGCAGCACCTGGGAATGTGACAGAAATGCCAGTGTTCAGGCTTCACCCCACACCTGCTGGAAAAGAGGCTCTGGGGGTGAGGCCCGGCATCTTTAAAAAAGCCCTTTAGATAATTCTGATCAGATGAAGTTGGAGAACCACTGACACAGTGGGCTGAAAGCTCAAATTACAGATTCAGACACACTTGGATTTGAATCCAGACTCAAAGGTCAAAATGTCTGCAACTGCGAGTAGCAGTTAAGTTCTGGTTAGGTAAGGTGATAATACAGGTGGAGGGAAGCACTGAGTGAGCTGGGAAACGCTCAGAATGGCAAGAAAAAGTGGAAAAGGAAAACAGCTTGTTAGTCAGTTTGTGCTGCTGCAAAAGAATACCACAGACTGGGTAATGACCGGTCTTTTAATTATATTTAATTATACTTAATTCTATAATTTATAATTCAATTATAAAGAACAGGAAATTTATTTCTGCACAGTTCTGGAGGCTGGGAAGTCCAAGGTCAAGGCACTGGCAGGTTCAGCTGTCTGGTACAGGTGGCATCCTCTGGGGAGGGGAGAAAGGCTGTGTCCTCACAAGGCAAAGGAGCAGAAGAGCAAGCTAGCTGAATGCTGCGTGAAGCTTCTTTTTTAAGGGCCTTAATCCCATTCATGAGGGAAAGGTTCTCATGACCTAATCATGTCTTGAGGCCCCACCTCTTAGCGCTATCACTTTGGCAACACCCAAATTTTGGAAAGAACACATTCAAACCACAGCAGCACGGCAGAAACATAGGAAATGCGTTTGAAGTCCTATCTTGGTCACACAGCAGTTCTGCTATCCTGAACCAATCCAAATGTCCTCTAATATAAGGACACGCCACTGCCCAGGAACTCAGAGACAGCGCAGGGCTGGATACCTTCAGCAGTTCCTGCTTTGAAAGTTCTGGAGTTTCAAAGTAGTTAGGGAGATAGGCACCAACCTCAGAAGACAGCGAGGAGGAAACAATACAGACACTACTGAATGTTCGCTACCTCCGAAACTGAGAGGATAGGAGAGCTCCGGGCTGTCAGAAACACAAGACAGAAGTTCACAGGGAGGAAGTACACAAGTGGCTTTTTACTGCATTTTACTTTTAATTTAGTGGGAGGATGGTGGTGAAGAATATAATGTAAGAGAGCTGATGAAAACAGAGGTTGAAATGCCAGATTTCTGGTTAGTTTGGAAACCGAGAATCAAGGGCCAAATTATTCTGACAAAAGCACACAGATGACCAACTCCAGAGGAGGAATATGTGTTTGAACAGAGGCCAAGTGAAAAACTGGTTTAAGACCTCCTACTGGGTCAAAAGCTTTGCTTGTTGACAGTAGAATTATCTTGAGTTTGTGGGGGAAAATTTCCAAGTCCACTGTGAATTCTTTCTCAACAAAGATTCATGTCCTGGGTCGCTTTGTTTTCCCAGTAAAATACTTCCGAGGAATTCCCAAACAGGAAGACGGGGCTGTGGGAGTCAAGGATGAGAGAGGTTTCCTAAGACTGTGACCTTCCTGCCCACTCTCAGCCCTTGGACCATTTCTTCCCGTAACACGCAGAGTCATGGAACCTTTCTGTCTGGCCTCCAGTGCCTACTACTTTTGCCTTTGCCACGTGTTAAATATCCAACTTTAGCGAATATAAGCTTTTATCACTTCAAGCCCAGATACTGCAACCATCTTTAAAAAAAAAAAAAAAAAAAGTTCAGTGAGCTGGGTATGCTGTTTCAAGCCTGTAATCCCAGTACTTTGGGAGGCTGAAGAGGGTGGATTGCTTGAACCCAGGAGTTCGAGACCAGCTTGGGCATCAAACTGGGGCCCCATACAAAAGTTAGCAGGCGTGGTGGTGCATTCTTGAAGTCCCAGCTACTTGAGAGGCTGAGGTGAGGGGACTGCTTGCGCCAGAGAGGTGGAGGCTGAGATGGCGCCACTGCACTCCAGCCTGGATGACAGAGTGAGACCTTGTCTCCAAAAAAAAAAAAAAAAAAGTTGAGTGTGAAACATTTCAAATTATAGAAAAGTATATGCTTTATAACTCATATACCTACCACCAAGGAGAAATACATGTTGGCATGTTGCCGTATCTGCTTTAAGATTGCTACTTCTCTTCTGTTACTAAAGTAGAGATTACAGAATTAGTGGAAGTCCCATATCCTTTCTTTTTTAGGTAGCCATTTATTTTATTTATTTATTTATTTATTTATTTATTTATTTATTTATTTATTTATTTTTGAGACGGAGTCTCGCTCTGTCGCCCAGGCTGGAGTGCAGTGGCCGGATCTCAGCTCACTGCAAGCTCCGCCTCCCGGGTTCGTGCAATTCTCCTGCCTCAGCCTCCCGAGCAGCTGGGACTACAGGCGCCCGCCACCTCGCCCGGCTTATTTTTTTGTATTTTTAGTAGAGACGGGGTTTCACCATGTTAGCCAGGATGGTCTCGATCTCCTGACCTTGTGATCCGCCCGTCTCGGCCTCCCAAAGTGCTGGGATTACAGGCTTGAGCCACTTTTAGCGGAGTTTCCCTCTTGTTGCCCAGGCTGGGTGCAATGATGCAATCTTGGCTCACTGCAACCTTCACCTCCCAGGTTCAAGTGATTCCCGTGCCTCAGCCTCCCGAGTAGCTGGGATTACAGGTATGCACCACCACGCCCGGCTAATTTTGTATTTGTAGTAGAGACAGGGTTTCTCCATGTTGGTCAGGATGGTCTTGAACTCCCCACCTCAGGTGATCCACCCACCTCAGCCTCCCAAAGTGCTGGAATTACAGGCGTGGGCCACTGTGCTTGGCTACCACTTTTTTGAAGTTAGTTTCCACAGATATTTTAATATCTTCTTATAACTCCTTGTGTCTATAAACAATAATACATCTAGTTTCTCTTTGTGTATATATTTTTAAATATAAAGATTCATATTCTGAAATACTTTGTTTCCTCTATAAAGAACCTTGGTGTCTTCACACATTTAAATGTATGCCCATCTGAGAGATATGAAATGCTCTATACCTTTTCATTTTGCATTTTCTGAATCACTTATTAAGTTAAACATCTTTTCATGTCTTTATAAGCCAACTACAGTTCCTTCTCTTTGAAGTACCTACTGATATCCTGGGTGATCTTTTTCTCAGATTTTTTTTTCTTTTTCATTATCTTCTGGATATTAATCTGATAGTATGCACTGCAGATATGTAAATTTCTTTTTCCAGTTTGGAGCTTTACTCTTGATGATGTCTTTTCCTAATAAGATATTTTAATTTTAATAAAGGTAGATTTATCAATCTTTTGAATTACAGTGTCACCTTATGACACTAATATAGTGTTTTAATTATTTTATCTTTATAAAAAATTGTAGTAGTTGTGAGTCCTTCATATATCTTCAATTAGCCTTTACCATTCTGGAGCCTTGACTAGTTCATATTAACTTTAAACAGCTTTATTGAGATGTCCATTTTAAGGATAAGTTTTCTCATTATTATGTAAGTGACTGGAATTGAACTGAGTCTATAAGTTTGGGTAGAAGTACTTTACCTGATATCAAGTCTTCCTACCCATTAACATAGCAATAGCATAGCATTTACTCAGACTGACTTTGATGCTCTTCAAAAAGCTTTTATCATTTTATTGGTGAGATCTTGGAGATCACTGGATAGCTGTCTTCCTAGGTAAATTATACTCTTTGTAACTACTATAAAAGGTAATTCCCTTTTATCAATTATATTTCCTCTTTGTTGATTTGTATGGGAATACTATTTGCTATTATACATTGATTTTCTTTTTTTCCTAAAGACCTTGCTTAAAAGTCTTGTCAATTCCAGCAAGGTTCTCTGTAGACTGACTATCTATGTAGATAATCCTATCACCTGCAACTAATGACAGTTTCGTTTATCTAATCCTGATATGGTTTAGTTGTTTTTCTTTCCTTATTGCACTCATTAGGATATTTAGTATCATGTTGATAAGAAGCATTGATAGCAGGCATCCTTCTGGACATTAAAGGGAATTAATATTAAACTATTAATTATCATACTTGTTTAGACCAAGAAGGTTTTCATGAATTTCTGGCATGCCATGAAGTTTTTCTTTTTGTCATCAAGATTATTTCATTTTATCAAATTCTTTCTCTCCAGCAATTAAGACAATCATAGTGTTTTTTTTTAAAAAATCTAACATGGTAAACTACAGAAACACGTTTTCTACTGTTAAGATGTGTCTCTTGGTATTCCATTCTAAAATGTCAAGTTCTCTCTCAGTCCCTAAAATACACAAACTCCCTACTCCCCTTTTCTGCTTTTTTATCTTGGCATTCAGTATCATTAATATATTATGTATTTTACCTACTTATTAGTTCTCATCTGCCTTTCTGCACTAGAATTTAAGTTCCCTGAGGGCAGAAATGTTTGACTGTGTTTTCCACTGCTGGATCTCCAGTAGCCTAGTGTCTACCACGTAGAAGGCACTCAACAAATTATTTGTTAAATAAATGAATTTTGCCTCCTTTAAAGAAACACCACTTAGTTCTAACTTGCACTTACGCATGAACATATGTCATGTTGGACTTAGTTAATACTTAACTTTTCTGAGCAAGACATCTATATTCAATTTAAAAGCTTTCTATTGTCTGTATTCATTTTGGTATTACAGTTCTGCTAGTCTCAAATTAAGGTGAAGACCTTTACTTTTTTATTTTCTGAAATAACCTGGGCCTAGTGTTTATTTTGTTGTTTTTTGATTGGTATATTTTAAACTGGTAAGTCAATTTCTTTCAAGATTATAGATTTATTTCAATTTTCTAATTATCCATTTTTTCTAAATTTTCCTAGTTTATCACATTCTCCACTGCTTTTTAATATCTCTTTACCTTATTTTGCCTTTTTCTTCTTTTGTTTTTCTTGATCACATTTACCCAAGGTTTATCAAGTTTTTCAAAGAACCAGCTTTTGGTTTTATTGATTCTCTGTGGTTTTTATTTCATTATTTTCTTTTAAATATTTTCTTTCTTCTATTTTGATCTTGTTCTACTAATCATTCACTGAGGGAACTATGTTAAATTACTTCACTAAAATTGCATATCTGAAATTATTGCAATACAGTCTATTTTTCCTTTATATACATTTAAGGCAGTGTTAGGCACATATACAGGTTCACAATTATTTAGTATCCTGATAAATCTCGACTTATGCTTTGTTTGCCTTAGAGTCTATTTTGTGTACTTTAAGTAGAAATTTCCTGGCATATCAGTTTCAATGCATTTAAACTTTCCTCTGTCATTCTCTCTGTTCTTTGTCTAAAAGTGTGTCTTTCAGAGATAATATAGACCTGCACTTAAAAAAAAAATTCCATTCAATGAGAATCTCTGTTTATTAATTGCTGCATTTCATTTACTTACCTTTGGTATGATACCTAATATATTTACAAGTGTTTACCATATCTTATTCCAGACCTTCTTTTCACTTTGTTTCCATAAGCTACCCTGCACATCTCCTATTTTAATGGTCAAGCTATCTGCATTTCTTCCCTCCTACCCCTACTGGCTTGAAAGCTATACAGATTATTTCTTCTTGTTTGTTTTGACCAGTAATTAAAATTTTATTGAAGAACTTGTGAGATCTGGTTTCTTTCACTGTTTCCATATAGAGTCTATCTATATTCTCTCAGGCTATCTTCATTTTTTTCCCAACAATTTTATTATGAAAAATTCCAAACATAGCACAATGTTGAAAAAATTGTGTATTGAACATTCTATATCTGTCACCTAGTCACCTTCAATTTTATCAAGTATACTTGATTTAAGATCTGAAGTTTACCAGTAACTCTCATCTTCTCCAATAAAATATAGTCTATAGAAGGCTTTTACTCTGACCACGTCTTAAAGTTTTCCACAGTGTTTTTAAGGGTCTGGAAATGAGTCATTATTATGTTTTGTTGTTGCTGTTTTAAGAGTTAATTCTTGGCCGGGCGCGGTGGCTCAAGCAGCACTTTGGGAGGTCGAGACGGGTGGATCACGAGGTCAGGAGATCGAGACCATCCTGGCTAACACGGTGAAACCCCGTCTCTACTAAAAACTAAAAAAAAATACAAAAAACTAGCCGGGTGAGGTGGTGGGCGCCTGTAGTCCCAGCTACTCGGGAGGCTGAGGCAGGAGAATGGCGTGAACCCGGGAGGTGGAGCTTGCAGTGAGCTGAGATCTGGCCACTGCACTCCAGCCTGGGCGACAGAGCGAGACTCCGTCTCAAAAAAATAAAAAAAAGAGTTAATTCTTTTCAGATTTGCCTTCTACTTTGTAAATTTCTTTAATCAACATTGCTTCTTGCATGATACTCTTCCCACCTTTTTAGAAACAATCCATAGTAGTCTGCATAGTTTACACTGCAACTTTCAACTTCCTGAACAGACCATCCTGCATTTAAAATACAGTTAAAAAGTTGGACTTTGTTGAAATGATCAGAGCCAAGTTTTGGTTCTGCATAATAACCATTTCATATATTTATCTGCCACACAGACTGTAGATTCGAAAACAGCAAGGAATAGTATATAATATCTCCCTTATATTTTCCCTATACCTGGCACAATAAAACACATCTGCAAGTCCTCAGTGAGTTAAAGAAAAACACCAGGCTCACACATAGGTAACAAAATTTCACATGAACCCCATACATTTGTACAAAAATTCACATCACACGGCCTATTTTCTGCAAGCATTTTCTGAACACAGAAAAGCATAAAGCAAATATCTGATTACTAGATTATGTGTCGTTTTTACTTCATGCACCAATAAAATGTCCCTTCTTAGGACCCTCTGAAGGTGACCTGAGGAAAACTGTCATATAGATAAAGCACATCAGACTCAATCTAGGAGATCCTGGCTTTCTTCTGCCTCCCCGCACTTGACTGTTCTGGGCCTTGTCTCTGTCTCTCTCTAGCACTTATTCTCCCCATCAATAGAGTAGATGGATATATTAAATCCCTGAAAACTCTGAAAATCTTTCAGACTCTGATGATTTTCATTATTGTAAATAAGTACCTCCACTGAAGTACCAAATCCAGAAATCACTGGAGAGTCTGAAGAAAGTTCAAAGCGAATCTCATAAAAATGTCCATAGTGCAACTCTGAGCAAAAATGCTAAGCAAATTTTCAAAAAATTAAAAGATATGCCCTCGTTCACATCCCTATGTACCCACCTCAGAAACTACGTAACTGAAATTTCTGGGGGCTGCATCTTCAGCATGGCTGTGACAAGTCCAACCTTCTCATTATTATTTTAAAACCCTAAATTGTTTAAGCAGATGGCACATATGAAAGCTAGATTGGGAAAGATCTAAAGGCTGCAAAAGAGAGCCCAGTCAGTCACCAGGGACAGCCCAGGTAAAAACAGGACTTGGCTATCCAACTCACAAATCAGCACATGTGGCCTCACTGTTTTGTTTTAATTAAGAAGGGACTTATATCCTCAAGAAGTTTTACCTGCATGGTAAAAGCAATAATGTACACAATTAAATATCTACATTAAGTAAAAATGCCTCATTACCTAATTTGGACTAATTAAAAAGTAAATCAAATTCGTAAGGAAAAATAATTGCCACCAGGCAAAATTACCTTATTTTAATTTGGAATCTGAATAAGGGTGCAGGTACCACTACAGGCATAAACTTGATATTATAATCTTAGAAAAAAAAAGAAACGAACTCAACGCAATTGCTTAACTCTTGTGGTCTCAGATTATTAAGAGAAGAATACTGCTGCTGGAGTGTGAGTATGTAGCATTCAATAGGACCACAAACTGCAGTAAGTAGTTTTAAGACCAATACCAATGCTTTGATATTAGTTTGTAATCTCAACACAGGCAGTCAGCTGTACAGTAACATTCACGATGAGTTGGTTGGTACGATCCATCATACTAAGAAATAGACCAAAGCACCCTGTAATCCCAGTTTTAAGTACCTTTGCTGCATAGTGGGAGACCAGTAAAAGGGGCAACTTTGCCTTTCACTGAAAGTAGGAATGCCTTTGAAAATGAGAGCCTGGTGTTAGAAGTCAGAAGCTATTTGCAGAGAAACTCTTTAACTGTGAATAAGCCACTTCTCTCTCTCCTGCTTCTTCCGTATCTATCAAATAAAATACTATGTTCTCAATTCACAAGGGAGTCCTGAGAACTAGTTGCCCCAGGGCTATGGAGAAAGTGAGCTAATAAAATGACCCGGGTAGCATCGTCATCAATATAAGAACCCGGTGAACGGCTACATTCGGATCTCCTTCCTACCAGGGAGACATAAAAATTCACAACTACAAAAGTCTAAAAACAGGTAAACGTTTTATTTCAATTTTTTTGATTCATCAATCTTCCCTCCATTTTCTATTTGTCACCAGGCACTTTAAAAACAGAAACAGAATGTTGTTTCCTCCGAGGCCTCACTAGCTCTTGGTGTTTATTCCTCCATATCCTGATGTCATAATCCTCAGGCTGATGACATCAGTTGTATCTGAGGGGCCAGCTGTGAGGCTAGAAGGTGGGAATGTGGAAACTGCTCAAGGAACTTGTGCACATGGCCTTCGATAGGTGGCTGAACAGAAGGGGACGCTTCCTGAGGCTCCTGAGGAAGGAAGCCAGACGAGTGGGGTAAAAGCGGGCCCTGAGGAACACCCGGCTGTATGACTCATTTGGAGAATACAGAACTAAGTAGGTGGTAGGAGCTGCTCAGAGCCATCCTCAGCCTCAGACTCACAATGTGTGGCACACTGCAGGACACAGCATCACCTTGTAAAGGCTCCCTGGGATTCACTAACCCAGGGGCAAAGGTTTGCCTTCTGCGGGGTTAACAACTCAGTTTAGACCAAACAGCATATTGGCCAGGCATTCTCTGGCACCAGAAGAAAAGTTAACTTTTCTTCTTACTCAAAGGCATATACTGGTCCCAATTACTTTCCACCAAAGTGAAAGTGGGGACAAGGGTCAAAGAAGCCTCTCCGTTATCCTCTCCCTGCGACACACTTGAACCAATACAATGAATGCACAATACCATGAATGGCCTACTGGACACATCTCATGCTGACTGGCACATCCTACAGGAAAGCTCATGTCCTCCCCCTTACTCCCCCATTGGCGTTCACACCATGGCCCTACTGGAGTGGATTTTTTTTTTTTTTTTAACTTTCCTCTTCACTAAGATGAAGTAGAAGGAAAAAAAAAAAGGGGTGGAGGGGGACACAGATCACTGAATTTCTATTCAGCAAGAAAAACTTCTCAATTTATCTTGCTTTCCCCAAAATCTGCAAATTTGGTCATCTACTTGATTGAAGAAAAGCTAGCATTCTCACAAATGATGAAATTAGGGTATGATCTTAGATACCTAGCTCAAAAAAAAAAAGGGTGAAAGGAAAAGAAGAGAGGAGAAAAGAGAAAAAAAAGAAAATCAAAATGTGATTTACTCTAAAAATCCAGGTTTATGTTTATGTTCCACATGAGGTCCAAACTGTATCTGGGCTTGAAATCCACCAAACTCACAAGCTTTCTCGAAGGAGACAGGGTGAGAGCCATTCAAGATGTCATCCCGAGCCTGAAACACAAGGAGGAGGAAAAACATCAGAGGTCTGGGGGAGTGACGCATTCTCTCCACTGACACATTCCCATGGCCCAGCACACTCTCTCTGTGGAGCAGGGGACAGTGCCAGCCGATCCACGGTGACATGTGCAGGACACAGTGGATGATCACCACATGGGAGAAAACTAAGGCGAAAGAAAAACAAACCTTTGTCCAAAATGGCCTGTAGATGGAAAACATTAGAGATGTCCGGTATAGCAAAAGCAAAGTCTGACGACAATCGAGAAAGGCAGAAGTGATTATAAAAAGAGGCCAAGGAAATTCATATGAAATGATCAGCTTCAAAGAGGCCAAAAGAGAAATTCAGTGTACTTTTTATAATCCTAAATCATAAAGCTAGCTAATCAAATATCTAGAGGTAAAATCAACCCAACCCCCATCCCCAGATAAAGACCAATGTAATAGAAGAAGAGAAAGAAAAGCGATAGGCACACACACACACAGACAAGAACTCAATACTCAAGACAGTAGGGGAAAGGACAAGCGAATGCATCCTAAAATGGGGAGCTTGTTGTGTCTGAACTCCTCCTCCTCCCAGTTCTCCATCCATCACTGCTGTTGTCTTCCCCTGCCCTCCTTTCTGCCTTTCTTTCTCTCAATGACCCCCAAATCACCCAAAGATGGACACTCTCAGCTATCACTCTGAGCCTTAAGCCAACAAGCATCTTTACACTGCCCTGCTCTCTCTCCTTTTGGCCTCCCCACTTCTTTCCTCTCAGCCCTCTTTCCATGCCATCCTTCCATCCACTAAGTCAGGGGTCAGGAAACTTCTCCAAAAGGCCAAACAGTAAACATTTCACACCTCCTGGGCCACACCGTCTCTGTCACAACTACTGAGTTCTGTCACGGGAATGTGAGAATAGCCACAGAAGGTATGTATAACAACCACATAACCCTCAAGGGGATTTATCAGTATGTAATACTTGAATACATAAGCTGTGTTACAATAAAACTTTATTCACAAGTACAGGCAAAAGGCATGACTGTAGTTTGCCAACCCCCACATTATTTCTATGGGCAGATAGATGGATAAATATGGAGAGGAAAGGGAGGGAGGGAAGGAAAGGAAGAAAGGAAGCTGGCAGGAGAGGACAAAGATGGATGATGTTTTCCCTGAGCCACAAGCAACCTTGGGGACAATCCGGTACAATCCACATCTTCACACTGGGAAACTCAGACATGTTAAATGGCTTGTCAGTTTAACAATTAGTTAAGTGTAACCACATGAAAGGTTATTGAGAGGATATCTTCCAGTTAATGAGAAGTCCTGATTTTCTGACCAATATTCTCTTGCAATCTAAGATGTCAGCTAAGAAACCTTTAGTGCACTTGAAGTGGTGAGCCAGTGAAGTGAAATACAGCTGTCTCTCAAAGTCCGGGAGCGAGGGACAGTGTTGGCTACCAGGTCACAATCTGGGAAGCCATAGGGAGGCCCTACTCCGGATGGTCAGCTGCTCATCCAGAATATCAGCCTGCACCACAACCAAACACATGCTTGGACCCAGGAGCAATGCCTGCTGGAAACGATGCCATAAACGTGGCAGAAACCAGCGCCGCCCTCCTGCTCGCCACAAGATACGGCCAGGAGCTTCCTGCAATCTCATCAACCTCAGTGTCTGAGCAGTAAATACTGTACCTGAACATAAAGCAAGTTCAGCTGCACAGGGTCTCTCGAATCTACATTCTGATCAGAGTAAAAGAACTTCCGTCTAAGCAGCAACGTTTCGTTTTCATCTACTCCTTGTTCTCTGAATGTTCGGCTGTGATCCAGCCAATTTACTGCAACACAACAAGACATATAAGAGAACTGTGTTTATTTTTCCTCTTAATTAAAGGGAATTTACCAAAAGAGCAGTGTGATGCAGATTTCTATAACTCTGATACTTAGTTATAGTTACTTCTTACATTAGTACTGTGGTTTTTAAGCTTTGCAAAATAATTTCACATCTACCAAATGACCAGCCAAAATGGAAATGAGGGAGAAAATTCCCAGTCATTCCTAAAGTTATAGCTAAAGCACTATAATGAATGTGTAATATGCTGCCTCTCCGGTGGCAGGGTGGAGGGCAGATACTCCAGTCTCAGCTAATAAAGTGATTTAGAGGCTCTGAGCATAACAAGTTACCTCTGACCTCAAGTAGAAAAGAGGAAGAAATGAAAGTATGGAGGGAGTGGGGGAGACAACAGTAAAGAGGGGCTGGCAGAACCGTGCCATGGGTCAGCTTAAATCTCAGTCATTCTGAGAACCCTGTTCTCTCATCTATGTGTACAGGATTTGATCACTCCCCTCTACACTTTCACAGCTCTCACTCCGACACTCCTCTGCGGGCTTAAAACACATTGTGAGTTAAGTCCTTATCACCAGTGTCTCTAGATTATAAGCAACCTGAGTACAGAAAACGTGTCTCCCACATCTCCCACAGTACCTGGGAGATGATCTTGCACATAATAATAAATCCTTGGGATTTTTCTACTAAAGTCTCTTGGAAAGAAGTATATAACGGCAAACCAAATTAGGCAGAAAGAAAAAAAAGCACACAAAGGGTCAGAGGAAATGAGAGCCTCACAGAAGATCAATAAACACAATGGCAATAATGATGTCGTCCCGATACAGCCACAAGAACAAATACAATGAAAGGAGGAAAGAGGCCAGGAAGTCTAGGTGGACTGGGTAATAAATTAAGACCCTTTCAGTGGAGGGTCAGGCAGCAAGGTGCAAACAGCATGGGCTTTAGGGACACAAGGGGTTACGTGCTGGCTTTTCCACAAATTAACTGTGTAGCTATGGAAAATGACTTTCCAATCATAGAATTCTATTACTTTTTTTTTTGAGACAGAGTCACGCTCTGTCACCCAGGCTGGAGTGCAGTGGCACAATCTCAGTTCACTGCAACCTCCGCCTCCCGGGTTCAAGCAATTCTCCTGCCTCAGCCTCCTGCATAGCTGGGATTACAGCCATGTGCCACCACACCCAGCTAATTTTTGTATTTTTAAGCAGAGATAGGGTTTCACCATGTTGGTCAGGCTGGTCTCGAACTCCTGACCTCAAGTGATCCAACTACCTCAGCCTCCCAAACTGCTAGAATTACAGGCATGAGTCACCGCGCCCAATCCACTATTACTATTTTTAACTCCTAAGGAAATAATGGGTCTAAGGCAATGGTCATTGATGGATGTTAAACATCCCCCAAAAAAAGAAAACCAGAAACAACTTCCTGATGGAAGTGCCCATCACCACTGAAGAAAGCATCTTTATTAAAATAAACACAAACACTTAAATCTAGTCAAGCCTCCAGATCTAAGGAATTAAAAGGGACAGAGGAACATGTTAAATGACACCATAGGTATGCAATGAAGAAAATCCAGACTGTACGAAATGCTGTACAAGTAAAAATTTGGTTTTTTCACATACACAAAAACTGCAAAAAGACATGAACTATCACACTGAGTGGTGACCACAGTTAATAATAATGCATTATATATTTCAAAAATGCTAATAATAGATTTTTAACAAACACCACAAAAAAAGATAAATTAGTGAGGTGATGGATATGTTAATTAGCTTGATTGAATCCTTCTTCAATGTCTACATAGATATATCACACTGCACCCCATAAATATACATCGTTAGTATTAGTCCATTAAAAAAGAGAGATGGAAAGACTCTTAGTAAAACAAATTAATTCACTAATTAATTAACTTGTTCAACCTTATTTGGATCCCAGTTCAAACTACTAAAAAAATTTTTAGACAATAATGAAGCAAATGTGAACATGATTTGTGTATCTGATATTAAGATATTTCTTTAGATGTGAAATGGTATTACAGTTACTTTTTAAAAAATTTTTATTTATTTATTTTTTGAGACAGAGTCTCACTCTGTCATCCAGGCTGGAGTACAATGGTGCGACCTCAGCTCACTGCAACCTCCACCTCCCAGGTTCAAGTGATTCTCCTGCCCAAGCCTCCTGAGTAGCTGGGAATACCGGTGTGCAGCTAATTTTTTGTGTGTTTTTAGCAGATGAGGTTTCACCATATCGGCCAGGCTGGTCTCAAACCCAACCTCAGGTAATCCACCTGCCTCGGCCTCCCAAAGTACTGGGATTATAGGCGTGAGCCACTGTGCCCAGTCTACTTTTTTTAAATAGAGTCTTAAGAAACAAAGACAAAAATCCTGTCCTGGGTCATATAGATGGTGGGAGGGAAGTAAGGCTTAGCAAAGCCTGTGTGTCTGTATTACGCTTCCTCTGCAAACACTTACGGTCATCATCTGTGTGCAGCTTGGCCTTCAACTTCTCCATTTTCCTCTCATCTCGTAACAGTGTCCTGTCTTTTTTGAGCGTGCCCGTTCCTTCCTCTTTCTTTTCGTCAATAGTTTCTTGGATTAAGGAGTATTCTTCATAATTTGTTATTCCTAAAAATTGGAAATTAGGTTACAATTAGAAATAATTAAATTACTGTCAACCTCTTCCAGCCTAAGGTCTGTGATATTCCAAGGAGCTCCTGGTGGCAAAGAACCAGAAACAGCCTTACTAACATGAGGGTCAGGGAGGTGGCCACATCAAATTAAATGAGGGAGCGTCAGCTAGTTAAGTCATATTCACACTGTGGGGGAAAACAGGTAACAAACTTGAACACTTTTTTTTTCAAAAACAAATTTTTAAAAATCAGACTCTGATTTCCTCTTTCTTCCAAAATGTCTTTGAAGACCTTCCTACATTTTCACAGGGTTGTGGTCACTATGATAATACAGAATCTCCAGTGCTAAGTAATTGCTTTCATAAAGGTTTCCTAAAAATGTAGTAGTGAAATCGTACCCAAAGAAGTCACACTTACAGTAAAACTTATGTCACATTCAATTCTCTCATCTATAATAATTTTTGGGAAACACTGCCACAGAGGACGTCATGCAGAAGAAGGCAAGACAGGGTGAAACAAGAAGTGTCTGAAGGAACTGGGCTCCCTTTGCATGAAGAGAAAACTAAGATAGGCAAGTCTATTTTCTTCAAATATTTGAAGGGCTTCATTAGAAAGGAGGCAGACTTGTTCTCTGGGGAGACTAATGGAAGCCACAGGAAGAAAAACTGTCTAATAATCAATCATATGGACTGTCATCATAAGTACCCAAGGAGATAGTGAACATCTACAGGGCTCGTATAGAATAGAAGGCAGCAATGGGCAGAAGGCTCAACTACACATGACTTTCCATTTGAAAATCTCCTTGTTTTGGAGAGGGAAATGAAAGCCCTCCACTATGACTCAGTGAGAAGTCCAAATGTTTCATGTATTGGCAAGTTGGGAAAATGGACGCACCCTCTGGGGACTGGGCAGAACTCGGCATGTGAAGACATCTTCAAAGTTGCCTAGAGATCAAATGCAGATGGAAAAAAGAAGAGGTCTGTAATTAAAAACTACACAAAAGATACAATGAAGGTTTATGAATGCTCACCTATTCTGCTACAAATAGTGACCAGGAGCTCCCCCACAGTCTTGGAATCATCCACCATCACCGTCTTCACAGATCCATCCAGCATCCGGATTTTCTGAGGTCTCTGTTTCTTTTTATATTCCAAAATATCCTAGAGCACAAACCACACACAAATTTCACACTGTGTGGGAAAATAAATAACAAACTTGGGACACTTTTCTTTAAAAGAAGAATTTTTAAAAAATCAAAGTAGACTCTGATTTCCTCTTTCTTCTAAAACATCTTTGAAAACCTTTCAAAGTGTTCAGGGGATTGTTGCCACTATGATACAACAGAATCTCCAGTGCTAAATAACTGCTTTCATAAAGATTTCTTAAAAATCTGATAGCAAAATTGTGCCCAAAGAAGTCATACTTATGCCTCACAATTACTGAAAACTATCCTCAGTGAAATGAAAGTAGAGTATGACCTCCTGAAAGGCTGGGAATGATCTGTTCTAAGGAGAATTAGCAGAGGGAGGTGACCACTTGCCTTTTCAAAAGACAGCAGTGTGGGTCTCCAATTATCTTTTAACACTATCATAATCGACTTTTACTATCTCTATGTCTTTACTATCTGCATATAAAAATGTTTTTAATTTTTACTATAAACACATTTTTACCTTATATATTATAAACAATGAAAGACATAAATAGCATCCTCATCATTCTTCACAGCAGTGGCATAACACAGCAATAGTGGTTTTCAAAATAGTGTGCTGAAATACATTAATGACAAGACCAAACAGGGGTAACAGGTTTGGGGGATATTTTTAAGTAAGTTGTTGACTACACTTCCTAAAACTAGAACTATGAACTTCCTAAAACTAAACTATTAATTTCTTATCCAAATTAATTGGCATCACCTATTTCACTCTGACTTTATGGACTACCCATCAATCTGATGGGTCCAGTTCATCCTACATACCAAAACCCGGTATCTTGGAGGTTAAGCTGAACAAAACGTTTAATATATTTTTACTCATGACTTCTCCCTACTTCCATAACACAACCACTTTTGTTGTTGCTGTTACTACTACTGATCATTATTAAACTCACATCTCAAATTGAAGTTTCTTTTTCAGAAACAAAACACTAATATTCAGTCTCTAACTACCGTTAGGGTTACATTTCGTTTTCCCTCTCATCTGTTCTTACTTCCCATCACTAGGCACAGGAATATCTCTTCCATGCTTATAGCAAGATGCCGTATCTTATCTCATAAGTACCAAATCCAACAACGCCAAGTAGAAACTACTTAAAGTACTAACCTCGAACTGCTTCAATCCTTCTATGGAATCTCAAGAATTTGGATATCTGATATTTTCTATCACCACCTGAACAGCCCTTAGAGAGTACAATGCATCAAACTATTAATAAGATGCCATTGAATCAAAATAGCGTAACCGTGTTGGCGTCTATGGAAGGCCCAGGGACAAAGGGATGAAGAAACAGCACTGGGATCGGCAGCATACCCCATTCCGCAACATGTAGTAATCCAGTGTTCTGCCCGCTTCCAGCCAGATCCCTTTCCTGGGGTCTTCATCCGAAAGAAACAGTCCATAGTCAGAAGCTGAAATATAGATGGGAAGAAAAACAGTAGGCAAAGTGGTGATGAAGCCATCGCTGACTTCCAGGCGCTGAGCCTGCTGACTCAGCAAGGATGTGGGTGTTCTCCTTCACCAGACAGAAATGTTTCGTTTTGACAACACCAGCAGCCGCCGGGACTGCAGCAGATCTGGAGGAGTAAGAGTTGAGTTGCAGAAGCAACGCCCACAACTAAGGTCTGTGTTTCCTAAAACCGGTGGGCTGTAGTTGTGTCTAAAATGTAGAAAAATTTAGAAGCAGTCCAAATTTCCTTCTAACTGAATTTGAGCTTGTTCTCTATCCCTTGCTATAAAAACCAGACCAACACCCTATGGAGAATGACAGGACAGTGGTGAAGAAACTAAGGAAGTGACCACCTAGGCCAAGGTCACTCAGGCAAAGGGGGACAAATGAAGCCTTTATGTCTCCAGTGACCCCTCCATCATCCCACCTGAGCAGTCTAAAAGAGGGGTAGGAGTCCCTTGTGAGATAAGGCCTCTGACCCCGAACACCAACAAATTATGCAAAAGGTGCAAAATTAAATTTGGTGTTCTCTGCAGAAACCCCTGAATCTGACATAGGAAGTACAAAGGGGGCGGGGTGGCAGGAGAGGAGCAGTACCACTTCCTACCCCCAAAATTTCTTTCTTTCTTCTGACACCCAGCTGAGGGTAAGAGCTCCTGCTGTTTCTTAGAAAAGCAACTTCAGAATCTTTAAAGGTTTATACCTTCACCAGCACTATATAGCAATCAAGCTCCCCACCCCCAACTAAAAAAAAAAAAAAAATCTGACAGAAAAACAACAGAAAAAGGGAACAGAAAAGTAAAGGCACCAGAAATGACTAGACAACCAAACAGTAGAGGAAAGTTAGGGATGTAGCAAACCTTATTTCTAAGTAATCTGGAAACACTACTAATAACATAAATAATGTTTTAATAGCCAGGGGGCGCAGTTGCTCACGCCTGTAATCCTAGCAATTTGAGAGGCCAAGGCAGGTGGATCAGTTGGGCACAGGAGTTTGAGACAAGCCTGAGCAACATAGCGAGACCTCGTATCTATAAAAAATACAAAAGCCGGGTGTGCTGGTGTGTGCACCTGCAGTCCCAGCTATTCAGGAGGCTGAGGCAAGAGGATCACCTGAGCCTGGAAGGTTGAGGCTGTAGTGAAGTATGATGGGGCCACTGCACTCCAGCCTCAGTGACAGAGCGAGACCCTGTCTCAAAAAATAACCATCCAGGCGCGGTGGCTCACGCCTGTAATCTCAGCACTTTGGGAGGCCGAGGCAGGCAGATCACCAGAGATCAGGAGTTCAAGACCACCCTGGCTAACATGGTGAAACCCCGTCTCTACTAAAAATACAAAAAATTAGCTGGGTGTGGTGGCGCGCACCTGTAATCCCAGCTACTTGGGAGGCTAAGGCAGGAGAATTGCTTGCACCCGGAAGGTGGAGGTTGCAGTGAGCCGAGATCACACCATTGCCAGCCTGGGCAACAAGAGTGAGATTCCATCTAAAAAAATCATCATCATCATCATCATCATGATGTTTCAGACCAAAAAGAATTTTATGAAAAGCAGATCTTCTCAAGAAGAGATTTTTGTATTTATAATTACCCTTGTTGTGATGTTTGATTTTTATTCTTCCTTTTATTTTGAGTCAGGGTCTCGCTCCGTCACCCAGGCTGGAGTGCAGTGGCTGGATCACAGTTTGCTGCAGCCATAAACTCCTGGGTTGAAGCTACTTTCCTGCCTCGACTTCCCCAGTAGCTGAGACTACAGGTGCATACCACAACACTCAGCTAATTTTTCAGACTTTAGTAGAGACAGGGTTTCACCCTGTTGCCTAGGCTGGTCTCTAACTCCTGGGCTCAAGCGATCTTCCCGCCTTGGCCTCCCAAAGTGCTTGGATTCCAGGTGTGAGCCACCATGCTTGGCCTCTTCTTTCCATTTTTAAGATAAGTTTTATCCCACTTTCACGCTAAAGACGTACTGATTTGGAAGGGATCCAATTTCTCAACTGCCTGTCAAATAAATACTAAATCAAGGAAAGACACAGAGAGAGAAGACAAAGGGAAGGGGAAAATAAAATGGTACAAGTGGCTTTTGTTTAAACTCAGATTAATGGGGATGAGTGATTTAGCCAAACTTCAAACAAAACATATAACACAAATGTCTTTTTTTAAAAGTTTGAGATAAAATGTATAAAGTCCCTGTAAAAAAAAAAAAAAAACTTGAAATATAAGACCTGCCCTGGTTTCAATGGCAGTGGAAAGCGTTCAGCGTGGGAAATAGGGTTTAGGACACATATCGCCAATATTGTTAGGGCAGCTTCACTTGCACTTTCTTGGGACGAGATGATACATGAGAACGTGATCTGTAAACTGCAGAGCATAATCCTCATGTATGGGAGGGTCAAGTTGCTGGGCACAATGACAGTGATGACTCAGCGGTGGGCATGGTCATTGTCATCACAAGTCTCACAGAGGAAGCAGGTAGTGTCTGATCTAAGAAGACATTTCATTTGAAACATATGCACT
Source organism: Chlorocebus sabaeus (assembly GCF_047675955.1). Lineage (NCBI taxonomy): Eukaryota > Metazoa > Chordata > Mammalia > Primates > Cercopithecidae > Chlorocebus > Chlorocebus sabaeus. Next base: position 38,218,773 of record NC_132929.1, on the reverse strand, counting down.
AATAGGCTTGTGTACCACTTGGAGCCTCTGTCTCTTTAGCCAAAAAGTGAAAAACATGCAAATACATTTTAAGAAGCCAGTAAATAACCCGTGACCTACCTTGCCCAGTTTGTGCCTCAGGTACCCGTTCCCGAATGACTCGACACGCATCATACACAGCTGTAGATGGTTCAAACTGCATGGTCTTCACCACGTTGCAGTGGCGGACACAAATCTTTAAGGACAGGGCCACCATTTTCCTAGATGATGCGGACAGTCTCACTTAGAATGTCTGGAAAACACAAAGAGACAAACCCGGATGTTCACGTTAATAGTTTGTCTCGCGGGAAAAAACAAAAAAAAGTGCTGGACTTAAAAATCAATTTTAAACAGGGAAAGAGAATAAAACAGCAAATACAGAGAACACTTTAGGTCCACAACACATTTTAAAAATCAATTTTGAAAAATTTAAAGGAGGACAACTACAAAATATCGGCTAACAAGCAGAACCCCTGAGGGTGACAAGTAGAACCCCTGAGGAGGAGGGAGCTCCAGATGTTCACCACACCTCCCTCTGAGTAGTTCCCCTCCTTGGGGTTTCCGAGAAAAGGTCCTAGGAGTGGAATTTCCAGAGTTAATGTCCTCGAGGCAAGAGGCAGAGAGCCTTGGGCACCTATGACCGAGTCCTAAAGACAGCCTCAGTTCCCTGGGTCCTCTCAGCTCCTGGGGACAGAGAAGAATCAGGGAAGCCCTCTCAGGTGCTCCTCTTGGCACAAGAGCTCCACCACCCCCCTACCAAAGGACTTGGCTTCTGGGCCCAGCTCCATCACTAAGAGCCTGTGTCAATCTGAGAAAGTCACTTTGGCCATTCTGCCTCAATTTCTTCACAAATAAAGTGGCTATAATGATATCGGCCCTGAACAGTGCGTAAAATAGAATCCCAAGGAAAGATCAATGTGAGGCCAGAGAGGCCAATTTTAAACCCAAAGGGTACCAAGAAGCTTCATGTGATTGGGGTCTCAAAGTGAATAAATGCAACTCAATTCTGATTTTGTTTAGACAAACTATGGAGATATTTTGTTTCTTGTCCGGCTCAATAGCTTTAGAAAATACACAGGTGGCTGGGTGCAGTGGCTCACGCCTGTAATCCCAGCACTTTGGGAGGCTGAAGGGGGCGGATCACTTGAACTCAGGAGTTCAAGACAGCCTGCCCAACGTGGTGAAACGCTGTCTCTATTAAAAACATAAAAATTAGCCTGGCATGGTGGCATACACCTGTAATCCCAGCTACTTGGGAGGCTGAGACAGGAGAATTGCTTGAACCCGGGAGAGCTGAGATCATGCCACCACTGCACTCCAGTCTGGACAACAGAGTGAGACTCTGTCTCAAAAAAAAAAAAAAAAAAGAAGGAAAGGGAAAGGGAAAGGGAAAGGGAAAGGGAAAGGGAAGGAAAGGAAAGGAAAGGAAAGACACAGGTTTAGGCTAAGTTTGAATTCGTTCATAAAAGCCTTCTTTTAAAAATGTAAGTTCAACAACTTAGTGCTTTTTCTTTGAGTTGGTGGCTCATGGTGTATTTCTAGTATCTGCTCTATTTCATGGCCAAAAACTGACCTGTCCCCTACTCACTTAACCCAAGCTGGTCTCTATCAAATACACTCCTTGGGCACAAGACCGACAGAAAGAAACCTGTATTACAAATGCTTTTTCCTTTGTGCCTGAAGAACCAACTCAGACATAACCAGCTGAGTGTCATCCCAGCAAGCAAAACAAGACCCTTTATAGCTAGTAACTAAAAGAATCTTAGAGCAGCCCGGAAAACATCAATCCATAGGTATTTCAAGCTCACTCTCTTTCTTGTGTTTCATTAGAGAACTTGCAGGTAGTAAACCTGGACTCTAGAAGAAGGGAGGTGCCAGGAGGCAATGAGATGGCCACAAGGCAGAGGGGACAGCAGGCTGCCCAGGCCCAGGCAGTGCTGCAGATGCCTCCAGGGTCTCAGCTTCTCAGCATGCTTGACTGCTGGCGTCCTAACAACAGGTGGCTGGGTCACTTGGATACAGGAGATGTTTTTCAACAGATGCTCTGGTGAACGCGGGCATGGTTTACACGGTCTCACAAAGCAACCTTTCAGGCAGTCCAACTGCAATGTCATTCTGACCCCTGCTTGCATTCTGAATGAATTTTGCCATGAAAATTGTAAAAATATTCCTTAGTTGAGAAATGTCAGGATATACTTCTCAATAAACAACAGCAGTGTTCACTGGGAATCTGCCTAAAACTGAATTAATTAACTAAAGCCTAGGCAGTGGCTGGATTGCCAACACAGCAGAGGGGTTCAAAATATCTGGCAATTCCCACCTGCAATATTGAGGATTTTTAAAGCCATATGTAAAAGTTCCCCTCCCCTTTATAGGCCAAGTTAACCCAGCAACTCCCGGATTGGGGGAAATAAATTTAAACTCTAGAGATAAATGGACTAATTTGCTGTGATGTAGATCATTCCATGGCTGGTCTGTCCCCTGGGGCTGGTGACAATTGCTAAAATCTGTGACTGGTGCTAAGAGTCAGTGAGGAAAGGCACAAAGCTCCACGCTGTCATGGATGCTGTTTATGGGATGCAACAGAGAGGATGGGATGGTTAGTATCATCTGTTCCCTGGGAAAAGGAAATGTTTTAAGTGTTGCTGTGTGAAGGCTGCCCTCCCCAGGCTAAAAGCTGAGCTTTCTGAAAGGCAAATGAAGGGTCCCCCTAACCATGCAGAGAGAGATTCCATCAAAGCCGAGAGGGAGCTGTGACACGGACCCTAGAGCCCAATGTAACAGCAGGACCTAATACTGAAGCTCAGAAGGAAGCAGAAGACACACAGAGGAGCAAGGCGAAAACAGCAAAAGGGGCAGCGGAATCGAAAGAGGGAGCCCTGCAGGGCATGGCAAGGCGCCTGGGGCTGCGGGGTCCACAAGGTGCACAGGAGAGAGGCTCAGAGAGCTGGGAAGCAGACAGGAAGGAGAGAAGCAGAAACAGGAGGACATGAAGGAAAACCTATGTCCAAAACAACTGGAAAAAGAAAGGCTGCTGGGGACAAAGATTTGGAGGTGAGCTTCTTTGAGAGGTATCCAGTGGAGAGGTAGAATTGGAACGCAAAGATGGAGAGAGAACTGGGTGGGAGGAGCTAGAAAGACCACCTAGGGAGTGAGGGCGAGCGAGGCGAAACCTAATGACTCAGCCCTGGGAACAACATTCTGAATTGGCAGAGAAGACACTGGCAAAGGAGGCACAGGGGTAGGTGAGGGAAGAGAACAGAGGGTGGAACCCAGGAGAAAGCACATCAAACAGAAGCGAGAGGTCAGCTGTGCTCACTGCTGGTCACAGGTCACGTAAGATGCAACTGAGACATTGCAATTGAATCTGGCAAATTAGAGGGCTTTAGGGGGATGAGGGTCGGGGGATGGTGCGGGGGAGAGCCTGGAGTAGCAGGTTCAGGAGAGAGATGGAAGACAGGGGTGGCCCAGCAGGTATGGACTAGTCTCCTGAGCAGGTATGCTAGGAGGGGGCAGAGGAACAGGCAGTAGCTCAGATTTATGCTTTTAAGACTTTGTAATCCAAAAGTGCACATCACATGGTTGCTGTAAACTCCATAGGGAAGTTATCTACATAGACATGGTTTCCACCTTATTATGGTCCTAGAGACAGTCCCAGGACAGCTAAGTGCCCTTCCTCACCATACATAATCTCTATTCTGCACCAGGTGCACGTGGCTGCCCCGGGTCTATTGCGGAGAAGGTGAGTGGCTAAGTCTGGGTTCACAGAAAGGACCCTGGGTGCGGAGTCTGAGGTGCAGGCTCAATTCCAGGCCTCCTGATGCCTTTGACCTCTGGACCTGTCACTTCCCCTCTGCTGCCTTCAGAGAGCAGGAGGTGACCTGCTGCCACAGAAGGAGCTTCCTGATACTCAATGCTTGGCCAACTATTCCCGTTGGATCCTCAGTCTCCTCATCCTTACATCTCAAGAGGGGGCAGGGCATGGAATGGAGGGTAGTTCAGGGTAGGTGTTCAATAGACAAGAAATACTACATTCACTATAAGACCTGTGGCCTCAACTTTTTTTTTTTTTTAATCACCCAAAAACAACTATTGCAAAAAAGCATCACAGGAACACAATATACCAAAAAAAAAAAAAAAAAAGAAAGAAAGAAAGAAAGAAAGAAAGAAAGAAAGAAAGAAAGAAAGAAAGAAAGAAAGAAAGAAAGAAAAAGAAAAAAAAATCCTAGAAACTAAACTAGTCATTCTTATAGAACACCACACATGGGTGTAAGACTAAAATGCCCAGCGTCGCCTTCTCACTTCTGGCTGTTTTATTAAGATTTAGTTTTTCGAAGCTCGAGATAAGGCCAACAACTGACTTCCCAGGAATGTCTCTAAAAGGCCAATACTTTGTAATCTACAACATTATATTTAAAGACAAGGTATTTTAATTATTCTCATACAAGATAGTCACTGACATAGGGAAACCTAGATGAGCTCTGAAATCAAAGTATATGGGATTTATTCAGCATTCCACAAGAACCACAGCAATGAACTGTTTCTAACACCACTCACAACAAAATGAGACACTGGCAAAACAGACACTTGCTGGAATCAAGTACCATGACTTACCCTATAGCAAAAAGAAAGTAGGATTAAGGCTGGGTGTGGAGGCTCACGCCTGTAATCCCAGCACTTTGGGAGGCCAAGTCGGGCAGATCACCTGAGGTCAGGAGTCCGAGACCAGCCTGGCCAACACGGCAAAACCCCGTCTCTACAAAAAATACAAAAATTAGCTGGGCGTGGTGGTGGGCACCTGTAATTCCAGCTACTCGGGAGGCTGAGGCAGGAGAATCGCTTGAATCCAGGAGGAGAAGGCTGCAATGAGCCGAGATCATACCACTGCACCCCAGCCTGGGTGACAGAGCAAGGCTCTGTCTCAAAAAAACAGAAAACAAAGAAAAACAACAACAAAAAGAAAGTAGGATTAGAACATATAGCAACCAAGAAATGTAGACTAAAGATGACTGTGTGTTTTCCACACTTGTGAGAAATTTAACTGTACATCCACTAAAGCCCTGTGAAAATGAGGCAGCTCAGACCACACACCTCAATAAGGATTTATGCTCCTTGTCCACTGTGATGTTTTCAGGGCAGCACAGCCTGCAACTGGTCCTGGCCTCTACTTTTCTATACCCGAACCCCTCTCCAGGCTTTTCATCGTGCAGACTCTGAGGCTAGGACAGATGATCAGGTTTCCTTTTCTAGTTTGGCTGCATGAAAGTTCAGAGCCAAATCTCTACAATTTCTTGCAGAGTTGTTATAGTCTAATCCCTTTTTCTATTTTATCTTATTGTTTGTTTTTCCTTTCCCCCAATTTGAATGACTACTATCTTATTGGATCTTAAGTAGTTTTTTTTTTTTTTCCCTCAAAGACTGGGTATAAATTCATAAAACCTGCACTGTGTTTCTTTTCATTATCTTGTCTCACTCTGACCATTTCTGCCCTCATTGTATGTGTGAAGGTTGCATGACCCAACACAAAACCCTTCTGTGGTTTCCTCTGTGGAAATGGAGCTGATGAAACCAGTGGTGAAACCCAGACACTGTCCTTTTAAAATACACTTTTCAGTCCCAGGGAGCTGTAAACAGCCCAGGATGATGGCAGCAGTGCAGGTTGCTCAGGATCACCCTGGTTCACCCAGGGACAAACAAGTTCAGCTCCAGCAGAGGCCTCCTTCTCTTCAAAATAAATGCCTGTCATTGGTCAAGATGAGCAGCCTCCCCTTGAATCTCTGCCTATAAGGGAGGACCACGAGGTGCCCCGACCCCACCTGCCTTACCAGCTGTGTGACCTGAGCTGGTCACTTAACTGCCATCTGCCTCAGTCTCCTACAAAATGGGAGATAGTAACAGATCTACCTATAAGATTGCTAGAGAATAAATGAGTCAAAGGCACAGAGAAAAGGCTAGGTAAGCGCTTATTGTTACTACTGTTATTGTTATTATTATTATTTTGAGATGGAGTTTCACTCATTGCCCACGCTAGAACGCAGTGGCGCAGTCTCCGGTCACTGCAACCTCTGCCTCCTGAGTTCAAGCGACTCTCCTGCCTCAGCCTCCCGAGTAGCTGGGACTACAGGCGGGTGCTACCATGCCCAGTTAATTTTGTATTTTCAGTAGAGTCAGAGTTTCTCCACCTTGGCCAGGCTGGTCTCAAACTCCCAACTTCAGGTGATAGATTCTGCCTTGGCCTCCCAAAGTGCTGGGATTACAGGTGTGAGCCACCGCACCCGGCCTGGGCTTGATATTATTATTAATAACATTAGTCATGGGAGCTGCAGAAACAATGGAAGCAGCATACTTGAGTCGGCCACCATCTGAACTACAAACATCATTTTATTGTTTATTTTGTATCTGTTATGTACTAGATAACCTAACAGGCATTAGGGGGCAAAGACAGGTACAATTCCTGTCTACATGGAGCTCACCTTCTAGTTAGTCCTTTATTCACTTAAATAAATAGAGTTCCTGTGGGCCAGGCGCAGTGGCTCATGCCTGGAATCCTAGTACTTTGGGAGGCCAAGGTGGGCAGATTATCTGAGGTCAGGAGTTTGAGACCAGCCTGGCCAACATAGTGAAATCCCATCTCTACTAAAAATATAAAAATTAGGCGAGCTAGTTGGCGTGTGCCTGTAGTCCCAGCTACCCAGGAGGCTGAGGCAGGAGAACCACTGGAACCCAAGAGGCGGAGGCTGCCGTGAGCCAAGATCTCACCACTGCACTCCAGCCTGGGTGACAGAACGAGATTCCGTCTCAAAAAAATAAATAAAAATTAAAAATAAATAAATATAGCTCCTGTGTTTATTTTTATGGCAGTCATACAACATGCTTTTCCTAGACACAGAACTTTCTGAGGATGAGCTGTGAGGCTGAGTGTGTATGTCAAGCAGCTAACTCCTATAGCCCCTGGGCTGTTTCTCTTGGAGGTCACTTAGGTTCCCCCAACCCAAGAGTTCAAGAGGGAAAAAGTCCTCGCCCTGTGGGGCAAGGCTGGCATTATTATCAGCTTCCACGCTGGGGCTTGTTCATGAGCTCTGCCTAGGGGCAACTTAGGAGAGACACAATGGGGGCTCTGCGCACTCCTGTGTAAAGCAGGGGTTTGTGCCCATCTGGCAAGACCAGAGGGCCAGGCCACCATACCTCAATGGGGCCTTGGAGGTCTATAAGAGTAAGAGCTGGCCACCATCCCCCTCTTCTGCCTCCAGCCACTGGCTCTCCACCGTGACCTCTTGGGAAGGCCTCTGTGCCCAATTTTGGATGGCTGTACCTGCTTCAATTCATCTGTGGCTACACCTCAATCTACTGGGAATGATTCAGCTCTCTCAAAGAAACGCCAAGGAAAGAGCTTTCCCTTCTCCACTCCCTACCTCTCTTCTACAAGGGAGGAAGAGAAGTAGATTCTCTGCAGGTAAGAACCCACCGTGGACTGGGTCACAGCCACCCACAAGTGCTGCAAATGCCAAAGCCAGGGTCTTGCCCTCCATCTCGCTCTGCAGGACAGTCTGGGCTCAGGTACCCTGGGGCTTGCCTTGAACATTTGGACTCCAGGCACTGAGCAGGTCAGGCATAGACAGGTGCCTATCTGTCCCCATCTAGGAAGGTAAGTCAAGTCATGCCTTCACTGGAAGCCAGTTATCTTTAATTTAAGGAGGGACCAGGAGGCAAGGAAGCAGGGGAACCCATTTGATCTCATCGTCAGTCCAGCTTTACCAAGGAGCCACATCTTCTGAAAGTTACCAAGGCCCTCCCTATTAATTTTGTCAACCCACTGGGCCCTGGATATCTCTTCTCAGCTGGTAGGAACCCAGAGGGCAGGGCCTGAGTGGAAAGGCTCCCCTAGCCTCGGTATCTACACTTGAGAGAGCTCCATGCTATAGTAAGCTCAGGGAAAGCAGCAATGAACACAGCTCATGTGAGTTTTCCATGTGGCTAACAGCCACTTAGAATAGGACCAGGACAGCTAAGCTCCTGTCTGTAGCCAGAGTGGGGAGACCAGAAAACTAGCGAGAACATTTATATAAGAATCCCTGAGTTCTCCCTTATGGAGGCAAGAGAGCCAGGAGTGCTGTTCGAACACTTCAACTAGAAATAACCATTGTTAAAAGGTCAAGTGGTAAATGAACAAAGGAGAAATCATTAACCACCCACACAAGTGTGAACTTAGCAGCAGTCCATGCAGGTCAATAAAAATTCCAGCCAAGTTGTCGGCTCCCAGGGCTGCTTTGCAAACCCCATGTATCCCTAAGTAAACTGCGGGGCCACCACAGTTCCCAATATAGCAGCAATAAGATATAGATAGATATAGATCTAGATACAGATCTAGATATAGCTCTAGATCTATAACCTAGTGTCAGGAATACATTTGCCATTAGAAGTCCATCTCCCCTGCTGGCCTCAGAGGGCAATAACGCATCAATGGAGTCATCTTTGTATTTCAAGGCCTAGCACAGTGTCCACCATACAGTAGGTGCTCAGTAAAAATCTGTGGACTTAATACATACTCCATGGAAAGATTTAACCGGATTTTCCCCTAAATTAGTCATTAGGAATTACCCACAGTAATATCACAACTAAAGGATGAACAGAGGGCCAACATCCAGCAGACCAAGCTATGTCTCAACAACAGCCCGCTCTAGGAAGCACAGATGCTGAACTTCAAGGCTGACAAGATGAAGCTCTCCATCTGGGCAAATGAACAACTCAAAAAAAGAACCAATGCCACATCAGTCAGAAATAAGTGGAAGCTCCATGAGAGCAAGGACCATGTGTATTGCTCACAATGAAGTGCCTGACACAGAGAAGGGTTCAATATATATTTATTTAATGCATGAATGGGGTGGGGAGAAGTCAGCATTTCTACCCTCCACTAAGAACCAAAGAGAGTGCCCACAACATGGAATACAAGAATGATGAGAAAAGACCTTTGATACTGTTTTCCATTTTCAGGTGAAGAAACTAAAACCTTGAAGTCAAGAGACCTTCCCAAAGTTCACACTGCCAGAAAAGCACAACCAACCTTCTCACACTGCCACAATGAACAGAGAGGGTACGCACACGGTTGATTAGCACCCTTCCAGGATCCCTCCAACTTACCCTCCCACTGCCAGGCAGTTCTTGGCACTGGCACCTGGAATTCCATCATTAAGTATACTGTTGGTCATAAAGATTTGTCCCCAGTTAAACTTCGCAATAAAAATGGATATGTGCATTTGCTGCCTATCACTGTCATAGAAATGGTAAGTTTCAGAACCCTCCAGGCAACTTAGCTGAGCTCTGCCCTTTATTAAAGATGATGCCTAATTAAGAGGAAATTCTGCTGAGGAAGGGGTAGTGTGCTACAGAACACACTAGAACTCTGGCACAGTGGAGAAAGGGCAGTGAGCAAGGGAGTACGAAAAAAGGACCGGCTGAAAGAGAGGGGAGCCTACGCCTATGTTCTCACAGCTTTATGATTTTGCCTAGAGCCGATCTTTAATGCACACATAGCAATTTGAAATGTATGGAAAATCAGGTTCAAGCTGCTTAGCCCAAATATTAAGGCCACCACCCAGCCTCATCTAACCCGCTTCCTATCTCCTATGCACATTATAAGAATCCTCCATACTAATGAAATAGATGGTTTTTCAATCTCTGCAAAATTGCTTCAATTATTTCAGCCTGTGTGTCTGAAATGTGACCACCCTCCGCTCCAGGCCCTCGGTTACCCCTCAACCCAGCATCCAGTTTTGCTTCTATAAACTAGTCTTTAAACCCTGCCCCAACAAGCAAGGATCTGTCTGCTCCCCTCAACTCTCGGAGCACTGAGCTGCGACCCTGCTCCAACACCAGCCCTCCCGGCCTGAGTCACCAGTGAAACAAACAGGAAATGCTATCACCTGATGACCACTCAGCACTGAAGCGCTCCATGGTACATCCATGTATGTCTTGTCCCTGGATATGATCAATAGGCTAGAAAGTTAAAAAGATTTTGATTTTTTTTGCACCCCCTCCTTTCATAGATAAAAACAGAGGTTCTGGGAAGATACGTGAATTCCTGGCCTGTGTGTGGAAGATACTGTCGTTTTTTGTCGAACTGTAAGAAGGCTGTGTCAGCCCTCCAGCAATCTCACTATTTCCCTGTGGTTGCCAAGACAGCTGAATAAATCATTCATACATTTCAGTCCTCTTGGAGTCTACCTTTCAGTCCTGCTATTTTCCTCCTCTTGTTACAAGCTTCAGAAGAAGGTGGCTCTAAACTGAACTCTAACTTTGAATTCTTTTATACATTAACTTATTCAAATGATTGAAAGTAGATTGTTTACAAAAATGGATACAATAGAAATGTAAAAGGTCAGGTCCAAGAAAAAAAATAGAAGAAAAATAAAAGTGAAGGTCAAGATCAGGTGAACTATGAATTATTTACCATTTCTCTAGATAACAGGGAATAACTCATCCCATTACTTGTTTTTGTTGACCCTTGGTGGCGAGCCTATACAATCTCAGGAAGGCATATTCTGTAGGCTCCTGCTGAGGCTGAGCCACACCGGCTTTGTCATTAAGGCACACACCACTGTGATGGATACAGATACACTTGACTTTTACTGGGGGTCGGGGGGAAAGCTTGGTTCTACATTGATCGGGGAGGTCATTCAGGGTTTTCTTCCAGACTGATCCTGGAAGAATGAGTGACAAGAACTGTATGCAAGTTCCTTCTCAACTGACTCTCTTCATGCTGGGCTTAATTTGAGAGTGAGAAAGTGTGGCCCCCATTGAGGAACATCTGCTAAAAGCAGCATGGATCTGGGTTGCCGAGTGACCATGCAAACCTATATTATCATGCTTGCTTTCACCCCCAAAATGGAAGAATCTTGCACTTCTTAGCTCCATTTCCTTCCCCTGCAAGGACCAGTGAGGAAAAGGCTGAAACCCCACACCACACATTACTCAAAAAGGCAACAGCACATTTTTGGACTTGGGCGAAATTTTCTTCAATCTTGAAGAAAAAAGGAAAGAAATTAAAAACCTATTCTTGCCACTTGTCTATGTTAACCTATTAACCATAAATTAGAAGAACCTAAAAATCTGGCATATACTTGGAGAACTGAAACAAACCAAGAAACCTGGCTAAACTTTCCATTTGTATAGTCCATCCGCGTATCATCACATTACCAGTCTGGGAGTCACAGAACGAACTGGATTCTCCAAAGGCTCCTCATCTTCTACCACCACTCGTTCCAAGGTCACCCCCATCTTATACCTAAAACTTGCAATGTTTCAGTTAAACTATATATACATACATATATATATATCTATCTATCTTACAGTATCCGTGATCTTAGACTTAGAAGTCATTAAGTCTAGTTCTCTACAGGTTATGTAAATCCTTGCTGTAATTTTCCCATCCTTCTGCATGTAAGAATTAAAACAAATAAATATATATATTTTAAAAATTTTTTTCAGTACATAGTAGCAGCTAACATATGTAAGTGATTACGTGCCAGGCACTGATGCTAAGCCTGTTTTATGTTAAGGCACTGAATCCTCAACATAACCCCATGCTAAGGGGTTTAGACTTCATCCAAGCAGGACAACAAAAACAGAGCAGTTATGTGAACGTGACCAAGGCCATGGATCTGGGGGTTCTGCCTCCTAATGTGTGCTGTTTAAAACAGAAGGGAACATGGAGAAGTCGATACAGTGCTTATGCCAGGAATGCGGTAAAATGGGGAAAAAAAATTTTTATTGATAATATTGTTTTTATTAATAATTGAACTTTCACTTGTTGCATTATTATATGTCACAGGCTGAACTAAGCACTTTACCTAATTATTCTGGAAAATCATTAGGTGAGGGAGATCCTATTTACCCTCAATTAGGCTTAATAGAGATTATGTCTGGTAAGGAACAGGCAAACACAAGAGGAAAGGTAACCCAGGTCTGTCTGAATCTAGACTTCCATGTCTGGCGCCACCCCCCTCAAAGATAAATACCACTAACATTTGGACACATTTCCTTTCAATGAATATGCATACTTTATGTGGTTGAGATGATATGCTCCATATAATTCTATATCCTAAGTTTTCCCCATTCTAATTACATAATATTCTCCCACAGTATCACAAACTCTTTACAAACACTGTTTTTAATAAATACATAATATTGTGGCCGGGCGCGGTGGCTCAAGCCTGTAATCCCAGCACTTTGGGAGGTCGAGACGGGCGGATCACGAGGTCAGGAGATCGAGACCATCCTGGCTAACCCGATGAAACTCCGTCTCTACTAAAAAATACAAAAAACTAGCCAGGCGAGGTGGTGGGCACCTGTAGTCCCAGCTACTCCAGAGGCTGAGGCAGGAGAATGGCGTAAACCCGGGAGGCGGAGCTTGCAGTGAGCTGAGATCCGGCCACTGCACTCTAGCCTGGGCGACAGAGCGAGACTCCGTCTCAAATACATACATACATACATACATACATACATACATACATACATACATACATATTGTAAATAAGGTCCCATAATTTAATAGCTGTATCTTTTCGTGTATATCAGCTATTTGCAAGTTTTCACTATTACAAATAAGGATGCAATAAGGATTTTTTTGTTTGAAACCTCTTCTGTTTTTTATTTCAGATTATTTTCTTTAGCTAAATTTCTTCCTTTTGTTAAAGGAATCATCAGCATTTTTACAAAGCAACCCAGAAGATAACAAAACAACAAGAAATAATGAAATCTGAATGTACAGGTATCAGCTGTTTGATTTATGGGTTAGCTAAATGAATATGCATTAACAACTGGGAAGGCCAATAATCAATCCAGGTTTTATAGTTCAGTCTACCCCACAGAACCGTCTTGCCATCCAGGGCTCAAGCTGCCAAGGGACCACACCAACAGACAGAATTGACAGAGGAATGAATGGGAGAAAAAACATCTGGCATAGGCAATAAACCAGATTTACAGAAAAGAGGCAGAGAAAAGGTAAATGTTTAACAAAAATTTTAAAATATATTGCAAACAGTGGAAATGAGAGAGAGAAGGAGGAGGATTGGACTAGACTTGACTACAGAAAGCCGTGTGGATGTGCAGGGTGAGCAGTCACGTGCTGCTGTCTGTAAGCCCAAGTTTTCAGAACTGCCTACCAGACCGCACCCCAATTACAAAAAGGATATTAACTAAATTGAAGTAGGCTGATGAAATATCATTTTCCTATAGTTAATAAAATAAAGACAGATCAAAAGTCTTACCAATTTCATCGGTGAGTTATGAATAAGATTTGTATTTTCAAATAGCAAAAAAACAAATCAAACTGCAGCCTGGACACATACATACTACTTCATCAAAAGCACAAGGAAGAAACAAACACGTCCCCATGGGAGATGACATGAAACGATGAATTCTCAACAGCACGGTTGAGGACAGTGTTTTAAAGGATTGTTTTAAGATACTGTCACATTTGCTGTATCTCCACAACCTGGACTTATAACAATTCCAAAAATAAATATAAAACTTAAGATAAAGCTGGAAAAATAACAGAAGAAATGCACAAACCAATCAAAGAGAAACAGGGATAAACAGTAAGAATCTCTAGAGAAATGGTAGGACTAAAGAACCCCCTGAATTGGAAAGGGCCCTCATCAGTGGGAATTTGTGCTACAATCTTGTGTCATCTGTCAGCACCAGTCTATAAAACTGATATTCATCTTGTCCTCCAACAGTGCACCTAGCTTAATGCTATGGGCTGAAATGTGTTTCTTCCAAAATTCATATGTTAAGGTCCTAACCCCCAGGACTTCAGACTGCGACGTTATTTGAAGACGGCACCTTTACAGAGGCAATCAGGTTAAAATGAGGTCATTAGAGCAGGTCATAATCCAAATTGACCGTTGTCCTTATAAGAAGGAGAAATTTGGACACAAACAAACAAGAAGGATGATGTAAAGAGGACAGGAAAAGATGGCCATCTACAAGCCACAAGAGAGGCCTGGAACAGATCCCTCCCTCACAGCCTTCAGATGGAACACCATGACCTTGAACTTCTAGCCTCCAGAACTGTGAGACAATCAGTTTCTGTTATTTAAGCCACCTAATTAGTGGTATTTTGTTAGGGGACAGCCCTGGCAAACTAATCTATTTAGCCAGGCTAAATATGGCCCAATTAGGATATTAATAAGTATAATAAGCCTAAATATAGTTCTTTTAACACAAAATGGCAAGTAGTACAGTTAAATGTAAGTGGTAATCAGTAAAATAATCATAAACATGTGTGAATATGTAAATATAGGCATAGCTGGGCCTCATACCTATAATCGCATTGACTCAAAGGCTTAGGTGGAAGGAGTGCTTGAGTCCAGGAGTTCAAGAGCAGCCTGGGCAACATAGCAAGACTCTGTCTCTACACAAACTTTTTAAATATAAAAACTAGCTAGGCATGGTGGTGTGAACCTGTAGCCCTAGCTACTTGGGGGCTAAGGCAGGCGGATGGTTTGAGCTCAGAAGTTCAAGGCTGCAGTGAGCTATGATCATATCACTGCACTGCTGCCTGAGTAACAGAACAAGACAGCATCTCTAAAACAAATAAACAAATATAAGCAAAGATGCAGGTGCTGGTGTAGGCAATGACATATGCACATGCATATGTATATATTGTGCCCAAGGTCACAAAGCTAGCAAATGATAGGAACAGGACTCTAACCTGGGTATATCTGCCTCCAGGGCCCATGTCTTGCTATAACACCACCATACTGTACCACCTAACAAAACTACACGGCAATTTGAAAATTATCTGTAAGAACAGGATATGATTAATGCTACATAGAATTTAGGGTGCTTCCAGCCAAGTAGGAAAGAGACTATGTTAGCATTTTGTTAGAGTGGCAGAATTATACTTTGTTTCCTGTTTGTTTTATTTTGGCTTTTGTTATACTGGAATTAAAATAAATAAATTCAACTGCAACACAAGCCCACTTTCGGTTACTCTAACACAGATGAAACCAAATAGTATTTTTCCTCATCAGATCGCTCCCCCATCATATAAAAAGGGATGGGAAGCACCTCTGTGGAGTCTCCCTCCACATTCAGTACAACCACCTCAAATTGCAGACATAAATATCTAGGGCACAGTATTTTGTGGATATAGAGGGTAAGGTTCAGATTCTGGGCCTAGGGGAAGGATACAGGTCAATCTACATCCATTTATCAATAACTTAAAATGCACAGGACACTGTACAGATTACTTCAGGAGAATAAACAAGATGGAATAAGGCTGGTCTTGCATTCACGTGGCTTAAACTCTCACAGCAACTCTCAAGAGAGTTGGCAGGTGCCATGTAGTAGACCAGCTGCTGCCTGTAGAGAGAGGAGCCCTGCCTTGGCCTCCAAGAGCTTCCACAGGGCTTGGGGAGGAAAGCAGCAAGCAGTACAGGGTGACAAGTCTGCAATAAGAGCCAGATCACGCTGATCACTAAAATCCTTCCAACATGTAGTGAATCTAGGATGAAGTCACACCTCTAGGGGTTCAGGTCATTAGGAGTCCTTGAGATTCCTGAAGGACTCCGAGATTATTCTAGGGCCTTCTCGACCTTCCCAGGCAAGACCTAAGCAGGTGAGATTTAGTCAGAACAGAAATGGCCTCCAGCACAAGCAAGAGCTGCTCAACCTTAATGCCACCCCTCATAGGGGCACTAGCCCCCAGAACGAGACTATGTCCTCTGTTAACTACTTGCTTATTATCACTGACTGCCTAAAAGCAGTGGCAGGGGCTGTCTACAAAGCTGCAACAGTAAGTTTGTATGTAAGATCAGGGGAGAGCACACATAACTTCTAACCAGTGCCCACAGAGACTTTGGAACCACTCTCTTACTGGTGGTCCGATGGCTGCACCTACTGTGATCCTAGTGGTCTCTCACGTCACCACAGCTCCCAATGAAACTGAGGTTGACAGATTTTATCATCATCTATAGACAGGAGACTATTAAAAAATACCTCACTATGAAACTATCAAGGTCGGGCATGGTGGCTCATGCCCATAATACCAGCACTTTTGGAGGCTGAGGCAGGAGGATGGCTTGAGCCCAGGAGTTCAACAGCCTGGGAAACATAGGGAGACCTCGTCTATACCAAAAAACAAAAGAAAAAGAGAGAAAAAAGAGGGAGGGAGAGAAAGACAGACAGAGGGAGGGAGGGAGGGAGGGAGGGAGGGAGGAAGGAAGGAAGGAAGGAAGGAAGGAAGGAAGGAAGGAAGGAAGGAAGGAATGAATCAAACCTGAAAAAATAATGGATGAGTGATTATTTGTGCTAGAGAAGAGAAGGCACCTAAGAATCCACTGAGCAAGCTTCCTCTGTTATGGTTGGCATGTGTCTTCTCCAAAATTCATGTTGAAACTTAATCCCCAATACAACAGTATTAAGAGGTGGGGCCTTTAGGAAGTGATTTGGCTCTGACAAGGCTGAAGTCAGGACAAGGAGAGGAGGCAGAAAGGAGGAGAGAAAGACTGCAACCTGGGAGATATGAGAGGCTATGGAACTCATAGGAAGCTGCAACCCAACAGAGTCTATTTTGCTTTTGGGGATCCTTCGATTATATATCCATATTCCCCCAGTTGTTACTATTCTGGGTGAGAAAAGGCTAGCTGAGTATTCCAATGCCTTAGAAAAAAAATGACTTATTCAAATGAAAAACTCTTTTGAGTTTTCTTCTTTTCTATTTACCTTTCGAAAGGCATCTAGAAATTTACCAGGGGGAAGATGTCTTTTCATTCCCCCTCACACTCCTCCCCCTCTCTTTAGTGATGAATCTCTTGGTGAACTCGTCTGAATGTCAAAAAGAAAAAGACATCTTCTCAGAAAAATATAAATATTTATAGACAGCATTACTCCATCACCCCTGAAATGTTAAACAGAGCTGTTCCTCCATTCTCTTCTTTATTGATTTAGTTATGTGGTACATAATCAGAAAGTAAAAAAAAAAGGTAATGGTAGAACTCAAATCACGAGGTCATGCATCAAATAAACGCAGACCAAAAAACATTCATTAAATCTTGTTGTGATATATCTCCAGAGAGCAGTAACAGAAATAAAAAATCAATGTCAAAACAAACCCAGCCTCGGACCGCTGGAGAATGGCAGCTCACAGACCTTTCTCTGTGATGAGATCCCCACGTCTGTGGCACTCCTCCTCCTCTGAGGTATGTGCTCTTAGGGCTAAGTCCCACCAGTCTGACCGCAGGGCCAGTGGGAATAGAGTGGGATATATTTAAAAGCAAAAATCTCAGGGAGTCAAGTCCTCATTCAGCACCAAGAATGTCTGAGTGGCCCTCCTCAACTTTCTCACCGGGTTTTAGCCTAGACAACGTTTAAGGAAGGTAAGTACCTGAGAGGTCATCTAGTCTAAAACCCAAGTTGGTTTTCTGGATCTCTCTTCTGATATCTAAACTCTGGCTTTACCTAAATGACCTGTCCTCTTTCCAAGTGATAGCCAACCTAGTAATAAGCAAAAATGATGATTAGTTGGTGCCATATTTCCCCAGTTTTTCCAGTAGTTACAAAACAGCTACTTCTGACAGCAGACGTGATTTTACAGTGTTACAAAAGATCATTCCGGCAGCTCTTGTTATATATGCTATACAACTGACAATAACCCCACCAAATAAACAAAAAAGATAATTTCCTGACTTTAAAGACACGGAAGAGATTCTCTAGATTAAGAACAATGGGATGAGGATGTTAAAATGATCTATGGTGCCCTCAATTACCTTTAAAATGTTCATGTATTTTCTAAGGGATTTTTATAAAGCTTCAATGTATTAGGACTCTCAGTTTTAACTGCTGACTGGGGCTTTATCCTAATTATTTTTAAATCGTTTAATATTTGCCTTTGGTTGGGTCCCAAAAACAAAATGAACTCAAAAACACATATTTCAAAAGATTAGCAGAAAATATGGAAAATCAGTATATCAATTATTCTAAAGGGAACTAACATTTTACTGACACTTCATTTGAGCCACAGTCTTGCAGACAAAATAAAACTGCTACTCCCCAAGAGCTCATGGCTTCGCTTTACATGGCCCTACCTTGGAATGTAAGGACAACTTTGGAAAATACCTCATTTGGGGGAAAAGCACACAAAACTAACAGATATCAACACAAAAGCGCAGGTCAAAAATAAAAAGCTTTAAAAACAAAATTCACAGTAGGTAACACCAAGACACCTCCTGAAGCTCGGCTTAGGGTTCTTCTCTTAGCAGAAGAATCAAGTTGGAATCAGTATAACCTGGGAACTGCCACAGATGGCTGACATGGAAGCACCATCTCACAGAGAAATGATATCACCATGTACTGATCACACATTATGTGCCAGGCACACAATGTTTATCTCACTTATTTTATCTAAGGCCACAAAAAGCTGGTGACACCAAAGAAGTGGCAGAGCCTAAATGAAATCCACCACCAAAATTTCCTTTTTTATTTTTATTTTTTATTTTTTTGAGACAGAGTCTCGCTCTGTCGCCCAAGCTGGAGTGCAGTAGCGTGATCTCCGCTCACTGCAAGCTCCGCCTTCTGAGTTCACACCATTCTCCTGCCTCAGCCTCCCAAGTAGCTGGGACTACCCGCCCACCATCATGCCCGGCTAATTTTTTGTATTTTTAGTAGAGACGCGGTGGCACCGTGTTAGCCAGGATGGTCTCGAACTCCTTACCTCGTGATCTACCCGCCTCGGCCTCCCAAAGTGCTGGAATTACAGGCATGAGCCATTGCGCCTGGCTATTTGTATTTTTTGAAACAGGGTCCCACTCTGTGGCCCAGGCTGGAGTGTGGTGGCGTGAGTATGGCTCACTGCAACCTCGAGTGGGCTCAAGCAATCCTCCCACCTCTGCCTCCCAAGTAACTAGGACTACGGGTGTGTGCCACTATGCCCAGATAATTTTTTATTTTTTATTTTTTTTAGAGACAGGATCTCACTACATTGTCCAGGCTGGTCACAAACTCCTGGGCTCAAGCAATCCTCCTGCCTCGTACCTCCCACCTTGGCCTCCCAAAGTGCTGGGATTACAGGTGAGAGACACTGTGCCCAGACCCACTACCAAATTTTCTGACAAATAAAATAGAAAACTGGGAATTATGCCATCAAATAGGTTAAGTCTCCAGGATTATCTGGGAAAACTTTGCAGGTATCAGGGCAGGGAATACCTAGAGTGGAAGAAGGTACAGTGCAATATCATTTTATGACCAAATCCCATAAGGTTGCCAGGACTCTCTGCTCTGGTTCTGCCAGTCATATGCAACCTTCTGCTCCAGTGCGAGGTCTCAGAACTGCATTGTCTTTCCATGCTTGGTACACAGGGATGCTCACCCCTTCTTCTAATCCTAGATCTTAATTATGAGGGTCAAAAATGGAGGCTAAAAATATAGGTCTTTCTCTGAAAAAAAAGGTCTTTATTTTAGCATAGGCTTAGAAAAGGCATATGATCTCTACTATAATTCATATATGTTTATAATAATCCATTCAATTCAATGAAACGTTATTGAAGGCCTACTATATATGATGTTCTAAACATTTAGTATTATTGCGACTTTTGCTCCTGTTTCAAAGGCATTGTGTAAATTGGGGTTTTGCCTAAGCAAGCCACCCTGGGATGCCTACACTGTGAAATCTGCATCTGCTGCTTTAAAAGGGCAGGGAAGCCCCCATAGGTACATGAATAGTTTCAAAACTACAACCATTTTAGTCTTACCCCAGAATTACACAGTGAGTTACTAGTAAAGGAGAAAGAAAATTATAGTCCACACCTTGTTACCAAGACTAAGTAACTGCAATATGAGATTTAAATAGAGCAAAAACCATCAGTTAGCATTACTGTTAATCTTAGATTTCTCAGTTAAAGAACCTATGTATGTCAATACAATTATGAAACTCTGATTTCTATACTGGGCCTCTAGAAAAGGAGAATGTTTGCTTCCCATGTTGACAGTCCCTGTGTGATTTTGCCCTCTTTGCAATTTTCTCTATTGAAAATGAAATTCATAGCATAATTAGAACCTTAATGGATTAAATTCCAATGCTAAAAGTGCACATGACACAGGCAAAGGAAACAGAACATGAGTCCCACCTGGAAAGAATTAAGAGGGTAAAACAAGTAAGCCCAAAACTGCCTAATAAAAATCACTCATTCTGGAAGTTTTAACAAGATGCTTTCTTAAAGGAAAAAAAGAAAAAGAAAAAATGGGGAAATCAGAAAAGGTAAAGAAAATTAACATACTTGATCCAAATGATGTAACTGCATAATAACCAATTTTTAAACTCAAACAAATACAGGTAATTCTACTATAGCTAAGAGACAAAACCCTCAGCCTGCATGTAGTATTGCTCTTTCGACTTTTAAAATAATGTGTATCACACACAGCAGTTCAATTTCCGTGTTAGCCTCTAGGAAGCACAAATCAACATTTCACAAGATAATTCTATGTATCATGAATCTCTTTGCTTATCTCAAGGATAATTACAACTGTTAAATGTTACCATTCTAAATATAAGGTAAAAAAAACACAAATAAAGATTATACTTACCTAATTCCCTCTTTGGCTAGCTCCCAAAATTCACCAACTCCCTCCATCAGGAGCAACAAAGAGACAGCAAGACAGAAAGCAAACACCTATCATTTCATCTCCTGATGAAAGCAACTGAGGTGTTTGGGTATAATTCCACCCTACCAAAAGGCAGAACGATAGAGAAAATTTAATATCTAACCTTCCTTCCTGCACATCCAAGAGGATGGATCATCCCCTTAAGAATTCTCTTTTGCCAAGAAACAAAATGGCCTAACTACTAGAACTGCATTAGCCTTCAGTGATAATGAAATTTTAAAAGGCATGTAAAATAAAGGCGTGGCCAGCACAAGCAAGCAAAAAGCAAGACGTTCCTTGATTCTTTTATCATGAGCACTTACCTTAGCCCTTCCTTGCAACTCCCGCAATATAGCTACAATCCTATTTCAGCTGAACAGAGTTTAAAATACTTATGGTAATGTAACTGGATATCTGCCAAGAGGAAACACCTTGGTATTCGTCCTTGTGCTACAACTAACCCTACACTCCTCAAGTTTCTTCCCTCTGTGTCCACCATCCAGCAAACACAATTTATGCCATCTTCAGTTTCATGCATATGTCAACCTCACACCGGTAGACACAGATATCTGATCCAACTAAAAGCTTACTTTTGTAACCTCCCAAGTAGCAATAAATGGCCCCTTAATAAGAGCTGTGTGTCCTTGGACAAGGCATTTATCATCTCGGAGTCTCACATTCCTCCTCTGTGAACTAAATGGTTAGGACCAGGTGATGTCAGAGTGGCCTTCTAGCAGCCCATGCCATCATGTCTAAGGTGCACATCCTTGCCGCTGGCTTGCCCAGATCACGGAAAATGCGAACTTCAGTCTCAGGTTCTTGTGTTCAATTGTCTCAAAAGATTCAGGATATTATATTACAATTAGGGAAGAAAATAATGAAGGGCGGCAGTGAGCATGTTCATTCATTTTCCATACTCGAGTCAACAGTGCTTTGGCCCGCCTGAGTCTTTGACTATAATCTTCCAGGGGGCGAGAGATCACATCCTGGCAGATGTCAGTAAATATTTATGCTATTATTCCAGGCAAAATGAACCTGAAATACCTATTTTTGGTTTTTATTTTGTTTGTTCAACTGGATGAAAAGCAACAAACATAACTGTTTATGTTTTCCTAAGCACTGAGAACACAACTCCAGAAAATGCAAGATAGAATTGTTGACCTATAAAATTATTTCAAAGTTAACAATTTGAAAAGCCTCAAATGCAAGACCAGCTCCTATTAAAATGTCTTCTATGTACCTACATTTGCTAATCTGTCATGTATATCGTGTGTGCCATAATCCCAAATGCCTGCAAATCATTAGGATGAATGGCTTGAAGTCAAGAGTATAGGAAGACTCTCAAACTTGCCCTTTGGCCCACGGGAGAAAGTGGCATCTGCCTAGTGTTTAAGGACAGATTTAGGACAGATTTCATAGGGAACTCGGGCCCTACCCCACCTATAGCCTCAACAATCCCAGCCTCCCTCTATTGCACATTCACACAGGAGTGGGCCTACAGTTCTTCCTCCAGCATTCATTCCCATCTGCCCACTCAGATCTCTGCCTTCTTCAGCAAAATAATATCACCAGAGCAGAGTCTGAAAGCCAGGCTGGCAACACAGAAGCCCACAAATGCCTGGATTTGAAAGAGTCTTATTTTCTAAAAAGACAGGTGGTTCCATTTAAAATTCCACTCTGGCCATTGGCATCAACCCATGCTTCACCCTCAGCCCCCAACACATATGCTGCGGGAGTTCCCGTCCTCCCCCTGCCCTCGCCTGCGTGCAGTAGCCTAACTGTTCCCAGCAGCTGCAGGCTTCCTCTTGGCTCTGGAGCAGCATCGTCCTCTAACAGCATGGATGCAGAAACCTCCAAGACCATCTCATAGCAGAAGGCATATCCCCATATTTCTTGCTGTAACCACAGCCTATGCCTTCTTACATTTAATTCAATTATAAGGATGAATTAATTTGGTCTCTGGTACCAAAAAACCCTCAGCTTACACTGCAGCCACCAGAGCCCAACCATACCTTAGTGGAGGGGACTCCATGACTGGCCACAGCATTGAAAGGTTCCAGGGGTGATCAAGATGACTCCACCTTGGCCAAGCTTTCCTAAAGGGTTCACTCAGCCTTGAGTAACCAGAAAAGTAGGTCATGGGCCTGAGTCATAGTCTGAAGCCCCATGTGCACATTCAGTAGTGAAGAACCAAGCGCCACAGTTATGTGTGGTTTGCAAGATGCAAGCAACATTTGCAGATGGGTCCTCCCGCTACTTCCCCCATCAATACCCTCACATCAGCTTTGACTACCAGCACAATGACAACACATACCCCTGCATCCTCCAGTCATCCTGAAAGCCCAACAATATTCCCGTCAGGCAGTCAAAAAATAAAAGTAAAAAAAGAGAAAGTGAAAGCCATCTAAGACATTATTAGTACAAGCAGCTTTTAGGTCACCATGCTCTAGCGAACCAAGGCAATAGCCTCTGATTAAGACAGGCTTAATTGTTCTTAGCTGCATTTTTTTTTCTTATTTGGTCAGTAGCTGTCATACTGATGTGGTGTTACTAGTCTTTAACCCTACTTTTTAAAGCAAGACTCTCTTTGCCCTTACTGCCATCATGTGCTTATGTACATAATTGTGCACGCGCACACAGACACCCCGACACCCCTTTGACATCACAGAATGGACGACTGAGGAATTAAGTCAGCACTCCAGTGCTTTTAAGAAAAATGTGTTAAGACAACCTGACAAAGAAGCAGAGGAAAACCATCAAAGCTTATCTATTTCTTCCTTCTCTGCTCTTGTCTTTTAACTGGGATGTTTTCTTTCCTATCTACACCTAAAAGAGAAAATCTTATGCCTTTCAATGTCAACAATGAATGATGAAGCTCCTGAAACAAAGCTGTAATACAGCACACTCATGCATCCTAGCACCAATGAGACCTTCCCACTTCAAGGCTTCCCAGGGACAGAACACTCCGTCCTTCTGTAGAGACCCAGGATGGGATTCAGTCAGAAGGGCAGTGGTGGCTTACTTTATCAGCTGAGAAGCAGGGAACTTCTGGCAGTGCTACATAACTTTTAAATCCATCAGGAAAATAATATTGCAAGCCAGCTAAGACTAATTTTCTCAAACTTGGTACAAATATGAAAGAACATGACCACATGCAAAGAGCCTACAAAGGTGCAAGCCAAACAGCATGGATCTTCCTGGATCTAATGAAGATTAGAGTTAACTGGCCATTTAAAACCAACACTAATATATTATTTCTGAGTGGAATACAAAACTCACATGTAGCTCCTTTATCAAACCATTCGGAGCAGGCCCATCGTCAGGCCCATGTGAGGCACTGGATCTCCTGTGCTCCTCTGCAGTTAAGGATACAGTGAAAATCCTGAATCCTAGCCATCATGCAGTTGACAGCAAAAGGAAAAAGTACAGTAGTATCTGAAGCAAAGAACCAACTAAGGGCAGATCTGACTTCAGCAGTGAGTTTGACGGGTCACTCCTCAATGAAATGACAAAGCAACTCATCTTCCAAAACCGAGAGTCCATATGCCTTTCTCTCATATTCTGCTATCTCACTGAACTTATTCTCACTTCCAAATGAAATACATAAACCTAAAAGAAACAGTAAAACCAAAGGGAAATAGGTTCTGGATCAGGTGGAAAACTATCTGATAATGATCAACTTGCTAAGAAACAAAAGGATTAGAAGGAAATGTATGTTTTGAGTTTTGGGCCAAATAAATGTTAACAGTAATTCCAGGGAATACTGTCAATACCAAATGGTGATCTCAGTTGGGATGACATAGATTAGCTATCATTTAAACTTTAATTTAGGTACGATGCATTCTCATTCCATAAAGGTCTAGGATTTCATATAAGAACCACAGAGTGAACTTAGAATCATTATCTCAGCAATACTGCAAAAGTATGCTCATGAATGTAAGTTGGTTTTGGTAGATGAACCCACCACTAGATCACTGGATCAGCTATGTAAGAGACACTACCTTTCTCTTTGACTTACGAGCTATGAGATTTTCAATGAAAATAGAACAAATGATTTCCCGCACATGTCAAACCAATAGCTCCCTTCATGCTTAGCCATGGACAATCATCTGAAAAATAATTCTAAAGTGCTACACTATCTATAAACACACACTTGGTTTAGGATGTGCTGTCCTAAAGAGCTTTTGTTTTTATGGATACAGTAATGTTTCATTCTTTTCTATTCCCAAACAGATTAATTGGTACAGGACTTAGTTAAAATCTCCACTGCCCGTTCAGTTACTCCACATGGATATTAAGCAAAGTAAATCCACTTAGTGACTACACTGTGAGGACTGGAGGCCACGCTGATCACCCTGATTAGCCCTGTCGGCTGGAGTAAGAAAGACAGGCTGGCACTCAGGGCCAGCTGTGCGGGGCACACAGACAGATGATGGGCAACATTGATGGGCTCTAAGCAATTGGTCTGGGCAGTGATGGATGCTATGTCGACAGCTTAGAGTGTCATTACAGATACAGAACTGGCCCAAGAGAAACCCAAACTCTGTCTTATTTTATTAAGATAAAGTCGGAGTTTCCATGACACAGTGCAGGACCAAGGCAGCTTTTCTCTCTTTTATCACCAACTCAGGCACAAAACAAAACCAAACCAACATATATATTAAATAAGAATAAGGCAACTTAGTGAATGTATGTGTAAGACAGATTACAAAGCACCATGTCTGCATTTTTAAAATTATGAACAGGATGTATAAGAATTTTCAGTCAATACACGTAAAAAATTATTTAATTCATATTATTAATTATAATAAGTTGTTTCAGGACAGAGAGGAGAGTCACGGTTGTCTCTGTGTCCCCTTCATGAATATCAAGGGGCAAGTGCCTAATATATAACAGGCCAGATCACACATCAGTTTCCACCCTACAGACTGGACTGAAAGAGATTGGGTGCCAGGTATTCCCCACTTGTCTGGACCAGGAGTCCCTCCAAATTTCCAACTACATGGCTGAAAGCAGTAACCATCCCCCCGCAAATTCCCCAACTTTTACAGATACACACACACACACCCTTTTCCACTTCTTTCCTTTTGTAGCTCAAAAGGTTCTACTAATTATCTCATTGTATCACCTGGAGTGAGTCCTTTTAATTTTCTGATCCTCAGTTTCCAAATTAAGAGTAATAATCACTTTCACATTAATACTATCAAGGCCTACAAAGCACAGGATTACTCTGAAGAGTAAATCAAACTGGTAATTTTCCCTTTGCACACACCACCCTCCTGCCAACCACCCCCCCACCCCAGGGTTTAGTCCTTCAGACCAAGAAAAGCCTGGCTCATGCATGGCACTGCCTGGGAAGGATGGGAGAGCATGATTTTTTTCTACTGGATACCAGCGAGATTATCCTAAACGTGCACAAATGACATCTACACTAGCAGAGTGATTCTCTATTCCAAATTGGTTTTATGTCCTGAGGTCCTGAGGCCATCTGTGTTGGAGGGACCCTTTGGTAGAATTAGCTAGAAATTCTGTGTGGAAAAATCTCCCACATTTTGCCATTCTTTTTTAGCACCTGCTAATGCAAGAGCTACTAGTAACTACTGCGGAGTAATGATGTTCCATTTATATTGGGCCAACCCCGCCGTGGTCAGGGAGCTCGTCACAGCAAATAAGAGGGACCCTGTTCCAAGAAATCTAGACAAATAACATGACGTTGAAGTGCAAGATTGTAGGAGCTCAGTAACATTTCTCAACCTTGTAAGTACCTCTGCCACATATCACTGCTGCGCAATTGAGTTTCACAGCATGAGGGCCTGAACTTATCTGGATTGAAACTTCTAGTACACATTTGAGAATACAGGGCTGGGGGCACAAAGTTGGAGGGCCTGAATCAATGCCAGCAAGATACCGTGTATTTATCTCCATTGACCAAGAGAATCATTTCTCCTTTAAAAGATGCTTTTTTTCTTGCTCTCAGTATCTGTGTATCGACTTGACTTTCTACTCACACTAATAGTGTGAACTAGCATATTGTGCCCCAAATGCTATGGTTCCCAGTAAACTTTGCAAAGGACACGGCCGTACAATATCATCCTGCATCCTTTGCAAGGCTTTCAAATTTGTTGATGCTCTAACCTGAATCTTTGAGTGCTGATAAAGGTAAACAAATAAATATAATACTTCATAGACACAGTTCGTTCCTTAAGTCCCAAGGTGCTGTAAGAGGCAGGTTTCAGGAATCTGAAAATTCACTTTGGGGCCAGGTGTGGTGGTACACACCTATAATCCCAGCACTTTGGGAGGCCAAGATGGGAGGATCGCTTGAGCCCATGAGTTTGAGACCAGCCTGGGCAACATGGCAAGATCACATCCCTACAAAAAATTTTTAAAAAATTAGCCACGCATGGTGGCACACACCTGTAGTGCCAGCTATTACGGAGGCTGAGGTAGGAGGATTGCTTGAGGCCAGGAGGTTGAGGCTACAGTGAGCTGCGTTCATGTCACTGCACTCCAGCTTGGGCAACAGGGAGAGAAAAAAAGAAAAAGGTATTGGTGGTGGGGAGAGGAAGGGAGACAGAGAGAGAGGTGGGGGGCAGAGGGAGGGAGAGAGAGAGAGAGAGTATGAATATGAATATGAATATATGAATGAATTCACTTTGACAACAACAAAAGCAGTAGGCAGGTCATTTCCAAAGGTTCAGATTAAAGACCATGGAAACTTCTTCCAGTAGTATAGGATTCTGGTAAATTTGCTTATATATTGACCAAATTAAAATGAAAGGTGCACCAGACACAGGAACATTTTGCACATGGAAATTCTTGCTGCACTGATTATCAACATTGCAGTTTAAAACCTCGGTAAGGATTAACTGAGACCAGGGGTTTGAGACTAGCCTCGGCAATATAGTAAGATCCTGTCTCTACAGAACATAAAAATAAAACAGCTGGTGTGGTGGAACCCAGCTATAGTCCCAGCTACTCAAGAAGCTAAGGTGGGAAGATTGCGTGAGCCTGAGAGTTTGAGTCTGCAGTGAGCCATAAGCGGGCCACTGCATTCCAGCCTGGGCAACAGAGCAAGACCTCCATCTCTAAAAATAAAAATAAAACCTAGATAAACTGGGGATACCTAAAGCTGAAAGTCAATGGGAGACTGACCTTCAATCTCTGCCATTTTGGGCTGGTTGTTGCATTAGTTCCCCAGAGCTTTAAAAAACAAAAAAACAAAAAAACAAAAAAAACCCCCACAAACGTGGTGTCCTAAAACAACAGGAATTTGCTCTCTCGTAGCTAGAGGCACCAGAAGCCTGAAATCCAGGTGTCAGTAGGACCACGCTACCCTCCAAGGCTCTAGAAGAATACTTCCTTTCTCCTTTCAGCTTCTGGGGGGCTCCGTCTTCACCTGCCATGTGTTTGTGTGTACTCTCCTCTTCCTACAAGGACACCAGTCATCAGATTCCAGGCCCACCCTAATCCACTATGATCTTATCTCCATTCTTAACTAGTTATACCTGCAAAAACTATTTCCAAATAAGGTCACGTTCTGAGGTTTCAGGCAGACACAATTTTGGCAGAGGGCAGGTGGGACACGCTACTCAACCCGCTAGAGTTGTTAATGAAAGATAGAGTGGAACTCCTATGGCAAGAGTTCCCTTGATATACAAATACTTTCTGTAGAATTACAAAGATGCAGAATGCCATCTATACAGCTCTCACAAACTGGAGGATGGAGCATGTGAGCTAGCTCCTCTAAGGAGAGAAACTGGAGGTGAGCTATGAGAATGAGCATGCCCACTCCAGCAGCTTCTCCAACACCTCACTCTTCTCTAACAGAGCAGAGCTGTGTCATCAGAGCCAAACATGGAAAGTAAATGGCATTTTTCAGAAAAAAGCATGCATACTGCCTCCCTCCTTTCACCTCCAATCCAAGAAAGACTTGTAGCCAACATATACTGTTTTGAGGAGAAAAATAAATAAATAAATAAAACCTAGATTCATTACTATGCTCCGTTAAAAAAAAAAAAAAATCAAACATTTCAGCTCCAATCAACATAAATTAATCCAAACTGAGAACAGAAAACAGGGCATAGCACAGGCCACAGACAGAAACGCTGATTTGCTTTCCAACTTATTCTGCAAAAATGAAAGGCACAACTACTCCATCCCCTAAACGAATTTATATGGTGTGAGTTTAGCTTATAACATTAGCAGCAACTCAAGAAGGAAAGCCATTTTAACAATGTACATTTTCTAACTGAACCTTTGTTCTGTACACATAAAGCCAGAGAAGGTTTTCAACATCTCCAGCACAATATTTCACTCTAAAATCCAACACATCAGGAGAAACAAACTGGAAAGCTTCAGAAAACCCTTACACATCTGCAAATTCTCTAGGCTTGAGGAATCGACCACCTTCATAGTAACTAAAAGCTTTTTTAAGAAGGAAACTGTCAAAGGTCTGACTCACTCAGCTCCGTTGACGCTGTCATTCCTTCTTCCAGGGGATGGACAGAGACGCACGCCCTCATCAGTGTATCAGTCATGACAAGCACTACCTGGCTGGTACCCTCGGCTGTAGTGGAAATCTGTGTCTCATGATCACCTCCCCAACACACACGCAGAAGCCCTTTAACATACAAACAGCTCACAATGACAACATCCAAGTCCTCTGACCAGGAGCTCCCACTGAGTCCTCTGTTAATACTCAGGGGTCCACAGTTTCAGTCATCAACTCAGGGTAACAAGTGCGGGTGTCCTCCGCCAGGCAGACTTTCTGTCGTGGAAGAGTGTAGAGTGGGAAGAGAGGAATTAGGTAAAAATAACATTACAAATCTTGTACCAGAAAATAGTCAGTGAAGTTGAACAGAATACCTAAACAAAAATGGATGAAAGAATAGGAGACAATTTTCAAACTAAATTCCAAATTATATGTAACACTAAAAATAATTCCCAGGGTCTTGGGCCACTATGATCCACCTGGCTATTATTGAAGAAACCAAACACGTATCTCAAGAATTGCCTGAGGCTGGGCACAGTGGCTCTTGCCTGTAATCTCAACACTTTGAGAGGCCGAGGCAGGAGGATCATTTGAGCCCAGGAGTTCGAGACCAACCTAGGCAACATAGTGAGATTCTGTCTCTACAAAAAAAAAAAAAAAAAAAAAAGCCGGGCACGGTGGCTCAAGCCTGTAATCCCAGCACTTTGGGAGGCCGAGACGAGCGGATCACGAGGTCAGGAGATAGAGACCATCCTGGCTAACACGGTGAAACCCCGTCTCTACTTTAAAAAAAAAAAAAAAAAAAATTGCCTGAATGATGAATCACTTGGATAGCTCAAGCTTCCTTCAAGAGTCTTCTTTCTTTTCAGAAAGGATTTTTTAACTAGAAGACTACAGTTCTGCTTCCAGTTTCATACTTTAAATACTACAGAATATGTTTCTCCTAAACATCAGAAGGTATAAATTCCTTCTTTTACATCTTCAGCACTAACCTCCTTCTCCTCTATGCATTTGATTTAGAAGCAAAAAGCAAAAAGAACAGAAACTCCAACAGAGAGCCACTCAGTGTAGCAGACACTTCAAATAGGCAGGCGCTGCCATGGCACCTGATTCAACAGTCAGAGGTGCAGGGTGGCAGCGGGGCTGAGGCCTTATGAGATGGCATCTCTGATCAGGGTGGTGACCACCAAAACAGGGGGCTCACAGAGGCAGGAGAAAGGGGGTGACAGTGGCCAGTGTACCCCCCGCTTCTGTTACAGTCATGTTTCTTGTCTGCTAATAGCTCCTTATAAACGTGCAATCAAGGATAGGTGAGTGCCTTGGCATATCAGATTAGGAACGTAAAACATCAACATCGCTGGGCCAGACTGAGATGCCAAAACCAGAAAGTGATCACCAAGGAGTCCAAGGAATGGTTCCAGGAGCAGCCCATGCCAAAGTCACTGTGGTCATCTTCAGACGGACCCTCTGGTCTCACCCATAATGCAGAGGTGGCAAAACAGACTTGGCCTGGCTAACTTCTGCCTTCTGCTTGGACATGTGTCAGCTGCTGTACAATTTTTCCAAATGCATAAAGATGACAGGCAAAAAAGAGAGCAGCTGACCCCACTCCTGAGAATGCCTATGCACTGTGATTTTTAATGGACATTCCGAACAATCTGAGCTCCATGAAGCCTTGCATTCAACTCCAAACCCCAACAGGGATGTTTTACAGACATGCAGCAATGCATGGCGGTCTCTTTTTCTATTAGAGCTATTAGAAAATCCTGCATGAAGACACGCATGCAGACACCACCTTCCACTCCATCAGAGCCAGGCCAGATGGCAAGGATCACACCAGTCACAGGCAGGAACATGTAATCTCTGCACTGCTCATTTGAGAAAGCAATTATTATTTATCAAATGCTTTCTAATAAGAGACTAACAAGGCAATTCAAACTAGGTTTTTAAAAAGCGATCGCGAAAACACTTTTTTTTAAGGAAAGGTTGAATATAATGATGTTAAGAAGCAAACAGATAAATGTCCAGATGAGACAGCAAAGGCTCTCTGACTCCACATGAGGTTCCCAGTGAAATTACCCCCTGAATACAAAAGCTGGGGAGAAACTCACACCATGACTAGGAGCCTAGGCTACACTCCATCTGGAGATATTTATTTCAGAAGAAAATAGGCTAGGTGCAGCGATGCATGCCTGTGATCCCAGCACATTGGGAGGCTGAGGCAGAAGGATCGCTTGAGGTGAGGAGGTTGAGGCTGCAGTGATTCATGATCAAGCCACTACATTCCTGACTGGGCGACAGGGCAAGACCCTGTCTCTCAAACAAGAAAAAAGAAGAAGAAAATGTATTGAAAATAGTAAACTGTTGAAAAGATGGAAACTTGTTTGCCAGACAGTAATACCAACTTATAAAGCCAAAAATAATTACATCCTCAGGCTGTACAGGACAGACAAATAAAACAGACATGACATAAGAGCATATACAGTGTTCATACGTGCATTCGTATAACCCAACTATCATAGTCACACAGGGAAAGGTCTAAGTAAAAACAGTGCAAGAGAAAATCACAAAGAGGTTTCACAAGAGAAAATGTGAAAAGGTAAAGTTAAGTCAAAAGGTAAGTAATAAACTGTGAAAATATTTTTGCAGAAAATGACAAAAGGTTACTATGTACCACAGAGATACTATCTAGAGCTTAAAAGCTTAGTAAAAAAATAAAACAAGTATCACGATAAAAAATGGTTAAAGGACAGTAATGAAAATTTCACAAAAGAACAAACAGTAAGGAAATAAATACAAAAAAAAAGTTTATCCTCCAAATACAAATCCAAACAAGATATTCTCTATCATCTTAGCAGGAGTCTGAACACTCATCATGCTGGCAAGAAATATGGAGAAACCCACACACTCCCCTCCAGAGAGGCACCACATTTTCGGCAGTCAATATGGCAATATTATTCAAGGGTCGTAAATATGATGAGGCTCCTTTGATTGATAATTTCATTTCTACGAATTTACTGAGATAAATAAAGATAAACGTGAGTGTTTATGTTCCAAGATATCCATCACTGCTTTGTTCATAAGCAGGATACAAAATGATGTAAACTACACACATACACACGGGCATATGCCCATAAAAGACTAAAAGAAAATCTACCTAAATGTTAAGAGTACATTGTATTAAGATCTGGCTTTACAAATGATTTCTAGTTTGCTGTGTTTGGATTTCCTACAAGATGCATATACAGTAGACAATCTCATAATCAAGCTCGGCTTAACCAATTTGCCAAATTAAAAGTCATTCTTCAGTGGATGGGCTGCACCCACCATTACATGGTAGGCCTGCTATAGTAGTGAGTTCTCAAACCCATTCACACCAGTTGTATTTATTGTGCAATTGCATATTTAAATATGCTATGGGCCAAAGAAGTATGAGCGCAAAAACAAAGAATTGCTGTTCCTATGAAAATTCAATACAATGCTTTGTGTGCATTGCTAAAAAAGAAAATTACTGCCAGATTAGGTGAGGGCCAGACATCTGTCAATAGATTGAGAGAATTTTTTTAAGTATAAAGAAGCCTATTCTCAGATGACTTTTCAAATATCTTTTAAATTCACATTTCTCTTTAAAGAACCCCAAAACAGGGCAGGCGCGGTGGCTCACGCCTGTAATCCCAGCACTTCGGGAGGCCCAGGCAGGCAGATCACCTGAAATCAGGAGTTCGAGACCAGCCTGGCCAACATGATGAAACCCCATCTCTACTAAATATATAAACATTAGCCAGGCATGGTGGTGAGTGCCTGTATTCCCAGCAACTCAGGAGGCTGAGGCTAGAGAATCGCTTGAACCTGGGAGGCGGGGGTTGCAGTGAGCTGAGATCCTGCCACTGCACAAACTAAAAACTGTACACCCTACAGCACAGGAGTCAGTTGGGACAGAAAGATGGTAGAGAAGTCATAAGAAACACATTCAGAGACATATGTTGAAGACATACACATTTTTTAGGTCAAAACGTAAATGCCTATGTTTTAGTTTAAAACTTTTTACAATTCTCAGTTTTAACTTCTCTCAATAAAAATTACAATTATTTTAGCACTAATTACAAATCTAGTCATGTCAAAAAATGTGGCTTCCTTCGCAGTCCTTTTACAACGAAGAAATGAATGTTCTTTTGAGCAGAGAGATGGCAGGATAGGGAGATGGAAAGGGAGGAAAGAGTGAGAAAACTATGTGTGTGTGTGTGTGTGTGTGTGTGTGTGTGTGTGTATTTACTTTTTAAAGAGTAGAGGGCCACTTAGATACACAAGCAGCAAAATTGAAAGTTTACAAAAACTCTTAGGATAGTTGATGCTGTAATGACTAATTATAAAGTCAGTGCAGTGATTACAAAATCCCTTACCTGCCACAGAGGATTCGATCAAAAGACAGAAAAGTTTTTAATTCAAATTCTCTTGGATGTATCGTTCCCCCAAAATCCTAATAAATCGCTACAAGTTCCAAAAGAAAACAAAATAGCTAATAATTCAGTAAATGTTTATGAAAATTTGCTGATAAATTTTGAGCTATAGCAGCACAGCAAATCCTATTGGTTTTTTGTACAGTAAGCCTGATTTTTTAAAAGCACTCATTTTTTGAGTCATAATTTATATACAATAAACTGCACATATTTATAGAACACAAGTAAGTTTCAGTATCTGTATATACCTGTAAAACTATCCTGATAATCACGTTGATGAACACAGCCATTAGCTCCAAAAGCTTTCCTATGCCTCTTTGTAAATCAGCTCCCCCTCAGCTCTTGCTTTCCACTCTCCTCTGGTAATCATTCATCTGTTTCCTGTCACTATCCATTAGTTTGCATTTTTCCAGAATTTTCTTTAAAAGGAACTATATAGTATGCACTCTTTTTTTTGTTGGGGGCGGTGGCTAGCTTTGTTACTCGGCTTAATTATTTTGAGATTGATCCCTCTTGTTGCGTATGCTGATACATCATTTGTCTTTCATGCTTAGTCTTAGTCCCCTGAATGGACACAACGTGATTTCTCGATCCTTCCACGTGTG
The DNA here is from genome assembly GCF_047675955.1 of Chlorocebus sabaeus. Classification (NCBI taxonomy): domain Eukaryota; kingdom Metazoa; phylum Chordata; class Mammalia; order Primates; family Cercopithecidae; genus Chlorocebus; species Chlorocebus sabaeus. Next base: position 38,184,559 of record NC_132929.1, on the reverse strand, counting down.
GATGGACATTTGGGTAGTTTGGGGTTATTACAAATAAAGCTCATGGTAAAGAGTGCATGTATCCAATGGTCTGCTTTGGACGTTCACGTGTAAGTCTTTGCAAGGATGTAGCTTATATATTTATCTTGGGTAAATGTCAAGCAGAATTGCTAGGACACATGATAGGTGCATGACTAATTTTTGGAAGAAACTGCCATACTGTTTCCCAAAGAGGTTATACCATTTTCCATTCTCACCCGCAGTGTACATGAGTTTCATTTACTCCACAAGAGCTGTATGAGTGTTTGATAGGACACGGGATCCCTTGTCCATGCAACATATACTAAGTACAGGTTTGTCTACTTTCTAGGAACTGGACAGAAGTTGACCATTCTAAATAATTATGAAGGTGTATTTTTAATTTCTGCCCTCTCCCTGTAACATAGACTATAATAAAAGTATCAAAATAGATCAAAAAGAACAAAATACATTTACTGAGTATTTACCATATACCTGAATCTATGTATTCCATCCATCTTGTAAATATCATACAACAAGCCCATAAGGGTAGATACTAAAATTGAGCCATCAAATCCATTTTACAGGCAAGAAAACTGATGACAAATAAATTACCCATGGTCATTGAGCTACTTAAGAAGTGGTAGGACCAGGATTTGAACCCAGAAGTCTGAACACTGCCCTAGCTCTTAACTACTCCTGTATCCTCTTTGGGAGGTCAAGGCAGGAGGATCACCTGAGGTCAGGAGTTTGAGACCAGCCTGGCCAACATGGTGAAACCTCATCTCTACTAAAAATACAAAAATTAGCCAGGCATGGTAGTGGACACCTGTATTCCCAGCAATGTATACCAGTTATTCATTCCTAAATGCGGTTTGTTTTACAATAAATAATCCTGTGAACTATCTCTAGCATTCCTTTCCAGTTCTACCACAAAGATAATGGATTGCAAATCTTTAAGAAAGAGACCACTTAATAAGCCCTGGAATATCTTTTTGCACTAAAGCATCAGAGCAAATGTTCAATTCATACAACATTTCTACATCATATAAAATCATCAGAGCAATGACAGAATAGATGTTGATTAACTCAACCCAGCATATCTCACCTATTAAGTGCAGAAGTCAGTTCTCAGAAGTGAGGGGCATTATTTCAAAGAACATGGCTTATTTTTAACAAATTGCTTTTCTGGTGACAACAAGAAAAAAATCTCACAAGCAAGCAGGCTCATTATCCACTGCATCTCAGACTGCTACGGTTTCACAAAACCCAATCCAGTTACTAAAAGGCCTTACCATAAAGACCCCCAGGGCTACAAGATAACCAGGTCAGCAATGTGTTGTGTTTTTAAAACTTCTGGGAGTTTGTTGCCATAGTTCTGAAAGGGTAAAAACAGAGGGCAATTGTGCAGACACCTCTTTGTCTACAGAAAGCCTAAGAGTACAATAGAGACCAAGGATAGCATCTGCATTAAGGAGAAAGCAAGGAAAACAACACTTCCTAGAGGCAGCAGACTGTGACATTGACCATGGTATACAGAATATTGATTCGTAACCAAAAAAGAAGAAAGGCTGGAAAAAATAATCAGCATCTCCCCAGCACTCCGACAAAAGGGAAGGAAATTGCTCTATTAGCAAGATGAGGTATAGGTAGAAGAATCATAGAGTGAAGGAAGATTGTTCAATGACAAATCAACACATATTTAACACTGGCTGCAAAGCACTGTACTAGGCTGAGGTGGGCAGGTAGATGCCAGGGGCGGCGGGTTTAGATACAAACAAGAAGTAGGAAACAAGGTCTCCACCCCAATTTGAAGTTTATCATCAAGTTGGGGAAAGGGATTGTACTTTACATAAAATCATGACACGTATAGTCTCATATAATAATTATACACCACTGACATCTTTGCTAACACTATGTACAGCCACTTGCTAAGTACTTCCAAAATGGTGTTTCATTTAATCCTCACAAAAATCATGAGATAGCCATTATTCTTATCTTCATCTTACAGATTATTAAACTGACTGGGGAAAGGTTCCAGGACAGGCTCCTGACCATGTGGCTAGTAAGTGGTAAGGCTGGGAACCCAATGTGGCTCTGGTAACTCCAAAGCTGATGGTCTTAGCTACTAGGTTACAAAATCTCTACGAAGGCTTCAGAAACTTGTGGGAGAATGATCCCTCTGGGTAGTGAGGGCCTGGAAGGTTTCCTGCAGGAAGGAAGGATAGGAGATTCTAGAGAAACTGAAAAGAAAGAGGTACTACAGGAAAAAGAAAGGACTTCAGAAAGAGACTGGGCAACCAGTTGGTGGGATGTGGTCAAGTCCCCAAATGTTCACCAGTTACTTCATATGCCAAGCCCTGGGGACACAGTACTGAATAAATCAGACACAGTCCCTTGCCCTCTGGGGACTACTGTCTATCAAGGGAAGCAGGCTGCTACCTCAACAAGAGTGGATCTCCCAGCCAGGGACATACTCCTGACACTCTTACGACACCCAGCATCCATACCTGAGCCTAGAGAAAACAGCAGGTGTTTCTGTTTCCCAGGTAGCATGGTACTGCCATAAACCAGTAGCATAAAGCCAGTTTTTTTCAATCATTACACTCACCAGCTTAAACATTTTTTTCTTAGTTTTGATGATACTTGCATTATTTTAAATTATGAGGATATAAAGAGGCTTTATATGTTAATATCACTCTCTCTTAAGTTAGCACACTAGAACATAAATGTTATCATAAGACATAATCACATCCCTCTCGCTTCTTGCCCCCAACTCTTCCCTTACTGAGAAACTCAGGCTTAGAGCCACCAGATGGGAAAGGATCAGGCAGGTGCCAGCAAGGGATGCAGGAGCGGGTGCCACGGTGGCCCAGAAAAGGGAAAAATTAGAAGGAAGCCCATCGTGTTAAGTTGGAATGTGAAGAACTGGTGTGAATCACGGGTTTCAAGATAGACACACCCGTGTGTGTGCCTTGCAGCAGTGTGCACATCAGAGATACACAGGTGATCCTCATTATTTGTAGATCCTGTATTTGCAAATCCACTTGTTAAAATTTACTTGTGACCCCAAAATCAATACTCCTGGCACATTTGCAGTCCCTCATGGACAAGTGCAGAAGAGTAAAACATTTGAGCTGCCAGCCTTGCATGTTCCCAGCTCGAGGTCACCCAGCAACACTGTGCTTTCTTGTTTCAGTCTCCTAAACGTCTCCGTTTCACAGTTTATTTAGTGCCAAGCTTTTTGCATCTTCTGCCTTTTGTTGATTGTGCTGTTTAAAACGGCCCCTAAACATAGTGCTGAGGTGCTGTCTAGCGTTCCTAAGCAGGAGGAGGCTGTGATGTGTCTTACAGAGAAAATGCATGTGTTAAGTTTTGTTCAGGCTGTTGTCCATGAATTCAATGTTAATGAATCAACAATATATATTAAGTAAGGTATATTTAAATAGAAACACACATAAAACAAGATTATGTATTGACTGGCTGACAAAAATTTTGTGACCAGAGTCCTACAGGAATTCAAGCCTGTATTCCTCCTAGGAACTATTTGCTAATTCAGTATTTGAAGAGCCTTTACAGAATATAACTACTGTAAAAAAACAATTACTGTAAATAACAAGAATCAATGGAATTCCTTAACTCTGTCCATTGAGGTAGTCAAGGATGAGTGACATCCAATAGCAAAAAGCATACTTAGTACTCAGATCTTGACTTCTGATTATCTTTTTTGTAATAAAAGCAAGCAGGGCTCTGTGGGAAAATGGCTAGTTCTAGGGTTGGAGCACAGTAAGTACAAGATGAGCCTGGTAGGTCTTATTGTGCCAGAAAGCAAAGAACTGTTCAAAGAATGTTGGAGATGGATTGAAAGCACATAGTTTGAAAGGGCGCCTACTGGCTAAATCCAGAACAATTTGCACGTCAGAATAATGATAGTAACATTATAGCTTGATGAATAAAATATGAAACATAAGTCCACACTGGTATAAATAAATGAATTAAATACAATGAAATTTTCATGAGGGATGGGATAGCTACATAGTTTCAAAGTACCCCTACACAAAGAGAATAACTTTTCCCGAGGCAAAAGCTAGCCAAGACCACCTCAGTCAAACCTCCGAGTGACGAGGAAGGCACCATCAGTAACAGGACACATCTAGATTGGGCACCACATGATGGGGTGCAAAAAGAACATGGCATCCCTTCTGTGATATTCCCGCCAACAAAGCATCAGCTGAATTCAAGAATGTAGAAAGACACAAACCTCAACTGAGGGATACTCTACAAAATAAATGGCCTTTCACCTTCAAGAGGGTCAAGGTTATGAAGGTCAAGGAAAGGCTTGTGAACTGTTCCAGCCTGAAGGAGACTAACAGCACAAGTTAAGGCAACACATGACTCTGAACTTGACCCTTCACTATAAAGGACATGGCTGGGACACTGGGTAAAACCTGAATGGCACCTGAGAATCAGATGATAGCAATTTTGATGATTGCACTGTGGCTGTGTTCAAGAATATCCTTTTGTAGGAAATACCTGCTAACATAAAAGCAATGGTGGGTGATTGTGCATTAGGTCACTAACTTACAATCAAATGGTTCAGAAACCTTTTTTGTGCTGTATTTTCAGCTTCTCTGTAAGTTTGTGATTGTTTCAAAAACTTTTGAAATATTATTTTAAGGCTGTGTAACATAGAACAGTCAGTGTGACAAGGGAGGAGGCCCAGAGGGAACATTCATCTTTGTTTCTTCATCTATCCCTAATGTAACTCCCCACCACCACCATCGCAAGCCCACAAACCCTCCAGGCTAGTGCCTGGCCTCTACGCTCCCTTGCACAGCCACAATGCCTACCGGAATTCTCTACCCAAACAGACCTCCTATTACCCATCTTATCCCTCCTCTGACTTCTGTCCGGTCCTAGCGCCACTCCACCCCTAATCCCACAGGCTCTCCGTTGTTTAGAAATAATCTCCCTCAAGTTCTCTCCTAGACCCCCTCTCCTCCTGGTCCATCCCATGTACCCTCAGGCCTTGCATTCACCAGTTCTGCACAGAAGCCAGATCTCTCCCTTGCACCCCTTATCCAAGTCTACCCCCAACCTCCCCAAGGTCTTTCACAAGCATAGCAAATTCATCTTATTCAAAAATAAACTCATCACCTCTCCCTTGTCCCCATGTCTTCCCAACCCGCTTCCCTCCTGTGTCGCTGATCTCAGTAACTTCACAATCCACTTACCTCCCAACGCCAGAAATGGAGGGTCATCCTAGACACCAATGTTAACTCCTAAATCACTCTCAAACCTGTGCTTTCCTCCTACTCTATGACACTGCAGTCCCATCGTCTCCTGTCCAAATTCCTGCAACAGCTTCCCAGCTAGGCTCCTCACATCTCTTCTTATGCTCTTCAATGCACTCTCCACATCCCAGCCAGTGTACTCCTGAAAATTCAAGTCTGACTACAGCTCACTAAGCTTAAATCCTATAATGGATGCCCACTATTCTTAGGGAGACGTCTAACACCACCCCCGCCACTTATTAGATCTTCCAAAATCCATTTATCAACCCTAACTCTGTCTTAAACCCTCTGCACCAACTATATAAAAATATTTTCCTTTTCCAACAATGCTGCCAACATCCAGCAGACTGCCTGGCACTATGTAGATGCTCAGTAAATGTTTGTTGAATAAATGAATGTCAATTAGAGTCAATTAGATGCAGGGGTGGGGGGGTGAGTAGTAGACCAACTTAATATTTCACAAACTCAAATCTTCAGATATGCCAAAGTATTGAACACACAACTCATGTCCTTGGCAAAAGCCTAACAAAAGTGTCAGAGAGAGTTTGCATAAAATAATTGGGAGCTCAAATTCAAGGTCCTTGAGGTTAGACATTAGCAAAGAAGGGAAACACTTGTTCACAGTCAAGCAGGCAGCAGTTACACCACGGCTGGCTGTTGCATGCCACAGCATGACTCAATTCCACTACACTTAATGTGTGGGCTGCACTCCCCATGGTGTGTGGATGGTGAACTCAAAAAGAGAGGTGTGCATGCGTACACACACATACACGGACTTGTGCACACACACACACAAAAGAGCATGGAAGTAGGGAAATCGGGCCTTTTCCACATAGGGGTCAAATAAACCCTAAGGAATGAAGACAAAATCACAGCTAAAAACCAAAAGGGCCCCTTCTATAGAAACTCACTTGGTACACAAAAGTTTGAAAGGAAGGATCCTTTTGAACTTTTCGCTTATTATTCCTTATATTTTCTATAAACTCCATTATAATACAGCCATTCTGGAGGCTTTGCTTAAAGAATAGCAGCCAATACGCTCCCAACTGCCGTCATCCACTTTACTTTAGGTATTACTGAAAATCGAAGGAGAGATGGAGTCAAGAAAGAACAACCCAAAGGCAACAGAATAAAGCTGTTCTAGCTTAAAACCATCAAGGAAATGGAATCAGTAATCTAATTAAGAAGGTAGGCGGTGCGGGTGGGCTAGCATCATCCTTTCAAGCCTCAGAGAGGCCTTGTTGTCAGGATGACAAATAGAAAGCTACCATGACTTCTGTGACCCAAGGCTGCTCTGATGCCTATTAAGCATGAAGAGAGATCTTTTCCCCAGAGGAAAGAGAAAGTCTAATAGGAAGCCAAGGGCGCTTGAAGGGCAGGAGAAAGTCCCACAAGCACAAAAAGGAAGCAACCTCCAAGGGACCCAGGATCACGGGCGAGAAAAGTACTGCTGTGAAGAGGCATGAGTGGCCCAGCCATATGGAAAACTCATCCGGAGATGAGAAAGGGGCAGAGGACTCCAGGCAGCGGTGGCGGTGACAGTGAGGAGGATGATGACGATGGTGGTGGCAGTGGCGGAGGTGGTGATGGTGACCACACAACCACAGTGGCCCACCGTGGAGCACTTGCTCTGTGCCAGGCCTGCGCCGAGCATCGCCTTACAACAAACACTGTGAGGAGGGTGCTTGCTATTCATGTCACTCCACTCTACGCAGCAGATGACACAGCTACAGACTGATGCTACAATCTACACGGCTATTAAAGTGGTAGGACTCAGCCTTCAACCCAAGTCTGCCCAATTTCAAAATCAGTGGCCTTCTATTTGAAGTACTATTCCCAGTTACTTGTGAATGACTGTTCTTACCCAGATGAAAAAAGGCAGTGTCTGGTGGACAGGAAGTCAGCCAACAATACTAGGGTGAAGGAATGCTGTATCACTGACCTTACACTTGGGTTAGCACAATAAAAGCTTCAGTAATGGATGACCAGGACCATGTTCTGACTCATCATCCTCCATGGGGGAAATCAACTACTACTAGGCCTGGCTGGATTCTACCATCACTAAACTTTTTTACTGTTAAACCACACGCATTCCTTTCCTGGTATTATTCACAATAATTTCAACCTAAAAAATATCTTTTAGGCCGGGTGCGGTGGTTCATGCCTGTGATCCCTGCACTTTGGGAAGCTGAGGTGGGCAGACTGCCTGAGGTCAGGAGTTCGAGACGAGCCTGACCAACACAGTGAAACCCCATCTCTACTAAAGAATACAAAAAATTAGTCCGGTGTAGTGGCGAGCACCTATAGTCCCAGCTACTTGGGAGGCTGAGGCAGGAGAATGGCGTGAACCCAGGAGGCAGAGGTTGCAGCGAGCCGAGATTGTGCCACTGCACTCCAGCCTGGGCGACAGAGCAAGACTCCGTCTCAAAAAAAAAAAAAAAAAAAAAAATTAGCCAGGCGTGGTGGCAGGTGCATGTAATCCCAGCTACTCAGGAGGCTGAGGCAGGAGAATTGCTTGAACCTGGGAGGCAGAGGTTGTAGTGAGCAGAGATTACGCCATTGCACTCCAGCCTGGGCGACAGAGTGAAACTCATCTCAAAAAAAAAAAAAAAAATCTTTTTGAAATGGTAAACACACTGTCTTCTTATTAGGTTCTCTCAGTCATCTCTAGTGCTACTGACTAATACTACTTCGCTAGTGACACTGGTATGACACTACTACCTCTAGACAAGTCTATCAAAATGTGTCACATGAAATGTATTTGAGGAAGGGAAATTCTGACAGACTGCCCTTCTACCCCTGATTGTGGTACCAGGCACATCCAAAGAGGCATTTCGTGAAGATGGGAAGGGTAGTTCGCTTGTAGCTTGGGGAGGCTGCAGGTCTAAACATCATATATTGATTGCCTAGACCTTTTTGCCGCTACAGTGTCCAACGTGACTTAGACACACCAATGACATGGGCTTATGGGTGACTCCGGTGTTCAACCAAGTCACAAGGAAGAAAAGCAGAGCACAGGGTTATCCGTAAGAGGCAAGATCTCCTCGTGGAGGAGGCGTGTGTCTGAGCTGGCAGGTCAAGTGCCGGATTCTCAATTCAAGAGCCTCTCATAGCAACAGCCGCAGCCTAACTTCCCTGATTCTGGTAGGAAAAGATGGTGCTGGGGATAGGGAGTAGACCGGGAAGCTCAACCCAAAGCCTGTTCCTCCCAAACTGCCAAGGATTCTGGACGCACTTACCCCTGGATTAAATCGACTCCAGCTTTAATTCCCTAGAGTAGATTCTGTGTCCAACACAGGAAATGTGAATAAAAACAAGAAGCTCATTGGTTTTACTAGTTTATTAAATTTGTAAAATATTAGGTATAAAATACTCAGCCACAAAGGATACGGAAACAAACTCAATTTATTTTAATTATATTTTAGCCTAATACCATTTAGGCTAGGATATTTCATATAAACTATAGTACTGCCCAATTTTATAAACTTAAACCTATACTGTGATTCACCTCATTCATAAACATGAGATAACTTGACCTACTTTCTAGTATATTCGGCTCCTTCTTGTCTGCATTAATCTGCAGTGACATTTTAAAAGTTGTTCTAATAATTTCCATTATATGAAAATGCACTTTTCATTTACATCACCTTTGATTTTCTTCCCACAAACAAAATACTGTTTTTTTCAAGTTAGCCTGCAAATGTAGTAAGAAACAAGACACAGAAGACAGCTGATACAAAAAGTTCACCTCTGATGGGACTCAACCTTGGGTTTCTTAATGGGGGAAAAGGGGAAAGAGCAAGAAGAGGCAAAGAATGAGAAAATTTTGCCCTAGGTCCACACACTGCAGGATGGTAGGTTTGGGTCAATGTATAATCTGTGGAAAATCATAGAACACAGCTTTGAGAGGTTAATATAAATCCCTTATCAAATAGTATGAGCTCCATGCTTCCCAATAGTTCCATAATCTCAAATAATTAAAAAAAAAAAAAAAAGACGACGACAAAGAAGAGAAGAAATCCACTTTCCACTCCCACAGCCGCCTTCCAACTATACACTGCAACCAACAACACCCTGATGAACCTGGGCTCCTTCCCTCTTACGAAGCTCTCTTTAATACACTGTTGACAATCGCCCCCCAACCGACTCGTTTGTTTTTTTTTCCTTTTTGAGACAAGGTCTCGCTTTGTCACGCAGGCTGGAGTGCAGTGACTCAATCACGGCTCACTGCAGCATGGAATCTTCTGCCTCAGCCTCCCAAGTGGCTGGGATGGGAGGTGCATGCCACTACCCACTACCCCCAGCTAATTTGTGTGTGTGTATGTGTGCAGTGTTCGTTTTGTTTTGTTTCAAGAAATGGGATCTCACTTTGTTGCCTGGTATGGTCTCAAACTCCTAGGCTCAAGTAATCCTCCCACCTCAGCTTCCCAAAGTGCTGAATTACAGTAGACAGCCACCGCGCCCTGCCTTGACAGCCCTTTTGAGCAGCTCCCTCATACGTGCAAGAATTTTCTATGGCTCCCAAATGCCTAGAGCGCAGGTTGACACACTATGGCTCAAATGCTAAGAATGGTTTTTATAATTTTAAAGGGTTAAGGAAAAAACCCAAATGAATTATATTTCATGATACATAGAAATGATATGAAATTCAGATTGCAGTGTCCATAAATCAAGTTTCATTGGAACACAGCCACACCCATTTATGACTTGTCTATGCCTGCTTTCCGTGTGCCAATAGCAGAGTTGAATAGCTGCAACATAGGCAGTAGCCTCAAATATTTGTAGTTGAGTCCTTTGCCAGAAAAGATTGCTAACTTCTGGCCTGCATTGTAAAATCCATAGCCTTTGGCCTAACAATACAGGTCATCAAAATATCTAACAGGCCTTCCTATAAACCTTATTTACTTGAAGACATAACGTAGACTCCACTGAAATGTCCTTCCCTATTTCTCCCAAAATGACTTCCTTTTCCTTTCCTGCTCCAAAGCTCTGCTCACTCCCAATAGTCTGTAGACATCCTGCTTTGTCTTTACAAAGGGAGGCACCTCACATATACACTTAACTTCCATGAGGTTAAAAAAGAATAATGATTTTAAGAGTATCAAGGCTATTCTCCACAAAGCTATTTGTAATTGTAAAAGATGGAAACTACCCAAATGTCCATCGATGAGGCACAGGTTAAATAAGGGAGAGCAAATCCACACAACGGAGGAAGAGGCAGATGCACAAAGGAGTGAGGACTCTCTCTCTCTCTTCTCTATGCCAGTACAGAACAACAACTAGGGGAAATTAAATGAATAAAGCAGAGCGGAGAAACGTGCATGGAGTATGCCTCGCTTAACTAAGAAGGGAGGGAGATACTAATACAAAAGTAGGCACACATTTGCTAACAAATATTAAAAAAAAAACAAACACTACAAGGTAAACCGTAATTTTTTCCATTGTTACCTATGGGGTGGGAGAAAATAGGATGGAGAGAGAACTGGGGTAAAAACAAACACCTCTAGCTATAAAGTGAATGTTTGCTTCCCCAAAATTCACATGCTGAAACCTTATCCCCAATACGGTGGTATTTGGAGCTGGGGCCTTTGGGAAGTGATTAGGACATGAAGGCTCAGCTCTCGTGGAATTAGTGCCCTTATAAAAGAGGCCCCAAAGTTGCCTTTCCCTTTCCACCATGTGAGGATACAACAGGGTGGCTGCGTCTGTAAACCAGCAAGTGCACCCTCACCAGACGCTGGATCTGCCTGTGCCCTGATCCTGGAATTCCCAGCCTCCAGAGCTATGAGCAATAACATTTCTGTTGTTTATAGGCCACCTCATTTATAGCAGCCAAAATGAACTAAGAGACTACAGAGTAAGATTTCACAGATGAGACTCTGGAACCCTGACAATACTGTACATAATTATTTAAAATTGAAATTGAAAAAAGGAACCTCTAAAAACATAAAAACCAATGAACCTAACTATGTATTCAGTTGATGGCACAATCACAGAGAGAAGGCCTATTCAAAATACCTTTCAAATATAGACTGTTGTGTATGCAGCATGAGATAAAGCAGATGAAAAAATATGACGGTATCACTGAGAACTGGATTTTTGGCACGGATGAAAGAACAGAGTATACACGGATGAAAGAACAGAGTATATAATTGATGAAACTAAGTAAAAATCCTGCCCATCTGAATTTCACATGGAAGTATCAGTATGAACTAATAATCTACACACACACCCTAGTTCTGTCCACTGTAAGTATCCAGAAACAATGATAAATACAGTAGCAAGAAACATGCCTTGTTTCCATATTGTGCCTTCTAAATACTCAAGGAAACCAGGGCTCCTTGGGGAACTGGCAGATCTCAGTCTGGGGCAAGAAATGGGTAAGACAATCCCATAACATTTGATCTCACCAGAAAGTACACAAAAATACAAAAAATTCATGAGTCATGTCAAAAGGACTCGGGAGCCAATTTAGATTCCACTGTCCAAATATGGGACAATTTGAGTATCAATAAGTATATTAAATTGAAACACATCAATTAAATTACAATTAAAAAAAAGAAATAAATTAGATCTCAGGGATCTCTTTTGGATACTGCTGCTTTGAAAATAAAACAACTTATTTATCCTGACTTTCCAAGATAAATTTCAGTGTGAACAAATAAACGATGAGAGTATAAAGTTATAAAGTTCCTCTTTATATAAGTATTCCAGTATATAAACAAGGTAGGAATGATAGAATTAGAATATCACTATTTTGCAATCACTAATGAATTAAGAGATACAGGCAATGATCATCAATTGCTAATAATGTAACAAAGAGTCTACAGTTACTATGTATTTCTCAATGAAAATATATAGCCTGCCTACATGTATTCTTGCCAAAGAACAAACTAATAAAATAAAAAACACTACCCCAAGAGATCTGAGTCTGACCAAACCTTCAGATTCAACTAACAAATCATAGAAAATACAAGGAAGAGAGGAACATGTTAAACAGCACAGTGGGAAAGCAACCACCAAAATCCGGACTGTAGAACAAAATTGTGGGGTTTCTCAATCTTGGCACAACTGACATTTTGAGTCAGATACATTTTTGTTGTGGGGGAATCCCATGGGCTGTACCATGTATAACAGCATCTATGGCTTCTACCCACTCAATGTCAGTAGCATTCCCCAGTTGTGACAACCAACAATGTCTCCAGATATTGCTAAATATCCCAAGATTGGGAAGGAGAATGATCCCTGTGTGAGAATCTCCGCTCTAAAAAATAAACAACCCAGTTTCATCAACAAATCACAAGGGTCAGAGAAGGTATGGAGAGATAAAGAAGAAGCCTATAGATGAAAAGATTAGAGATATATTAACTAACTGCAATGAATAAGTCTCATTTGGATCCTGATTCAAAGAAACTTAAAAAATAAGACAATTGAGACAATCTGAACATAAGTTTGATATTGGATAATATTCAGAAAATATTAACTTCTACATTTTTGGCACAATAAGAGAATGTAGATAATTTTTAAGTTCTATCTATTTGACACATATACTGAAATAGTGACAGGAAATAATAAAGAGGTGCTTCAAAATAATGGGTGGGAAGGGGGAAGTGGACAGAAAAAAGACTGGCTCAGAATTAATCATCTCTGGACTTGGGTAATACATGCACAGTTCTCTATAAAATTCTCTTCACTTTTGAATATGTTTGAAAGTTTCCTTTTTTAAAAGTATGAATAAACAAATCTGGCAGGCGGTTCCATTGCCATTCCTCTCAGTGAGCATGTGAGCCCACATGACTGTGGGAGGGAATATAGGAATTTATAGCGCCCTGGGCTTGTCAGTGCTTCTTGGGATCTTGTCTTGATGCTGAGAATGAGTCCATTGTTGAAAACATGGCCCTTAAACACAGGGGCCAACTGCTTAGCAGCAGGCTGCTCCAACACTACAGGAAAAGTCCACTTGCTGGACTCACTGGGAGACAGAATACTGGCCTCTAATGTGGCACCTTCCTAAGGCATATTCACAAGAAATTATGTCTATAAGGAATTTTTGCCTGATGTGCTGAATTTAGTTCACCCGAAGTAAGGTTCCACTGCACCGCACCAAAATTTTACTCATCCTGGAAAGAGCCCAAGTCGCTGCACAACCTCTGTGAACCCTCCCATCAGTCCTCAACAGCCCCCCTCAGGACTTCACTCTAGGTGAGAGAAAACTAAACTTCTGTCCTGTATAACCCACTTTTGTTTTCAGTCTTTTCAGCTACAAGCGGCAAAAACTCACATCAACTCAGAGGAAATCCCACCTCCTCTTGGAAACCTGCTCCACCCGCTCCAGCAATATCCCCCTCTTCCTCTCAACTTTCCTTCTGCTCATCTGTCATCTACCACAGACCCCTCGGCACTGCAGTGTTTTTGGAAACATGTAAACACGACAGAACAACGCCCAAGTGGTTGTATCCTCCACAGTCAATTTTTATTTCCTTCCCAGTTTAGGGTATTGAATCCACTTCCTCTGAGTCCAAACTTCTGAGAAGAGTGGCCAACAGGGACAGCAAGCACTCTCTCCCACGTTCACACAGCTCACCCTCTATACCGGCAACAACCTCTCTAAAGGGAAGGCAAATGAACCCAGCATCCGGGACCACCTGGGTGAGCGGAGCCAAAAGTTCTCCTGCAGAAGAGATTGAGTCACTCCCCATCCCTTAGAGATCAATAAACTGAAGAATATAGAACATATCTGGGAAATATTTAGGATCAGGTAAAAAGGCTTTGTAAACTTCACTGATGTTCCCCCTCTTGATGAACGGTTGGAGTCTGTCTCAGATTTATATTTTCCAAATAGATTTGTGCCACTAAATCATTTGCATCTAGGTTTCACCGGATTTGTAAAGCTGTGAAGATTACTGATCTTTGTATAACAGAGTAAAAGCTGTCACATACAGATTACAAATCTATTTGCTCAGCCTTCTATCCTGTCCTTACAACCAATCAATATAAAAAATTTCAAGTCAGAGTGAGATCACTGTAAGTTGATGGTAGGGTAACCTTGGATTACTTATCACTATCAAGTTTAAATGTGGGACATCACCCTTGGTCATCACTGCAACCGGTTAAATATTGACTTCCCTCTATCCCTTAAGACTTGACCTCACTAAAGCCAAATGTCTCCTCCTTAAGTAACTGAGGCACAGCTCTAAAGATGTTTCCTTTTATTCAATACCTGTTTGGGGGCATAAACATCATTGGAAAAGAAGCATATTTGCACGGAGACAGCACATGTTAATGCCACCACCCTGGCCTGACACAGAGGTAACAAGGAGGAACTGCATCCACAGCCACCCAATCCTCAATGTGCTATTCCAGGGGAAAGGAGAGAACAATTCTTTGCTAATAGGTCTGTGGAGAGACTCCTGGTTCCATGGTCAAGGCTTCATTTAGTTCTGTCTAGCGAGGAGGAGTGCGAAGGACACCAACACTGTGTATGCGCCTCATCGCCCAGGACACCTACCATCCATCCGCTCACTACCATAGGAGGAAACTCACAAACACCAGGACACTAAAAGGTTTATTGAGACCACCATTCTGAATTTACTTTTAACACTTCTATTTTCTCTCCATTCCTGAGAGAAAATTCCATTTCCCCTGAGAGAAATGGAATTTTCTCTCAGGAACGGAGAGAAAATAGAAGTGTCAAAAGTAAAACTTGATTATCTTTCTAAACTTTCTTCCAAAATAACCACAAAAACACACAAGGCATTAAAAGAATCAAATGGACTTGACTTACACAGACACAGACTTCAGGCTATGAGAAAACACAAAATACAATAATGGTCATTGATAAAACACCTTTTCCCATTTACCAGTGGGGCTGGTAAGAGGTCCAACTTCTCGCATCAAATTCACCAAGGGAACATCCAGCAGAGAAGGATGTTTCGCTGTCCACACACAGCAGAGTTCTTTAGAATGAGCTCCTGGCCACAAGGCACACCCACAACAAAGACGAGGCTGGGAGCGAGGCAGAGCTGACTCTGCTACAGCAGCAGCGATTTTCTGGGGTAAAAACAGAGGTCTGTGGAGGAACGTGTGCAAGACATGCCAGAGCCAGAGAAGTCTTTTCCCACCTATGAAATACAGCTGGCCACCATGCTTTCAGCCTGCCACAGGATCCAAGAAGCACTTCCCACTACAGGAAAGGTCTCAGAAGTCACCCACCCAGGGTCTAACTTCTTTGTGTGTGAAATGTCAGTGATAACATCTGTTCTACAAGGCTGGGGTGAGAATTTCAAGAGACGCCAGGCTTCAAGGATATAGGTGCCTAACATATCAGGTCCTCAATAAATGACTGTAAATTTTATAGATCAGGACACTGCACCATCTAAGACACCACAGCCTGGGCTGATTCTCCAATACATCTCTAATCTGAAATCTGAAATGTTTCAAAGTCTGAAACTTTCTGAGTGCTGCCAAGACACCACAAGTGGAAAATTCCATACCTGACCTCATGTGACACGTCACAATCAACGTACAGTCAAAACTTTGTTTCACGCACAAAATTATTTTGAATAACGTATAAAATTACCTTCAGGCTACGTGTAGCAGGTATATGTAAAACATAAATAAACTTCATGTATAGACTTGGGTCCCATCCCAAAGACATCTCATTATGTATATGTAAATATTCCAAAATCTGGGAAAAAAATGAAATCTGAAGCACTTCTGGGCCCAAGCAGTCTGGAAAAGGAATGCCCAAGCTGTAGTCATCACGAGCTTTCTTTGGCCACTGGCACTTGCTGAGCCCTGTGCAGCATGCCCAGAGATCAACCTGTCCTAACCAAGAAGGGTGGGCTGTGAAAGCAAGACCTCCAGAAACAAAGCGGGCTCCTGAGAGAGGCAATGGGGTGACTGAGAACCTAGAAGAACTGGAGGCTAGATTCAAGACAGCTGCTGCGGTATAAAAGGGGAATCCATTTAAAGATACTCCACTAAGGGGCAAAAGGGTGAGGACTTCAGGCTCTGAGGATTAGAATCCCACTCTACAACTCGGTTCCGATGGGAACAGCATCTATTTAATCATAATACAGGAAATACCACTTGTTGATTTTTAACATTCAGAATCCAAAGATAAAATCATGGAAGGCTTTACTGAGTAGAGACAGGGTTTTGCCACGTTGGCCAGCCTGGTCTCAAACTCCTGACCTCAGGTGATCCACCTGCCTTGGCCTCCCAAAGTGCTGAGATTACAGGCATGAGCCACTGCACCCAGCCTTATGATTAAAATGTTAAAATATAGTAACAAATAAAAATTGTAGAACATGCGATAACGTGTCATTTTTAAATATGTATTATCATAGAATGACTAAATCAAGCTATGCTAACATATGTATTACCTCACATATTTTTTGTGACAAGAACACTTTAAATCTACTCTTAGCAATTTTCAAGAATACATTATTAACTGTAGTCAACATGCTGTGCAATAGATCTCTTGAACTTACTCTATCTAACTGAAATTTTGTATCCTTTGAACAACATCTCCCCAGCACTGGTAACCACCTCTACTTTTCTGAATTCAACTTTTTTAGATTCCACATGTAACTAAGAATGTGGGTATTTGTCTTTCTATGGCTACCTTATTTCACTTAAGGTAATGCTCTCCAGGTTCATCCACATTGTTACAAATGACAATCTCCTTTAAGGCTGAATAGTATTTCATTGTGTATATATACCACATTTTCCTTATCTATTCATCCACTGATGGATACTTACGATGATTCCATATCCTAGCTACTGTGAACAGTGCTGCAATGAACATGGGAGTGCAGACATCTCCTCAACATATAGGGTTACCGGATCATATGGAAGTTTTATTTTTAATTTTTTGAGGAGTCTCTAATCTGTTTCCCATTATGACCCTATTAACTTACATTCTTTCCAGTGATATACAAGCATTCCCTTTTCTCCACATCCTCGCCAACACTCGTTATCTTTCATCTTCTTTTTTTTATTGAGATGGAGTCTGCACCCAGGCTGGAGAGCAATGGTGCAATCTCAGCTCACTGCAACCTCTACCTCCCAGGTTCAAGCAATTCTCCCACCTCAGCCTCCCAAATAGCTGGAATTACAGGCGCCCACCACTACGCCTGGCTAATTTTTGTATTTTCAGTAGAGATGGGGTTTCACCATGTGGCCAGGCTGGTCTCAAACTCCTGACCTCAAGTGATCCCCACCTCAGCCTCCCAAAGTGCTGGGATTACAGGCGTGAGCCACCTCTCCCAGCCCATCTTTCATTGTTTTCATTGTTTTGATGAGAGCCATCCTAACAAGTGTGAAGAAACCACCTATCTCACTGTGGTTTTAATTTTCATTTCCCTGATGATTCGTGATGTTGAGTATTTTTTCATATACCTGTTGGCCATTGTGTATCTTCTTTTGAGAAATGTCTATTCAGATTCTTTGCTCTTTTTTTAATAGGATTATTTGCTTTCTTACTATTGTTTGAGTTCCTCATATATTCTGCATAGTAACCCCTTATCAGATGCATGATTTACAAACATTTTCTCCCATTCTCAGGCTGTCTCCTCACTCTTGATTGTTTCCTAAGCTTTGCAGAAGTTTTTTAGTTTGATGTAATCCCATTTGTCTATTTCTCTTTTCATTGTCTGCCCTTTTGTGTTGATATCCAAAAAAAATCCTTGCCCAGACCAATGTCACGGAGCTTTTCCCGTATGTTTTCTTTTAATAGTTTTACTGTTTCAGTTCTTATATTGATATCTTTCACCCATTTTGAGTTGATTTTTGTATAAGATGTGAGATATGGTCTAATTTCATTTTTTTGCATGTGGATATCCAGTTGTCCCAATACTATTTATTGAAGAGACTGTCCTGTCCCCATTGTGTGTTCTTGGCACCTTTGTCAAAACTCAATTGAGGTGGGCATGGTGGCTACATCTGTAATCCCAGCACTTTGAGAGGCTGACATGGGAGGACCACTTGAGCCTAGGAGTTTGAAACCAGCCTGGGCAACCCAGGGAGACCTTGTCTCTCCAAAAATTAAAAAATCAGCTGGGCATGGTGGCACATGCCTGTAGTACACTAGCTACTCAGGAGGCCAAAGTGAAAGGATCACTTGTGCCTAAGAGGTCAAAGCTGCAGTCAGTCGTGATCTCACCACAGCACTCCAGCCTGGGTGTCAGAGAGAGATCCTGTCTCAGAAACAAAACAAAACAAACAAGTAACAACAATAACAATCAATTGACCATAACTGTGGATTTATTTCTGGGCTCTCTATTCTGTTCCACTGGTCTATGTGTCTGTTTTCATACCAGTACCCATGCTGTTTCGATTACTACTGCTTTGTAGCATATTTTGAGGTCAGGTAGTAAAATGCTTCCAGCCTTGTTCTTTTCGCTCTAGATTGCTTTGGCTATTCAGGGTATTTTGTGGTTTCATACAGATGTTTCTTATTTTTAGCCATTTGCATACAATATTTTGACTTAAATTTTTTAAATAAAAGATCCTCCACAAGACCATTGTTTAGATCACAGCAGTAGGATTTTCCTCAACGTTTATCAGGCTTTATAGGGGTGTGCTGACAGCACTGCAGCTGGCCTTACAGTGTTTATTTTAATCTTAGTAAAGTCATGTTTACACTCTATAAGTAGTACACTAGTTATTTTATGGATTTGGAAAGCTGTCCAATTCTCATTTATTGTAAACAGAATAGAATGGCCATTTTAGATCTTCACAGTATGGAATTTCGCAGCTAAAAAAGAAACGTGATTGCTTTTAAAGGTTCAAGTTCTACAAAAAATTACTCAATTGCAGAAAAATGTATTCTAGAGTCATCGAGTCCATGAAATCCAATCAATTCTTACATAGAAAAGTCTCAAATCTTGAGTTCTCCAGGAGGGCTTAACATGGAAAGAAATTAACTGATGAACATAATTAGCCAAAAAATGTAAGGAAACAGCATATCCTATTATACCATGGATTAGTAAGTTTAATTATGAAAAATAGCCTGGATTTTTTTTTTTTTTTTTTTTTTTTTTTGGTGACAGAGTCTCACTCTGTCGCCCAGGCTGGAGAGCAGTGGCGGGATCTTGGCTCACTGCAACCTCTGCCTCCCAGGTTCAAGTGATTCTCCTGCCTCAGCCTCCTGAGTAGCTGGGATTACAGGCGCCTGCCACTACATCTGGCTAGTTTTGGTATTTTTAGTATAGATGCAGTTTCACCATGTTAGGCTGGTCTCGAACTCCTGACCTAAGGTGATCCGCCCACCTCAGCCTCCCGAAGTGCTGGGATTACAGGCATGAGCCACCGCATCCGGCCAAGCCTGGAAATTGTTATTGTTGTTCTGAAACATTTACTAAGCACAAACAGCAGAGTGAGGAGCCCAGCCTAGGTCCAGGAATCTTGATTGACAGTGCCAAGGAGGACTCTCAGTCACTCAGGGAGCCTGTAGGTGGGAGAGCAAGTGATGCCTGCAGTCATCAAGAAGCATAATCTAAAGAATCAGCTAATGGAGGATGGCAGGAAGACAAAAGTGCATAACAGGTTACATTTTTAATGAAGTAAAGGAAGCATAGACCAACTTCTCTTCACTGACATCAGAGCCCTTAACTGACTGGTACAGAATGACAAAGAGCTGCAAAGATCCTCCTTTGAATTTCACAGATTCAACAATTCTCCCTAAACAGCAGTGGGAACTAAAAATTCCCTGAGAGCCAAAAACAGTAGTTTTCATTGAAAATAGATTTTAAAATATTTTTCTTACAAGCCTTCAGGGAACACAGAGATAAGGTCAGAATATTGCATTTAATCTCAAATTCAGAATATATCACAAGTCATTACATAAAATGCTAAAAAAATCATTTATCATTCCCCCACCCCATCTATCAATCTCTCTTTTCTCACATGCACACACATCCATGCATGCATGTAACTCTTTAAAGCATCATGTTTATTCCTGCAAAGCGTGGCAGTCTCAAATTCTCAATTGCTCATCTCTACAAGATCTCATCCAGAATGTCTTAGCCTTATGAAAGGCTCAAGAACATGACTGATTGGTTACATTGTTCATTCGTTAACTTTTATTCAGACTTGGACTGGTCCAGATCACTGAAAGCAATTCTCCTTCCTCTGGTTCATGTCAAAATAAAAGCTCCTGCTGGCATTTACTCATGACTTTATATACTGTCAGACATGTTAGGACTTCAGGTAATCCTCATATTCCCATACATTTCAGACAAATGTTTCTGTTGTTGTTCAATACAGCTTTTCCCCAAAAAGGGAAGAGAATAAATATTCCCGGGCAGAGGAAACCCATGTGAGGCATACCAATTAGGCAGTAAACCAACAGTTGACAGAACAGAAAACAACTAGGTAAGTCTGTCAAATTTCATTTAGGTTTCCCAGAAAATCAGAATGTTAAGACAAATGAAAGCCAGAAATCACTAAGGGAGAGTTCCAAAGGACTGCACCACCATATTCCAATCAACACAGAGCACACGTAATTTCTCAGGACGCTCAGAAGCAGCTAGGATTGTGCAGGCTTCTTGGAATAGGTATTGCCGCTCTTCCCCACATTATTTTGCTGTGCTAAATAATTCAGTCCTTTACTCCCCCTCTGTCTTCCTCCCACCCTCATCCTCACACATATCCCCATACCCCAAGGAGAAGTAAACAGAAAGCAGTTTTCCATTTCCCACAGATGACGGCTTAAGAATCCACCCGGAACACTCCTTTCAGATCTGAAGTCTTGGGAAAGGCTTCAATCTGATGTGTTTCCTGTCCACTGTGCCCCAGGTCTTTCAGCCAGATCGGACCACTCAGCACCCTCTGTGGGTCCTCAAAGGACAATATCCACCCCTAGATTCTCAGATGGTCCTCTGCGCAGGCAAGCTCTTCTCCATCCTGAGCACACCTGATTTCACTGTCATCAGCTTGGAACTCTGGGCTGTGCCCTCGACCTCCACACCCAGCCCGGAGCTCCTCACACCCAAGGTGTGCACTGGTCTCCTTGGAGTCTGCTATTCCACTCGCCTCATCCCTGGCTCTCAGCATCCCCACATCCCAGGCAGATACATATCTGTCAGATCACACCTGGCCAGAGGCTGCCTCACAATGGTTGGAAGGAAGGAGTCTGCACACTTCCATCAGGTTACTTAAAACTGTCCAGTGTTGTCTTTACCTTGACCGTGGTGTGACTCAAAGCTAAACTGGATGTTCTCATAAATGGGCCATTTTTACTCAAGGTTCCCAACAGAATCCCTTCTGTTTGGTCCTCTGACCTCTCCAGTCTGACCATGCTAGTGGTCACAGCATTTTCTGGAAACAGGCAATGTATAAGTAAAGTAGCTTTCTTTCCTGCGTCAGAGGAATGATACAGTCTTAGAGACAGAAGGGCCCTCAGCAGTCATGTGCCCCAGTATTTCCCAAACACCAGTTCTCAGACCAATTTTGGTTAGTCTATGGCTGCTAGTCACTGGACTACAGAAAACAAGGAAGACATAAGAAATAAACAGCACTTTCATAATGCTAAATATGTACAATCTAAGGACAAATTTAGGAATAATCCTATTCTTTTAGTATTATTTTCTCTTCGGCAAAATTATATTAGTAGATGGTAGTTATTTTGTGAAAATAAATCTTGGATTATTAAAAACTCCACATACAAAATACAAAAAACAGTATGTAAATATATAGTGAACCCTCATTCACTTATCCAGATTTAATCATCAACTTTCTTTATATACAGCCAAAAAAATTAGAAATAGGTCCTGAAATTGTTTTTCCTATTCCACAAAATTTGAAAGTATAGACATGACCAGGTAAGGCCAATTTACACCTGAAGAGAAGGACACCAAGATTAACTAACCTGTCCCAAGTTCTGCAGCTGGTCAGGAACAGAACTGATACATCTGGGGTGTGCCACGATACAGCTACTGAGTAAGAGCATCAACTAAGACCGGCAGAAGAACCCTATGTCTCTTCCCAGGATACTTCATACACACTACTTGGGATCACACAACTCTCCCAGGACAACCAAAGCAGGAAAACAACAATCTACAACCAAAGTTTACTTTATCTCATGCTAGACAATTGTTTCCCAACCATGGAGGGCTCCAGGAACTACCAGCCAGTTTCAGTTCAAAGACTACCGGAGATATCAATGACAGACTAGATAAAGAAAATGTGGTACATATACACCATGGAATATGATGCAGCCATAAAAAAGAACAAGATCATATCCTTTGCAGGAACACGGATGGGGCTGGAGGCCATTATTCTCAGCAAACTAATGCAGAAAACCAAATACTGCATATTCTCACTTATAAATGTGAGCTAAATGATGAGAACACACAGAAACAAAGGGGAAGAGAGAAGAACAACACACACTGGGGCCTACTGGGGCATGGAGGGTGGGAAGAGGGAGAGGATCAGGAAAAATAACTAATGGACACTAGACTTAATAGCTGGGTGATGAAATAATCTGTACAACGAACTCCCATGACACAAGTTTACCTGCGAAACAAACCTGCACGTGTACCCTGAACTTAAAATAAAAGTTAAAAAAAAAAAGACAAAAAGACCACTAGAAGTTTCTGCATTAATTCCTTACCCAGCACTTACCCCCTCAAACCACCCTAAGAGAAGATTTATGAAGCACACCAGGGTGAATGAATGAGAATTCGCACTATAAGGTCCAATATGATTTAAAAAAAAAAAAAAAATCAATAAAAAAACAGCTACTCAGCTACTCCTCTGGGCCCCTACCATCACCTCACCAAAGTACCAGGAGGAAAAATCAGACAGGAATGGAAATATTAGGACCGGGCACTCTATACACCTGCCTCGCAGAACCACAGGAAGATCAAATGAGACAGCATAACAGACAGCAGTTTTAACATTTTATAAAACTATACCAATGCAGGGGGTTGGCCAATTGATGAGAATAAAGTATCTTTGCTAAAGGACTTACCTTAAATTCTCAGTTTCTATTAAGAGTGGATTTCCCTGAATATATCCTGAAGCATGTGAGAAGCCTCCTGCAGCACCTAAAATAATCATCATCATCATCAGAATCAAGTCATGTTTTTGAAAAAGAATCTCAATCTATACATCTGGTCATTTCCCCCACACTAAGCATGAAAGGAAATAACTCAGGAAACAATGAATTTCCGCCACAACACGTGGGATGGGAATTTTCTTTACCCACAGGGAATTCAGGTCCCAAGACACTTATTTTGAAGACCAAAATCATGTTACTGCTGGCAAAGAGACAAAACACATTTTCTTCTTGTGGTAGGAATGCTTTAATGGCTTTGAATTTAAACAAAAACCAAATACAGACACATCCACCTCCCTCAAGGTCGGAAACAAAAATCTCAGGCACTGCACTCTGCTTCTTTTTAAAATTAGTTTACACGAGGCGCTCTTGTCTTCTTTTTTTTTCCTATTTAGTTCCTCTAACGCATCTGTGAAGTGGTCCCTTCTTGATTTTGCTGTTCCCATGTGGCTCCTGGTTCTCTAAGGCACTGGGAACTTGGTCTGTGGAAACCCAATTTGAAGCAGAGAAGCGCTATAAGCAATTGTAGAAATCAACAAAATGGCCTAGCCACAGTTAATGAACAGGCGCCTGCGTAAGAACATGCACACATATCTACGAAACAGAACATCCAGATACAGAACGAAGGATTCATATGAAACAGTCCCAAGTACGTGCAATCAAATCTGGGTGTACGGCAGACTAGTTAACAAACGGTGTTGGTTAGCATTTAAGAGAAGAAAACTCTACATCTCTCTCTCCCTACCTATGGAACAATAAACTCAAAATAAAAGGTTCCTTTATTTTATTTTATTTTATTTTATTTTATTTTATTTTATTTTATTTTATTTATTTATTTATTTTTTTTTTTGAGACGGAGTCTCGCTCTGTCGCCCAGGCTGGAGTGCAGTGGCGCAATCTCGGCTCACTGCAAGCTCCGCCTCCCGGGTTCACGCCATTCTCCTGCCTCAGCCACCCTAGAAGCTGGGACTACAGGCGCCTGCCACCACGCCTGGCTAATTTTTTCGTATTTTCAGTAGAGACGGGGTTTCACTGTGTTCGCCAGGATGGTCTCCATCTCCTGACCTTGTGATCCGCCCGCCTCGGCCTCCCAAAGTGCTGGGACTACAGGCGTGAGCCACCACACCCGGCCTTATTTTATTTGTTGACAAAAGTATCGTTTTTAAAATTTCTGTTCTATTTTTGCCATTCAAAAATTTTAGATTAAAAAAATTGTTACTAGCTACATGTCTCAGTCCTTTATACTTCCATATTGTGGTGTCGTTCTTAAAAAGGCCTTTCCTATCTCATATATATATATATATTTATATTTATATCATATATATATACAAAAATATATATATATATATATTTTTTTTTTTTTAAGACAGAGTCTCCCTCTTATTGCCCAGGCTGGAATGCAAATGCACGATCTCAGCTCACTGTAACCTCTGCCTCACAGGTTCAAGCAATTCTCCTGCTTCAGCCTCCTGAGTAGCTAGGGTTACAGGCGTCCATCACCACACCCAGCTAATTTTTGTATTTTTAGTAGAGACGGGGTTTTACTATGTTGGCCAGGCTGGTCTCGAACTCCTGACCTCAGGTGATCCATCCACCTGGTTCTCCCAAAGTGCTGGGATTACACACGTGAGCCACTGCACCTGTATTTCTTTATAGTAACAAAAACAGACTAAGATAGTCTTAAAAATAAACAAGAAAATTAATACTCCCTTCAAAATGGATAAAGAAAATTAAATTTTTCATAACAGTCTTAAAAAATATAACAGCAAGAAACATACGAAAATATAACAACTATACTAACAATAAAAATATGTAATTTTAGGCCAGACGCAGTGGCTCACGCCTGTAATCCCAGACTTTTGGGAGGCCAAGGCTGGCGGATCATGAGGTCAGGATATCGAGACCAGCTAACACAGTGAAACCCCATCTCTACTAAAAATACAAAAAATTAGCCGGTCATGGTGGCGGGCGCCTGTAGTCCCAGCTACTTGGGAGGCTGAGGCAGGAGAATAGCATGAACCCAGGAGGTGGAGCTTGCAGTAAACTGAGATCGTGCCACTGTACTCCAGCCTGGGTGGCAGAGCGAGACTCCGTTTCAAAAAAAAAAAGTAATGTAAGAAAATGGAGACCTTATTTGTACTTATCAGACTGGTAAAGATGACAAAGACCAACAATAAATAGCCAATGATATGGGCAGTTTCATGAAGGGAATATAAATTGGAAACGTCATTCTGTAGCCACCTGGGAGATTATGTCAGCGTATAAGTTGGCATGCCCTTTGATCCAGCAATCGTACTTCTAAGAATTCACTCAAGGTAGATAATCAGGGAAGCAGAGAGATGGATACACATGGCCTTGTTTGTAATTATGAAGGGAGGAGGATAAATGCCCCTAAAGGCCCACAGATATGAGGCATGTTGAGTGAGCCACATAGACATTGAAAACAATTTTGGAGGTCTATATTTATTGATATGAAAAGATATCCATTATATACTTCTGAGTGAATAAAATAGGTAAATGACCACATGCAGTATGATTCATTTGAGTGTGTGTATTCTTGGATGTCCAGAGGGATGTCTAGAAGGATGTTTATCAAAATAGTTATGATTCTGGTTATCAAAATGTTAGATGATTTTTACTTCTTATGCTGTTTGAATTTCATAAAATGAACAATCATTATTTTTCTAAATACAATGGAGCTACTTAACTTTTAAAATCTCATGTTGAAGTTAAGGAATATACGACATCAATGTCCACTCTCCTTCTCTATCAATTTTTCCTCCCTGACTTTACTGACATTCATGCACACATGTGCTCTTAGTGAACACTGGGTAGAGAGTTAACCTTCCTTGAATCAGCTCCCATTCATTCCTGAGGGCCATGCCACCCCTTTGGGTCCCTAAGATACTCTATAGCCCTGTTATAAATCTCCCTTTCACTTATACTAGATAGAGTGAGTGTGTTACTGTAACCAACAGAATCCCATCTAATACAGTGCTTCTTTTTCCTTTCCATTTCATCTTCTCAATCATCCCATACCATTTGAAAACAGAATAATCCTGTAGTCATATGAGTGAAGATTTACCACACAATTTCAACTAATGTTTATGTACCACAGCTAAAGTAACTGAAGAAGCTCAAAGCTGCTATGAAAACAGGCAAAAAACTATTTCAAGAGGCAGGTAGATTCATTCCTGACTAACAAGGGAATTGATGAAGAGATTTTCTGAAGAAGAATAAAAACAAAGGAGACATAATTGTACAGATGGGCCATTCCTTGTGGTTAAAATACTTTCCATTATGTGTAACCACTTCACAGATTTATTTTTATTGGGTTATATTTATATATGAAATAATTTTTTCTATGGAGATTATAAAATACAGAAATGTATCCCCATAATGGGCCCATAATGTTTACTTTATCTCCAGCAAACAAATTTATTCTTCTCATTTTCCTTTATTTGTAAAAGTTCAGGAGTCCCATGTAATACATGTATCTTCATAATGGCATAATTATAAACTTGGCTAAAAAGTCATAACTCCTTGTAGATGCACAAATCTTTTTATAGGTATGTTGGATATAAAGTACAAATCTAATTAACCCCCTTCATCTGCTGGCAGCTTCTTCTTCCCCACACAATTTTCCTAGAAGTTAGACAAAGGACAAGAACCACTCTCCAATTTCAGAGATGAGCAGTCATGAGACTTAACATAGATTAAGTAATCTGTGACTCCAAAGCGCAACACTCCCCCACCCCACCCCCAACACACGGGCCACCCAATGTGAACTGCTGGCCTCTCTGTTCTGACCCCCTTTAGCGTTAAACAAGTCCACATTTGCCAGGGAGATGCATTAGGATTTACGAGACAAAACGTTGCATTTAGGGAAAGCAACAGCACAGCAGTTAAGAGGAAGGTGTCCGATCCTGGTTGGATCATTTACTAGTCATCCAGCTGGGTGTGCCTTAACCTCTCTGTACCTCAGTTTCCTCTTCTGTAATAATGCCAAGGGCAGCTGTGAGGATTAAAGGAGATATTATATCTGATGCAATCAGCAATGCTCAATAGTCACTGAGCTCCCTTGAGCTCCAGCTCAGGGGGTGCGATGGAAACAGCTCATGCTAGAAACTCATTCATTGCCTGATCATAACAAGGTCCCTAGAGAACGCTGAGACAGAACATGTCTCCATGGAAGCACACCTACCTGTTTAAAATGCTTATTATCAACATGGATAAGATACATCCAAGTAAATAGGAGCTTATTTCAAATAAGGAGGAGCTTGCTATTTAAAGGAAACTTGCTTTAAAGTAGCCTTCTCCAGAGTAACATATGATAAATCATTTAGCAGCTCCCATCATGTGCCTTTTCTGGATTATTCTGAGAAGCACAGAAAGATGTGAACAAAAGTCTACTACCTAAAATGCCGGTCACCAACAGCAGGACATTAAGGCAGGCCTTAACTCTGCTCCTGCATCCCAGAAGCTTAAATACACCTCTCAGAGTCCACGGTTGCTCATCCTAAGAGCAGAAATGATCATACTCATACTTAGCTATTTTGACTATTGTGAGGATGAAATGAGAGATTAGCATGGTGTCTGGAATCCAATAAGTGTTTGGTAAATGATACACCTAATATTATCATCTCAACAGCATTAAAGAAAAAAGACACATATTAAGTAATCTGATGGAGACCATATTTGGCAGTTTTTCACCATGAGAGTTTTATAGACTGGTTTTCCTCATTTTACTTGGCTTAATCCCCACAGGAATGCGCGTGTAAGTTGAAGGGGATGTGAAGTGTGCAGGATGTATGCAGCTGAACCCTCACTATGCGCTTTAGACCCATGCGGCCAAGAACCCATTTCTCATCAAATTCCATTAAAAGGCAGGGAACAGGGCAACACCACACTCAGGCTATGCCCTGACATCAACTGCATGTGCGAAAAAATCAGAATATGGGCTCATATGGGCCCCAGCCCACGTGTTTTTGCTCTCCAAAGTTTTAAAAAAAGTGTTTTTACAACATAAGACCAGGTAAAGCAGAGAAAATCCAATAGGTTTAGCTGAGGATGAACAAGCATTACTCTTGGCTTGAAACGATCACTAATTTTTGATATATTTTATTACTAATCAGTCAAAATCATAAAATCCAAGAAGCAAACAAATAAACCAAAAGTTCTTTGGCAGCCGTACACAGACATGGGAAGAGCTGAGGAAAAATTTTGAAAACAAAATTTCCCAACTTCCACCACTTGCCAAGGACTTCCTTGTTTTTGCTGAAGTCTTGAGAATGCTGTAAGTCGAAGTGTAGCCCAGTGATTAGAGTCCAGCTCTGCTGGGTCAGAAGACAACTGAGACTCCATGGGGAGATGCCCAATGCTCTGCTCATGGCTTCCCTGCACTGACTTTCCAGCTTGAGGCTGGGGGTTGGGCCAGGGTCAAAGGAAACTCAGTGAAGAGCAAGCAGACAGCGTCAACACCCAAGGACCTCAGAGATGACAATATGCTACCTTGCCCTTTTGCAGGACAAAGAGAAGAGAGTAAGCCCTAGCAGAAAAGCCCCAGAAATCCTTTTGTATTGCTCTAAAAACAGCATTCCAGCAAACTAGGAGGTAAAAAGTGTCACATGCAAAAAAGATTCTCAGTATAAAGGGGGGAAATGCTGGTTTAAACAAAATTAAGGAGTTTCTCCAATGCAGACTATTCTGGATGTTTTTACATGCTCATGTTGATTTTCAGTAAGTAGCTCTAACCTTATGTGTGCACAGATTTCCTTTATTTTTGTGGTCTACGTCTTGGGACAAGTGTCCCATGCAATACTTTGGAAAATAATGTTATAACTACTTCTTTTATGTAAATAATTGTTGAAAGTTCATTTTGTACCACTACATTCACAATTAAATGATTAAGCACAATTCATATAAGTAATCAGGTAATGGTGCCAACAATGTCAACTCAAAGTAGCGTAAAATATATGCTTACTAGGAGGGCAAGAGAAAAGGTCTCCTTGTACTGCTTTAATTCACACTGTCTTTATGAGCTTTTCACAACAAAAAAAAACAGAGGTGCCATGAATTCTTTATGGTTCTCTAATTCCCTGACCCCCCCCCCCTTAAAATTTTAAAAACAGTTATAATAAAAATAAATTAGTAATAGGTGTAACTAGAATGGAAACTCCATGAGTACAAGAACTCTCCTTGGTACAGAGCCATATCCCCAGCCCTTGAACAGTGCTGGGTACCAGGATATCCCACAAATATTTGACTACATGAATCTAAGAATGAATAAATAAGCTGTTCCTAAACATGCTATTACTACCTCATTTTATGAACTTGCCAAAATATACACTATGCACTTTTATATTTTAAATTGATTTTGAAATGCTCACTATAAAATCATTTTTTATTTCTCTTTTCTGAAAGAAGTTTATTCCCCCATTTTTTTCCCAGCATAGTCTCCCATCTTTTGTAATCCCACCCTCCCCCCCAAAAAAGGAGAGAGGAGAAAAGAGTATTTTTCTTTATAACTTCTGGGTTAGAAGAAACTTTTTGTCTCTAGACCAACTACAATATTCAGTATATTATTATAGCCAATTGTTTTCAATAGAAGTCTAATTAACTAACATTCAAATGCCTAGGAATTTCAATTAGCCAGAGCCACACAGAGGGTCTCCTTTGGGGGAAGGAAAAAGAAACACATTCATTTTTCAGAAAAGGGCAACTCTACAAATATAAGCTTTTAACACTGAATTCCTGAAAAAGCAACTGGTCATGGAATATAGGTATCAAGAAATATCCTATACTATTAAATTACACTTAATATTCTGAACATAATGTTTAAAATAACCCTGAGATGTTATAACACCTTCAAATGGACAACTACAAACCTAACTGTTTTGGCTAAACTCCATTATAACAAAGTCTGGCAATGCATTTCAGAAACATTTGAAACAATTTTTTTTTTTTTTTTTTTAAGGAAGCAGGGGAGGAAAGAGCAGGGATAAAGTGTCTAACTCTTCTTTGGTCATTCCGCAAATTAAATTAATTAAACCCTTCCCCACCCTCAATTCCTTACACAAAGCAGTTAATGGCCAGGGTTTTCCTATTGGCAATCCTCAACTTCTGGTTGGACTATACTCTGATCTACTGTAGCAGCCTTCCCAGGCCCACCTGCTTGCCAGCTTCCTTCCAACAGGTTAAACCAGGTTAACACAGTCACTGGGGTGGGGTCCCCAGTTCCTACACACTCAAGGCCAAGTTCCCAGGCTGCAGATACCCACTTCCTCACCTCCTGCCTGGCCTGCCCTGGGAGTCTGTGCTCCACCACCACTGAGCCAGTGCGCCTCATGTCGCCTGCCCTCTGAGTCGTTTTCCCCTAAGAGGGCTTTGATGCCCACTCTTACATGTCTACAATGGCCTCCCCACACCCCCATTCAATCTAGCTGTCCATCAAGTTCCACCTGCTCCAAGGAGACTTCATTGACCACATCTCAATTTCTGTACTTACAAAAGTTTGTTGAAATAATCTATTTACATGTATTTCTCCATAGACTATGAGCTCTTACAGGGCAAGAACTATGACTTCCCCCATATTTTTATCCTCAGCTCAGAGCACAGTTTCTTATACACGTTAAGTGCTCAATGAATGACTGAAAAATAGTGACTCCAAGAAACTGGGGCAGGCACAGGGGACCTCAAGAAGCTGAGGTACAGTAGCAGGGTCAGGAATGGGTCAGGCGTGTGTGTGTGTGTGTGTGTGTGTGTGCGTACACACATCCACTGAAGTTATGGCTGGCTGATTCTATGATCATCCTCCCTGGGACTTCAAGGTTCCAGTTTAAGCCCTCCTTTTCCTCTCTCAGTCCCAGTGATTAGCCCACCATTCACACTTTTTTCTTTTTTCTTTCTTTTTTTTTTATTAGACGGAGTTTCACTCTTGTTGCCTGTAGCTGGGACTACAGGCGCATACCACCACGTCCGGCTAATTTTTGCATTTTTAGTAGAGATGGGGTTTTGCCATGTTGACCAAGCTGGTCTCGAACTCCTAATCTCAGGTGATCCACCTGCTGGCCTCCCAAACTGCTGGGATTACAGGAGAATCGTTTGAACCTGGGAGGTAGAGGTTGCAGACAGCCAAGATCATGCCACTGCACTCCAGCCTAGGCAACAAGACCGAAACTCTGTCTCAAAAAATCAGTCAATCAATCAATCAATGATTGCCAGGGGTCAGGGGGTGGGCAGAAGGGAGGAAAGAATAGGCAGCACTAAGGATTTTTTGGGCAGTGAAACTACTCTGCATGATACTACAAAGTATCATTCTACATTTTTCCAAACCAAAAGAATGTGCAACACCAAGAATAAACCCTGGCCAGGCGCAGTGGTGCACGCCTATAATCCCAACACTTTGGGAGGCGAAGATAGGCAGGTCATCTGAACTCAAGGAGTTCGAGACCAGACTGGGCAACATGGCAAAACCCCATCCCAACCAAAAATACAAAAATTAGCCAGGTGTGGTGGTATGTGCCTATGGTACCAGCTACTCGCAAGGCTGAGGTAGGAGGATCATCTGAGCCTCAGAGGTTAAGGCTGCAGTGTGCCTAATCTCACCCTGTACTCCAGCCTGAGCAAGAGTAAGACCCTGGGAAGGAAGGAAGGGGAGGGGAGGGGAACCCTAAGGTAAACTATGGTCTTTAGGTGACAATGATGTGTCAATATAGGTTCATCAATTATAACAAATGCACTACCCTGGTGTGGGATGTTGGTAATGGGGAAATTAGGGGTGCCGTAGATATAAAGGAGCTCTCTGTACTTCCCACTTAATTTTGTTGTAAACCCAAAACTCCTCCGAAAAAATAAAGTCTGTTAAAAAATAAACAAAATATTTTTTAAAATACAGAGAGAAAGAAGTGTGGTGCCACAGATGCCACCCAGACACTGAAGCCAAGGAACTCCCTTTGGGGACTCTCACCACTGCAGGCCAGGGCCTGGGAGAGGTGTAGAGTGACACAAGTTGGCTTGGCCTGGGGAAACAGACATGGAGGATCTGGGATCCTCCTGGCCAGGTAGAGATCCTTTGACTGTATCAGAGCACTCCGGTTGAACAGGGGCTGCACACACAAGACTCCACGCTCCTAGAACTGACCCTGGGAAGGTGCATCCTCCTCCATTTTTATTTTCACTGCCACCCTGACCATTAGCTGGAGGGCTATTCCTCCATGCTCATAACCTCAGGAACTGCTTCCACAGTGACACGATCCAGCCGCAGGACATGCAGAGGGAGAACGTGACTTCCTCAAGTGGTGAATCTCACATGATTTTCCTTACCAGTGGAAACTCTGCCATCTGTAATGAAGTATCTCAGGTCTGTAGCTAGGAGAAGGAGGGGCATCCTCTTCAGGGGACACGTTTCTATGAATACTCACACTGGCTCCATCCTCCAGCCCACAAAGCCTGGCTGCCTGATGCCATGAGCCAACACACCACAACGTAAATGTAACAGGAAGAAACAATCAAAGTGTACTGAGTCTTCTCAGCCCCCAGCAGCCTAAGATAAGTATCACAAACAAGAACACGAGGTCATTTGAGAGGATTCGGCTAATCAAGACTGAATTAGATACTCAGGTATACATAATGTGCAAATCAGAATACTCACTTTCCATAAATAAAACCTGTCACCACTTGGCCCTGATTAGCAGCTATTGTAACCCTCAAAATTTATCTTTCCAAAGTAATTTTTCTGTGCTGCTCTCTCTCACCATGTGAAGGCTTGTTTTCATAAAACTGCCACCTGATGTATTTCTCCAAAAGCTAAATTCCTCTTCTCTTCCCTCACATGGCCAGCGATTTTTTGCATATTCACTATGGCACCTCTCATTCAAAACCCAAACCCCTCCTAACAAACTGTACTTCTTCTTCTCAGTATATTGTAAAAA
Source organism: Chlorocebus sabaeus (assembly GCF_047675955.1). Lineage (NCBI taxonomy): Eukaryota > Metazoa > Chordata > Mammalia > Primates > Cercopithecidae > Chlorocebus > Chlorocebus sabaeus. Next base: position 38,151,269 of record NC_132929.1, on the reverse strand, counting down.
TTAATTCTCCTCAGCCTTGTTTCCCTCCTCCTGGCCCTGAGCTGTCAAACCAAGGCCCCCATTTTCTAAGATGCTCTTTCCCCTGTGGTTCCTCCTACTCTTGCATTTCTCTAAATGTTCATGGGTTTTGTAGGTTTCTCCGTATAAAATGGCAACTCATTCTATCATGTTGTCTTCTTTCTAACAACCAATCCACAACATAGGCTGCTAAGACTACACAGAGAAGGAATACTCAAGTGCCCAGCACCGAGCCTGGCACCAGGTCACCCAGGGCCAGGGCATCCTTGCTCCCTGACGCAATAAGCCCTCCATGCCTCACTCCACTCCCCTATAAAAGGCCAATTCCAGGGCCTCCCTCACCAGCTGATGCAAGGGACACATGAGCACAGCACACCTGCAATAAATGCTGACTTTCTCTCCCTCCCCACACGCGGCCTCTCAGCTCGCTACCTGGAATCAAATCTCTGTGAGCAGGATGGGGATTCACACCTTTCCTGTATTTCTTTAAAGCATTTTCATGAAGTGGAATATGCAGGAGATGGGGGGGTTTTTTGTTTGTTTTGAGACGGAGTCTTGCTCTGTCACCCAGGCTGGAGTGCAGTGGCACAATCTCGCTCACTGCAACCTCCACCTCCCGGGTTCAAGTGATTCTCTTGCCTCAGCCTCCCGAGAAGCAGGGATTACAGTCATGTGCCACCACACCTGGTTAATTTTTGTATTTTTAGTAGAGACAGGGTTTCACCACGTTGGCCAGGCTGGTCTCAAACTCCTGACCTCAGGTGATATGTCTGCCTCAGCCTTCTAAAGTGTTGAGATTACAGACGTAAGACACCATGCTCAATGGTATTAAATAATATTTTCCAGTTCCTGGTGGTTCTGGTTCTCTTTGGGTGATGAGATTTTATAACTTATTTACCAAGTCATGTACTACATACGTGTTTAAAATTTTCTTTTAAAAAAGTTAAATACATACAATGTTGATTGTGGCACTATTCACAATAGCAAAGACTTGGAACCAACCCAAATGTCCATCAATGATAGACTGGATTAAGAAAATGTGGTACATATATACCAGGGAATACTATGCAGCCATAAAAATGGATGAGTTCATGTCCTTTGCAGGGACATGGATGAAGCTGGAAACCATCATTCCCAGCAAACTATCACAAAGACAGAAAACCAAACACTACATGTTCTCACTCATAGGTAGGAGTTGAACAATGAGAACACATGGACACAGGCCAGGGAACATCACACACTGGGGCCTGTCATGGGGAAGGGGAGCATTAGGAGAAATACCTAATGTAAAAGACAAGTTGATCGGTGCAGCAAACCAACATGGCATACGTATACCTATGTAACAAACATGCATGTTGTGCACAAGTATCCCAGAACTTAAAGTATAATAAAACCAAATTTTAAAAGTTAAATATGTACAAAACAAGGAAAATATCATCATGAACCCCTATGTACTCATCACTCAGCTTCAACAATTACCAACTCATGGCCAAAATTATTTCATCCTAGACCCCCATTTAATTCCTTCCCAGCACTCACTGGAGATTATTTTGAAGCAAGTATCACATATCAGATTTAAATGTAAGTATTTTAAGAAGTAGTTTTTTGTTTGTTTGTGGTTTTTTTGGTTTTTTTTTTTTTTTTTTTTTTTTTTTTTAAGACAGAGTTTCGCTCTTGTTGCCCAGGCTGGAGTGCAATGGCACTAGCTCGGCTCACCGCAACCTCCGCCTCCCAGGTTCAAGTGATTCACCTGCCTCAGCCTCCCGAGTAGCTGGGATTACAGGTGTGCACCACCACACCTGGCTAAAGACAGGGTTTCTCCATGTTGGTCAGGCTGGTCTCCAATGCCCAACCTCAGGCGATCCGCCCACCTCAGCCTCCCAAAGGGCTGGGATTACAAGCATGAGCCACCATGCCCAGCAAAGTAGTATTTTCAATAATAAGAAGCATAACAAAGCTGCTTTCACTTAGAAAACAAATTCTCTACTCATTAAAGTTACAGCCATCTTACTCTATCTGATCCCTATGGCACACAGTAAGACAAAGGTGACCCAGGAAAGACACAGCAGGCCTTAGTTGATTCCTGGTGGCACACAGCTGGCCAGGTGACCATGGGCAGGACACGCCTGCCCTCCCAGACCTCACTCCCTGGGGCAGAAACCAGGACACGAGGACTCCTATTCCACCCGCCTGCATGAGCCCCTGCTCTCATGGGACACAAGGACTTTCTACTTCTCCATTTATGTTCTCAGTGTTTCCCTCGGATTTCCAGAATCAGCTCCTCTACGGAGAGTAACTTAACTCGTACTTGCTCTTTGTCAAAAATAGAATGAACAAATATATATATTCAAATAGCAAAGTCTTCTCCAGGAACAAATTTCCTCCATATTACCCTTTTATGTGGGGGGGAATCATTCCATTATCCTTTTTTCCCCTCCAGTGTCTTAAAATGCAAAAAAAAAATACAGAGCAATGTCTTACTCATGTCTCTGTGGGTCTCTGTCCTTATGGGGCAAGTACCAGCAATTCTCATGCTCCATCCCTGCCCCTTGGATGAGATTGCCAGTCTACCCCACACAACTCACCTGCTAAAAAACAACCGATGCATCTGGCAGGGGCCTTTGGGGAGGGTGCAATTCCCGAGGGTCCACTGCTATCCCCTCATAGTAGACAGTATTCCTCTAGATTCTAATTCCTTTCCACAAATGCATAAACATGTTACATATCATCTCACCATAAATAGTATTATTTGAACACAGCTTTATTTTATTTTATTTTATTTTATTTTATTTTATTTTATTTTATTTTATTTTATTTTATTTTATTTTATTTTTTGAGACGGAGTCTCACTCTGTCACCCAGGCTGGAGTGCAATGGCGTGATCTTGAACACAACTTTAAAACAAAAAAATTAACTCAGGCTTCATTTTTGAATTGTTTTGTACACTTCCTTGAATATTCCCTGCCAATTCTAAGATTTAAATATTTACATGTTCTAGTAAGACAATCACCACTACCTTAGAGCATAAAATATCACATAATCACCCCACAGACCCCTGCAGACCAACAGTCAAAACACTCTATTGCTATTTTAAAAGGCAGTTCCCAATTCCTACTTTCAACCTTACAAATAAACAGAATAAGACAAAATTACATCTGACTGTTATGAATTGGGATACTGAAATTTCACACTAAGTAGTTGGGAAAATACTCAAATCCATGATTCCACCACAAGGCAGGGAGGGTTGGGCACGTTCCATACACCTGGAGAACAGCCACTCACTTGCTTTCCACTGGTTTTCAATGGATGAAGTAATGAACATGGAATTAAACTAGAGCTTGAACACTGATGAAGCTTAAGTCACACAAACCTTCATGCCCGACCTCTGCAGGGCAGTGGACTTTACTGTGCTTCCAAGAAGTGTTTTCTGAATGGTCATCAGCGAACAGAAGAAGTTGGACTAATTTTTTTCTTTAAGTGATTCCATGGAAATTGATGAATTAAGTAAAACCTCCATTATTTAGTTCACACTACCAAGAGGTAGTCACTAGTTTGTGACTAGTCCACAGTAAATACAGAAATTGAGAGTAAACACTTAGAAAATTCTATATAGCAATTGGACAAAGTGATTTACACTGATTCTGATTTTTTTAAATGTGCTTGTATATTTTTTTCAAATATTTCATTTTTATTGAATTTTGCAAAAGTTTATCAGCCTGAAAATATTTTTGTTTGTTTGTTTGTTTTTGGAGATAGGGTCTTGCTCTGCCACTCATACTGGAATGTTGTGGCACAATCTTGGCTCACTACAGGCTCAACCTCCGAGGCTCCAGCAACCCTCCCACCTCTCACCTCAGCCTCCCAAGTAGCTGGGACTACTGGCACATGCCACCATTCTGGACCAATTTTTAAATTTTTGGTGGAGATAAGGTTTCATCATGTTGTGCAGGCTGGTCTGGAACTCCTGGGCTCAAGCGATCTGCCCACCTCAGCCTCCCAAAGTGTTAGAATTACAGGCATGAGCCACTGCGCCCAGCCCTGAAACAGATATTAAACTTTCAGATTATTTCAGAAGCACTCATCTAAGTCAACCCACCAGAATCTCCATTTTTTTTGGCAATCTCCTTCTACATTTGTAGGAGGTAGGGAGTGGCAAGATAAACAGAGAAACTGAGCTGAGACTTTATATTTTTAGACAGAAAAAAGCTAGGATTAGGATCTGTAACACTTATATTTTTATATCTACAACTAAAATGCCAAATTTCTTCAATTATAAAATGCCATGAATTATAAACCACACTGTGACATATAATACACTGTTGATGGGTCCTGATTTCAGAAATAGAAAAATTTATACAAACGAAAGTTCAAGTCTGGAATGATCATACTTCAATAAGCAAAAACATCAAGTATTCATTATACTCATTACACACACGCAAGGAAAGAGTCTTTTTTTTTTTTTTGAGACAGGGTCTCACCCTGTTGCCCGGGCTTCAGTGGTGCGACACAGCTCACTATAACCTCAAACACCTGGGCTCAAGCAATCCTCCCACCTCAGTCTCCTGAGTACCTGGAGCTATAAAAGCATGTACCACCATGCCTGGCTAATTTTTTCATCCTTATTTTTGAAGAGGTGGGGTCTAGTTATGTTGCTTGGGCTGGTCTTAAACTGCTGACCACATGTGATCCTCTCACCTCAGCCTCCCAAAGCACTGGAATTACAGGCTAAGCCACTGCACCTGGCTAATCATGTTTTTTAAAAGCCTTCCAGGTTGAAGTTAAAGGCAAAAAATTTCTAGATGAACAAGAGCCCATTACTAAGCATCAACTATGCACAAAACATCCCAAGAGACAAGAAAAATGAAGTGACAGTCCCTGGAGAATTCATAATTGAGATGGGAAGACAGATGGTACCTAAAATACCAAGGAGTTGAGAGTTAAGCAGCTTAAAGCCTCAAATGACTTGCACTGGTAGTCACTTCATTTGGTCCCAAGGCTCCTTCCTTAACCCCGCACCAAAGATGGGACACCCAGGAAGGGCTGCATTTTTTCCCCGCCTTTGACCCAAAGTTGAAGGCACGTGCAGGGCGTCAGGTGGCTGAGCTCCCAACCTGCCTCCAACTTTAATCAGATAGCTGTGAGCTTGGGCAGCTATTTCCCCACTAAGCCACTGTGTCCCATCCACAGAAAAGAATAATAAAGCATCCCTCTCAGGGTTCTCGGGAGGGCTCCTTCTGTTGGAAAGAAAGCAAGAAAGAAAGCAAGAAAGCAAGCAAGAAAGAAAGAAATTCAGGGATTTGGGCAACTTGTAGACTGAAGGGAAAGAGCAAAAGGGAAGGCAGAAACCATGGACTAGGGAGGGAAGGGGATTGCTGGGGAAAGGAGACCCTGGAAGAAATGGGAAATGGGCAGGTTATTCCACCCCCAGGCTGGAACATGGCCAGGGAGAGAGAAGGGAAGCTGGGTGCATGGCCCTATGGGACCCCTGTCATCCATGCAAGATAGGAGGAGGGTTCTCTATGAAAAGCAGGTGCTGAAGAGGAGGGGTAAAGAGCTGCATTTTTCCTGAAGAAGCTGTGTGCTCACTGGGGCCCCTAGAAGGATGAATGTGGGAAAAGGGCTGAGCCAAGGTAGAGGGTCTTCAAATGAGCTGGCACCCATCTCTAATGATGCATTCAAGGGCTGGGCCAGTGGGAGGGGGGAGGAGGCCACAACACCTGCATTCTCCAGGGCTCAGATCTCTCCATGGAGCCAGGTAAAGAAGGAAGTGAAGACAGGGGTGGCTGCCAGAGTGAGAAGACAAGGAGGAGTTTCTTCAGGGAGGTTCTGAGGAGGTCAAAGAGCTGGTGAGGGGTGTGATCAAGGTGGAGCATGTCAAGGGAGCAGCATTTCTGGGGAAACCACACCTGGCTCAGGATGCAGTTATAAACACGGTTGCTGATTGGAAGGGAAGGCCCTTACAGACAGGTAAGGGTCAGCTTGGGGGCTCAGCTGTTATGGGTTGGCCTGCAGGGGCACTGGAGCCACTAGCTATGAGAAGAGAGGCATGGGAACTGGGAAGGCCCATGAACAGGGCACCAGCTCCATGGTGACAGCCAGGCCTTGGCCAGGGGAGGACAGCACAAGGCTGGGAGGAGCCACGGGGGCAAGACAGGAAGAGCGCAGCAGGAGGGGGTGGCGAACAAGCACAGAGCGCGGGATTCCAAAATGCAACAGGGGGTCAGGTGCCCACAGATCCCGCCTCCAGACCCAGGGTCAGTGGGGGTATGGGAGGGGGCACAGACTCCCCAGAGAGGCCTGCAGGGGCAACAGCAAGGAAAGGCAGGGGCCACAAAGGTGGCTTGCAAAGAAAGCGTCAGGAAGCATCGATCCAGACTCCGTTTACTCTCTAATGCTTCAAGCATTAGTACATTTTTATGTACATCCAGAACTCAGGCTGGTGCCAGATATTGGCATAGAAAAGTCTGACAGAGAGTAGATCCAAAAGGCTCCATCTAAGGGGGCAAAATGGCTGGCCTGTAATCCCAGCACTTTGGGAGGCCAAGGTGGGAGGATAGCTTGGGCTCTGGAGTTCGAGACCAGCCTGGGCAACAGAGTGAGAACCTGTCTTTACAAAAAATAAAAACAAAAAATTAGCTGGGTGTGGTGGCACACACCTGTAGTCCCAGCTACTCAGGAGGTTGAGGTGAAAGGATCACTTGAGCCCAGGAGGTCGAGATTACAGTAAGTCATGATTGTGCCACTGTACTCCAGCCTGAGCAATAGAGCAAGACCCTGACTTACAAAAACAAAAAGGAGGTGACAATGACAGCAGCCCACCCAAGGGCAGGCATGGGGGAAGGAACTGTCAAGCAATTCAGGACACCCACCAGCTGAGCACTACCCTTAAGAAAGTGCTATGCCCAGTGTCAAGCCAGAGAACCTGGAAAGAAGAGCATAACAGGGAATTAGAGGAAAAGCAGGTTATCTACGATGTTCCCGCCAGGTGCCCGGCACAAGGCTCTGCACCCTCGCCTATCAGACGCAAAGACACAAAAGATGACTTCCAGGTCTGTCCTGCCCTTGAAGATTTTGATTACATGAAAAGGTTTTACAGGGTGGACCACAAGATATGTAAGAGATATATCAACCAAATGCAACAAATGTTTAATATTGAGGAATGTTTAGGTGTAATGGTGGTTCCTTTCTTTGGGGGGATTATAATCGTGTTTAAGAAAAGAGCCCTTCGGAGGTGTACACTCAAATATGTACAGATGAAATGATGTGTTGTTGAGGATTTATGTCAAAATAATCAAGTGAATGGAGAAAGGGGACTCTAGTTAAAACAAGATGGCTCATGTATTGAAAACTGGAGACAAGCTGGTGCATGGGAGCCTACCGTTCCTTCTATTCCTGCAGATGTTTACAATTCCCAATAACTAGCTAAAAACAGGAGGCAACACATGAAGGTAAAGCACCTTGTTTTTAACTTAATTGTGTCAGTATGACATTACTACAACAAGCTCAAAACTCTGAAAGTGTGTTTTTAAAAAATGATAAAAATATGTAAGGTTTTAAGGGTAGATGGACAGTTCCGTAGGGATAGAGTCTATTAAGTTTTCTAAAGAAGCAAGACTGCTGGCTGTAAAAAGTGCAGTCATGCTTGAGAAGGTCCAGGAGCTACATTTACCCAAAGAGCACGTCACCTTGACATTCCAGTTTGGCACCTTCTCCCCAGATGACATGAAGTAAGTTTGACTGACTCCCAGGAGTGATGGGCAATAGACTCCTGTCATGCTTTGCTGCCTGGCTGAGGAATAACGCAACCAAAACGTGCCAAGTGTCAGGCTCCTCTCCTGAGCGCCCTCAGTGCAACTGGCATCTGCATTTTAAAACCACTGGAGGAAGAGCAATAAGCCTGAAAAGGAAGATAGCTAAGACCTGCTCTAAAAGTGAACGGCCTATCATGTTGATTGATCATCACCAGCTGCCTTCACTGCTGTGAGACCCACATTATGACCGGCTGACTACAACTGGGTTGAAAAGTGATCCTTAAGAAGTAAGTGCAAAGGTTAAGGAACCCAACTGCCACTCCTCCCTACACACACACACACACACACACACCCGTACGTGGAAGCTTCTTCCACTACGCCACCAGTAGTACGCTTACCACCTTGGAGAAGATTGGCTTAGCCAGTGGTTCTCAACCAAGGGCAATTTTCCCACACAGGACACATTCAGCATTGTCTGGGGAAATTTTTGGTATCCACCACTGGGGCCTAGTGCTGCTGGCATAGTTTGTAGAGGCTGACGCAGCTGCTAAACATCCTCTGATGGTAAGAACAGCACCGTATGACAAAAAATGATCTGGCCCAAAATGTCAACAGGCTAAACTTGAGAAACACTAGCTTAAGCAACCAAAATTAGGGAAAAGAGAATATTCAGACTTGTTCAGAGAGGTGAGGGAGACAGGGAGAGTAGGACAAAGAAAGAGAAAGACAAAGAAGAAAGGAGAAAGAGCACTGCCTTCCAAACATCCTTTATTTATCTATTCCTACCAGTATTTCCTAACCAGATGTGGGATTTTATGCCATACATTCTGGCATAGCTCCCTCAGAAACACAAGAGGGGCTAGATACTTGAATGACTACAACTGCCAAGACAAATATTTGCTTTTTTCCAACGGCCATGTTTACCCAAGATTATTCCCTATTGTTGAACTAGAAAGCAATAGACTGTTGACACACTTGGAACCAAGCCAGGGATCCGCCTGGCACCCTCCCCATGGGTGGGGCGGGGAGAATGTGGTCCAGAAAGGCCAATCCCTAAAAACCTCCTAAGCTTTTGGATCGAGCCACTTTGAAACCACTGTGGAAACGCATTCACATCAACAGGGCAATCCTGTTGGTATGTTCAATGGCCCTGAAGAGTCTTGAGAAGAGGAAAGAGGAGGAGCGCTGGCATAAGGAAAAGCAAAGGGAGAGGAGAGATAGAGAAGGAAGAGAGAGGACAGTTATCACCAAAGAACTGAACAGAGCTTTGACAGAGCAAGGCAGAAAGGGAAAACTCACACAAAATTACTTCTTCATCAACTGTAGCTTTAAAGCCAGGAATTAACTTTAGCTTGATTATTAACCCTGAAACATAACCCATACCTGACCTCCACAATGACAAATCCTCGCTTCTCATTTGAATTATACTGTTGGCATTCACGTATGTGGAGTGTTTATAAAACTATTCCGGTAACTGAAATTCAGCCTTGCCTATCCTACACAATCACAAAATTTCTCTCACGTGCTACCCAGCTTCTGTTTTCCACAGCCATTCCCCTTTACCACAAAAATCCAACCACAGCTACAATTACTGCCACTGAGTTCACCGGCTTACACAAGAAGCCAAGAGAGATATCTGACTCCAGGCTGCACCAACCTCATGCGTGAGCTAGAAGTGCCATCCTTCCAGAAAATCTGGGTAGCAGAGTGTGCCTGAGAAGACCACCCTAGCACCCAGGCGATCCTGGGCACCAAATGCCAGGCTAACCCTACCTCACGCTGGGAACTTTCTGAATCTCCCAGTTTCTCCTAAGAAGGAAGAGAGGCTCTAGAGCCAGGTCAGGCCAAATATCTGTGACTTGGGTGCCCAGAGGGGACCCTTTGGTCTTCCCATGAGAGCACACCTCCACCTCTGGCCTGTAGGAGTTGAATGGTGGCCCCCCTAAAGATATACCTACATCTTAATTCCTGGAACCTGTGAATGTGACCTTATTTGAGAAAATGATATTTGCAGACGTAATTAGGGCTATGGAGAGGAGAGCATCCTGGATTACACAGGGGGCTCCCAAATCCAATGAGAAGTGACCTTAGAAGAGACAGAGAAAAAACACAAAAGAACAGGCAGACTGTATGAAGACAGAGGCATAGTGTGGCGTGACACAGACACAAGACGAGGAAGGCGTGAAGCCACCAGCAGCTTAAAGAGGCACAGAAGGATTCTCCCCAGAGCCTTTGAAGGGAGCATGGCCCGACAGACACCCTGATTTGGGACTTCTGGCTTCCAGAACCGGGAGAGAATAGATTCCTGGTGTTACAAGCCACCAGTTGTGGTCACATGTTACAGCAGCCCTCAGAAGCTCATACATGCTCTAACACTGGGGTTATCTAGCCTCGAGATTCTGGAAGGACCTGAGTGGGGTGCATGGGCATCCTCCAGGTGCTTCTTCCAGCAGCTGCAGGAGAGCTCAGGAGGGCAGGGCTGGGGAATGTGTTCCCAGCCCCAAAAGCCCAGGCCAAGGATATTTTCCAAAGGACAAGTGCAAGGGCAGGGTCAATGGAGAAGGTGTTTCCATCTGTTGAGAGGCAGAGACTACCCAAAGAAACACACTATTCCCAGCTGGTCAGTGAGAAAGGTACCCTCCAATGAGTGGCTGTTATCACCCATCTCTGTTGCTAACACAGACTGATCACTCCCCGTGGGCCACGGACCGTGCTTCCAACATTCCAAAGAGAGCTACTTGTGAGTCCTCTGAGTTTGATTTCATCACCCTGCCTTTTCTTTAAATTGTACCTCTTACCTATAGACCTAAAAACAATCGTTCAATGTTCCATTTAAAGAAATTGCCGCTGCTGGCACCCTCCTGAGGAAAATGAAGCATGGAGAGAGTGCGATGGTTTGCTCCAGGTCACTCAGTGGTGAAACCAGAGCCACGATGGAGGCCCAAATCTTCCACCACTGCCTGCCCGGGCTCCAATCTACCTCACCCACGGCAGGGAGGTTTGTCCCCTCCCCTCCTGCCGCTCCCTCCTGCTGCCCAGCCCTGCCAGCCCCAGTCACACTGGGACAAGGATCATGTTCCTTGCCCAAGCCACACTCGATGCCCAGTCCCCTTTCCCTTCACCACCCCCCCCCCCATTTTATAGACCTTAAACAATAACTAGGGACATAAAAATGCTAATATCTGCCGTTGTGGGCTCAGAGAACTCAATTCAGTAGGGGATACTGACATTGAAGCAAATGGCTACAAGGTACAGACTACGGGGGAAAGGGAAGAGGGAATTTTGGAGGTCCTAAACTAAAAGGCATCATCTTCGGCATGCCTGGCTGAAGTTCATGATGTGCCACAAGCCTACACATTTCACATTCAAGCAAGGTCCCCTCATTTTTTTCCCCCCAAGACAGAGTTTCACTCTGTCACCCAGGCTGCAGTACACTGGCATGATCTTGGCTCACTGCAACCTCCACCTCCCAGGTTCAAGCAATTCTCCTGCCTCATCCCCCCCGAGTAGCTGGGATTTCAGGCTTGCGCCCTCACGTCTGGGTAATTTTTGTATTTTTAGTACATATGGGGTTTTGCTATGTTTGTCACACTGGTCCCAAACTCCTGCCCTCAAGTGATCTACCCTCCTCGGACTCCCAAAGTACTGGGATTACAAGCGTGAGCCACAGCTCCTGGCCGGTCCCCTCGTTCTTTCTCAGCAATGCCATTGCCTTGGGGGAGACTTTGTCTCCTAATGGCTATTACTCCCGCCAGCATCTTGGAGCTCAAATCCACCCTCACCATGCCTCCAGGTGTCTCATGACACAGAGAGGTTTACACTATTTTTTGGTCAGTGCAATCTTTTAGGGAAGTACGCTGACAATGTGTTCCAAACTGCAAACATCTTTGAAAATGTCCAGGGCCTTGAACTAGTAATCACAATGTTGCCGATTTAACATTAGGAAATCATCTCAGGTACAGAAATGCTTTCACATATAAAGATGCTCAACATTCATTCTTTATGCTAATAAGGTCTTGGAAACAACTGAATGATCTGAAAGAAAGAGCTGGTTAAGTCAACCATGTTTCATACTCCCGACTGGATACTACTTAGCCAGTAAAATACTGTTTACAAGAATTTGAGAAAATGCTTACTTTATTAAAGTGGGGAAAAACCAGATAACTAAACTGTACTTATGATCGTAACTATGTTGACTCAAGAAATAAATTAATGCCATGGGGGCAGAACCTGAAAATAAGTTGGTCAAACTACAAATTTTTTTCCTGAGAGGTGGGGGCTATGGGTATTTTGCTTTTACTTTCTAATTTTGTATATATTTTCTATAAGAAATAAGTGTTACAATGACAGCAGATAAAAATATTTATTTATTTATTTATGTTTAAAGTAGGCTGGGCACAGCAGCTCATGCCTATAACCCCAGTGCTTTGAAAGGCTGGGGCAGGAAGACTGCTTGTGCCTGGGAGTTTGAGATCAGCCTGGGCAACAAGGCGAGGACTTGGACTGAGGTGAGAGCATCTCTTGAGTTCAGGAGTTTGGGGCTGCAGTGAGCTGTGCTTGTGCCACTGTGCTCCAGCCTGGGCAACACAGCAAGACCCAATCTCAAAAAAAAAAAAAAAAAAAAAAAAAAGGAAAGGTTTCTGTGGCTTCTCAATGTTGCCAGGGGTTTTTTAGAAAGGAGTATCAGGCCTTCCCAAATATGTGCTTACTTCCCTCCTAAGCCTGGCCATCCAGTTCCCCTACACCCCATGCACATCCCTCTACTTTCTGGCCATATTTAACTACTCCACATTCCTAGAACTCACCTTATACCCCTCACCTCAGTGTTCTTACACACGTGGGTATGCACTTCCCTTCTCTCTCCCATGGGAATGCAGGCTCCAACAGGGTTTTTAATCTGTTCTAAGTCACTCCTATAATCCCAGTGCCTAGTGAAGTCTCTGGCACACCAAAAATGTTTGCCAAATGGATGAACAGAGAAGTACTGATGTCCTGCTCATCTAACTTTTTCCTTCTAACTTTTTCCCCAACTATTGGCCTCTCTTGCCCCCATCTCAACCCCTCACCAGGAGTTATCCTGCTCACACCTGTGTGTTCTCAGGGATATAACACATACCTAGTCTAATGGAACATTTGCCATGCTTCATCTCAGCCATTTCCTTACTGCATCAGCAGCAACCACACCAGATAAACAACGAACATTTATGCTTGAGAGTTTACATGGGTTTACCTCGTTCTTCCTCACAATAACCTTAAGATGCATCATGCTCCTCATTTTACAGATGAAGAAACTGAGGCTTAAGAGGTAAAACACACACACACACACACACACATACACACACACACAGCGCTAGTAAACAGCAGAGCCATCCAACTCCAAAGCCCGGCCCCTTGACAATGCTATGCCAGGGCCAAATGCCAGTTTCTCTGTCTATCCTACACAGTGGACTGCAAACTTCCTGAGGGCGGGAAATACTTTTTATTATTTGAAGGCTGACCAACACTGCTGCACACAGCACATATTCAAATATTTGCTGATTTAAAACATAGGAGGATGGATGTCCTTCATGTAGACCACATTAATTCATAATGTGAGACAACCCTAGACCCACAACTAGAAGTTTAAAGTGTTTGTCTAGCAGAACAAGGGGAGTCAAATAGTTTTAAGTTCATTCAAATGAACACTGGGCTATGTAAGGAATTTAAGGGTCCAACTGTTGCCAGGCAGTGCCCCTTAAGCAATCCAGGAGTACTTCATTACCAAGTGGTATGTTAATTGCTGCTCTTAAATATCCATTAGCACAGATCCCCTAAATCCCTCTATTGGGCAATAATGCCTGAAATTTGTGTCACACATCATATTTCAGAAACGTCTTTTAGAAATATCATGTCAGTTTAGTGCAATTTATTATGTATATACTTTAATGTTTTTAAATTGTCCCTATAGCTTCTAAGTTAGATGACTTTCATTATCCCAAACAAATGAAATTTTACTGTACAGAAAGAATATTGTAAATACTTCTAAAAATGCTATTTACGAACTTTATTTACCATAGCAATCAAGAGAGGCTACCTCAAGGGAAAGGTTTTTGTCCCCTGAGTGTTGGCTGGGACTCCACCCAGCATGCAGCCTCTGGGGCGTTTAACACTTATTAACAGCTTGTCTGGGTTTGCTGCTGGTGAATCTCTAGCAAGCAGACAAGCACAAATTAGCAGCTCCCGCATGCATCTCTCCTCTGGGCTAATGATGCAGGCAACAATGGGATATTTATAAGCATTTCTGAGTATGTGTGTGTCAGTGGAGGGAATGCAGTATCTTTTTTTTTTTTTTTTTTTTTTTTTTTTTGACATGGAGTCTCTTTCTGTCACCCAGGCAGGAGTGGAGAGATCTCTGCTCACTGCAACCTCCACCTCCCGGGGTTCAAGCGATTCTCCTGCCTCAGCTTCCCCAGTAGCTGGGAGTACAGGCACCCGACACCATGCCCAGCTAATTTTTGTATTTTTAGTAGAGACGGGGTTTTGCCATGTTGTCGAGGGTGGTCTTGAACTCCCGGCCTTAAGTGATCCACCCTCCTCGACCTCCCAAAGTGCTGGGATTACAGGCATGAGCCACTGTGCCCAGCCTGGGAATGCAATATCTTGCACAGCATAGGAAAAGTAATATACACAGGAAAAACAACACAAAAGTAAAAATGTGTAAGACAATCTATAAGGTATACAATTCAGGGGAGCGGCTAACCTCAACACAACCTTCTGTAGTGTTCACAGAACTTCATCTCTCCTTTCTCATTCTCTGAAATCTTTCCACTTTGCAGACTGAAATGAGTCTTGCCACCAATGTGTGAAAAGGTCACCTCTGGACTGTATCAGAGGCAATTCTGAAAGCTGTTCCTGTTCCCTGGAGTCCAACCTGCCTCCACCCCACAGGCACACCAGAAATCTCCTGCCAGCATAACATTTTTATGAAGTCTCCAGGACTCTCTCTTGTTTGGGGAGAAGCCCACCAGAGGAAGTCTCTGAAGGCCTGATGCTGAGGCACCATCCTGCCTCCTGCCAGCTGTGTGGCTAAGGATTCTGAGTCTCCATTCCCTCATGCGTAAAACAGAGTTGCACAGTGCAGAGCCCTAATTATACCAGGACATGGGCAATCATTTTAAAACTCAAAACACCACCACTAAGTTTTAAAAATTCATTATTTAAAGAAGAAAATGCCCCTTATCAAGTAACTTACTGGATTACCTAGTAGTTACTGCATGCCTGGCACTCGGCTAGATGCTGGACAATACCAAAAGGAGTAAGGCCAGGTCTCCCTTCCTGAGAACCCCACCCCCTTCCATCCAGTGGGAGGCGAGACCCATAAACAAAGACTATGATAAAACATGATGCACACTGGGGGCTTTCACCCATAGAGTTCAGGGCAGGGTGCAGGAAGTTGAAGGAATCCCAGAAGGCTTCCCAGAGGAGGCCAGCGAAGCCAATCCTGGCAGGATGACAGGTCACTGTGCCCAACGGGAGAGAGACAAGGCCAGTATGCACAAAGTGCGGCAGACACATGAATGGGAGACCTTCCACACATTGGCTTAGGCAAGGATTTCATGACCAAGAACCCAAAGCAAATGCAATAAAAACAAAGATAAATAGGTGGGACTTAATTAAACTCAAGAGCTTTTGCAGGGCAAAAGGAACAGTCACCTGAGTAAACAGACAACCCACCGAGTGGGAGAGAATCTTCACAATCTATACATCTGACAAAGGACTAATAACCAGAATCGACAACAAACTCAAATCAGCAAGAAGAAAACAAACAAGCTCATCAAAAAGTGGGCTAAGAACATGAATAGACGATTCTCAAAAGAACGCATACAAATGGCCAACAAATGTATGGAAAAAATGCTCATCATCACTAATGACCAGGGAAATGCAAATCAAAACCACAATGCAATACCACTTTACTCCTGCAAGAACAGCCATAATCAAAAAATAAAAAACATAACAGATGTTGGTGTGGATGCAGTAAACAGGGAACACTTCTACGCTGCTGGTGGGAATGTAAACTAGTACAACCACTATGGAAAACAGTGTGGAGATTCCCTGAAGAACTAAAATTAGAACTACAATTTGATCCAGCAATGCCACTACTGTGTATCTACTCAGGGGAAAGTCATCATACAAAAAAATTACTTACACACGCATGTTTATAGCAGCACAATTCGCAACTGCGAACACATGGAACCAGCCCAAATGTCCATCAATCAATGAGTGGATAAAGAAACTGATGTATGTGTGTGTGCGTGTGTGTGTGATGGAATACTACTCAGTCATTAAAAAGGAATGAATGGCATTTGCAGCAACCTAAACGGAACTGGAGATTATTATTCTAAATGAAGCAACTCAAGAATGGAAAACCAAACGTCATATATTCTCATTCATAAGTGGGAGTTAAGCTACAAAGATGCAAAGGCATAAGAATGATACAGTGGACTTTGGGGACTCGAGGGAAAGGGTGGGAGGGGGTGAGGGATAAAAGACTACAAATTGGGTTCAGCGTATACTGCTCAGGTGATGGGTGCACCAAAATCTCAGAAATCACCACTAAAGAACTTATTCATGTAACCAAATACCGCCTGTTCCCCCAAAAACCTATGGAAATAAATAAATAAATAAATAAATAAATAAATAAATAAATGGAGGAGAGATGTTCAGGAAGGTTGGAAGGGGCAGAGCCAAGAGGGAGCAGAGGGAGGCTGCATCAGACAGGCAAGGAGGAGGTAGGCACCAGCACCTGTATGATTTCATCTTGCCCTTCTGATTCTGCAGTAACCTGAACACATCCCCAGTGAAGGATGAGGGCCACAACCCAGGTGTCAGGCAACTGTCCTGTGATGCGTTGCTGCACAGTTACTGGGCTCCTTGCATCTTAAAGTTAAACAGAGACAAGGCAGCAAGATATACGGGTAAAAACAAACCAAAATGGTATAAAAAATTTTTAATACTACATAGATAGGGCTATAATAGAAATACAACTTCTACAGGGCATAAATTGGCTGTCGTAAAAAATAAAATCAGAATATATAATTTGTTTAAGAGACAGTATCTCCAAACTATTCGGGTGTATCTATTATGTGCCAGGTATCGCGAATTTGAAGATGGACAGTTCTAGACTTCGAGGAGCTTGTAAGTTAAAAGGGAAAAAAAAAAAAGCGAAGGTATCACTTAATACTGGGTGAGATAACTCAAAACCTGAACCCAGGGTGCTCCAGGGATCTAACAGAGACTCAAGGACAATCCAGGAAGGATAAGGACAGGGAGCTTTTGTGAGGAGAGGATGTTAAAATCTGAAGATGGGAAAGAAAGGAAAGAAAAAGTGGGGTAGGGAGCAGGATACTGCAAGAAGAAGCAGCAGGGAGAATTCCTCAGTGGCTCAACTGGCTGAGCCCAGGGAGTCGGAAAGGGAAGGAGGAGGCCGGGGTGGGCATCTGAAGACCAATGATAGCAGCAGGCGATCTGGCACAGTGGCAAGGGATGATACACCTTTTGCAGGAAAAAAAAAGAGAGAGAGAGAAAGAGAGAGACTCTTCATCTAAATGCTTTCCTCAACTCATTAGTGCTTGGAAATGTTCGCAATTGTGACTGGAAGGTCAGGTTCCTGCATTCACTTTCTGTTCAGTAAAGCAAGAGAAGGGCAGAGAATTTAGCCACAGGAGTCCCTAAAGGATTTGAGCATAAGGTAAACTCACCTGTAAAATGGCCCCAAGGCAGAGACCCTAAAGAAGGCATCCTAATTATCCCGCATAGGGCCCTCAGCTCCTCTGGCAAAGGCGTTAGCTGTTAAGGAGTGAGCTTGAGGAAATGAAGACACGCCCGCTGAGGAGGGGCCTCGGTGGGGTGTGTTACATTCCTTTGAAAACAGGCCCTTTGCTATAATTTGTGTAATCAGACCAGAGATTGGACTGTAGAACCCTGCTTCCCATTTATTACAATATCACGCTTCTGCCCAGGAAACCCCACCCAAGCTTTTGTTTGGAATTCCTTTCCTTGATTAGGTGCAAGTCCTATTATTCCCGCCACTCAAAATAACACACGGGTTTAATGAAGTTGCAAAGCACAGCCCAGCCAGAAACTTGACTTCCCTGAATGGGACTAGTTCTCTTTCTTCCGTCGTGTTTTGGAATAATGACTTCTTTTCCCTTTCCTTCTGTATAGAGGAAGAATGGGAAGCAGCGACATTCTGTACAAATGGAAAGGCAAATTATTTTTTCTCTCTGGAAAGAGCCACGCAAGCCGGCACCACTTTTCAGGCTGTGTCTGCAGCACCCTCGTTGCCTCCTGGCTCCAGCTGCCTCGGTTGCAGTTCTGCACACTCAGTGAGTGGGAAGGGGTGACACACTGTCCTCAAGTCTCGTCACCTGCAGAGCTGCCCTCCTCTCTGGCAGCCTTCATTATGTAATTCAGGCAGAGTCCAACCCCAAAGAAGGGCTGAGGAGCAGGGCAGGGACATTGTCCAGACAGGTGAAGACATACTTTAGAATGCCTAGTAATTCTTAACCAAAGACAGGAGGCACAGAAAAATTTCACATCAAAACATGGGGTATTGGCCAGGCATGATGGCTAACACCTGTAATCCTAGCACTTTGAGAGGCCAAGGTGGGCGGATCACTTGTGGTAAGGAGTTCGAGACCAACCCGGCCAACATAATGAAACCCCGTCTCTATCAAAAGTACAAAAATTAGCCAGGCATGGTGGCGGGCGCCTGTAATCCCAGCTACTCAGGAGGCTGAGGCAGGAGAATCACTTGAACCCAGGAGGCAGAGGTTGCAGTGAGCCGAGATCAGGCCACTGCACTCCAGCCTGGGCAGCAGACTATGACTCTGTCTCAAAAAAACAAACAAACAAACAAATAAACAAAAACACGGAGTATTACAATTGGAAAATAGGAAGAATCATTTTATCTAGCAAATACTTAAATAATGTAAGAGATGTGTTTTGTGGTCTGCCCAGCCCAAAAGAACTGCCTTTGGTCCTCAGGGACCTGTCCTACCTTCCCACTCCCCCAAAGCCATCTGGGTAGGGTTAGAGCCCTGACCCTACCGCAGTTAATCCATTCCCAGGCCAGAGATCTAATACTGGTGTGGTCTCGATCCAATAGGCCAATTCTGGCCGTGGAATTCTTCCTAGTAACTGAGCCATTCTATTTGGTGGAACTCTACTTCAGTGCTTGGAAGATTACGAAGTCACAAAGATTAGGACAGCCACAGAGGGTTACTGGAAACTGGGAGGTAATCATGGCCTTGCAAGTTCATCTAGATAATGAGAAGATAAAGCACACCACTCTCCCAAAAGAGGGACCAGGTATGTGGGAGCCCAGGAGAGCACCTTCAGTGCCTCAGTCCCCAGCTCTGGTGATCCCCAAGGCCCTTTGCTTCCAAAAAGCATACAGGAAACTTCCTTGTTTACCAAACTGGTATGAATGGGTTTCCACTGCCACCAAAGAGCCTTGCCTAAAATAAGCACTCAGTATATGTCAGGTGCTATGGCAACAGTGCTATCTCAGAGCTAGTATGGAAGACAAAACCCTCTATTAGATAGTTGCAGAGTAGGAGGCACGGACACAAAAAAGTGCTAGTGATATAATGCACACGGTCTGGCTAAAGAATAAAGAGCACAGCTCACTGTGAGCCAAACAAAGCTGCTTAGCAGAGACAGGTCTCCAATTTGGCCATGAAGAGTAGGAAGGGTGTAGCTGAATATTGGGGACGATGTTGATAATCCCACCATGAAACAAGGCTTCCTTACCACAATTCCTCTAGGCTCAGTCCACATCCGCTGGCCTCAGTTACTTAGATTGTAGCCCACGCAGAACTGGGAGAGGTTTTCTTGGCAAGTTCTCCCACCTCAATTTTCGGTGATCCTACTAAAATGCAGCAATCCCCAGAAGAGGCTATTTAGAGCTCTCTTAACAACTCGCCTGCACACTGAGAGTCAAGAGGGAAGTCAGGCTGCTGGAGGACTCCTCCCTCTAAATTTCTGCTCTCCTGCCTTCTCAGAGACATCACTAGCTGAAGGGAAAGTGGATGTTCATTCACAGGGGTTTGAAGAGAATCAGGAATGTGGGAGACCAGAATAGGCCACCCCAAAATATGAAGGATTATTGAACAGAAGACAATTAAGCAGCAGCAGATGCAGGAAAGCTTCTCTGCTCTCCTTGGATCTGCCTAAAAGCAGGACGTGTGTTTACAAAGAAGAAAGGTATCTTGTCCCCTCTTTTACCAGGGAGAACAAAGGTTAACCACGGCTGACCGCTTTAGATGCTTCTCACTTCTCTGCCTGGAGATGGTACCAGAGGGAACTATGTGAACAAACTTTGCTAACTAGCCGTTATCTGCAGTTATTTACCTTCCCCCAAGCTGCTGCCCACAGAGAATCAAAATCCTTTTCCTTAGTGTTGTCACTTCTCTAGAAACCTACTGTTCTTTGTTGAAGATGCTATATAAGCTGGAATTCAAAGCCACCTCTCTTTGAGAACTACTCAATCCCTGGGTGTCCTCCATGTATATACGAAATAGACATGTTAATAATTCGGTTTTTCTCTTGTTAAATCTGTCTTTTGTTACAGTGGGTCTGTTCCAACTAAGAATCTATGAAGGTTAAAGAAGAAAATGATTTTTCCTCTTCTACAGGAAGTACAATCTGAACATATGTGGTAGGTGTTCAGGGGTAATGGTGGGAGCAGGAATGGAAAACAAAATAAATAAGATACAAGCAGGTCCTTAAGAAGCTCACCATTTACTAGAGGAAATAAGACATACACACAACTGACCCAAGCATATGCCTACACATTTGAAATCCTGTAATACCTACATCAGATGGATGACAAAGTCTTTTTTAAATCCCTTATGCCAGAAAATTTTCCTTGAGAAATGCAGTTGAGTTGGGATACAAAATGTTGTTATGTAGACAAGATCAGTATGACCCACACAAACATGATTTAAATTAGTAAAACAAATTAACAATGATAGCTTTCAAAATTTTTAGCAGCAGTCTTTTCTTCAAACATAATTCCACTCAGAAGTCCAATAAGCAACAGAGATGCGTAAAAGCAGAGCTGCTTTGGCTGAAATAGGCGACAAGGTCAGGAGCTCCACAACCCTGCGTCCACTGAGGCATCTCTGCAGAACACAGGGCTCCAAGAACCACTGGCGCAAAGCCTTTCATTTAAAGGTACTAAGGCTTATGGCTTTCAGGCACACGTAGTAATTTGAAATTTACCTAATAAAAGTGTTCCCAGCCGGGCGCAGTGGCTCATGCCTGTAATCCCAACACTTTGGGAGGCCAAGGCAGGTGGATCACTTGAGGTCAGGAGTTCAAGACCAGCCTGGCCAACATGGCGAAACCCCATCTCTACTAAAAATAAAAAATTAGTCAGGCGTGTGGCGGTTGCCTATAGTCCCAGCTACTCAGGAGGCTGAGGGAGGAGAATCACTTGAACCAGGGAGGCGGAGGTTGCAGTGAGCCGAGATCACACCATTACACTCCAGCCTGGGCAACAGAGTGAGACTCCGTCTTTAAAAAAAAAAAAAAGTGTTCCCAGGCAGTAGAATCCACTAGCAAGACAGAATGGCTGTGACAAGGTTTGAGGTTACATTCTAAGCCTTCGGCTTTAACTCTGCCAGCCCACTCTTCAGTAACACAGATAAGGACCTCCGCCATGTCAAAGTGCCAGAGTCCTGCACTATCACATCACACATCTTGTGTGTCATTCTCTTCCTCTTTTATATTTGGTACGTGACATCTCTAAATTCACTGTTTCCATGCGGCCTCCAAAGACCCTCTGGATCTGACAAATAGTCAAGATTTTCTGAATTTCAACCCTACCAATTGGCCCTTAGGGCCCACTTAGGTGGCTCCATCTACTGCTGGAGAACATGACTTCCATACCCCAAGACTCCACCCCAGCCTGGGTCACTGCCACTGGTGAGAACCCTTGATCCCACTCATACTCTCCTTCAAGAAAAATAAGGCCAGCTTGCTCAAAGTGTGTTCCTAGCGTTTCTCAGAGGTTCTATGTGGTGCAGTGAGTCTTCAGATGTTTTAACATGCTCCTATACATGGGGAATTCCTCAGAGGAGAGACAAATATGAATCTGTTTTTGATTAATCATAAAACATTTTTAATTTCTTGGCACATCTCACATCACTGCCAAATCCTTTGAAAAACAAAAAATGACTTGAATATTTTCCCCAATTATAGTTAATTTGATACTTTCTTATCAAAATGCCTCCTTATAAAGAAAAGTCAGAAATGTATGGAGATGAGAAAACAAACGGTGAGTTACACACAGTGCCCCATTAAAATCAGGAAGAAGACAAGGGTGCCTGCTATTACTATTCAATATTTTATTTTACCCTCTAACCAATGCTGACAGAAAAATGAAATAAAATACTAAAAAGAAGGCAGTAGCAGTAAAACTTTCAATATTTGCAAATGGAATGCCTGTCTGTCTAGAGTCTAGTGGATTACAAATGGTCAGATACAGTAACCATTTAGGAAATGGCAATTTTTTAGCTGGACATCGTGGCTCCACCTGTAATCTCAGCACTGTGGGAGGCCACAGCAGGAGCATCTCTTGAGACCAGCCTGGACAACATGGTAAAACTCCATCTCTACCCAAAAAAAGTATAAAAAATTAGCCAGGCATGGTGGTGTGCACCTGTAGTCCCAGCTACCCAGGAAGCTGAAGTTCGAGGATCACCCAAGCCCAGAAGGTGGAGGCTGCAAGTGAGCCCTGATTGTGCCACTGCACTCCAGCCTGGATGACAAAGTGAGACCCTGTAAAAGAAAAGAAAAAAAGAGAAGAGAAAAAAAAGAAAATGACATTTCAAAAAATTCTACTCATAATAGCAAATAGGAATAGAAAGAAGGGTAGGAGGAGAAAGAAAAAAAAAAAAAAGAAAAACTCCTAAGAAATAAACCAACCTACCCATATATATGCCAAAACTAATCTTATTTTAAATTTTACTAAATGACATTTAAAAAAAAAAAAAGATACAAATAATGGAGAGAACTACCATTTCCCAGATGAGAAGACTCAATATTGTAAGACAGCAATTCTTCCTCAGTTTGTAAAATCGATGTAAGTCAATGAGCATCTCAACTCAGAAAACTAATCCTAAAGTCCAACTGGAAGAGAAAAACCTTCAGGGTGACCAAAAAAAAAAAAAAAATTTAAACAATAAGAATAATGAAAGGAAATAGCCTCATAAAATCAAATATACTACAAAGCTACAGTAACAAAAACAGAGTGACAGCATTATGAAAATAGACATATTCTATTATCACTAGAACAGGAGAGTACAGAAAGCAAATACATTGATATTTAGGATACAAAAAAAGATATTTAAAACTGGCACAAAAAGAGTAAACTGACACATTATATTGGGAAAAGTAAATATCCACATACAAATTAAGTTGCAGTTCTACTACTATCATACACAAAAACAAATCCTAGGTAGATTAGAGAGATAAATATTTTTTAAAACTACCAGAAAAAGATACAAAGAATATCAAGTATATTTACAAAACGCAGAAGACATAAAGAAAAGTTCACAGGTATGGCAAACACCACAGTTAAAACCTATATTTTGTAAACAAAGTTCAAAGACAGCAAGAAAGTGGTAATTTACAAAGGATTTTCTGAGGAGGAATACAACCTGATCTATTACTTTTACTCTAAAGCTTTCAATAATGTTTAAATCTTTCAGAGCAAGCAAGAATTCAAACATTCATGCTGTAAATAAAAATATTTTTCACAAAAAAATGTAAATATAAAGGAACACTTCAACTGAGTCTTTTCATAAATATTCACAAATCAAAAATTAGTAAAGTAAAAAAAAAAGTTTGTTTGCTATTTTTTAGGAATAAAATTAAGAAAGGAACGTGAACAACTATCTGAAATATTTTCCTTCAAACATTCTACGAAGGACCTCTTCCATAGATGTTCTGGAAGAAAAGCTTTGCACTTCAAAGGGTGTACCTATAGGATTTAGATGATTATCTGAATGCCTGCACTAGTAAGCAAACAAACAATCACTCCAAGAGTAAACTAAGAGTATCACAGGGAAGAAATCTAATTCCTAACTGGTGGGAAGGGTGTTTGGGTTTTTTTGTTTTGTTTGGTTTTGTTTTTTTTTCTAAATAGAATTTATAAACTTCAAAATGTCTGTGAATTTTTCATAGCAAATCAAGTATATGTGAATTTTCTAAATCTACATCTCTGCCAAACCCCTAAGTTTTCTCCATACCTGCAAGGAAAACTCCCGGCATCTTGGTAGAGTGCTGAATTTGGGACGGAGCTGCAAAGTTATCATGCAAGTTGTACTCTCTCACTGGAAAATAGAATCCTATGGCTCTTAACAATACTCAAGGCCTGTATCCTTGTTAGGTGAAACTGAGGCCTGGGTATTGGGTCGCTTATCCCCTTAGCTCAGTCAGTAGCATTCTCCAGCTTTTTCCATTTGTTCCAGAAAATAGTTCTTACTGACCTTGGTAAAAGCATATCTTTTATTTTATTTTTTTTCTAAGCAGTAAACAGGTAATCCTAAACCTTTACAATTTCTCTGTCCCGTCATCCTAGAAAGGACTTACCTGACTTATTTCAAAGTCCTACAATTTTCCTGAGTTTTTCTGTCAGTGAAAACTATGAACATTTTTTCAGTAGTGTTTTTTTTTCTAAGTCATCTTAAGTTAAAACTACACCTTTCTGGTATAAATAGGGCTTAAAACTCAACCAAAATTCTCTGTCTGGTATCAACAGCTGGTACAAGATCTCACTTCCTCATACTAGATCAAGGAAATCTTCATCTACAGAAATTCTATTCATACTGTTAAATAGTCCCTACGTTCCCTGAAATACATGAATGAGCATCAAGCTACCGTTAATATCCTCTGTTCTCCTGCCGCAGTGACGGGGGCAGGGGTTAGAGAATCACTTTAACACTAAAGTGTTTTCCTCACATTGTACTCATTCCACAAACATCTGTTGTAATAATTTAGATTAAGCATCTTGGTTGATCCTAGATAATGTTTACCCAATTGCATCCAGTCATTAACTACTTATCTACCTGAAAATTGAGTTCTTGAAATCCTCTGTCAAGTCTAGTGAAAGAAAATAATAAAACTGCAAGACTGAATCTGTGTTATATTCTGTAGCTCTAGTTACTGGTTAAAAAAAAAAAAAAAAAAAAAATTAGATTAAAAGATATGCATCCCAAGCTAATTGCGCAGCATAAAAAGTAAATCACAGCTATTAAACAGAAGCATCATTATGTAATTTCTCTTGACAAGTTAAGCATTTTAATAAGTATTTTATAAATAATAAGGAAGCATTTTTCCACCTAAATTATATGCAATAACAAAGCATAATGCTAAGGGCACATAATAGGCAAAAATTCTGTCCCTTCTGTATTAAATTACGGGTATTTAATATAGATGCATTTATTTTAAAAATTCATTTATTTTTATGTGCATTTTCTGAAAAGGCCTGAAAATGACATGCACCAAATTCTTAACACTCATGAGGAAAAGGTGGGAAAAAGTAAAAAGGGGAAAGGATTTTAAGTTGTATTTTAAATATATCTGTGTAATATGAATTTTCTCTAACATGAATCAATTTTGCCTTATTTTATTTATTTATTTATTTTTTTTTGAGATGCAGTCTCGCTCTGTCGCCTAGGCTGGAGTCCAGTGGCGTAATCTCGGCTCACTACAACCTCCGCCTCCCAGATTTAAGTGATTCTCCTGCCTCAGGCTCCCAAGTAGCTGGGATTACAGGTGCCCGGCCACCATGCCTAGCTAATTTTTAGCTAATTTTTGGTACAGACGGGGTTTCACCAGGTTAGCCAGGCTGGTCTCGAACTCCTGACCCTCAGGTGATCCATCTGCCTCGGCCTCCCAAAGTGCTGGGATTACAGGAGTGAGCCACCATGCCCAGCCGCCATTATTTTTAAATAATATGAAAAATGCAAAACAATGCCAGCCAGCAAAGATATACTGAAGCTGGCATTGTAAATCAGTGCAACCTTTTTCATAACATATGTGGGAGCTTTAAAGATATCCTTTGACTCAGCAATTATTTATAAGTTTTTATAATGTGGATATATTATTTTTTAGAAAGAAAAGTGATCTTGTTTAATCACATACCACATGAGATCCCTAAAATGCAAGCTTTTGACATACAGGCTAGAAAACTAAACATATAGTCAATTCTCATTATTTGCAGTAGTTATGCTCTATGAAGTCTCTATGAACATTGAATTAGCAAATACTGAACCTCTGCTCCTAGGGGAAATACAGGGTTATGTTCCTACAAGCCTCTGATCACAAAATTTTTGTCAGCCAATCGATACATAATATTGCTTTATGTGTGTTTCTATTTAAAGAGCCTTCTTTAATATATTGTCAATTCACTAACATTTAACCCAGCCAACAGCACTGTAACTCATGTATGAATGAAGCTTATCTAACATACATATTTTCCCCCTAAGGCATATCACAGCCTTCTGGAGCTTGAGAACACCAGACAGCACTTCAGCACTGCACTAGGGGCTCATTTTAAACAGCAAAATCACCAACAAAAAGTATAAAAATGCAAAAACATGGCATTAAATAGACCACAAAAAGGACATCTGTGTACAGTATGAGAGCTAAAAGAAGAGGGCCCAGTGTTTTCTTGTGTGACCTCAGCTAGGAATGTGCACAGTGGTCAACCCAAATTTTTCATGCTTCATAAGTCAATGAATGACAGCAAAAGTGCCTGAAACATGGATTTGCAGGTTACAAATAAATCTCACTAAGTAGGCAAATTGACAAATATGGAATCCGTGAATAATGGGAATCAACTGTATGTATTTAATAGTCTAAAAAATTTCTCAAAAGACAGATTAACAACAGAATAAAAATATAGCCCATAAAAGGCTTTCTTGTCTCTAACTCAGTGATTATCAACCAGGGGTTACTTTGTTCCCTAGGGAACATTTGATAATGTCTAGAGACATATGTTGATTGTCAAAACCGGGTCTAGCAGGTAGCAACCAGGATGCTGCAAAATATCCAGCAATGACCAAGACAGCCCACGACAACAAAGAAGTACCTGACTCAGAAAGCGAATAGTGTCAAGATTAAGAAATCCTGGGCTAACTGACCAATAAAGTCAATGTTTTGTCTTTAAGTGTGTCTTCTTGTACCTTCTATCAACCCACACTCTAAAGCCTAAAACAATAAATAATTTTAATGTCAAGGATGAAGCAGCTGTCATACTTTATTGCTAAGTGGCCTCTTGTTCTTAAACTTAACTAATGAATTCAATGCAATGTAAGACACAAAGCAGTTAAAAGCGATATTGAAATGTGTGACTTTTTGAGTCATTTCCACTGAGCTTGTAATGGTAGCTGGGTAATAATACTGTAAAACATACAGCCAGTCAGAAATCTAGGTGGTGTTTTTGAGATGGAATCTCGCTCTGAAGCCCAGGTGCAATGGTGCAGTCTCAGCCCACTGTAACCTCCATCTCCCAGGTTCAAGTGATTCTCCTGCCTCAGCCTCCCACAGCTGGGATTACAGGAGCCTGCCACCATGCCTGGCTTTTTTTTTTTTTTTTTTTTTTTTTTGGGTATTTTTAGTAGAGATGGGCTTTCACTATGTTGGCCAGGCTGGTCTCAAACTCCTGACCTCATGATCTGCCTGCCTCAGCCTCCCAATGTGCTGAGATTACAGGCGTGAGCCACCACGCACTGCCTAAACTCTAGTTCTTAACACTAGGTAAGTAAAAACCATCCTTGCACAGGAATTAAGAAGTACAGTCTACAGCTGGGGTCCCCAGTTCCCAGGCCATGGACCGGTATCAGTCTGTGCCCTGTTAGGAACCAGGCCACACAGTACGAGGTGAGCAGAGGGCAAGCAAGCGAAGCTCCATCTATATTTACAACTGCTCCCCATCACTCACATTACCACCTGAGATCTGCCTCCTATTAGATAGGCGGCAGCATTAGATTCTCATAGGATTGCAAAACCTATTGTGAACCGTGCACGCGAAGGACCTAGGTTGTGCGCTCCTTATGAGAATCGAATGCCTGATGATCTCTCACTGTCTCCCATCAACCCCAGATGGGACTGTCTAGTTGCAGGAAAACAAGCTCAGGGTTCCCACTGATTCTACGTTATGGTGAATTGTGTAATTATTTCATTATATATTGCAACGTACTAATAATAGAAATAAAGTACACATAAAGGTAATGTGCTTGAATCACCCTGAAACCATTCCCACAGCCCCTAGTCCATGAAAATATTGTCTTCCACAAAACCAAAAAGGTTGGGGACCTCTAGTCTACAGTACACCATCCATGAGATGGGGAACTCCAAGCAGTCTGCAGAATAAATCAAGAACAGTTTAAGAAGGTTCTTGTGGTTACCTAAGGGAAGAAATTAAAATGTCCTGCAAAGTCTTAATGATTTATGAAAAGAGGCCCAATTTAACTGACCCCCAAATATCCTTAACTGCATAAATGCTGCACACCCCCTTTAATGCACCACCCATGTGGATTCAGTATTATTCTGAATACTGAAAAATATTCAGTATTCTGAATATTTATTCTGTCTTGAATCGATCATAGTTTTAAATAATGAATCAAGCAATTTGTAGAGTGGCCTCCAAAGTTACTCAAGAGCATTCCAAAATCACTGAGCTAATATAACAAAGATAAATAATTTCCAACTGGGAGGCAGACTTGCAGACTAAGAATCGCACTTGAAGTTTGGAACCTGAATTCTCGGCTGCATGAGTTTAGAGCCAAGTCATTATTTCGAGAGGTTTTATCCCCCCTGTAAATATGTTTTAGCTCAACTCTGCAAAAATAAACCTAAGCTATTATTTCCTGCTCTAGGTATGTTCTGTTGGACATTATATACTCTGCTGGCTGATGCCTTTAACTTTCTACAGATCCTGTTGACCTGGAAGCTCTCCTCCATCCTTCCTTAACCACTCTGGCCACTCTCTCCAGACTCCTGCTCTTCCCCTGCCCCAGACTACATTTGAAGCCTCATCCCTCAAACCCTCCCAGCCCCATACCTGAATTCTTACCCCAGGCTGGTACTCCTTGGACCACCATCCTCAGAACCAGCTAGAAAAGTGTAGATTAAAGTGTGTTGCCCAGACCACATTCCCAGTCGATTGATCAGAATCTCAGGTGGCAGGCTTGGGAATCTGCATTTCCACTCCACCTCCCAGCTATTTAAGAACTATAGCCTTAGCCATAAAACAACACCTGCGGCTTCCTGGAAATGACATCATTGTGGCCTTGATTCATTTTTCATATTTCCCACTGCTCCAAACATCTGCCCCCTGCCCTATCCAATTCTCTAAGCCCATTTTAAACATCATTTCAACTAAACAATGTTATCAGCTGACACCTTTAGTTGAGAGAAAATGCTCTTCTCTAAACTTACACAGCACACTACATACAGTATATACCACATAAATTCAAAATTGTAGATCTGTCAAATTGCCCAACCAGACTGGAGCTCTTGAGTAGTGACCACATGCCATACCTGGATTTGCCTGTAGTGGCCAGCAGAGTTCTTGGCACATAGCAGGAACTCACTGGATGGATGGGTGGGTGGATGGATGGGTGGATGGGTGGATGGGTGGGTGGATGGGTGGATGGGTGGGTGGGTGGATGGGAGGGTGGATGGGAGGGTGGATGGGAGGGTGGATGGGTGGGTGGGAGGGTGGATGGGTGGGTGGGAGGGTGGATGGATGGGTGGATGGGTGGATGGATGGGTCAATGGGTGGGTGGGAGAGTGGATGGGTCGATGGGTGGGTGGGAGAGTGGATGGGTCGATGGGTGGGTGGGAGAGTGGATGGGTCGATGGGTGGGTGGGAGGGTGGATGGGTCGATGGGAGGGTGGATGGGTCGATGGGTGGGTGGGTGGGTGGATGGATGGCATGCATGTGTGGCGGGCCTCTGAGTGGCACTATTAAACTTCAGTGGCCGGGGTGGTGGCTCACACCTGTAATCCCAACACTTTGGGAGACTGAGATGGGAGGACTGCTTGTGCCCAGGTATTAGAAACCAGCCTGGACATCATTTTGAGACCCTGCCTCAATTAAAATAATAGTAATAAATAAACTTCAGCAATCCCACATGATTTGTGATTAGTGTTAATGTGAACAAATGGAAGACTAAATGGAATAACCAAACAGAAGAATCTTAAGTAACTGGGGTATGGCTCTCAGGGAGCCCTACAGGAAGAAGGAAAGGTCTCCCTCCAAAGCCATTCATGTTTTACACTCCGTAGGGTCTCAATAAAAGGCAGCCAATTGACTGTACACGTACAGTCCTAGTAAATAGCTAAAGCAGATGAGGATAAGAAAGCAAACTAGCTACCAAAGAACTTTTCTGGGCATATGCAGCTATAGTTAAGACCAGTGGCAAACCCTTACACACTCCTATCAAGGAGCAAGACAGATACAGTAATAACCCCAAGAGGATCTACCTATAGAATAGAGTCTTGGATTCCTCAAGAGTATTTAGCCTAGATTCAAATCCACCCATAATTTTTATCCTTGAGTTGACCTCATTTTTGTTGTAAATCCACCCTCTATCCTGCCATTCCTTTCTGCCTGGATAGATTTTCCTTTGGGAAATCACTATGTAGCAGCCACAGGATCTGGCCCCAAACTTAGCTCCAGAGGTTGATGTTTACCAGCATAACCTTATCAGCACAATTTCAAACGTATTCTCATCAGCTGTGGGATGAACAGAAACCCAGTTCTAAGCACATGGCATTTCCCCTGGCCGCCATGTTAGTTAGGAGGAATAAATGTCAGGTCTTTGGTTTGATGGTTATGGGTGTGAATAAAGAACCAGGGAACCCTGGCTACTGCTAGCTGCCTTCTGGTGAGCACCAGGAAATCTAGGCCTAGGAAGGCACACCTAGAGAACCCTGTGTGCAACTTGAAAAGTAGGTCTTTTTCCAGTTATTGAGCCAATGCATTGTCTTTATTACTTAAGCCAATTTGGGGTTTCTGTCATCCAAAGCATTATGATATCTACACCACTCCTACTTTTTCATCCAATTTTACCTGATTTTCCTAGCACATACATAAACCCACTTTGTAAGACTCTGTAACTGTCCCCAACATACCCCATCCACTCCTAGCTCCTCATTTGTGTCTCATTCCCCTGCCTGAAATGTTCCTCCCTTGCTCTCTCCATTTTTGAAAACCTGTCTGGTCTTCCAGACTCAGGCTGGAGTCCTAATCCCTCCTAGGGCAGACATCCAGGCCCATAATTTTCTTGTCTCATTATCGATACTAGTTGTCATCTATGTCCTATTTTATACTTTTAAGTATCTTTCCACAAGCATAGTCATGAGCTGGAACGAAGCTTCGTATGTTTCCAACCGCCTAAAAATGGCCCCTGGAAGAATATCTTGTGATAAATGGGAAACCAATAATTCCCGTATAGGCACATGCAAAATACGATTTAGACCTCCTGATCACTGCCAGTCACTCCTTCTCAATTCACAGAGCAATGTAGAGGATAGAAAGCAATTTCAGAGGCAACATATTCCAGCATCACACAGTTGGCCACGGCCCTGTCACATTTCACAACCAGACTGGCAGTAACCGCTGGATGGGGATCAGAAATTTATCAGGCTACTTTCCATTTGCAGATTGCTGAAGTCCTTCCAACGAAGATGCAAGACTAACTCCTGTGTTCTAAAAAGTAAACATCCACACCTTTCAAACATCTACGTAATATCATCTAGGGGCAACACCAGAATGGAAAACATGAAAAAACACAACTCAAGGCATCTATCCAACAACAGGCTCCAGCCATCTTCAAAATCTTGTATATCCCTTTTCATACCTGTAGCTCCAGATCCCTTTGGAGCACTCTGGGGGTACATCTGTGAGATTTAAACGAGGAGCATGAATAAACAGAGGTTGGGATTTACCAGTTATTGAGCCAATGCATTGTCTTTATTGTTCAAGCCAATTTGGGGTTTCATCCAAAGCATTATGATGTCTACCCCACTCCTACTCTTCCATCCAATTTGACCTGATTCTTCTAGCACATACATAAACCCACTTTGTCCTTATTGTTTAAGCCAATTTGGGGTTTCTGTCATCCAAAGCATCACAGAGATGATCAGGAGATCATGAGTAAGTTGAGGGGTCATGCAGGACCCAGTACTATGTCCACTGAAGACGACAAAATGTGTGTGTGTGTTCAGATACAAGCCACAAAGATGTCAGTGTAGATACAGGATTGATACTACCCTAGCCAGTCTAATCCTTTTGCATGTGTGGCATGACACGTCCCTTATCTGCACAAGGATTTTGACATCCCAGTTGGAGTCAATATTAACAGTATCTGAACATGGTTTTTCAACAAATTAGAAAAATGAAAGGGCTGACAAAATTTAAAGTATCACTATGAGTGATCTATAGAATAAAGCAGGTATCTTCACAAATACATATTTACCTATAATAATTGGGAGCTTACTAACAGTTAATCCTCCCTTCATAAGGAATAGCAGTTTCTTTGGTAAACAGCCAGATTCAGCGTTGCCATACTGCCTCTTTATCCCCTTTCCTTCCCGATTAACACTGGTCTTTTCCTGGTTCCTAGTTTCTCAAGAGGTCCACAGACTATCAGCAGGGGCTTGTAAACAAACTGCAGTATTATGGACCGGGGGCCTGGCGACGGAAATGCCGCATGCCTCCTCACGGCCTCTGCACATCACATTACTACCAGGAGATTCATTCTCCTCGTAGCTCTAGTCTGTAAATGCTTTCAAGGTTGAGCTTTATTGTAAGCCATGTGGCTGCGAGAGGTAGTTCTCAAAGCTCCCCCTGCTCTAAAGGACTCTGCCTTGGCTGTGTGGCCACTGACCAAACTGGTTTTGCCTTTCCATCCATACTGGCCATGGTGCCAAGACGGCCTCATAAGCTACTCACACTCTCACTGGCTCTGTGCTAAGAGTGGCTCTCTATCCTGTCCTTGCAACTGGATAGAAAAAAACAAACCTTCAGACAACATGCTCCCAGGAAGACTATTTGCTGAGAAGCCAGTCCAGAACACTTCCCAGCTTTCTGGTTCACCTTTCCAGAACATCTTAGTAGTTCACAACTATGGGGCAAGAAATGAAATACCAAAATTAACACAGTACAAGCAGAAAGCTGAATCCAAATAGTTGCTGTTCAATTAGAGAAAAAGCAAACCAAACACCAATCACAGTATCTTTATCAGCACTTTTCAATCCACTCCAAGAACCCAACACAGATAAAGATTAGCCGTGCCCCAGCTCACTTGTCTGGCGGCTTCTTAAAGGAAAATCTCCAGCAAGAATTGATTTCATCAAAGCCAAGTGGTTTGCAGCAACTCCTTCTGTCAACAACAGGTCAAGAAAAAGCCCCCGTCAAAGGTAGTGAAGACGGAAATCAGGGTCGACCTCCCTCTCCACACTGCGCCAGGCAGGCCAGTCTCACTGTGTCAAAGCAGAGGACTTGCTCTTCCCCCAAGAATCAGAAACAGCTGCTCCCACTTCATCAAGTCTCCAGGATTCCAGAATGTTCCAGCCCCACCTCATGTCCTGAATGTCTGGCTCTACTGCTTCATAGAACCAGCAGAGCACAGAAAGGAAATCCAGTCCAAAGACCTGGAACGCTGAGACGTTGCCAAGTCCTCTTCTGGCGCTCTCTCCCAAGCATGGTGAAAGAACTGATAGCATCAGTCTAGGACACAAACACTCCCAACTTTGGTTTGATATTCCGGATATCCATTCGACAAATATTTATTGAATGCCCAGTCAGAATAAGGCCCTGCCACTACACTCCAGCCATGCTGGGCTCAAGTTCTGAGTTCTGAGATTACCAAATTTCACCAATGCACACAGAGCAATGTGGATTTCAGGCCGCTGTCCAAGAACAGGGAACAATTGTTCACTATTGATTCACTTGGGCCTAAAAAGGATATGCAAATTTGCAGGAGATTTGCAGCTCTGCTATCCCTGGAACCCTGCCACAAAACCCAGGAAAGAACACAGTGCGACACAGTGAGACACACACACAAAGAGAGAAAGAGGGAAAGAGAGTTAGATTCAAGAGACACTATGCAAATGCAAGGCTAAAAAGATGCTGCTTCTCTGGAAATGTTTCCTAGCCTGATAACCCGCTTTTTCCCCACCATTTTTCTCTTTCCCTCTTTCCTCTTCCACAGACGAATGTGGACTTCTTGTGTTGTTTCAGTGCCTTAATTGTTATGGCAACAATAAATTTTTGGAAGAGTTAAGAAACGTACTGTTCTTCACTCCCCAATTTTTCTATACACACCAGTCAATAAAAGAAACAGCATAACATAGAACACCACCCCTGAGGTCATCCCCAAATCTCCACTTAGCACAAGTCCAGGGTTATTAACACAATCACTGGGTTGCCACTAGCACTGATAAGGAAAACAAAAAGAAAGAATAAAGTTAGTGAATCCTGACACCATTTCTTACTTCCATTAGAATCTGCCATTCTAGGAATGGAAGGAAACTTCAGGCTGTGATTTAAAAAAAAAAAAAAAAAAATAGATTTTTCTCTTAAAAGGGTAGATGATGAGAGAGTTGAGGGAGGAAAGAGAAAATGTAGGATGGCTCAGTGGCAGATAAGGTACAAACGGTGCTCCAGGAAATGAAAACTATTCCAAAGCACACCTCAATTTAGAACCTTTACAAGACTCTGGAATCTGTCTGGTTTTTCAGGAAAGCAGGATCCTTCCTTGTCCACACGGTGCTGGTTTTTCTTCCAGGTGTCTGTGGAGACAAGTCATTCCGGGAATCCATGAGCAACCCACACCTCCTTTTCCAGTTACCACCACTTATAATCTTTTGGAAAAGTCCCACAGAAAGACGGCTAAGGAAGCAGATGCCCCACAGGAGGTAGAGACCATGAGTGCTGGGGAGCCCAGAGGAAGAGGCACTACGAGTTTGGGGGGCCGGGGGAGACTAGCGAAGAGGCACCGAACTGGGCTTGGACCACCCAGAACTGACCTATTACAGGGAAGAACCTTCTACAATATTTTTTAAAAGGTCTGGAGAAATAAGAAACATCATTTTTAAGGAATCTGAAATTTGGATTAACATGAAGAGCAGGTTCAAATGGAGATTAACCACTCTAAGAACACAAATGATTATTATACAAAGCGTGATTGCTAACTTATCTTACGGCTCTCTCAGAGATCAGGACCCCTCATTAACTCTGAGGACATCAGAGTCTGTCAAGGCCAGAATGGACCTCATGGGTGACACTACCCTCCATGCCAGGCCCAGCCTCTGAAGAGCCCAAGGCCCTACCCTGGGTTTTCAGCTTACTATTACAGTCCTCCCTGGAGATACTCTCATGGCTCCCCACTGTAGCCTGAACATGGTTTAACATAGTTTAACATTATATATTTGTGTGATTATTTCATTCATTAACTATTTGCCAAGGCCCTACAAAGGGCCAGGCATGTATTAGAGCTCCACCTTTTTTTTTTTTTTTTTTTTTTTTTTTGAGACGGAG
Source organism: Chlorocebus sabaeus (assembly GCF_047675955.1). Lineage (NCBI taxonomy): Eukaryota > Metazoa > Chordata > Mammalia > Primates > Cercopithecidae > Chlorocebus > Chlorocebus sabaeus. Next base: position 38,115,893 of record NC_132929.1, on the reverse strand, counting down.
TCTGGCTCTGCTACCAGGCTGGAGTGCAGTGGCGTGATCTTGGCTCACTGCAATCTCCGTCTCCTGGCTTCAAGCAATTCTCCTGCCTCAGCCTCCCAAGTAACTGGGACTACAGGTGCACGCCACCACACCCAGCTAATTTTTGTATTTTTAGTAGAGACAGGGTTTCACCATGTTGGCTAGGATGGTCTCCATCTCTTGATGTTATAATCCGTCCACCTCAGCCTCCCGAAGTGCTAGGATTAGAGGTGTGAGCCAGTGCATCCAGCCTAGAGCTCCATCTTACATCTGTCTCATCATTTTTCATTCCTGTCTCTTCTACTAGTCAATAAGCCCTATAAGGACAGAGGCCATGTCCACATTGCATATAATTAGATCTCCAGCCCCTGACCTAGAGCTTGGCATAGTAGGTACTCAGTAAATACATGCTGAATTAATGAAGTCCAACCTCCTTGTTTTAGAGTTGAGAATATAGAGCTTCTGAACAATCTGATAATGTGGGCAACCGCTAGAGAGTGACTTAAGACCCAAGGCTTCCTGAGGAATGGCACCAACAGTGAAGGTATTAAACACTGCTTTAGGGAAAATTAAAAGGCTCTGGAGCTAGACAGAGAGCACTACATGCCCATCCTAGCCCTGTCCCTGTAGTGGCTATCTGTGAATGGCTTCCCCAGCACTCATTTCCTCCTAGCAAACAATCTCTCCTTGATTATACTCCTGAAGGTGACACATGTCCTACGTCCCATATCCTAGGTCAAGCTAAGTCATTGTGGCCAGTTCATTTCTCTGGCCACAGTGACTGGTTTAAGGCAAACACATGACTTGAGTCAATCTAGTCTTAGTGAATTTCATGACTTCTGCTTGTAATCCTGGGTCAAAGTTGCTGGCTCTTCTATGGTTGATGTGGCATTCATGCATAAGGCCTGAATCTTCTGAGGCTGTTTTTGTCACCATGAGTGAAGACAGCATGATGGTGAGGCCCACATACATAGGAAGGCAGAACCAAGACAGTCCTAGGACAAGGGAACAGATCCCTAATACCAACACGAATCCCTGGATCGAACCATACCTGAAACACACCCCATGGTTGGACTTCTCAGTCACAAAAACCAGTAAATTATCTTCGTTATTTGAATCAGTCTGGGGTAGGTCTTCTTTTACTTGCAACCGAAAGGATCCTAGTATATACAGTATTTTCCCATTATCTGCAGTTTCAGTTGCCTGCAGTCAATTTGTGGTCTGAAAATACTAAATGGAATGTAACCCCCTCAAATAAGGGGAGACTACTGTATTAAGCATATGATTTTGAAAAAGTAAAAATGAAGATAACATTTACTTCAAAAGGATATCTTACAGATCAACGAGGGACAAGAAAGGGCCCAGCATAATGTCTGGCACTTAACAAGTCCTAAATAAATACTCTTTGCATCTTATGAAAGGATTCGCCAAGGGTTCCTTTAAATAATCTTTTCATCTAGTATATTAAAATATCTGTTCACAAATAATCCACAATATAGCAAAGCACCCAGAGTAGCCAGAAATAAATACATAAAAAGGCTGACAGTCACTGATCGCCAAGGCTCCATCCAAAATGAAAACAAACATCTTGAAGTTACAATAAACATCTATGTAATAACGTCTATCAGCTCACAGATTCACAGACTTTACTGTTGTATATATACATGCCTATACATAAAAATATAGTGTGATGAAAATCGAATTGTCACAAAACATTTCAGGAAGATACCCACTGTATAAAGGGGGATATTGTCAGGTGTGCTATCTATGGCTCATTCTCTTTCCATCTCAATCCCCTCCTCTCCCCTCCAACTCACACACACGCGCGCACGCGCGCGCACACACACACGTACCTGAGTAAACAGTGTTCAATCCAGTGGGGCTGACCCTGGGTAAGCCATAGGATTGGGGAGTTGGAAGGGGTGGTTCCCTGGGCAGGATGGACCAGAGAAGATACACAGGCAGTGTCCTTGGGAGCATCATCCAGGGTCAAAGCCAGAAAAGTTAAACTGTCCAAAATCTACAAGGCAAATTCCAGGCCAGAAACAGAACAGGCCAAGAAAGTCGAGAGCAAGAAATAACAGAACCGAGGAAGGAAAAGTGAAATTCAGCCAAGACAGTGGCCAATAACAGCAACAGTCAATACAGGAACTTTACTTGTGTTATCTCATTTAATTCTCATGAAAATCCGTGAAGCTATTATTCTTTCTATTTTTAATGTTGTTACGGAACCTTTTAAACATATACAAAAGTAGAGAGGGCAGTTCAATGAAACCTCATACCCCTAACACAGGTATAAAAATCATCTACTCGGGGTGACTCCTGATTACCTACCCACTTTTCACCACTGCCCATCACCCCCAGCCCCAAATGTAAGTCATCTCAGCAGCCCTGTGCAAAAATTTAAGTCAGTTTCTTATTCCGACTTTAGAAGTTCACAGCCTAGTTCCTGAAGCACATGAATCTCACCTCACCTGGGTAGTCATCCTCCTGATCTGTCATGAGCAGCGACCAGAGCAAACCTCAACGGAATAACAGAGCTGAGTTGGACTGGGGAAATACCTCCAGATCCCAGTGTGCCCCCACGAAGCATTAGGAACATATGAGCATGTCTTGGCTCTGTTACTGCCTGAACTCCCTGGTGATCTTCCCCACGAGTATATTAATTCTGCCTTTCCGCCTGGATCATGCATCCTGACCCAGTGAATCCCCTAAGACCCTTCAGGATCAAATCCAAACGCCGCCCTAGGCAGAAGGGCCCGTTGCATTCTGGCACATGTTTGTCTCTCAAGTCCCTCACCCCTCCTAAAATTCCCACTACGCTGGACTTCTCAGAGTTCCGAAGTCCAGGTCCTGGCTTCTGCAAGCATTTCCTCACCTTCTACCCTCTTCAACACCACCCACAGCAGTCTCAAAATGACCAGATGATGGTTAACACTTCTTCCCTTCCCTCCTTCAGAGAAAGTGCCACTTGTCCATATTCTCATCACGCTCTGCACATCTCTACCTGCATACCTCATTTTATGTGATCGGTTCTTAGGTCACTCCCAGTTGTACAGATCTCTCTTTGAAGGCCAAGATGTTTACTCATATATTTTAAAAAAAAAAAAAAAAAGGTGTATTTATTTTAAGATGGCGTCTCACTCCGTCACCCAGACTGGACTACAGTGGCATGATCTCGGCTCACTGCAACCTCTGCCTCCCGGGTTCAAGTGATTCTCCTGCCTCAGCCTCCCTAGTAGCTGGGATTACAGGACTCATCACCAAGCCCAGCTAATTTTTTGTATTTTTAGTAGAGACGGAGTTTCACCATGTTGGCCAGGCTAGTCTCAAACTCCTGACCTCAGGTGATCCACCCACCTTGGCCTCCCAAAGTGCTGGGATTATAGGTGTGAGCCACTGTACCCGGCCTGTTTTATTTTTTATCTTTAATGGACCTCTGGAACACAGTGATGACTTCGTTTGAATTTATTTATTGTAGTGTAAGTATTTACATGCATCTGCAAAATAAGCAGTTGGAGGTTTAGTAGTTAAGTCAAAATAGACTTTTAATCTTTTATTTTGGTCTCCTGTGCCTAAAAGGGGCCGGGATGCATCAGTTAATGGTCTTCTGGCACATGGTATGTCTTCAGTTAATGTTTAATAAATAAAAGAAGCAAACAATAGGGTAGATGATGGCCAGAGAGATAGCAAGAAGCACTCCTTAAACATTACAAATCCCTCCCAATGAGTGCTTCATGCCAGGTAGATGCTCCATGTCCGAATGATTCACCCGAGATAATAAGCCCCTTGGGTTACTCACCCGGCCCCACCAGGCACTGGAACTACCTTCCTCTAGTTTCCAAGATGCCCACTAATTCCAGTGCTCAGGTATTTGGTAGACAAACTGCACTCCCTCTGCTGATGCCCTTTCACAGTGATGCTGACTTTAACCACATTCTCCATCAGGCCCTTTTCTATTTTTTCTCTTTTGTGTGTGTGTGTTTTTTTTGAGATGGAGTTTTTTTTGCTCTCATTGCCCAGGCTGGAGTGCAATGGCGTGATCTCAGCTCACCACAACCTCCATCTCCCAGGTTCAAGTGATTCTCCTGCCTCAGCCTCCTGAGTAGCCAGGTTTACAGGTATGAGCCACCACACCCAGCTAATTTTTTATTTTTAGTAGAGACGGGGTTTCTTCCATGTTGGTCAGGCTGGTCTTGAACTCCCGACCTCAGGTGATCCTCCCGCCTTGGCCTCCCACAGCGCTAGGATTATAGACACAAGCCACCATGCCTGGCCACTTTTAGACCCTTGTCTTAATCTGCCTATAGACCTCTAATCTCTGGAGTGGCCCCTCCCAGTGAAAGTACACTATCACTTCAATCATATATGCTGTCCTTTTCTGGACATGGGCCCACGGGGTGACAGATTTGTTGAGAATGCCACCATCACCACCAAAAGGACTATTCACAGGCCTGCGGGCCAAGGTTCCAATCCCCCCCACCACTCAATGTTGGCACACACATGATTTACCATAACAGGACAACCTGCTCCCACTCCCAATATCTTACCTGTATAAAAACGAAAATGCTTCCAAGAAAGCACGCCTCAATTCTATCAGCACTGCCTCAGATTTTCATTGCTTAAGCTCCCTAAAATGCCTGCTTCTAATTTGGCTAAGGGTGGAGAGGGATGAGCAGGGAGAGAAAGTCATCAAATCTTTGCCTGCAAGTAAGCTATGGTTTTTGCTGTGGTTGGCCCTGAAATTTAGACTCCATAGGTATTCTCCCTTTGCAAATCACAACTGAATCTCCTAAATCCCCTATCAGAAGTAAGCTACAGGATGCTCTGTACTTTAAGATCTTTTACCATTGTATTGTTTCTCTGAAGAATAGAGATGTTTTATTATGGTAATCAGCAGGTAATAAAGCACTTACCCTCTCTCCAAAGTAGATCAAATGGGATATACTTACCCCTAGATTTTTTTAAAGCATTTGTTCTTAGAAATTGTAACAATTTTTCAGAATGACAGTCCTAGGTTTATTGATTCACAAATGGCCTGGGTCTATCAAGTGGATATATACTTCCTCACATAAAAAGAGGTTAGAGGGGAGAATTTAACATACTAATTTACAGGTACAACTAGGGTTTTTTTTTTGGGTTTTTTTTTTTTTGTTTTTTTTTTTTTTGCCTCCTAGAAAGTGCCCATTGAATCCTGTAGATTCAGAAATCAAACTAAAACCCCAAATCTAAAACCAAGGAGGAAGGATGTTTGAAAGGGGTCCTAGAGCCTACACAACAGGGACAGAATTTGTTTCTATAAGTACATATGTCCCGGAAATGAACTGTCTGCTGTACAACCTGGAAATAATTTATTCATCTGACACAGCTGAGTTCCAGTCTAATGCTTTAGGCTCTGAGCGCTTGGGTAAATTATATTGCATTCAATGCAAAGTACTGATGACAATAGTTTGAAATGGTCCTGTAACAATTAGGGCTAATGGGCCAGAAGTGTAGGTGCTTAATATCCAAGGGCCATTACTATATTACTCTTGAGCTCTTGATGGAAGAATGGAGAGGATATTAGAATGGTAAAAACAAAGAAAAGGCTGGTGCTTTTGTATTTGTTTGTGAGTCTCACTCTGTTGCCCAGGCTCTGGAGTGCAGTGGTGCAATCTGAGCTCACTACAACCTCTGCTTCCCGGGTTCAAACAATTCTCCCACCTCAGCCTCTGAGTAGCTGGGGTTGCAGGCGCCCGTCACCACGCCCAGCGAATTTTTGTATTTTTAGTAGAGACGGGGTTTCACCACGTTGGCCAGGCTGGTCTCGAACTCCTGAACTCAAGCAATCCACCCGCCTTGGCCTCCCAAAGTGCTGCGATTACAGACGTGAGCCAACATGCCCGGCCAAGGCTGGTGCTCTTAACAGAATGTGGGAGGTGGAGCACTGTGGCAGAATGAGGGAGTGGGCAAGACACCGAAGAGCCTCCTCAACACTATAAAAAGGATGCCCTGTTTAGATTCCTGAACCGGGCTACTGAGACCAGAAACTCCCCAGAGTACAGGAGCAGGGAAGTCAATCAGGTTTGAAGTTGCTAGAACCACACCTCCCACCCCACCCTTAAAACAATCCTTTAACATTTTCATCCATCATCTCACCTCTTGGATAACCCTAACTTACACTGGCTGAGTAATCCAGACTGTGGGCAAAGAAAACTGAAAAGCTCAGCTGAGGGACTAAGCAAGTAAATCACTTCCTTCCTTGAGGCTCAGTTTCTTCATCCACAAAACAGATCTGTTACTATATAAATATCAAATAAGATCATCTTTTTTACAGCGTTTTAGAAACTTTATGGCATTACTCCACTTTCTAGGAGCTGAGACCTCCAGGTAAGCTGGTTCGGCTTCTGGACTAAGTACTACTGAAGATTAGACCCCAACCCCCAAATATCAAGGAGCTGTCAGTCCTAGAGGTGAAAGTTTTCCTTGAACACCACCTATTTAGAAAACACCTTTTTAAAACTAGTGACAGAGTGAGTTCTAGTGTCCAGCAGCACTTTGGGATGAATGTGGTTAACTAGAATTTATTGTATACTCTCAAGTAGCTAGAAGAGTAGATTTTGAATGTTCCCAACACAAAGAAATGATAAATGTTTGAGGTGATTAATATGCTAATTATCCTGATTTGATAATGACACATGTATACACATATCAAAATGACTCTGTATCCTATAAACATGTACAATTATTCCATGCCTATTAAAACTTTTAAAACAGTTTTTTTAAAATTACCATTAGAGCACTTATTCTTGTGAATAGCTCGGTCAGGAAAGCATCCTGCTGACTTTACAAAGCCCAAGCAGAGGGCATCCATCTCTTCCCTCATGCCCACAGATGATATCACATTGCACAGATGGCACATCTACCATCTACACTACATAGCACTGTTGAGACACCCTAGGGAGGACAGACAAAACACATGTGCTGTCAAGATCGGCAGGATTCCACTGCAGGTAGGCAAAAATACAAAAATTTATTAACAGCATTTAACCATCTCCAATAATCAATATGTACTACGTAGTCCTTTTCTTGGATTCCTTGTTTTCAAAAAATGTACCCAAATTGGTGCCACAGAAGAAAAACCAAGATATCAGAAGCCCCTATGAACAGAAGGGAAGAGGGAATTGGCAAGACCTGTGACCTGTGACCTCTGACCTGGAAGTGAGTGCCTTGGGAGAATCCTAGAGAATCCTTCTCAGGCCTGGCTGCCCATTAGCAACACCTGAGCAGCTTTAAAAAAGCCTAGGCCTGAGCATTTGTTGTAGCTGTAAAAGTTTCCCTGGTGATTCTACTGTGCAGCCAACACTGTAAACCACTAAACCACTGATTATGAGGGTCTCCAAACTACATGGCAAAGAAAGGCTAGGAAACAGTTTTGAAATTTATACTTATTATTTAAGACACTGGATTTCAGAAGTAATAGCAATAATAGTAACAATAATAAATGTCAAAGGAAGGCTGAAAGTTTATTCCAAGGAGTAAAACTCCAAAAGTATATTTGTGAAAACTGGATGCTAGAAATGTTGAGCGCGGTAGCAGTCACAAGATTCTGTGCATTTGTCAAAAGTCTGAACTGTTCATACACACACACAAGAATTATTGTATGAAGATTTAAAATAAATTTAAAACATACCAGCCAGGCGCAGAGGCTTTCGCCTATAATCCCAGCACTTTGGGAGGCCGAGGCGGGCAGATCATGAAGTCGGGAGTTCGAGACCAGCCTGGCCAACGTGGTGAAACCCTGTCTCTACTAAAATACAAAAATTAGCCAGGCATGGTGGCACACACCTGTAATCCCATCTACTCAGGAGGCTGAGGCAGGAGAATTGCTTGAATCTGGGAGGCAGAGGTTGCAGTGAGCTGCGACGGCACCACTGCACTCCAGCCTGGGCAACAGAGTGAGATTCTGTCTCTAAAAAAAAAAAAAAAATCAAGTTATCTAACCTAATAATACTCAATCTTGGCTAAAAATACTAGTATTGCCTGGAGAGTTTTTTTGTTGTCGTCGTTTTTGTTTGTTTGTTTTAAGACAGACAGGATCTCACTGTGTTGTCCTGGCTGGTCTCAAATTCCTGGGCTCAAGCAATCCTCCTGCCTCAGCCTCCCAAGTGACCGGGACCACACCACTGCCATAGATCACCTAGGGAGGTTTTAAAAATCCTGACACATAGGCTGTACCCCAGATCAATTACATCAGGATCTGGGGGTGGTGAGAAGGTTTCTGAGTTTTGGAAGTGCCCCAGTGTCACCTGAGTGCCAGGTGATTCCCATGGTCAGCCTTGTCTAATTTCCTGTAGAACAGGAGGAAGAACAGCAGCAAAAGTGTGCTTAACACACAGCTAACACAAAGGAATGTGGCTCCCCAACAGTAAAAAGGCATCTAACCTACTTTCTACTCACCCAGGGAAGTTCACTAAAATCTACCCAAGTTTCCAAAATGATACTCTACCTAGCAGTGAATAAGGTAGACAAAGCCTGTGCCCTCACAGGGCTTAGACAGAGCAAAGGACCAGAGCTGCAGGACTTCCCCGAAGTCGCATGCCACTTAGGGGCAGAGCCAGGATCAGAACCCACATCTCCTAATTCCGTGTAGAGAAGCAGAAAAAATAGAGGCAACTGCCTCAGAGTACTGTGAAATATATATTTGGTCTTCTTCCCAGTTTCCTGACAGATAGCTCTTAATGCACTGGGGATCTTCCAGAGTGATAACAGTGCCTTTTGTGTGCTAATAAGATGACTGATGACTGGGGGCCCCTAGACAGCTTCAGGATGGGGGCTGGTCACAAGACCCGACGAGAAGGTTGGGACGGATTTTAGGCCCACTCCCTATCTCAGAGAGGGGAGCAGGGCTGAAGGTTGACTTGATCACCAACGGCAAATGATTTAACCAATAACTCCTACTTAACAACGCTTCCATAAAAACTCAAATGGACTGGGTTCTGGGAGCTTCCAGATAGTTGAACACATGCAGGTTTGTGGAGGGTGGTGCATCCACCCCAGAGTGGGCATGGACGCTCCAAGCTCCTTCTCCCATACCTTACCCTATGCATTTTCTCCATCATGTTTCCCTGAGTTCTGTGGGCTGCTCTAGCAAATTAATTGAATCCGAAAAGGGTGTCATGGGAACCCCCAGCATATAGCCTGTCAGTCAGCAGCTCAGGCCACAATCTGTGCTGGCCACTGGCATCTCAAGTGGAGAGCAGTCTTGTGAGACTCAGCCATCAACCTGTGGGGCCTGACACTATCTCTAGACAGTGTCAAAATAGAATTGAATTAGAGGATACCCAGCTGGTGCCTGCAGGAGAACCAATCCCCTGGAGAATTGTTTGGTGGGTATGTGGGGAGAAATTCCCACACATCCTTGTGACCAGAGATCACAAAGTAGTCTGTGTTGAGTGTTGTTAAGAGGATATTAGGAGAAACTGATTTGTTTTTTTCCTATATCCTTGCATGCCTCCGTCAAAATAACAATTATTATTTCCAAAAAAAGAACTTACCAAAAAACAAGTTAGCTTCTATGTATCGAATTATGAAACCTGGGAATCAGAAATCTCATTCTCATAAACCTCTACTCTCCAAGCAAAGCAGCACTGCTAGGTCATATTGGCCCACACAGGGTGTACAGATAACTATTTATTGGCGGTCTCAGGACAGGATGAACAATAAACATGTGTTACCAGGAAAAATATCTTGACTACCGGCATTACCGCATACTGAACTCCTTCCTTTGGTACTTTCAAAAATCTGTTCCATTGGTAAGCCTCCTGATTTGTTCAAAATTTATTTGCTCTGATATATTTTGGTGACCATCCAATTACTGGTGTTCCTTACTTCTTTCTAATCTTATAAACTACTGTCTAGTTGGAATGCTGACACCAGTGAGGTGTTTTATCCCATTCAATTGTATTGTCCCTGTCATACAATGAAGAAACAGCTTCAGCAAAGTAATGAGTAAACAAAGTCACACAAGGTAGCACAGCTTGAAACAGCGGAGCCAGGCTTTAAATATAGGTTAATCTGTCTGACTCTTAATCCTTTGCTACGCAAAGTGAGGTCCCTGGATAATAAGGTCCCTACCTGGGAGTCTGTTGGAAATGCAGATCCTCAGGCTCCTACTGAATCTGCTGAATCAGAATCCACATTGTAACCCCTGGTGACTGATACTCACACTAACATTTGGAAGTACTGGAGTAACCCCTATCCCAGAGCCAAGTGACTGCTTCTTGTTAATTAAGACAATGGGCAACCATCTGTGGCTTACACCAGAAGCAAACAGCAGCCAATCACCTGAGCCTGAAAGCTACCAGATGGGATGCATGTTACACCACAGACTCAGTAATCCACAGGGCTTGCTGGCTGGGGCCCTTCTACACAGCTGCCCACAGGTTGCTGGACAGAAAGACCAACTTCTCTCCTTTGCCAAAGCACCAGGGAAGCCTACAGGCCTGGTCCTAGCATCTGCTAACACCAAGAAAGACATCTAAATACCTGCCACCATAATTCAAACCCTCCTGGCACTTTTTTATGGGGAGTAAATTTCACTCTTTAAGTAACCAATGAGGTGAGAAAGAAAAACACAATTACTCTCAGAACAAAAAGCAGCTAATCCTCTTAGTGTCCGTCTGCTTCTCTCTCCTATACCGATGTGCTTATCTATTATTATATATATTTATTATGGTCCTTAGAGTCTAAAAACCTGAACTAGGGCTCTTACAACTAAACGTAAGATAGAAACAGACGGATTACTGTTGAGGGAGGGGATTAGGGGATGGGGGAGCCATCACGGAAAATGTCTCCCAGACCAGCTTTCCCGGACTCTAACTTAAGACTCTCAAAGTGTGGAACATGGGCTACCTGCCTGAGAATCACTGAAGATGATCCCATTCCTGGGCCCAAGAATCCACTCTTTTTTTTTTTTTTTTTTTTTTTTTTTTTTTTTGAGACAGTCTCACTCTGTCACCCAGGCTGGAATACAGTGGTGCGATCTCGGCTCACTGCAATCTCCGCCTCCTGGTTCAAGTGATTCTCCTGCTTCAGCCTCCCAAGTAGCTGGAATTACATGCACGCACCACCATGCCTGGCTATTTTTTGTATTTTTAGTAGATACAGGGTTTCACAACGTTGGCCAGGTTGGTCTCGAACTCCTGATGTCAAGTGATGTGCCTGCCTCGGCCTCCCAAAGTGCTGGGATTACAGGCGTGAACCATCATGCCTGGCCTAGAATCCACATGTTTAACAACCCCTTCCCCATGAATTCTTCACACATAAAAATTAGAAGCTAAATGCCATCTGATCTAGGCACATAGTTACATCAGAATTGTCAGACTCAGTACTTAATCTTCATAACTGTGGGGCATCTCGTTTCCCACTGCTCTGAGGTAGAACTGATTGGGGAGGTGGAATCCTTACCTAAGGTCACACAGCAGGGTAAGTGACTATGTGGCTAAAACACCATAGTCGAGGCCCTTTCAACAGACCATGGAAGCAAATTCACAAAAACCAAACAAACAGAGAGGCATGATTTTGTTGCTAAATCACCTATTGCCACATGAAGCAAGAGCAATGCTTTTCTAAAAACGTAAGGTCTGGTCTCTCTTGCAAGAGTATTGCAGGGACTGTTCTGGGTCGCACTTCCAGGACAGGACTGTGGCTGCCAACAGGGACAGCGGGCAGCATGTCGTAAAGGGCTCTGGAGAGCAGCTGGCTGCTGGCTGGGTCTGGGAACCAGATATAATCCACTGGCCTGATGAAAGTTCATGAACTTTCAGTAAATTCAAATTATTCCCAGTAATACTAGATGCAGTGGCTCACACCTGTAATCCCAGCACTTTGGGAGACCAAGGGGGGCAGATTGCTTGAAGTCATGAGTTCAAGACTAGCCTGGGCAACATAGCAAGACATCGCCTCTACTAAAAAAAAAAAAAAAAAAAAAGAAAGAAAGAAAACGAAAACCCCACCACATTAGGCATGGTGGCACGTATCTGTGGTCCCAGCTACTCAGGGGGCCAAGATGGGAGGATTGCTTGAGCCAGGGAAGTCAAGGCTATAGTGAACCTTGTTTGCCCCTTTGCATCCCAGCCTGAGTGACAAAGTGAATACCTGTGTCACAAAAAAAAAAAGAAAGAAAGAAAAGAGAAAAAGAAAAAAGTAAAAAAACAAAAAAATAATTCTTCCCAGTAAGTGATACTTGAAGCAGTTCAGATTCTTCTTTCCACGATGGATCACATATCACTTGGGGGTCACCCACACTTACAAGAAGACAATGATTCCCAAACAGACGGCTTCAGGAGGCTCACCTGAGGCTCTAAAAACAGACTTCTAGCCCATCCCTCTTAGAGATAATGATTTGGGGATGAACATCACATCCATAATAGTATTGGGGGGAAAAAACTCCCATGTTTTCAAGTTGAGTGGGGAAGGCCCAAGTATAATACAAAAACTAGAAGTCACAGAAGACAAGATGGATACATTCCACTGAATTACACTTAAAATTTTTTATTTTAAATTCTAAATTGACAAATTACAACTGTATTTATGGGGTACACGTGAGGTCATGAACACAATGTGGAATAATTAAATCAGGCTAACATATTCAATACCTCAAATATTTATTTTTATGGTGAGAATATCTGAAGTTTACTCTGAGATTTTGAAACATCCAATACGTTCTTATTTACTATAGTCACTTCATCACACTGTGCAATATACCTAACGCATATAAAAAAAAAAGACATTCCTCTAATTGAGTGAGCCTTTGTACCCTTTGACCATCATCTCCCCAACCAGCCCAGCCCCTGGTAACCACCATTCTACTTTCTGTTTCTATGAGATCAACTTTTTTAGATTCCACATGTAAGTGAGAACACATGGTACTTGTTTTTCTGTACCTGGTTTATTTCAAGTTAACATAATGCTCTCCAATTTGACCCACATTTTTGCAAATGACCAATTTCTTTTTAAAGGCTGAATAGTATTCCATTGTGAATATATACCACATTTTCTTTTTTTTTTTTTTTTTTTTTTTGAGACGGAGTCTCACTCTGTCGCCCAGGCTGGAGTGCAGTGGCTCGATCTCCGCTCACTGCAAGCTCCGCCTCCCGGGTTCACGCCATTCTCCTGCCTCAGCCTCCTGAGTAGCTGGGACTACAGGCACCCGCCACCACGCCTGGCTAATTTTTTGTATTTTTAGTAGAGACGGGGTTTCACCGTGTTAGCCAGGATGGTCTCAATCTCCTGACATCATGATCCGCCCGCCTCAGCCTCCCAAAGTGCTGGGATTACAGGCGTGAGCCACTGCGCCCGGCCCACATTTTCCTTATCTATTCATCTGTTGATGGGACTTAAGTTGATCCTGTAACTTTGTGAATGGCGCTGTGAATGGCGCTGCAATGAACGTGAGAGTACAGAGACCTTCTCCACAAACTGACTTCAAATCTTCTGGGGAAACACCCAAAAGTGGGAATACTATATCTAAATCTAATAAAAAATCTGAATGGCAATACATACTATAAAGACAAATGATATAAGAAAAATTATTCACGACTAAAACAATGGACTAACTTAATTAAGAGCTCTAACAAATGAACAATAGACCCAACACCACCTAATAGGAAAAAAAGGCACAGAAGTATGAATAATTGTTAGAAAATAGGACAGTTCTTCATCAAGCAAGTGAAAAAACGTTCAACTCCACTTAGAGAAATGCAAAATAAAAAAAGATACTATTTTTCATGTGTCAGAAAGACAAAGATCAGAAAGTACAACAGTGTAGGTAACAGAAGTCCTGGGACCAGAACTTCTCTTACATCTTTTCTCCAAGAAGAAAAATTAGGCAATGCCCATCCATTTTTTAAATTTGCATTTCTAGGGCCGGGCGTGGTGGCTCATGCCTGTAATCCCAGCACTTTGGGAGGTTGAGGCAGGCGGATCACAAGCTCAGGAGTTCAAGACCAGCCTGGCCAACATAGTGAAACCCTGTCTCTACTAAAAATACAAAAATTAGCCGCGCATGGTGGTACGTGCCTGTAATCCCAGTTACTCGGGAGGCTGGGGCAGGAAAATCGCTTGAACCCAGAAGGCGGAGGTAGTGGTGAACTGAGATTGCACCACTGCCCTCTAGCCTGGGCAATAGAGCGAGACTCCATCTTTTAAAAAAAATAATAAATTAGTTAATTAATTTATAATCCTTTGACCCAAAAATTCTACTTTTAGGAATTTCTCCTAAATATAAATTCACAAATATGCAAAATGTTATTTGTTCATGAATATTCATTAAGAATAACAAAATATTTATTTTTTGAGATAGAGTCTCACTCTGTCACCCAGGCTGGAGTGCAGTGGTGCAATCTCAGCTCGCTGCAACTTGCACCTCTTGGGTCCAAGCAATTCTCCCGCCTCAGCCTCCCAAGTAGCTACGACTACAGGTGCAAGCCACCATGCTCAGCTAATTTTTGTATTTTTAGTAGAGAAGGTGTTTCACCATATTGGTCAGGCTGGTCTCGAACTCCTGACCTCAGGTGATCTGCCCCACTCAGCCTCCCAAAGTGCAGGGATTACAGGCGTGAGCCATCGCGCCTGACCTAAGAATAACAAAACATCAGAGACCAAAGTAATGTCCATCAGCAGGGAACTGGGCAAATAAGTTACAGTGCACCCGAATGATAGAATACTATGCAGCCATTTTTTAAATCCCCTGAACCAGAAGTCCTGTATTTACTTATGTGCAAAGATCTCCAAAATACAGAGCAAAATACTGAAAAGTAAATGTGGTATACTATCACTTGTGCTTAAAAATACACACATAAACCATGAGGGAAGATCCCCTGCGAGGAAAGAAACTGGTACCTGAGAGACAGAGGTAGGAGTTATAATTATTTTCCCTACTTATCTGCCCTCTGTGGATGTACTGTTCTATTTTTTTTAAGTAAGAGAAAAAAATAAGAAAAAAACAAGAGAGGCAAGGAAGGGGCAGGGATGGGAGATGGGATGGAGCAGGAGGGACCACCTGAGTATAAAGTTGCAGTAAGAGTTCTCCCTGTTTCTCTCTTCAATAGTTACTTTACAGTAGACGATAAAAGTCCTAAAAAGACTGGGCGCAGTGGCTCACACCTGTAATACCAACACAAGACCAAGGTGGGAAGATTGCCTGAGCCCAGAAGTTCGAGACCAGCCCTGGCAACACAGACCCGGTCTCTACAAAAAAAAAATTTTTTTTAATTAGCCGGGCATGGTGGTGCACACCTGTAGTCCCAGCTACTCAGTATGCTGAGGTGAGAGGGTCAACTGAGCCCGGAAAGTCGAGGCTGCGGGGAGCCATGATCATGCCACCACACTCCAGCCTGGGCAACAGAGCAAAACTGTCTCGAAAAGAAAAAAAAGCCCTGTAAATGTTACTTCAGCCTCAGTAATTCCACTTCTGATAATCCATCCCCAAATACTAATAAAGCTTTATATGAAAAGACTCCATCAAAGCATTACTTATGAGTAAAAAGTTGAAATAACCAGTGCAATGTGTGTTTTAAGGATGTTCAGCTCTGCTGTAGAGAACAAGACAACAAAACCAAGTGGGACAGATGAAACGCCTAAAGTGTGTGGAGTGCAGAAAGTAAACAAGCACACACCTGAGAGACATCAGCCAGAGACGAAGCCAGAAGAGCATTTGCAGTCTGAACACAGATTGGAAGGGATAGAAAAACCAAGTGGTGGCTTAGTCTTCATCGATATCCAAGATCAGCCACCCACTGGTGACATTCTGACCCGCCTCGTTTGCCTGAGACATGCAAAAAGAAAAAAAAAAAAAGCTCTGGACACACTCACGAAGGGCTGTCGATAAGTGATACCTTTGCCAGACATAGCCCCTGCATTTCTCCAACAGAGGAGGTATGTGGGCTCCTGGCACCTTCTGTCTCTTGAGTCTCCTTGCTCATTCTCAGATCTTGGCCCTCATGACCATGCCACTGGCATGGAATGGTGTGTGGCAGACACAGAGTCTGGATATGAACACTGTCCAAGCCACGATACAAGCAGTGTGGTCCATCTACCCTGGTGGACCTAAGTTTGTTTACCTACTCCATCTCCTTCCTCTTGCTTCTCCTTGTGTGCTTAAATTCACTTAATAAATGGAATGATTCAATCACCTTAATCTGATCTGTAAGCCTTTCTGTTAGTGACTTCTGGGATAGTGTCCTTGGAGGCTACCAAAGCATTAAGATAATTTCCCACCATGACAAATATAGGAAATGATTACATAAGTTTTGACAAATCCATATAACAAATTATCAATTTAAAATATATTTTGGCTTCAGTAACCTCATAAGCTTTCTCAATATTTGAAAAATATAAAATTGAACAGAATGTAAACTATATAAAAATAAACCAATTTTAATGGAAAAAAGTATGTGCATGTATCCATCTATTTTTAAAACCAAGAAAACACACTAAAATGTTAACAGTGGTTATCTCCAAGGTAACTCATACATTCATATGATTTTTAAAGTTTTTTTATATTTTTCACATGTATTTTTATAATCTGGAAAAGTCAAACTTTTTTTTGTTTGTTTTTTTGAGACGAAGTCTCACTCTGTCGCCCAGGCTAGAGTGCAGTGATGCGATCTCGGCTCACTGCAAGCTCCGCCTCCCAGGTTCACACCATTCTCCTGCCTCAGCCTCCCACGTAGCTGGGACTACATGTGCCTACCACCACACCCGGCTAATTTTTTGTATTTTAAGAGACAGGGTTTCACTGTGTTAGTCAGGTCTCAATCTCCTGATCTCGTGATCCACCCGCCTCGGCCTCCCAAAGTGCTGGGATTACAGGCGTGAGCCACAGCGCCTGGCCACCTTTAAATATACACAGAGAAAAGACTAGGAGGAAATCTATCTTAATGATTAGTGGCTATAGGATTCAGAGTAACTACTTTATTCTTCCACTTTTACAGTACTTTCAGTAATGGTCATCTTGTACTTTTATCATCACAAAGGCATTTTTCCCCTTGAGACAAAGAGACTGGCAGTAGATAAGATCTACCAGCTAAAAGCCCAGCCCTGGAATTGAAAGTTAAAGCCTTACTGTATACAGTCTTAATTGTGCATGCACTCCCAGCTGAAGTAAAATCTGTCAAACAAGTTTACTTGTTTTGCTGCAGGAATGAGATGAAAGACGTTTTCTGTAAAATTTCCAAGCCATGTCCATCTTTGAGAATGACTTAAGACTACTTCTAAGGCTATGAGGTCATCATTTTTGCCTGTGACATACTGCTGTCACCAGCGTGAGAGGCCAGGGATCCTCCTGCCTTGCTCAAACACCTCCACCCAACAGCGGGTGATAAACGAGGTAGACTTTTCATTACACAGGGTTTGCTTTAGCATAATATAGCTAATGGTTTCCTGATGCAGAGGCACTGGGAATTTTATCCCTCAGCAATACATGGATAAAGGTCCCAGCTCAACCAGCCAAGAAACCCACAAGGAAACCCAGCATATATCTCATAGAAGCCACATCTGACTCCTCATCATCACCACCTTAAATGATCCCTGAGGAGTCCAAAGGAGACTTGAGATTTTGACACCAAACACCTGACATTGTTTCTCTAATCCCACTGGCTATGGTATACACTCCTCACCTACAATCTCAAAATCCAACCCATCCCTGAAGGCACATGTCTCAACAATTTAACCCTTCAAGGTCTTCCTAAGCATCAAAAGGAAACTTGACATCGTGTCTCTTTGGTACCACATGTGCCTGTCTATACGTGCATGTATGTATATTGTAAATAGACATCTATACATACAGACTCTAACTACAGACTGCAGATTGGTATATGTGCACACATGCTACAATACCAAAACATACACCTCACTTTTGTGAATGCTATTGCTTCACTCTCCAAGTATTCATGGCTTGTCTGTGGGGACGAAGGATAAGGTCCCTGACAACAGGGGCTGGCATCTATAACCCCTACATTACCTCTCACATGGAAATACAGAACATTTCCCAACTTCCAAACAGAAATAAAGATCACTTGGGATAGGGTCTAAGGGAGATCCTTTGGGCCAGCATCTAAAGCTGACAGAGAAAACATGAGATTTTAAACGTTTGCTTCTGTTTGAAAGTAGAGCACCTTTAAGATTTCCGAGGGTCCTGCCCAGCAGAGAATGTCTCTTGACCTGCTCAGGGAAGGGCCCCTGAGATGACTGTAACTAACCAGGCCTTCCAAACCAGGGGCCTGGATTGGCTCGTGGTGCTGGCTTCACTGGGGCTCAAAAGGGACTGTGAGGAGATGCAGAAGCAAAGCTCCAGGGACGCACACCGTTGAGTCAGAGTGCACAAGAATGATGGCTGTATGAGTTCATATGGTTTCATTCAGAGGAAATGCACCAATGTTTTCATCACCATTAGAAAGGAAATAACGACCAGCCTGGCCAACACGGCGAAACCCTGTCTCTACTAAAAATAAAAAATTAGCCGGGCGTGGTGGCGCACACCTGTAATCCCAGCTACTCGGGAGGCTGAGGCAAGAGAATCACTTGAACCTGGGAGGCAGAGGTTGCGGTGAGTTTGTTAATTGAGTATATAAGAAAAAATAATAAACGTATAATCTACATGACCAACCACATCATTGTCTCCTCCAAGCCACCAGCACTATTCATACAAAACTGAAGTCTTTAATCTACCCTTCTTCCAGCATCCCTTGCAGGAGTTCTCACTGGTGGCAGAGTTATAGATCCCACAGCACACTGCCAGGAGCTCTGACAGACTGCCAGAATTCCTCAGCAAAATGCATGAGGGGCACACTGACTAAGGAGGCCTGAGCTAGAAGCAGGGGTGCAGTGTGGGCGGTGGGGGGAACAGGTGAGGGCAGCATCCAGCTGACTGGCCTCACCTGTGCAGCTAAAGCTACAGCACATGGGGGGATGTCAGCTCTCAGGACTCATTCTCCTGATCCCTTACACTACCTTAAGGGATCTTACAGACAGAATGGCCCACAAGTCTAAGTAAATGTCCTACTTTCTATAAGGTATCCAGAACCCTGTTACTGAAGGAGTAATAAAAGGGAACAAAGTGGAGGAAACCAACACTGACAAGAAAAGGGTGACTGCAGTTACGTTTTCACCAATTTCTGATACCCAAGAAAAAGATCAAACTACATTGCAACATTACCACAGAAAAGACATTGCACTAACCTCACACATTGTTCTGCCAGTGGTCAGAGAAAATATGATTAGAGAAGGTGGGGTATGGTGGCCCCTAGGGGACGAGTGAATGACCCCATTTCAGAAGTGAACAGCAGGATGTGCTCAATAAATTTCAGCAGAACCAAGCTGCACAAATCTGTATGCGCAAGTTAATCCCATGCTGGTTTTAAATCATCTCAAAGAGATTGGTATACATTTCAGTGAGATCTGAGAACATTTTATACATCAACCTCATTTTGTTGAAGATGACACCTTGCCTGAGGACACAGGGATGGCCTTAGCAAATTAACTTTAATAAACTGATTAAACATACGTGAGAGGCAGTGCCCACAGGACTCTGAGTAGGAGGGTAAGATCTGCAGCTATACAGCACAGAGAAGGAACCATGTGACCTTGGGCAAGTGCTTTACAGTCACCATGTAACATTGGACCGCAACAGTGTTCTCAAAAGGAGGTTGTGAAATGAATTCACATGCAGAGATGCTATCATGATGACTATGAGGATGAGCTCCACCATGTTCCTCTTGTCCTATTTAGCTAACTTTAACTCAAGGTAAATCATTCTAACTTTATGGGCCTTTTTCCCCTGAGCGCAAAATGAAAGAAGGAAAATCGTTTCCAACTTCAAAATCCTTTGAATCGAAGTTCTTCTTCTATCCATGTGCTGGGGAAACTCATCACGGACAAGGGATACCAACTGGAACTTCCAGCTCCTACCACAGTTTCTCAAACATCTATAAGAATGAATAAAAGCAAGCATAGAATGCATGTATGAGGCAGCCCAACTGATTCTGAATTCTAAAGCTGTGAATTTGAATGAATGAAGTTGCAGATGACAACTTCAATATGTTACTATATGCCAAAACAGGGCTCCTTAAAGTTCATGGTGGTTTCATCTACTCCTTCTGAGGCTACTTCAAGGTAGGGATCTGAAGTCCTGTCCAAGGCTCAGAGAGGAGAAACGACAGGCTTCTGTCCCAGGAGACACAATCTATGCCTAAATTAGGCAGGTCTGTGCCTAAATAGCTTTCTACACACACAAGCACACACCTGCAAGATCCTCTAAGAATGAGAAGTGTTAAATTGTTACGTTAACAGAAAAACTCAGAGTATAAAATCTGCTGTTGACAAAGCTTTTATTCACAGCTTTGTGAAAGCTGATGATTTTAGTTTATGAAGCAATAAGACAGTTTTATTTCCCAGCATTGAAAAGGCTATGTTATCAGGACACAGGAATGCTGGAATAGCCCAGAATTCCCATATACAAAGAATTTCAGGTGCTCTTCAGGGCTCTTCCTCCTAAGAAAATGGAAGGACTGGGATTTATGTATACAAAATGCCTAACTGGGAAGCAGAGTGGTTCCCACAAACCACCTTTCACCCCAGGTCCCTCAAAAGGAAAGAGGAGCAGCATCTAATCCTAGTAACCCAGGATAAAGTTGCTTTGCTCAGATTGCTCTGTTTTGGGTTAGCTCCCCAAGACTGAGCTCTTCCCAGCTGGGTTTGGTATGTTCAATATGGGAAAGGAATAAAGAATATCTTGCATCCATACAGCGCTGTGCAATTTAGTTGCCTTTTGTCTTTAATTTCTAACTTCATTGGTTTTGTTTTCTTAAGTGGCCCACACAACTACATTTATTGAGGTGTGCCCACTGTCACTTTTCATAAATGTAAATGTTTTAAAAATATGTACTTTCCAAGTTATGAGAGCTGTGTTCTATGTGCGTCCACTAGATCAAGCTAGTTATTTTCTACCTTTATTATTTATTTCTTTGCCCATTTGACGTATCAATTACTGGGATACATTCTCCCACTTAAGCCAATGGATTTGTGAACTTTTCCGTCTGAGATTCAGCCAACTTCTTCTCCCTATATATATCCTTAAATAAAGTACATATAACATAGTTAGCATAGTGTTCAGCTCTGAAGATGCTAGCTGCTAATAAAATGGTCCTGGACTTGTCTAAGGTCATAGAGCTATTCGCTAGCACAGAAGTAAAGCCCTCTGACCCCCTTCTCTTAATCAGCAAGCAGGATGGGGCGGAAGGGAAGGCAAGTTTGTAGAAAGTATTTATTCCAGAACTTTATGGTTAGAGAAGTACAGGAGAACACCACCATGTCCATACCTCACTGAGAATCTTAAGTCATATGTCAGCTAAACATTTCATCTTCCCCAACTTAATTGCCCAGTTTAACTCATTCTCCCTGGAATTTATCTCCCCTTGTTGCTGGCTTCAGGGCTCTGTAAGAACAGCTGTACCATGATGCACTTTATATAAACTTCTGGTCCTGAGAAATATTTGGCATATTCAAGGCAGGCAAGAGTTGTATCTAAACTACAGATAACCTTTGAGGACTTATCCCAGACCTAGAATCCATACAATTGTCGGGGGTGGGGAGAGGGAAGTGAGTGAGTGTGTGTGTGTAAGCCACACTCAGGGCAGACCACTCATTTCATTAGCAGCTTCCAAATCCTCTGTAACATTCTCCCACATCCCAGCGGGTGAGTGAATCTTTGTCAAAGTCAAAGTTAATTGCACATGAGAGAGAGAAGAGGCAATTTTCTCCTCTGGTTTCTGAACTCTGAAATTGACGCCTGGGAGTCGTTCTGTCCTCAAAATGTCAGCTGCAGGGCAGAAAAAAATACAACAAGAAAAGGCAGAATAAACCAGCAAGAAAACCTGCCAAACAGAAGAACATTCTCAGAAAGCCTCGGGTTAACAAGTCACAAATCTGCTTTTTTAAAAAACAACAACAAGGAAATATCCACCTCTATTGAAAAGCAACTTCTGTGACAAGATTTTCAGCTACAAGTTCATCAGAAACTGGTTAACTGCAAAAAGCTCACAGGGTACTTGGTCTAGCAGCTAGGATTCAGCACAGACCTATCCATATGCCACTTGTGCCAATGCTTCAGCAAGCTGACCTGTATTTCATCCACGAGAATGGACCACCACCGCCAAAACTTCATTCAGAAACCAATCCTGGATGAAGTGTAGAAACCAACCAACTGTAGTTTGTCAAACCACCCCCAATGTTTTCTAAAGGATTTACTGACACAGATTCTCTTTTTTGTTTCTTGGTATCTTCCCTCTAAAATAGAAGAGGGATTATTTCAAGCTGTGGACACAACCTGCTTTCTTTGATCCTTGAGGGTCTCACCACATGTCAAAGAGCTGAGCATCAACCCATTGAGTCATACAGCCACACTGCGAACCAAAAATAAAGCCCTAAGCCCCTCCACCAACTGAACAGACTTCCTCTTGGCCAAGAGGACGCCAGAAAAACCTGAAAAAACTGAATTTCTGATGGGAAGGGAGGTTGGACATGCCTCTTTATACCAACTCCCTTTGGGAGTTTAGGCAAAACTGACCAGCATTAACATTAAAATAGAGATCAAAGACTGACAAAACAGACTCTTTGCGGCAATAAGATACCAAATTCCAACCCGACTCTGGTATAGCATCACACGGCAGAGAGCAGACGCTGAGGAAATGGAAATATTTTACCCAAAAATATATTTCTTTGACATATATTGAAATGGCCCTGCAAAGCCACCTTTCATGGGAGAAATCTGCACGGGAAAATCTCCATTTGCATGGAAGAATCTCCATTAATGCAGCCAGGCCTTTCTAGGATCTAGGAGAGATTAACTGAGTCTGACACCTTTTAAGGTCAGAAAAAAGACATTTACCATCTCTCTCTGAAGGTTGCTAACTGGAGGCTTCACCTACATAACAAAACAAGAACCTTGGCCCTCACAACCCCCCTCATCCTAACTCAAGCATTTCTTTCTACTTACTTCAAGTCTTTAGACAAAGCTTAACTCTTTCAACCAACTGCCAATCAGAAAATCTTTGAATCCACCTATGACCTGTAACCTGCCCCCCAACTGTCTCCCTAAACTCCACTGCCTCAGGCACACTTTCTCAGGACCCCCTGAGACTGTTTCCCAGGCCATGGTCACTCATATCGGTTCAGAATAAACCTCTTTAAATATTTTACAGAGTTAGGTTTTTTGGTTAACAACACCCTAACCCTACTCCAGGGCTTTCCCCCGTACCCCCCACCCTCATGGCCCGCAGCCCCAGCCATTCTCTGCTCCCCTCAACAGCAATGCATAGATGTCAAAAATTCAGCCACAGAGGAGAAACAGAAGGGTGGGATGTGATCTACAATTCACCAAAAAACTATTCTTATGATTGTCTTTCCCTTCAAGCTTCAGGTTTGCAGTTTAAGCATGTTTGGCCCAGAAGTCAAGGGACCAGACACACGCCCCTGTCAATCTATGGGAGGGACAAAGGAATGACACTGCAAAAAGAAAGAAAGAAAGTGAAAACTTAAAAGTACTATACTCTCCTTACTTCCACCCAAGCCAACAGCAGGCAATGGTGTGGAGCTTTCTACACCACTAATTTAACCATTCACCCTGGCAAGGACTAAGTATGTAAGGAGTTAAACACACACTCCTTTCAAAAATTTAACAAGTACATAAAAATCAAAAGGTCCTTTAAAAATCAAAAGGCCCTTACGCAAAGATAACCGTCAGAGATTATTTTTTAAATTGCTCTCCCTCAAGAGATAGAACTTCTAAAACAGATACACACTTTAAAAAAATAAACAGCTAGTAAGTGAGTAATACTGGACCTCCTAAATCTGCAATATGATGCTACTTTTTCCATTTAACAACATATGTGGTTATCTTTCCAACCACCTCCTTGGTCTCTATGCTGTAGTTATGTTTCCTGTTTGGAAGAAATAAGAAAAGGTTGATTTAGGGTCCTATTGCCAACAGAGGGGTAGATATAACAAAACCTGTTCACAATTCTGTATTCCCCACACATTCAACATGAAAGCTATCAAGGTTACCTTTTTCTAACCCCTGAAAGGCTGTATGCCTGTGCATATATGTACACTTACACACATGTAGACATTACTCAGCTCTGTGCCTTCAACAAACTTCAGGGGTAAATTGCAGGCTCTTCTAAGAAGCACAGAGATGGAAATGTGCCATTTTCCATCAGAAGTAACAATAAACACAACTTTGGGAGGCATTCAACTGTACAACAATGAAGACTTCAGATCCCCAGAGAGAAATGGCATACATTCTGTAGCTCTTAGTTCAAAACTTTATTTTAGACACTAATGTGGTTTGGCTGTGACCCCACCCAAATCTCATCTTGAATTGTAGAGCCCATAACTCCCACATATTGTTGGAGGGACCTGGTGGCAGGAACTTGAATCATGGTGGTGGTTTCTCTAATACTGTTCTCATGGTAGTAAGTCTCACAAGATCTGATGGTTTTATAAGAGGAAACCCCTTTCACTTGGTCCTCACTGTCTCTTGTCTGCTGCCATGTAAGACGTGTCTTTCACCTTCCACCATGATTGTGAAGCCTCTCCAGCCACATGGAGCTGTGAGTCCGCTAAACCTCTTTTTCTTTGTAAATTACTCAGTCTCAGATATGTCTTAATCAGCAGCGTGAAAATGGAGTAATACAGACACTAACTAAAAAACTTTTCTAAAGTTTCAGGAATATTTTCCTAGAAATACAACTTCAATTTCACACGCACACAACACACTCTTTTCTAGAAAACGTCTTTCACTGAAAACTGTGTAGCCAATTTTATAGTCCTCAACCATCAAACAGAAATTTGCTGCTACACATTATACTCTTCGTTCTGCACCACTGACAAGACCCACTTTCCTTTACCCATCACTTTTGCTTCCTAGTCTAATTCTAGCAGCCGGCATACCCTGTACCAGCCTGTAAAAGTAAGAGAACACTGGAGTCTTCAATTTACAGTTTTCTGTCCTGCAAAGAGGCCAAACTTCCAAGGTTAAGCTTATTTAATATGCTATCATCATCTCCAGCTAATAATTTACATTGAAAAGGCACAGGAAACAAATTCCCTCAGTGTCTCATTTATGAGCCACCAAGGATGCAGCTTAAAATAAAGGTGTGAACACTAACAGAAAAATCAACATGGTCCAGGCCAAGACTTGACTTGGGCTGCCATTAATATTTATGAGGTATTTACCAATGTAAGTGAGAGGTACTTAACTACCCCCACCCAAAGGTACTGAGACGGCCAACTTCAACTGCTGGGGAAATGTCTACCTTTTATATAAAAAGCATACTCAGGAGGAAAGGGTTTGTCTCACCTAAAAGCCCCAGCTCTGTGGTCAGTACTGCGGGCTCCAACTTCGTATCAAGTTCATCCAGCTCTACAGCATAGAAGTCTATGACCCTGGGCAAGTTGCTTAACCACTTAAACTTCAGTTTCTTTATCCATAAAATAAGAATAATAGTAGTAGCTACCTCTTAGAATTGTGACGTTTAAACAAGTTAATATTTCTAATCCTGCTTAGAACTGTGTGTGGCACATGTAAAGTGCTCAAAAAATCTTAAATCATTATACCACTAATCCACACTAAAAAAGACATTGCAAGCCAGACGCCGTGGCTCACTCCTATAATCCCTGCACTTTGGGAGGCTGAGGCTAGTGAATTACTTAAGGTCAGCAGTTCAAGACCAGCCTGGCCAACATGGTAAAACACTGTCTTTACTAAAAATACAAAAATTAGCCAGGTGTGGTGGTGGGCACCTGTAATCCCAGATACTGGGGAGGCTGAGGTAGGAGAATTGCTTGAAGCTGGGAGGCAGAGGTTGCAGAGAGCCAAGATTACGCCACTGCACTCCAGCCTGGGCAACAGAGCAAAAACTCTATCTCAAAAACGCAAACAAAAAACACTGCCGGTCATGGCTGTCCACTGTTCACCATATTTTGCATGTTCTAGCCTATTTAGTCCTCAAAACACTGATGAAGCAGATAGAAATTTAATTCTCAGTTGAGAAACCTGAGGCTCAGACCAGTTTAAAGTCTTACCAAACTTGCTAATGAGCTGAAATCTGAACCCATGTCTATTTGTCTTCAAAGCCTATGCTCCTCCTACTTCTCCAAGCTGTGTGGCTCCTTCCTGCCTCTGACACAAATAACTACACAGAAATGTGCCGGCGGTGGCTCACGCCTGTAATCCCAGCACTTTGGGAGGCTGAGGTGGGCGGATCACGAAGTCAGGAGTTCAAGACCAGTCCGATGAACATGGTGAAACCCGGTCTCTACAAAAATACAAAAATTAGCCGGACATGGTGGCGCACGCCTGTAGTCCCAGCTACTCAGAAGGCTGAGGCAGGAGAAGCACTTGAACCCGGGTGGTGGAGGTTGCAGTGAGCCAAGATCGTGCCATTGCACTCCAGCCTGGGCAACAGGGCGAGACTCCATCTCAAAAAAAAAAAAAAAAAAAAAAAAGGCTGCTAGCCAATATTTGATGAGCTCTTTACTATGTGCTCAGTCTGATGTCAGTGTTTACTCTCGTTCTACACAGCAATCTTATGGCTAAGTAAAATCATTAATTCCATTTTTCTTATGAGAAAACTGAGGCTTAAACAGTTCAAGTAATATGTCCAGGGATATTTAAGTAAGTGGCAGAGCTGGGGCATGGCTGCAGAGTCTCCCATAATTATTTCATTTAAAAAAAGAAAGAGACAAACAGACTTACCCAACAGCTCTGGGAAACATTTGTACCATCAAATCAGTATGTTCCTTAGAGTTAACATGTTTGTTTTTCCAAGTGGGTAATGTGGTAAGCCACAAAGCACCAATTCTCTTATAACATTAGCAGTGTGTTTGACTTTTAAAAAACAAATTAGAATGTAAGTAGAGTCCTCATTCTCCAGGCCAATGTCATTTTTTTGTTTACAAAAGGGGTACAAAATTAAAATATTGGGGGTGAGGAATAATTATTCAGGTTCGTTGCAAAACAGCAATCACCACCTCATTTTTCTCCACTGCTCGACCAATGTGGTGGGGGTAAACCACCAAGGCCCCCAAGCAAACTTAAAAAGTAGAAACAATTTTGTTTGGGATATCTTTATGTTTGTTTCTACAAGGATTTAACTCAGTTATTTTTCAAGCAAAAACATGAAACATCCCATTTTATTCCAAGTACAACAAATGCTTGAACCTTTACTGTGATTTTCTACTAAGAGCAGTTCAGGGTAAGAAGGAAAAGGAAGAGGACAAAGGGACAAGGGTGAGCCTAAGGAGCAGTAAGACTGGACAGGCAAATAGAGGCTAAAGGACGAAAGGCACAGGTGCAGAAAGTGGGAACTCCAAGGCACAAAGTGGGAGGAAGGGCAAAGGTTTGGTGATCTCTGAATTAGCAGCAACCTCTCGCTGTCCTTGGCTTCAGAACATCCACCAGCCACTGAAATCTTATTCGCTCTTTCATCTGTATTCACTGATCTTCAATGAAATAGTAACAGTGAGGAGGTGCCACATGGTGACGGAGCAGCCATATCTTCAACCTACAGCATCACAGTCAGAACAATCCCATCACTGGATGGTCCCAGTGAAACCCACGTCTCCCTTCTCTCCAGTCACCCTACACCTTTCAAATAAAGCTCAGGACCAAGTTTATCAATACATAATGCTGCCTCATGCAATTACTTACCTCACCTCCTACCTAAAATCTTACACAAGCAGCTCCAAAAAAATTTTCTGCTCTCAAAATGATGTGCGGTACAGCTACTAAGAAGGACTGCACAGACAAATGAGTCGTGGTATGACTGATCGCCTGCCCCCCAGAGCTTCTGTCCAATTAAGCTGGGTGGGCAGAGACGGATGGTACCAAAGGCAGAAGGATACCACCAGGCCTGCAGTCATGGGAAGAAAAGAGACAAGATGGGGATGAAGGCTGCAGCAGCTGTCTAGAAGCAAGCACACACCCAAAGTTGAAATCAAAAGATTTGAGATAATTATAGGTCACTACCAACACCATAGAGTGAACATGTTCCTTCATCCAACAGATACATTTTGTCTTATTTGTAGTCAAAACAAATCAAGTAAAATGTAGAATTCTTCAGGCAGAACAGCAAAACTCCTAACTGCATAATGTGATTAGGACCAAAATAAACCTATGACCCATATAAAAATACTGAAAACATAATCCAAAGAGGAAAGGATGCTATGTGTCATCTGCAAAAAGGAGAAGGCAAATTCACATGTTGTTCTGGACCTAATTTAGAAGGTCTTATTGCCAACAACGATAATAAATTGTGAGCACACTGTCTTCTTTTCATACTGCCTTACCCTCTAATCTATAAATAATAATTTCATATAAGCTGCAACAGGAATGGCAGCAAAAGACACAGTTTCTACTTGCACAAGTCACTTGACCTCTCTAAACCCACATCTCCACCTGTAAAAAGAGATGGTTGCATTGGATGATCCACAAGGCAGAGTCACACTAATCAAATGTCTTCAGTTTTGGAATTCACACTTGATTGGCTCCCTTCGACTCCTGGCCACATCATATCAGAGCTGCCCTTCCCCACCCAGGATCCCATTGCATAGGGGGTTCAGCAGCAGCCAGCCACTGCACAGCAGGACATGCCAGAAACCACAGCTGCTATGGGGTAAGCCCAGCACACATGAAGGACAGGCAGAGGGTGCCTACAAGAGGAATGGCAAGTATGTTCTGCTGGATTTATTTATACTTTACGACCTGTCCACTACCAAAAGAATTCACTGGAGTCTGATATAAAAACACACGTCTGGAAAAAAATCAGATGTATGAAAAACACCAAAAAAACACCCAACATGTACAGAGGGCACTTAAAATGAAGATCAAATTAAAAACTAGAAACTGTATGCATGTTTTCAGTGATCCTTTAGTCACTGGTAGTATGTCTACGCCGATAAGCCTCAGGATAATTTCTTGTATCTAAGTAAGAAATGCCCTCTCCTTCAGGAAGAACACTCATCACAGAGTTTACTAAACTCAACACATAATAGGATCTGTTATAGTTATATTTCAAATAAAAGGAGAAAGAGAAAGTTTTAAATTCCTGCACAAAGGTATGCCAGAAAACAAGACCACAACTTGCTGGCTCTTTGGAGTAGCCAAAGTCTGGAAACTATGCAAATTTCCACTGACAGTAAAATGGATAAATTATAGTATATTCACACAATGGATTAGTATGCAGCAATAAAAATGAACAAACCAGTCATGCAAACAACAACATGGATCAATCTCACCAACACAGTGCTGAGTTAACAGCAATAGCTAACTGATACGATAAGTATACTTTTGGGGGGATTAAAAGTATATTGGGAGGATGACTGAAGATAGCCATCTACCACATAGATTTAAATAGAAGATGAAAAAAAAATCAGAGAAACAGAAATAATAAAATCTTATAATTAAAATGGGCCTTTGATCTTCTCTAGCTGAGCAGCCTCATTTGACAGAGAAGGAAACAGAGTGCGTAGGGAGTTCCAAGGCTCACATGCTCTTAATTCCTAGGTCTGTACCTTTGCCTCATACCTGCTCCTCTCCACAAAATGTTCCAGACTTACATTTCTGCTCTCCCTGATGTAAATGAGGTATACATTTTTAAAAACCATTTTGCACATTTACTCTCTTCTGGGAAAGTTTTTACTTTCCCAGTTTGTTAATTCCATACTCCAACAGGGTAAAGATAGAAACTGATTTAACTCTTCTCATTAGCAATGCCAATTATTTAGGAAGATAACTGTTGAATACTCACTTAAGGACTACTGAGAGATTAAATGCAATTTACCACTCTCGAAGTTTTTAACACTTCAATTACAATCACAACCTGACACAAAATTTAATTTCCATGTTTTGAAATACACCAAACTGACTGATACAATTTCCCTTTCTTTCCCTCTGTCAAAAGTCAATGCCCATGAACTGCTAAAATCTCTTCTTATAGTACGTGAAGGTCAGATTATGTTTACATGCTAATGATTACTCTGAATGAATTACCACTCTTAATCAAACAAGCTCATCTGCCTAACACAGGTTATAAAAGACCTCTGAGGGGGAAAAAAGCACCGCATTAAAACTTTGTTCCCAACATACCATATGTACTTGTAAAGGGAGACTCCGGATTTTTCTTAAGAGCATTAGACTTTTGATCTTTTTAACAGAATTATACCTTACTGCCACAATGAAGAAAGTTTTATGGTTATTTTTTCATACTACTACTGACATAATGAAATCAGGTAAAACCTCATTCATAATGTATTCAAAAGTTATGTTCTCAAGTAATAAGAGCCTCTAGGAAATTCATTACTGACAAGAACTAAAAAAGCTGGAGGTGCGCGCCTACTAGGCTAGTAGCCAACAAGCAACTGGTGACCAGAGTAAAGCAGCTGGGTACAGTGTGTGCTGCGTGCATATATTATGCAAAGAAGTAGAAAGATGTGTCTTTCAAGTTACAGCAAAGCTAATGTTGAGGTTTCCGCCAACTCCCTGACAAGTGTTTCTTTTGCTCCAGTTAGTAGAGGGCGGAGGGGTTAACTTGTAAGAGATGTGGAGTATTCTCTGTCCTAGAGACAGAAATCAGTGAAACAGAGCCAGAGTCACAGCTCCAACAGACAAGGCTACAGCCTCCAACAGACAAGACTACATCATTTAATCTGTAGCTGCAAAACGCCAAACAGGCTCTGAAAGGCTCTGAAATTCCATCAATATTTATTTAGCACCAATTTTGTGTTGAACCTCTAGACCCTATCCGGATTGAAACCTAGAGAAGGATCTGGAATTTACTGAGTTGTCCACGTGCCAGACACTCTGCTAGGCCCGTCAGTATCTGTCACACCTCATTTTTCACCATCACAATCACCCTGCGGGGGAAGAATGATGGGCCATTTCACAAATGGGTAACTGGAGGTTAAGTGACTTGCCCTTAGCAAAAGGTAAACCCAGGTCTACAAGGTTACGGGATACACTCCCTCCACTGTTCCAGCTGACCCTGGGCTATAAGACATCTCCCTGTCCAAGCAGGAAGGAAATCCAACATTTACAATAGAGCAGGAAGTTCTAACACAAAGCAAAGGACACCAGCACTAGGAAGAGACAACGCATCACAGGTGCTGAGCAGGAAAGCTATCACTTCCCACCTGGCAGGCAGGTGGTGGGAGGGACCCTAAAAGAGGGATCACTGGAGCTGGCTTTGGGAAACAAGGTGGCTCTCAACATCTGGCAACTGGTAGACAGGCACAGCAAGCAAAGGAAAAGCTCAGCAAAGGGCCTGCAAAGCAGTAAGGAAGGGGCTGTGGCTGGACCATGTCGGAAGAGATGGAGGATCTAGGTCATCATTGTGAGAAGGCTCAGCATGACCAGAGGCTCCTGAGGCAGGAAGAGCAGCTGGAGCAAAGTGGAGAACTTGGGTATGCCCATGTAGCAACTGTAACTTGGACGCATGAAAGGGGGGTATTGAGAGATTAGAGGTTGGGGCACCAATCAAAGCTAACTAGGAGAAATTAGAATCCTTGCATCAGGAGGTCAGGAAAGCAGGCTTGAAGCAATTTTGTGACTGAAGAAGTAAGTGCTGGAAGAGGAGGGTTTAAGACTAGAGTTCAGTTTTGCAGGCCAGGTGAACGGGAAACAGATACTGTTACCAATCCAAACAGGGCAGGGAAGTCTTGAAGATGCCCAAAACATCCTGATCCAAACCAGCAGAGCAGCATGGAGGATTTGTGTAGGATGGTTCTTCTTCCAAGAAACCAGGACACACTGTGCACAAATCACATCTGGACAAATAGCCACTCATTTCATCGACGTACTTCAATGCAAGGGTAACCCAAGAATTTGTTTATGGTTGGCTCTATGTCTGTCAAACTGACATCATTACAGAACCTCAAATACCATCTATGAGAAGAAAGAAAATGTACACTCGGAAAGAGCACATCATGTCTCTTAGCAATTACCATCTAAATTGTTGAAGTCTCCTGTAAGAATCTTAAAGGGTAAGACAGAGTGGTTTATTTAGTTATGAGTAGCCTCTACAGCAATTTAAGTTGCTGTGGGACTTTGGGTGGCTATTTAGAGTTACTATGCTACTTAGGATCAATATGTTATCCAGAATGGGGGAAAGGTTAAACAAAGAAAAGAAGGGAAATAAATTTCCACTAAGAGAGGGCAGATTTCTGAACCAAGAGAGGTCCAGAAGTGAGCCTCTTCTGGGAACAGACAACCAGTTCAGTCAGAGGGCCTAAGAAATGATGTGGTAATTTCACCACTAAAAGACTAAAATTCCACACAAAAAGGTGCTGAGGGGCTCGAGTCTGTCATGTGGCAAATGTGTAAAAAACATCATCCAAAGTACACTAAGCTTAGACTTCTCTGCTTCCAGCTCTGACCCAGGACAGCAGCTGGGTGGGCAAAGCAACTTTGTGACTGAAGAAGTAAGTGCTGGAAGAAGAGTATTTAAGACTAGAGTTCAGTTTTACAGGCCTCCTGAGTGCACTGACCAGGACTAAATACCAGGGCACAGCAAGGGAGCATTTCAGGCACAGTCCCCACTGAACAGGTGCAAAATCAACCAGGGTTACTGCTGGGTTTTAAGAGTGGCTTCTCAGAAAAACACCCGGAAGAGATCATCTGAAGGCAAGTTAAACACCTATTTTTGTATTAACTAAAGGCAAGAAATTCAGAAAAACGGGGTCACTCATTCCACTCTGGCTCAAAAGAATGGTTTAAACATAAATGATCTAATCGTGAGTTAGATATACCAATCTCTAGAAATTTCGTAATAATTGACTAAGGAAACTGGGGTCAATCGTCAACATTCAGGGGTGAACTCCACGAAGCATGCCACTTACTCCCACAAACATCCCTCTGTCAGTGGCAGAAAGGACTCCGCTTCTCACGCTGGGGGTGGGGTCGGCAGGGGGCTCCCCCAGGGCCCACTGCAGATAGGAGAGCTGCAAGATGAACATGGCACCTCTTACAGGCAAGTCCACCCTCTTCTAACATTTGCAAAGAAAAGTAGCATTTTAACATAAAAACAAATAAAATGCACTATGGGATAGAATGTGAAGTCTAAGTACTTTTGAGGAAAAAAAGGGAGAATTCAAAGAAATTTTCACAAGACTACAGTGGGCAATTTGGAGCTAGACCCAGCTGTTTTGAGGATAGGTGTTGAATTTTCATGGAAAGGTATGGAGTCACTCTTATATTCTCATCAGCCCTTCTTCAACTTAGAAACATTCCTCAACATAAAAAAACACAGTAACAGATTCATCAGAAGCCCGTATTTTTTACCACATTCATATGCCATCAATAACAAGTGCTGCTAATAGCTGTTTTGTCATGTCCTGATCATGCTAGTTCAGCCTTATCAAAATAGCTTGAAACAGTACAACCACAGGAGGGATCAATGTCTGGAGGTCACTTCCACAGGGAAGACAGAAAGACGACTTAACTGTAGAGCCTAGCATTGGGCGAGATGAACAGCACAAAATAAATAATCAACCCAATAATATTGTAGGAAGTTCTTGTCAAAATGTTTTCGAATTGTACTTGGGGCCAAAAGACAATCTTTGTGTCTTAACTTTTACACTTCATTCCAAATACATTTCTTTTCCTAGACTTAGGAAGAGCATGTGGTATCACTTTATACCATGTAACCAGATTCTCTGGGGGTTGTCTTCTATCACATCCATAAAAACAGATTATATTAATTCTCAGAGAGTCATTCCAAGGACCTGGAGGCACTGGGGGCAGGCAAGGCAGAGAAAGGGTATTGCTTGGTGCCCAGGCACTCACTGTCTCTCCTGCAAGATCAGCAAACCCTCAGTCACCTGCCACAGCATCACCCCGGAGCAGACAAAATATCACCATGCATGAATTAGTGGGGATAAAAGAACCGAGGCTCCATGGAGGCCCCCAAATTACAACACCCATAACTTACAAATTAAATGACAGGCCAAGTCATAGTCCCAGTTCAAAGTAGTACGTTTTACTATGTGTTGGGCAATATTTATATATGATACATATATTATCATCATACACCTATTTCTATGCCATCTCATCATCTAAATTATCTCAACTACTGCATAAGGTAAGCACCATTTTACAGCTTAAGGAACTGAAGCTCAGAATGATCAAATGATTTGCACAAAGCTACTAAGCGACACCCAAGCCTAGCTGATCCCAAAGCCCAGGGCCCCACCCTCTGGTTCACCACCCAAGGGCTAACATTTCAGAACCCTCTTCCAGGGCCCCTGAGGAAAACGGCATGCTCCGGGGGTTCCCCAGTGCTGACCCAAAGGGGCTGGCAGCACCTGTCGTGAGAAGGGAGGCTGAACACAAGTCATTTGGGGTACTGGGACCACATCTTACCAGCCCCTGTTTTGCAAGATGCTTTACTAAGGCTGCCAGTGACAAACATCACTAAGAATGAAGAGGATACAGACTACTGGGAAGATCCCAATAGTCTTAAAAACTTTTCCTATTCGCTAAAAAACATTTTTTTCACATGACTTACAGAAATAAAATATTCTAAGTACAGGATTAATTTGAAACTAACATCCTTATCCAAACCCCAAGCTAAATATTTCCTTTTCTGACTGGGACACAACTGGGTGTGGACACGGAATCCAAAACCACTGGATTCTCTCTACCTCCACGGAGCACACGCATTTAGGAGGCAGGGCGGAGGGAGGGAGTTCCAGGCAGGGAAGTGGGAGATGGCTCAGGCAAGCCCAACAGCCTCCCCTAGCTTCAGTGGTCCTGTCTATAAAGGAGGCGCACGGATGGCCATGACCTGACAAGCTCCCGAAAGCCCCTCTCCTCCCTGGTTCTCTGTGATCAGTGAGACGCTACAAGGAGGGGACCAGAGGATC
The DNA here is from genome assembly GCF_047675955.1 of Chlorocebus sabaeus. Lineage (NCBI taxonomy): Eukaryota > Metazoa > Chordata > Mammalia > Primates > Cercopithecidae > Chlorocebus > Chlorocebus sabaeus. The sequence goes on along the minus strand of NC_132929.1, from coordinate 38,080,916 downwards.
AAGCTGGGCCGTTCTAAGCAGCGCATGTGCATTCCAGGCAAGCCATGCCGAGGATAGGAGCGGGGATGACCCTCCCACCCACACTGCGGTGTCAGAAGTTCAATCTCAAGGCTGGACCGCTATTTGGAATCTAGATTCTGCTAGAAGACACCTTGCAAGTTTGCTAAGTCAAACAGATTTGAGATGCCAGTTGGGTATGTTTTTATTATCACACAATAAACACTTAGAAAGTAACAGAAATAGAGCTCAATCAATGGAATAACCTGAAACAAATGCTGTTAGCCACGACTAAACAAACAGGCTCTACTAGCAAACTACAGTATTAACATACAAAGGTAATTTCTCAAAAAAAAAAAAAAGACATTTTTCAGAAAATAAGCCAATCTATTTTTACGAAGCAGCTACTCCAAGATCCTGAACCACTCCAAAGCCATCACAGTCAGAATGTCCAGTACACGCAGACAGGAAGCATAGGGTAATGATCACAGATCTTAGAGCCAAATCACCTTGGTCCAACTCCTGGCTTATGGGATCCTAAGCAGCTTACTTCAAATTTCTATAGTTTAGTTTATCTGTAAAATGGAGATAAAAACAGGACCTACCTCATAGGAATGTTAGGAAGCTAAATAAGTAAAACACTAAGATTACAGGCTGGCTTATAGTAAATTCATCCACATAAATGTAACTCTTACTAACACATGTATATACGAAAACACCAAAAATACTGATTAGGAGTAATTGATTATTATTCTATTCACAAGAGGAAGAGATTAAACAGTGGCTAGCAGAGACCTCCACTGCTCCTAAAAGTAATATTTTACACACACACACACACACACACACACACACACACACACAATCTAAATAGAAAAACATGATTCTAAATGCTGTACTAAAAAATCAACTGAAAAGTTTGGCCCATATTTTCCAAAATAATTTAAGATCTAAGTTATGAAAATTTTACCTAATTTTTTCATTCATTCCAGCGTATTACCTTTTTTATTTGATAAATCGTATTTCTCTAAATTTCTTTTCAACTTGATAGAAAGTTTGGTCATTTTTATTTCAAACTGTCCAAAGTTTTTTGAAAAGAAAACTTTGTTTCAAAAATCATCTATAGGGCTTTGGCCAGGCGCAGTGGCTCACACCTGTAATCCCAGCACTTTGGGAGGCCAAGGAGGGTGGATCACAAGGTCAGGAGTTCGAGATCAGCCTGGCCAAGATGGTGAAACCCTGTCTCTACTAAAAATACAAAAATTAGCTGGGCTTGGCGACACGCACCTGTAGTCCTAACTACCCAGGAGGCCAAGGCAGGAGAATCACTTGAACCCGAGAGGTGAAGGTTGCAGTGAGTCGAGATCACACCACTGCACTCCAGCCTGGGCGACAAGAGAGAAACTCTGTCTTTTAAAAAAAAAAAAAATCATCTATAGGGCTTAAATATTCAATCATCCAGAAGGAAACATCATATATGGAAGCCTCTTGGTGATTCCAGAATATATACAGAAAAGCCCAAAAACCCATAAACAAAAAAAAACCTTGAAATTTCACCAATGATAACAAGTAAATAGTCTATATACCAAAAAGTATGCAAAGTACTATAAAATAAAGAATATCTCACATGTAGTTATGAATCTCGTTCTCAGGTATGGAATGTGGGATTTGACTCCTTAGAGTAATACTCCATACATCTTCCTCAGAAGACAAAAGGGCAAAACTGTGCACTGAACAGCTTGTTCAAGACATCTGCGCTCATCCTGCCCAGTACTGCCTACCATTCTAGGGAAGACAACTCAATTGCTTACTAAGCATGCCACATTTTATTATGCTTCAATTACACAGTTCCTCTGATCAATCATGTTAGCATTTAATTACCATGCAATTAACTCACTGCACTAACTCAAGCTCATGGGCATTTCTGCTTTGGCCACAGAAATCAGAGTTGATATCTGAAGCCCACCCTGCATTTTACCCCACCCACCTGTGCTCTGCCTCCCAGGCACTTGCCTGGGTTATGATTATGAAATTTACACAGACTAGCAATTATTCTCCAAACTCAGTCAAAGCTGCCCAAAGAAGGACCAGCCTCAGGACAAGGGACTCACAGTATAAACATCCCTATTTGATGGAGACTCGGTAGTGGGAGGTGGGCAACTGAGTCTCAATGAGATGACCAGTTACCAGACTTTGGTATTCCATAGCAGAATACCCCCAACCTTTCCCAAATTGTGCTGACTGATAAACTTCGTCTTGAGAAACCAGCCTTGAACCATGATCTCATTAAAAAACAGACATTTCAACACCTAAGAAGTAAAAAGAACAGTATCTTTTAATAAAAAGCAATTATCTGAGCACATTTATCTCAGAAACGTGATCCTTCTTTTTCTCCTTCTGATTTTATACCAATTCCTAGATCAATTCTTTGGGGAAAATGAGATTAAATAATCTTAAAATCATTTCTAATCCTTACATCAGCTGATCAAAGTTCAGCAAGTGTTTTTAAGCTAAAAAGAAGTGAAGATATTTATCATCTGTCACCAGTGAATACAACAAATATCTTGTCATTCACTTCACATATGCTGAAATGACAGATATACACAAGCAAAAATAAAAAATAAAAATTAGGGCGGAGGAAAAGGAAGCATTCTGCTTTCCTGGTAAAATTTCTAGGAAGATTAATATCCTGTGTGAATGCCATGCTGCTCACACATGATTTTGAAAAGATCGTTTTCTGCTTTAAGACAAGACTGGAATCAGCTGTTTTGACTTGGGGCCCTAGAGTGTAACTCTCAAGTTGCTTAGTTATTTATAACTTCAGAGCAATGCCTGCTTCTGCCATATCAAAGTATGCAAGACCCTAGGGAAAGGTCAGAAGACAATGTTGCTTGTTTCAAACACACTGGCAATTTAAAACTCCCCCAACCTCAATGGGAGAGCTTTCATATTGGGAATGCTCCAGAAACAAACTAAAAGATCTCCTGGCAGGAGGGCTCTCATCTTTGCCAGGTTCAGCACAGTTCCTAGGAATTCCAAATGTTAATCTGAAGAGCTGGAATCCAGGCTGGTGTTTGTAATACCACCCATGTGACTACCTCATGCAGATATGCATTTGCTCAATAAATATTTGCTGAACATTTCCTGTTTGGAAGGCACCATAGCAGAGTCTCCTCACTCTCTGCCCCTCACCACACCCAAAAAACGCCTGACCCAGTCCAGTTTCCCAGAGGGTAGCCTAAACCCTCATACCAGCAGCCACTAGATAATGTGCTATAACCACTGCCACACTCTTGGAACCTGCAACACACAAATGATTTCAGAGGACAGAGAGGTCCCTTCCTCCTGGAGATATCAGAGTTTCCTGGATTTGTGCTGGGCTTTTAGAGAAAGACATAAGAGAGAAAGTAACAGGAAACTTGTACTCCCAGAACGTACTCCATTCGGGCCAGATCTTTATGAGTCTTATTCAAAATTGTTTTCCCCACGTCTAGAACAATGCCTGCCAAAAAGTAAATGCTCTCTTGATATTAGTTCCATAAATAGAAGAAAGGAAAGAATGATCTTAGACCTGGCATTGACTTCGCCATCACGTAACTAGCCTCAAGTCATGGAGGTTCAATGACATTTGGCTAATGTTAAGTTCAGGCTACCCAAAGAGGCAGACACTCCCCTTCCCCTTCCTCCACCTATCATAGAGGCAGACAAGGTCAAAAATGATGTTACAGATTAAGTTTAGGGAGAACTTACTTCCTCCTTCCTCATGTATCAGTTGTAAATTCCTTAATTTGCTCCCTACAGATGTCACAAATCAATCCTTAACCAAGCACGGGGAAGAGGGAGATTGACTTGAAATTTCACCTATTTGTGCATAAGACAGAGCCAACATTGTAGTTCTGAGAAGTCCAGGAAACACTCCAGCCTGAGGCTACCAGATAAATTACAGAGCTGTGCACGGATCTACTCCTGCAGACCCCAATTAGAGGGCAGGTGGGCTCCAGTGGGCAGAAACTCAGGACAGGAACTTTGGAAGAACACTGGCTAAATAGAAGGATTCCTTGCTTACTAACATGACACCAGGACTTCCTAGTACATTTTAAAATAGGTTTAAATCAATGTAAGCCAGATTTAAGACAACTCTTCACGAGCACAGTGTGTAAGCTAAAGTAAGATTTGCTTGCAAAATAAGAGGAAGACGAGGACAAGGTGGGAGAACAAAAGTATCCTCTGAAGGTACCAGTAAGAAACATGTTTTTGGTCAGGCGCAGTGGCTCATGCCTGTAATCCCAGCACTTTGGGAGGCCAAGGTGGGCGGATCACAAGGTCAGGAGTTCGAGACCAGCCTGGCCAACATGGTGAAACCCCCGTGTCTACTAAAAATACAAAAAATTAGCTAGGCATAGTGGCAGGCTCCTGTAATCCCAGCTACTCAGGAGGCTGAGGCAGGAGAATCGCTTGAACCTGGGAGGAAGAGGTTGCAGTGAGCCGAGATCACGCCACTATACTCCAGTCTGGGGAACAGAGTGAGACTCTGTCTCAAAAAAAAAAAAGAAACACATTTTTGTATTTTAATGTTATTACCCAACAAAAAAGTGAGCAGTGGGGCAGAGTTTAGAATGGCCCAGAGTCACACTCACACACACCCCACCAACTACTTTCTGTTACCCTTTCTTCCTATTACTCTCTCAGCACTTAGCACTCTGGCTCCTCCCTTGCGCTGATAACAATAAATAAATAGCCTAATGGAACTACTGGAAGTTTTACCTAAAGTCTACGATCCATTTCAAGATAATTCTTATATATGGTGTAACCTAAGGATCAAGGTTCATTTTTTTCCATTATGTTTACCCAACTGTTTTAGCATCACTTGTTGAAAAGCCCATCCATTCTCCATTGAATTACATTGGCCTCTTTGATGAAATTCTGTTGATCATACATGTGTGGGTCTATCTCTGGACTCTGTTCTGTTCCATCCATCTAATATGTCTGCCCTTACATGAACACCTCACTGTCTTGCTTTCCATAGCTTTGAAGTAAGCCCTCCAACTATGTTCTTTTCCAAAACTAATTTGGCTACTCTGAGCCCTTTGCATTTCCATGTAAATTTTAGAATCAGCTTGCTGATTTATTAAAACAAACACATACACCCCCCCCTTCTGGGATTCTGAATAAGAATGTAATGGACCTACAGATCAATTTGGGGAGATGACATCTTAACAATGTTGAGTCTTCTAATCCATAAAAACGGTATCTGTTTCCTTTTATTTGAGAGACCTATCAGAGTTCAACAAGAACAACAAAATCTAGAGCTACTACCTGTGTGTCAAGAAGGGAGGAGTTGCTAGAAAACAGCAAATCTCTGCAAAATAACTTACAATTCTACACAGTTCTTTCATGAACCTTACAGGTAACTGATTCCACTGATTTTTTTAATAGGCTCAAAAAAGCACAGATGAAGAAACAGGCAGATTTGGCGCCCAAATCCTGGTACTCTTTTTTCTACTTCAGATTCCAGAGTCTTTGATACTGTACAGTTCACTGAAAACTAAGAATCAAAGGGAGGCTGGCAGGAGAGAGAAAAACAACTGGGGAAGGGGTGTGAGCCCAGCTCCAGGACCTGCTCCCAGAAGCTAAGTGAGGTTTCCAGGTTCTCGGACAAGCTCACAGAACAGAGAGGAATGAGAAGAAACCAATAAAGATGATGAAAAATTCAGAACAGGACAATATCCTTCTAGAAAGGCCACAAGCTGGCAAAAAACCAAGAGAGGAAATGGGGCAGGCATACTGCAGGAGGTCCACAGAGCACAGCCAAGGGCAGACACATGGCCACCAAGATGCCTGGGAATTTCCAAGAAGAGACAGGTTAAAGAGCAAGGCAGGCATTGTTATTTCCTTTTCACACCACAGAAGGAAAATCACTTCCCTAAGCAGCTTTAATAGACTGTGGCAGTGAGTGAATCACTAATCACTTAAGAAGGCTCTCTGTGTATAAAGCACACATGGGTTAAACGGAGAAATCAGCGCTAAAAGTTGCAGGAAGTGGAGGATTCAAGCTCAGGGTAGAATAATTACACAGCACACACAAAGATGTGGAGAAGGCCTACTGATCCCAGGTGTTTGCACGTGGTTAGTTCAGATCTTACTGCTGGTGACACAGGACTGAGGGTCACTTCCTAGGAGGGTCGGTTCATTGGTTTCACTGAGTGACTTTTATTCTCTTTTTATTTTTCTATATTTACAGGTTATCTACCGTGAACACATATTACTTTTATAATAAAGAACAACAGATGTACATATATTTTAATGGCTATAAAGGGAACTTGTTAACTGCGTTGTAGGAGAGTTTGAAATCTGGCCACATAAATCCAGGCACTATGACTCAGAGTGGCCAGGCCATAAGGCACAAACCACCTGGCCTTGGAAGAGGGGGTGGCTAATAAAGCAGTATTTGAAAACGCAGCAAACGGAACTGTGAAGTCAATTCTTCCAGGCTTCACAAAGCTGTTTTCCTCCAACCTACCTCTGGGCTCTTTAACCGCCATAAGGAAAGGACTCAACTCAAAGTTGTTACCAAACAATACAAGAGCAAGGAAGGGAGACACAGGTGATATGAAAACAGAGAAGCCCAAGACCAACTATCACCGGGCCTTTCTATCTCACACTCACTTGCATTTTTGCAAGTGGCAGTTCTCATAACCTGCCTGTGTGCGTTCAAATTCCATCTCCAAATCTGGATGCAGAACCAGATGACGCCCCTGTCTCCTCTCCCCGAGCCAGGCCAGAAGCCAAGCACAGATGATACATCATGAGTCTTTATGGATCAATACCGTCATGATTACCAGCTTTGGAATCAAGAGTACCGATGATTTCTGTCTGAAACTCACCATTTAAAGGGACCCCTCGTATCACCAGGCCCAGTGCTTTGGCAACAAACCTGACGCCTGTAGCCTAGAGCAGCGTGTCCCAGGTCAGGCACCAGGCAGCTGCACAGGCTTGACACCCTGGCTGACTCCCCTCCCACTGCTTGTCCTATCTGTCACAAAGACATTCTTCCTCCTTAGAACTTTTAAAACCCCAAAACTAAACTAATATCCTCACAAAAGGAAGTCGGCAGTTCAAACCTTTATTTTCTGGCAACTCCATGTTTTGAAAGCATTTGAGAAAAGCTGTCAAATACAGTAAATTCAAGCTACCGTGCCTCTCCCTAGAAAAAAAACAATGCATATTTTGTTTTAAAATGAAAACACAAAGGGAGCAGCAGCATGTCAAGGAGAATAAGCCCCACAATTCTGAAAGCTTCCTTCAGTTAAAGAAAGTTGTGGCAATGCCTTCCAACCATCCATGCATTAGACAGGCATATTCTTAAAGGAAGAGCCACCTGTGACTAGTTCTCCTATGGGGCCCATCACAGGCTTAGGACAAAGAGAGCGAGGAAGGTCACGAAGCCACATCACATGCAGTGGTATCCAACCCACTGATACCAGGGTGCCCAAACTACATCTTAATTGGCTTTCAGCTAGAATCTTGCTATCTGACCCTCCATGGAAACGATGCCCATTCATTAGTTCCCTACCTTGGAAATAATCATCTCAAAGATCAGGCATAAGGCTTATACGATTCTTCAAAATACACACTTAAAAATGATATAAAAAACATGAAAAGCTCAATGAGCCTCCATTAGTCACGGCATGTAATCATCTACCACCTTCAAATCCTGCTGATATAACTATATCCAATTAAAGAAAAAACAACATCCAAAGGTTCTGTCACATCAGTGTGGATGGGTCCCTCTAATTGTGACTATTCCTTTCCAAGAAATATCTGTCAGTCGCTTCTGAAATCCAGATATTCTGCACCACAGCAGGTGGTCTTACTATTCAAAGTGTGACAGAATCATGAAAAGCCCTAACCAAGAATTAAGGTTTTCCCAGGGCAATGTGAGTGCAAGCTTCATTTTTTGAGAGCCAAACAACTAAGTGTATCCTGCAACCTCGTGGGAGGGTCACTCTTTTGGCACAAGTCTATCAAGGATGAAATTGATGGGGGTTCTCAATGGCCAGTCACGGACATCCACCCCAGCCCTGCCTTTGGCCTCAGCTGGAGGCTTGAGAAATTCAGGCAAAGAGAGACACACGTGGCCTACTCAGGAGAAATAGGAACAAAAAGGACTTGTATAGCCCTGATGCCAACAGATGACCCAATCCACTTCTTTTGGCCAAGTAGAAGCAAGGAGTAGAGATAAAAGTTCCTCCTTTTCTTAAACAATGAACAGAAGGAGGCTTACCTGTCCCAGGCTCCTTCAGCCTTCTGAGAAAGGTCATTTATCTGTTTGCTCAATGAGATGGTCCATAACATGCCCCATGGCGCATTGCACATTTAAGCAGAATATTTCTAAGCTCCAAAACTTGCACAAGATGCGTTTTTCAGTGGCACTATTTGTGAGAAACAGAAGTGCCCTGGCAGGACTTCAAGCCCCCTTAGGTTACCAAATTCTAAACAAACAAAAACTGTGTTGCTGCAGGGACTGTGGTGGGGCCTGCACACTCAGAAAAGATGGCCAAGAGCAGCCTGGGAGAATTGTCTTGAAACAATACTATCTTTCTTCTGCATCTTTAACTGCTCAAGAAGAGTATGCATATTAAATAGCAGGAAAAAGTTGCTCAATTGAGGCAAAAATTCCTTTCCTAACAGGCTCCCTCAAGAAGGAATTTCACATTGTGCCCAACTCCAAGTGGGCATTGATGTCACTTCAGATTGTCACAGCAGATATTTGGGTCTTTCTCAGCCACTTCTGACAGAATTCTGCTTAACGAAATCTTTCTTCCCTTGCCTCCATTTACATTTGCCTACTATAAGCCTGGCTTTGTCTAGACACCAAGGGTCCAAAGGCCAGTTAGACTCTGCCTGACCCATCCGGAACCTACTTTAAACATTCTAATCCACTGCAAAGGTGTCTTCTTGTTTTGCGGTATGGAGGCCAGCCACAATGCCTCCCTATATACTGAGCACACTGGAGACAATGACTATTTATTTGTTCCTTAGCAATCAAAGTTCTGTGGAGCCATTTGGGCCAGAAAAGCCCGGCTGCATTCATTTTATTTATTTATTTATTTATTTATTTATTTATTTATTGAGATGGAGTCACATTCTTTTCACCCAGGCTGGAGTGCAGTGGTGCAATCTCGGCTCACTGCAACCTCCACCTCCTGGGTTCAAGCAATTCTCCTGCCTCAGCCTCCTGAGCAGCTGGGACTACAGGCATGCACCACCACGCCCGGCTAATTTTTCTATTTTTTAGTAGAGACGGCGTTTCACCATGTTGGCCAGGCTGGTCGTGATCTCCTGACCTCGGGTGATCCGCCCGCCTCAGCCTCCCAAAGTGCTGGGATCACAGGTGTGAGCCACCGCACCCGGCCTACATTCATTTTAAACAGAAGAAAATCACCAACGCCCACCATCTGTCTTGGACCTTCACTCCTCCTCCCTCACCTGAATTGTAATTTTGAACGATTTTTTTTTCCCCCCCAAAGGAACTTTGCAGCCAGGCACGGTGGCTTATGCCTGTAATCCCACCACTTTGGGAAGCTGAGGTGGGCGGATCACCTGAGGTCAGGAGTTCGAGACCAGCCTGACCAACATGGGAACACTCTGTCTCTACTAAAAATACAAAATTAGCCGGGAGTGGTGGCACATGTCTGTAATCTCAGCTACTCCGGAGGCTGAGGCAGGAGAATTGCTTGAACCCGTGAGGCAGAGGTTGTGGTGAGCCAAGATCATGCCATCGCACTCCAGCCTGGGCAACAACAGCGAAACTCCGTCTCAAAAAGAAAAGAAACCTTGCTAATTTAAGGACTGGTAAACTGTGGCAAACTACATTCATCAGTTGGCATGTTGACCCTGCCTCCTTTTCCCCCAGTTTTAAAACACGTTTGCTTAAAAGAGGCTTGGTTTCAAGCCATATCCAGGCCATTTCTCTATCCATTTTATTTTTTTGGAGACACTGTGTCACCCAGGCAGCTCACTGCAACCTCTGCCTCCTGGGCTCTAGCGATCCTCCCTCCTCAGTCTCCCGAGTAGCTGGGACTACAGGCAAGCACCACCATGCCTGGCTAATTTTCATATTTTTTGGTAGACACAGGGTTTTGCCATGTTGCCCAGGCTGATCTTGGACTCCTGAGCTCAAGCGATGTTCCCACCTCAGCCTCCCAAAGTGCTGGGATTATAGGCGTGCGCCCCTCTGGTCAATGTTTTGTAATAAATAAAAATAATGTCCCAGGGAGCAGAAAGAACAGATTGAAAATATAAACACGGCCTAGAAAAAAAAATTCTCTGTCATCAAGTTTATTCCTAGAGACTTTCATCAAGTCCACACAGCAAGTCTTTGATTCTGTCATTAAGACGCACAGTGGCAAAAACGGTATCTTCTTGGTCTTTCACTAGTCATTAAGTCAGCAATGACTTTAGACTCTCCACATTGCACTCACTGACCTCTACTCTGTTTAACAATAACAATAACCCCTGTACAGACAGCTCTCCTCAGAGTGGTCAATTCCTTTAATAGTTTTGCCAAATTCCTTTTAATAGTTTATGTACACAGACTCTCCCATTCCTAAAATGTAATGAATTGGTGACTGATTAGTATTTATATACCAAAAGAACTATAAGGGAAAAAAAAATCCTCCTGGGAGGCAAATTTTGTGGGAAAGATATCCCACCAGATACTGCGGGTCAGCTGATACGTGGATGTACCTCACTTTCCTGGGACAGACACTGGAATATCATCAGACTTATGGCTACCCCAGTTCTCTAGAACACACCCACCCATACAGAAGCATATTATTTTAAAATATCCCTTGGCAAATGAAGAGACTATAAAATGTTTAGGGTCAGCCTTTGCAGGATCTAACCATTCAGAATCATAAAGAGATACTTAGCAAATTCAGGTTCAGTAAGAACCAGGCTATTTACTTCAGAATTTAAAAATCGAATTCTTATTTATATTTTTAACAGGTATCAAATTCCAGACTTTTTTTTTTTTTTTTTTTTTTTTTTGAGGCAGGGTCTCATTCTGTCACCCAGGCTGGAGTGCAGTGGCATGATCACGGCTAATTTTTGTACTTTTTGTACCAAAAGTTTCACCATGTTACCCAGGCTGGTCTCGAACTCCTGAGCTCAAGCGACCTGCCCACCTTGGCCTCCCAAAGTGCTGAGATTACAGGTGTGAGCCACCACACCCGGCCAAATTTCACACTTTAAATCTCTCAAGACAGGAAGCATGGGCCTTTCCTTAGCTTTAAAACAGCAAACCAAAAACTGTCCATGCTTGGTTAGCAACATGGGGAAGCCAGAATGCTATATAACAGAAAAGCACCCACAACCACACCACGGAAAAAAGGAACCAGATGAGCAATGGAAATCATCCTTCTTTAAAAATTTTATAGCTATAAATGTATCTTCTCAAATATGAATTGCTTAAAGTTCTACTAAAACCGAATGTAGACTCTCTCAGCACAAAACCATCCTCAGGGGGAAAAAGATCATATTGCATCTAGGCCTTTGCTATCACTGAGTCATTTGTGGCTAACTCAGTGCTCGGTGGCCACGCTTTTAGGAAAGAGCTCTGAGAAATGATTTTCACAATTACCAACAAAAATGTCTGCTAGAGTAGGAAATGGGATTCTTCCCACACAGAGGAAGCAGGCGTCCTACATCCATTGGAGGGCAAGGAGCAACTGCTGCAGTTCCAGAAGGAGTGCAGGAAAGTACCCCTGGGGAAACAAATCACCTAGACAGGATCTAACTAAGGGTCCATCCACTTAGCCTAACTGCATTTCACCTCCACAGATTTAAACTTCTGGATTCAAGTACTCCAATTTCCGATAGAAAATGAAGTGACTCTCACATGTTGCCCCAGATATTTTGGGGAGGAAGGAATGGAGAAAACACAAGTCCATATGTAGAGTATACTGGGAGCTCTCAATCATCAGCCCCACTCATTCATTCACTCCCTCAGCGAACATTTATTGAATCCCTGCTATGTATTAAGTATACCCTCTTAGACACAGGGGATGCAGCTATGAATAAAAAGGGCCTCATTCCCACGGGTGTCAGAAATGTCAACAAAAAAATTCCAACACACAGGGCAAGTGCAATCACAGTCACACGTGTAAGGGAAAGGCATAATCCAGAGGAGGAGGAAATTACCTCCATCTGAGGGGAGGGAGGCACAACCGGAGACTACTGAACACCACCAGGAGCAGAGGTCTGTGTTCTGCCTGTGTACATGCAAAAAAGGTAGAACACAAATACTACTATCTGCCTACAGAACACAGTTCATTTTACAAATTAAGTATATTTAAATGAACCCCATTGTTGTGTGTAAAATGGACAACAGAAGGCAAAGCAACTTAGAAGTTGGTCGCGATCTGTAACAGAGATGATCCACATTATAATTTTTTAAAATTGGATCTATGCAGATGTTGGCCCAGTTCTCAGGAGCACAGGCATTGGTAAACCAGAGCCATCAATGCATAGGGTCCATGTTCCATTTCCAGGAACAATCAGGCACTGATCACACCACATGCCATATTGGAGCAGGGCTTCTCCATCCTTTAAACAGCAGGTTCTGATGCAAAAAGGCTGGTGGAATCTGGGCATTTGCATTCCTGATAAGCTCCCAGAAGATGGGAAGCTGCTGGGCCATGGCCCACACTCTGCAAAGTGTGGGTGAGGAAGGTAGACAGTGTTGAGTCCTGACACCCATCCTAGTCGGGGCGGGGGAGGGGGGAGGGCTCTTTTACAATACACATTCCAATCCTTATCTAAAAGGGAATCTCTAGGAGATGTGATTCCCTATAATTTCTTTTTAAGTTGTACGCGTGATGCTGAGGCACAGCCAACCTTGTGAACTATGTTCGAGTAGGCCTTTTGAGAAGTAAATCTTCTCTGGGCATGCCTCACTCCAGGAAATGAGCTGCTTCTCTTTGTAGATAGGTAAGAACCAGCAGCTTCCAGAGATCCATGGGAACAGTGAGTCAGAAAGAGGAGGCCCAGCAAAGCTGGCCAGACTGGTCACTTCCACCAAGTGAAGCCTGGAATCACAGCCTCTGCAGGCTGACATCTGGCAGAGAATCCATCCTGACCCTTTCCATCCACTATAATTGCTTTCCAAAGCTAGTGCTTAGATCATGATCATCATCTGTTTAGCTTCATAAAAACCACACAAAGAAGATAAACAGAAGGTTTTGGGTTTTTGTTTTGTTTTTTTGTTTTTTTTGTTTTTTTTGTTTTTTTTTTTTTTGGCCTAGAACTTACAGATAAGGGGTCATCCATGATGAAAGACTGGAAAGAAGCCAAAAGGCAACATGCAATTAGGCAACTTCCGCCTCCAGGCTCCCATCTTTAAAGGGCTCTGTGGCCACACCCCACCTTGCTGCAAAGTACAATTTTGTTAATAAAAGGGATGAAGTGGAATGTGGCCCTTTAGGGCTTTTACACACAAACTGTGTCTGGAAAAAGGATAATAGAAGTCTACCCTCTCCAGGTAGAATAGGTGATAGGCCTGGGCCCATCTGAAATACCAGCATTTCAAATTTTCCTACAACTACTTTTCATTTAACAAGGCACGTCAAAAAATTCTGTTCCATGTGTTCAGCCTCTTGCTCCCAATTTCTACCCCGTCATTAAAAGTCATTCTTTCCCCTGCTTATGGCATGTTTAGCTGACAGAGGGCAGGACAACTTTTCAACAGGGAGGTCCCACTCCACCCCAATCTTGGAAATGCCATTCCCATGAGAGGCTTTCCTAAGTTTGGTTTCAGAAGTGTCACAGTTGGGGTCAAGAGGCAGGGTCATGTTCTCTCCCTCTCTAGTGGCATTCTCTCTGGGGAGAAAGATCCTAGACTTTCTCAACCATCAGTGGATCACTCAAAGCAAAAACAAAAAGCAGCAGCAACTTACAATTCCTACCACATGTATCACGTTCATCTCTCTATTCTTAGGTCCTAGGAGGGTCACTGTATAAAGGAATGAATGACTAGATAAATGACTGGAAATAACAGGATGAACATCCTGTCCTGCAGGAGTTCCATTTTCTAGCCAGGAGACTGAGAAGGCATTGCACGGTGGAACTGCAAGTGCAGTGAAGGAACTCCAGGCTCAGGGGCCCAGGGTGGCACAGCTAGGAGGTGGTAAAAGCTGCCTTTGGGCCTGGGTCTTCCAGTTCCACATCAGTGCATCTTTCTCCTTTACCCAGCATTGCCTTCTCGGTAACAGAAGCAAACAGTGTTCCGGGAACAGAGAAAAAGGAGGGCAGAGTGGGGAGCGGGCAGCATCTGCATCAAGCCTGGAGGAGCCAAGCAGGCTGGCAGTAAGAGACAGCGTCACAGTCCAGCTGTAGCAAGGGGGCTGCTTAGAATCCTCTGACCACTTCCCAGCACCAAATGAAAGCATAGTGGGAGCAGGGCACACGCAACAATGTCTTCTAAAATAAATGTCTTTTTTTCCTCTTCCTTTAAAAAAAATATTTAGCCTTGACTTACAGAGCTGGAAAGAGGCATAAGCCTATGATATGCAAGAAATATGAACAGAGATTTTATCTTTCAACTAAAGCATGGGGGAGTGAAGAGTTAAAAGTTACGGATAATTTAATCACATCTGGGGAAACATGACTCTTGAAACAAAGAATCACCCAGAAAATCTCCTCTGGGGCCTGAACTTCTGCCATTAATGATTTTTCCTTCTTAAGGGAAAAAAGGTTAACAAAGTATAGCCATTTTTCTAAATAGGGTCACACAGCCCTTTCCCAAGCAGATATCTGCTTGGAGGAGAATTAACACCACATACAAATCCCTGGCCTGAATGCAAATCTCCCTAATCTACTTCGGGAGAGGCTCACGCCTTTGTTTAAAGCCCCAGCCAGCTGAGGTCCAGCCATAAGCAGAGATGGTAATTGAATTTTGTCAAGGGTCCACTGCCCTCAGCCTAGGGAAAGTCATCCTTGAGTGAAGGTTGGAGGCCCTGGAGCCCCCTTGGCTATGCCCACCCAAACTGAGGCAAACCACGGGCTTGGGGCACTTGGATAATTGAAGACGTGAAAAGCACTGAAGATAAAAATTCACATGAAAACTACCACAGCCAGTCTCCGGCATGGCTTCCTCCCAGTTGTCTTCTTGAGAATAAAAGAATCCTAGGATCACCCAAAGGGGGGCTGCATCCATAATTTTGACAGATCTAAAACAACTCTTCATCAGCAGTGTCCTCCCTTGAGACAAGGAGATTGTTATTTACTTACCTAAGGGGCAGCCTCCGCCGGGCATGGTGGCTCACACCTGTAATCCCAGCACTTTGGGAGGTCGAGGTGGGTGAATCACCTGAGGTCAGGAGTTCGAGACCAGCCTGACCAACATGGTGAAACCCTGTTTCTACTAAAAATACAAAAACTACCCAGGAACGGTGGTGTATGCCTATAGTCCCAGCTACTCAGGAGGCTAAGGCAGGAGAATTGCTTGAACCTGGAAGGCGGAAGCTGTAGCGAGCCAAGACTGTGCCCCTGCACTCCAGCCTGGGTGACAACTCTTCCTGGGAGGAGTTTGAGATTCCATCTCAAAAAAAATAAAATAAAAGCGAAGCAGGGTGGGGCAGGGGAACCTCTACGGTGTTGGGCCAGCGTCCTATGTGGGAGAGCATAAAGGCTGAGTGGATTTGGGGGACCTTTTGTAACGAAAGCTTAGAACAGACACTCCTGACAATAATCTGCTCAAACTCATCCTATACTCAATTGTAATCATACAACAGCAAGGGGAGGAAAGGACCTTATGAGTGATTACGAGCCAGGCATGCGTGTTGTTTAACACCCACCGCACAACAAACCTACAGGGGTGGGTATGTCACCAGTGTTTGACACGTGAGGAAACTGAGGCCCAGAAGCTTCATCATAGCTGGCCTGTAGTCAGAGCCATTAGGTGGGAGAGGCAGGATTTGAACTCAGTTCCTGCAACAAGCACACGGAGCATGGCTCTGCTGTTTCTGACTCAATTTCAGACCATCAGAGGAAAGCTCACTCGTACTTGCTCAGTTTCCAGTGCAGCAGCTGGCAGACAGCTGTTCTGGGACCAGACTTCCCAGATCATGATTTACGCCCATCATCTGTCTCTCCATGAACCATGAACATCCAACCCAGCATCCCCAAAGAAGGCCGGAGGGAACACAAATGCAATTAGTGAGTTCCAGATTTTCAATCCTTCTAATACTTCCACCCCTAACAGGAAGGCCACAACAACACTCCGAGTCCTCAAATGTCAGTGACAGCAGGAAGAGTGGCCAGAACGTCCTGGGCTACCCCACTTTTCCAAAGCAGCATTGAAAATCCTCCTTCAAGGACTATTAGAGACACAAGGATTTACCAAGACTTTTCTGATATGGAATTCTGTGGAATCTGTTATGTAGAATTCTGTGATTACTCAAATTCTACCATAACAAAAGGCAATTATTTGGAATAAATGAATGGGAAATAAAAACTTATACACTTTATTTTATAAATTTCACAGTTTGAGACATTCTGAATCTATGGGGGGAAAGTTTTGGGAAAAAAACACAAAAGGAAACTGACATTATTTTAAAAACAGACTATCTCTAGACATTGGGATTATTGGAACAGTTTTTTTTTTTTCTTTTTGAGACAGAGTCTTGCTCTGTCGCCCAGGGACGCGATCTCGGCTCACTGCAACTTCTGCCTCCCAGGTTCAGGCAATTCTCACTTCAGCCTCGGAGTAGCTGAGATTACAGGCACTCACCACCACACCCAGTTAATTTTTTTGTATTTTTAGTAGTGATGGGGTTTCACCATGTTAGCCAGGACGCTCTCGATCTCCTGACCTTGTGATCCACCTGCCTCGGCCTCCCAAAGTGCTGGGATTACAGGCATCAGCCACCGCACCCCGGCCAGTTTCACCGTATTAGCCAGGATGCTCTTGATCTCCTGACCTCGTGATCCACCCACCTCCACCTCCCAAAGTGCTGGAATCAGGCGTAAGCCACCGCATCCGGCCAGTTTTTATTTTCTTTTACTGGAGTAAATCTTCTAATTTATCTATAATAGCATATATTATTTATATAATAAATAAGTTACAAAATACATCTGAATAACTTAGCTTACTCATAAATTTATTCTGTGAGACATTTAGTAATTATTAAAATACATACATATATACCAGAAATTGAGAGAAAAAGATTCCCCCACTAATACTCCCTGCCCCAATGCTCAGAGGCCATTTGTCTATTTTTCCCTTGGTGAGTGAGATAAGGCTTCCTCCAGTTTGTAGATTCCTAAACAAGGAAAAGAACACAGAAAACATCATCCCCTGAAGGACAGAGATTCCTCTAACCAGCAGGAAGCAGGTAGTGAGGTTCTGCTCTGACTGTTAGGAAACTCCAAGCACTACCATACTATAAGAGTTGTGAAAGGAAAATGAATCTTGGGACCCCCAACTCACTAAGTCAAAGGGAAAAGTCAAGCTGGGAGCTGCTTAGGGCAAACCTGCCTCCCATTCTATTCCTAAAACAAGATAGCTTCTAAGAAAAAAAAGCTATCTACTTACCTCCCTCACAAGGAATTTCCTTGCAGACAAACGACAGACAACTCAAACTCATCCCTCTGCTCACTGAGATAAAAGCATATCTGATTGCCTACTTTGGAAGGGTTAATAAGAAACGCAAAAGAATGCAACCATTTGTCTCTTATCTACCTCTGACCTGGAAGCCCCCACCCACTTCGAGTTGTCCCACCTTTCCAGAGGGAATCAATGTACATCTTACTCTCTCTCTCTCTATATATATATATGTGTGTGTGTGTGTGTGTGTGTATATATATATATATATTTTTTTTTTTTTTTTTTTTTTTTTTTGGAGACAGTCTTGCTCTGTCACCTAGACTGGAGTGCAGTGGCACGATTTTGGCTCACCACAGCCTCCACCTCCCAGGTTCAAGCAACATGATTCTCCTGCCTCAGCCTCCCAAGTAGCTGGGATTATAGGCACATGCCACCATGCCCAGCTAATTTTTGTATTTTAGTAGAGGCAGGGTTTCACCATGTTGGCCAGGCTGGTCTCAAACTCTTGACCTCAGGTGATGCGCCTGCCTCAGCCTCCCACAGTGCTGGGATTACAGGTGTGAGCCACCACGCTTGGCCATCTTACATATTTTGATGTCTCATGTTTCTGTAAAATGTATAAAACCAAGCTGTGCTCCAACCACCTTGGGCCCATGTCATCGGGATCTCCTAAGGCTGTATCAAGGGTGTGCACCCTTAACGTTGGCAAAATAAACTTCCTAAACTGACTGAGACCTATTTCAGATTTGGGGGGTTTAGAGTTAAAGGTGGGAATGACCCCAAAGCAATCTTGCCAGAACCTGGAAATTATTTCTGGCATTTCTAGCACTACCACATTTACCTAGCATTTCTGTATCAAACACAGAGAACTCGTGTAAAAAAAGTGATGTGTACCTGGCCAAAGCGCCTTCCTCATGCAAAAAATTCCACAGGTAGAACAGCAGGTGACATATAGCTGTGTCTTTAAAAAGTAAGAACACACACAACACAGAGAAGCTTCTGCTAATATATATATCCTATATCCAAGGTACAGGATAAGGAGTTATTAAATAATTAACATCTTTTGGGGGAAGATGGAATGTCTCCAAATATATTTTCCTAAGGCTGCCTGTAATTTTTACTCCAATTTACACACAAGCACAATCTCTGGGAATATATGCCCAAGCATGTTTATGTTTCCAACCAGCTGTCTTTGGGATGTGCTGAAGGCCCTACTGCCACAGCCAATTCCTCTGAGGATACAAACAAACATGTGTCCCAAGTCACATAGAGATAACCCCCATAAGTAAGTTCAAGCATTAACAACTGCCCAGAACAAATAATTTTTTAAAAATTCATAAACAAATGAATCCATAAATCAATTTAATCGTAGTAACAATCCCTTTAAAATAAACACCAGGGGAGGAAAGTGGTTAATGTATCTATCACATGATGTTAGCTATCACTTTAAAAGCCTCAAAATAATGCTTATAATAATAAAATCCCTGTGGATTATGTCTCAGTGCTAGTGAGTCTCACTACGAATATGCTAAAATCACTGCTGAAGATCTAAGGTCTATTATTTACTGTAGGTGCTGCATAACCAATTACCCCCAAATGCAATGCCTTCACATAAACACAATCTCACAGATTTCATCAGTCAGGAATTTGACAGCGGCATAACTAGGTGGTTCTTTCACTGAGTTGGACTCAGAACGTGGGCAGGTGGTTTCCAACATGGGGTACTCACATGGCTGTTGACAATGGGCAACATGCAGTTTCCCCACTTTGTGGGACTCTCCATCAGCCGCTTAAGCACCTTCACAATATGGCAGCTGACCTCTTTCACAGGAAGCAATCCGAGAGAGCACAAGGAGAAGACACAGTGCCTTTTGTCACTTGGTCTCTCCGGTCACATGTCATCCCTTCCACTTGATTCTATACACTGTGATTCACTTCTGAGTCCAACCCACATCTAAGGGGAAGGGAATTAGGCTCTGTCCCTTCAAGGGAGGAGAACAGAAGATTTGTTGACTTTACTTTGAAACCACCAGGATGAGGTATTTGTGCTTTGGGGGCAGGGTGGACAGGAGAAGGAGAGTGTTAAAAAATAAGTCAGGATCCAGGAATTACCAGTTCTCCAATTCCTAATGGTTATATGAAAAGTTTCAGGGAAGGTTTCTTAGAAGGGAATGGTTGCACAGTGTTATTTTTAAAAGTGCCTCTGAGATAAACTGTTTAATGATTTGGGACACATGCTTATGCTGTTTGAGAAGTTGCACCTGAGCTGCTTGTGTAACCTGTTTGGTTTTTCACAGATTATGAATCATTGAAGATACCAAAGGACTGCTTTAGAAAAAGTGAAGAAAAGGAGCAAAAGAGGACCCCTGTGTATACCTTCATGTCATTCACAGAGTTGTGGATTCTATATTTATATCTTTGGTTTGTTTGTTTTTGAGACAGAGTCTTGCTCTGTGGCCCAGGCTGGAGTGCAGTAGCGCAATCTCGACTCACTGCAACCTCTGCCTGCCAGGTTCAAGTGATTCTCTTGCCTCAGCCTCCCGAGTAGCTGCGACTACAGCACGCACCGCCATGCCCAGCTAATTTGTGTATTTTTAGTAGAGACGGGGTTTCACCATATTGGCCAGGTTGTCTTGGACTTCTGACCTCATGATCTGCCCACCTCGGCCTCCCAAAGTGCTGAGATGACAGGCGTGAGCCACTGAGCCCGGCCTATATTTATATAATTAACCATTCACAGCATGTGTATCTTATTAGTCTTGGAATGCTCATATTCTTACTGTCTTCTTTTGGGGATAAATCAGCAACTCAGCAGAACATTATCACACTGCGAGGCTCAGTAAATATTTTGAGATCAATTAGAAGCCATTTGGCTGATCATTGTATTCTGAAAATAATCACTCAGGCAGTAATATTACATTATAAAGGCTTTCCGTTTATGTTTCATCAGACAGAATTGGAAGACTGGTCTCATCCAAGTTTTGTTTTAATTGGCAATGCTGGGTAGTCATTCAAAAATTACTCAGATTGTCCCACAAACATAAATTCTGGCCATTTTGCAGTGATTCTCACAGTGCAGTCCCAATGGATCTTGCTGGTGGTCTGCAAGGGTAAACTTTTATTACCAAACGTGAGTCTAGAATCACTGTCCTTGTCTTACCAACAATTCCCATCCCCACCCTAGTCTCCAAGGCTCAGCTCGGACCGACTGCTTGGTTAAGCCTTTCCTGACCTCTTCAGCTTAAAAGATGTCCCCATTCTACTCCCACCAGTCTCTGTACTCCTTCAACAGATCAGGGACTGTGTCCTCCTCCTTTACATGTTTGCCCAGATTTTCAACTTTACTATGGAGGACAGTCAAGCTACACTGTTGTTCTTGATGTACATTTATGTTTTTGTATGATCATTTATCCTATTTCATTTTACAAAGTACCATTTTCTCTATTAACCCTAAAGTGGATTACACGTGACCATATGTTTGTGGTTTTCTTTCTTTTCTTTTTTTTTCTTTTTTGAGACAGAGTCTCACTCTATTGCCCAGGCTGGAGTTGCAGTGGTGCTATCACAGCTCACTGCAGCCTCTCCCTCCTGGGCTCAAGTGATCCTCCCACCTCAGCGTCCCAAGTAGTTGGGACTACAGGCACATGCCACCACGCCTGGCAAATTTCCTTATTTATTGATTTATTTATTTATCTTTGAGATGGAGTCTCGCTCTGTCGCCCAGCCTGGAGTGCAGCAGCGCAATCTCGGCTCACTGTAAGCTCCACCTCCCAGGTTCACGCCATTCTCCTGCCTCAGCCTCCCAAGTAGCTGGGACTACAAGCACCCGCCACCACACCCGGCTAATGTTTTGTATTTTTAGTAGAGACGGGGTTTCACCATGTTAGCCAGGATGGTCTCGATCTCCTGACCCCGGGATCTGTCCTCCTCGGCCTCCCGAAGTGTCATTTTTAATTTTTATAGAGTCAGGATCTCCCTATGTTGCCCAGGCGGGTCTTGAATTCCTGGGCTCAAGCGAGCCTCCCATGTTGGCCTCCAAAAGTGCTGGGATTATAGGCATGAGCCACAGCACCCAGCAAGTGTTTGCTTCTATAATGACAAGTGAGAACAATAGGTCTGGAGTCAGCAAGGTGAAATGCCCAACATTTGGGCATTTGTAAACAACTCAATTGTAAAATGATTCACAAACTGGAAGAAGTTTGAGAAGCATTGACCCAAGATAATACTGGCAATAATCAAACTAAAAACATCCAGAGCTCTAGGAAGCACACCTTTCCTATATGGTGGCCTCCTGAGTTCTGAGAATCACTTCTGCAAGGAATCTCATAACCAGCCAGGGCAGGTCTGACTAGCCTCGTATGTACACATCACGCAAGTTGACCACACCAAATCAACCCAACAAGTCAATGACAGAAGAGAAGAGACTCACAAGGAAGGAAATGCAGTGACAGCAGCCTGGACCATCATATCTTTAGCATAGACAGAACAAATGTGCTAGAAGGAGACTTTTCCACGTCCTAATCTATTTTTGCCACTCCTAGGAACTCCAAGGCAACCAGGATAGTTAGATATAGTCAAAGGGAACCCACTGTGAACACTACGTTTATGCTTCTATCTCTGGGATGGACCTCACAGTTGCTACAAGGGCAGAGATAATGGTGTGTTCAAATCTCAGGCAATTTATTCCTCACTATGAGCTCTCTGTGAACACTAGCCCTTCTACCTGTATCAAAGAGCAGACCCTGCAAAGAACAAGGGTGCCCACTTTAGGAAAATCCAATATATTTATTAAAAAAAAAAAAAAAAAAAAAAAACACTTGCAAACCAGACACAACTCTAGAGGACAATGCCCTCTTTAAACTCCTGATTTTAAATGCTCAACTCCTGTAGAACAGATAGATTATGTTATGCAAATTCAACCCTACATTAACCAAGAGATAGAAGCTAATGTCTCCAGTAATGAGACAAAATGACATCACGTGCCTCCTGATGTGATAGACTGAGAAGGATGCAAAACATCATTTATATAGCATGCCCGACAAAAATAGATGTAATTGTGAAAAATCTAATAGTGAGAAAATACCACACAAACCAAAATCGCTACCAAAGAGCCAACCTGTATCCTTTAAAAATGTCAATGTCATGAATGGCAAAAAAAAAAAAAAAAAGAGGAACTGTTCCTGATTAAAAGAGACTAAAGAGACATGACAACTGAGTACAGAATCTGCGTAATCCTGGACTGAATCCTAGGGCAGGAGAAGAATTACTATTAAGGACATTATTGTGTTAAGTGGCAAAATTTGGATATGAACTGCATACTGGATAATAGTATTACATGCCTTGTTTTAACTAATTGAACAGTGGTTATGAAAGGAATGTCTGCCAGCAAGGACAGGCTAGCAAAAAAGAAAAAAAAGAAAAGGAATGTCCTTGATCTTAGGAAAGACTTTCTAAAGTATTTAGCAGCAAAGGGGCATGATGGTACAACTTTCAAATGGGTCAGAGAAAACAGTATGTAATACAGAGAATAAGTATGGCAAAATGTTTATGATTAATGAATCCAGGTAATGCTATACGGAAATTCTTTGTATTTTTTTTGAGATCATTTTAAAATAGTCTTTTAAAACAACACACTCGATTAAAACACTCGATTTGCACCAAGTGTTTCCACAGTAACGTCTGTTAAATAAAGCAAAGCACCCCATATTAAATTCATCTGTCGCCATCCTCCAACCCACAGACCCAGGTGATGGTGCCCCTCTCCACTCCCAACCCATCCAAACTCAGCCATACAGATCCAGCTCCTAGGCATTACAGACAGACACACAGATCAAGCCAGGAAGCTGTGAGGAGCTCAGAACACACACAAGTTTCAGGCGTGAGGTCTCCCTAAGAAATGTAGGAAAAGGAGGTTACCTGATTTAAATAAGCAGGGGAGTGGGAGAGGGGAGGGAAGACAGTGTCCCCACCCACTTCATGTAAGCTAGTTTGACAATCACCATAAAGGATCCCACAGCAAGGTCAAGCTCTCAGAGCACAACCACTTACCCCCACCCCACACTTCTGCCCTTTTCCCATGGGAAGAGATGACTCCTGTTCTCATGTCCACAGCCTCTCATCCAGGAGCAAGGTAGCTGCAGTGAAGGATGCAGCCTGAGATGGAGACCACACCGCCAGGCATTGAACAGCACAGCAAACAGCAGGAAGGAAAGGGCTGAAGCCCTGACCGTTGGGCTTGCTTCAGCCACTGATCTCCCTGCAAGCCTGATAAACCTGACCTTGTGGCAGCCAGAACTATGGTCCCCAGAAGTGTCCACGTCCTATTCTCCAGAACCTGTGACTGTGTTACCTTACGTGGCAAAATGGACTTTGCAGATGTGATCAAGTTAAAGACTCTGAGATGGGGAGATTATCCTGGATGATCCAGGTGGGCCCGAAGTAGGCACGAAGGTCCTGAAAAGCAGAGAACCTTTCCCAGTTGTGGTCCAAGGGAGATGTGAAGATGAAAGGAGGGTCAGAGAGAGAGATCACATAGCTGGATTTGAAGACAGAGGAATGGTATCCCCAGCTGAGGGATGCAGGCTGCCGCTAGAAGCTGGAAAAAAACGACGACACGGATTCCCCCTTGGAGATTCCTGAAGGAATGCAGCCCTCCCCATAACTTGATTCCAGCCCAGTGAGAATTGTAAGATGACACATTTGTGTTGTTTCAAGTCACAAGTTTAAGGTCATTTGTTGCAGCAGCAATGAAAAACTAAAGCAGACCCTGCTCCATCATCAGAAATGAGTGAGCTTTCATCCCTTTTGAGAAGTTAGGTGAGTGGAGCCTGGAGTCCACTCTTGGTCCCACAAAGCCTTTGGGGCACCAGCAGAAAAACCACGGTCCGGCTGGGCGCGGTGGCTCACGCCTGTAATCCCAGCACTTTGGGAGGCCAAGGCGGGTGGATCACGAGGTCAGGAGTTCGAGATCAGCCTGGTCAACACGGTGAAACCCCGTCTCTACAAAAGGTACCAAAAATCAGCTGGGCATGGTGGCATGTGCCTGTAATCCCAGCTACTTAGTGAGGCTGAGGCAGGAGAATCACTTAAACCTGGGAGGTGGAGGTTGCAGTGAGCCGAGATCGTGCCACTGCACTCCAGCCTGGGCGATAGGGCAAGACTCGGTCTCAAAAAAAGAAAAAAAGAAAAAAAATGGCCCTTGGGACCAGAGGATCTCTAAAGATAACTCACAAAATGAATGGCCTCCGTTTCAGCTGAACTTACCTGGTACCATCTGCTCTTGTTTTGTAGGATACTTTGCCACCAGAACACTAATATTCCTTTTTTTAGTAACAAAATGTGTTCAGTTTTGACTAAGTCATTGGCAGACACCAGCGGCCCAGAGCACTAGCATCCAAGTCTCTAAGCCCAATTCACTTCATCAGTAAACTACCCGGCGCAGCCACACCCACCCTGACCCAGCTTTTGTCCTTCCTCTGATCCTACACATCGCCAGAGCTGCCTTCCAGATCCCAGTCATCCTCGGCATTGCAGGCCCAAGCAGCAGCAGCAGCTGGACAGTAAACTGGGGGCAGCAAGGCCCAAACTTCGCCCTGGGAATTCAGCTGCTGCACAAGGGTCACCGCCTCCCTGCTTCCACCCCACCACTTTCCCTAACATCTTCTCTACGCACTGCCCTTTTATCTGCTGGGAGCCATGCAGCTGGCCAAAGACATGCTGCCAAATGTAATCCATGGGTGTGGTGACTTGCTCCAGCTACACAGCAGGAGCTACTTAAGTGATTGCCTCTGCTCTCAGAAGGGAGTTTGAAGGTATTTTTATCACTGAAATGTTTCCATTGAATGAAACATCTGGGGGAGACAGCTACTGTCCCAACTAATAAGACCCATACCCAGACTCATAGCTTTTATCAAGATGGTTTGTTTTAGAGTGGAACTTATTTGGAGCTCCTACTTCTTAATGTCTACCAACAGCTGGAGAGAATGTACCCACCAGGAGAGCGATTCCAGAGGAAGGAGGTCAAGGCGGCCCAAGGAAGACCGAGAAAAAAGAGCAGCAATTGCTTTTGATGATTTGTATTTCACATACTTAAAACAGAGGCCGGCTGTCTGGGAGATTGATCCAGAGATAGAGAACATCGTTTTTAAAGGAAACAGCACAATTAAACCAAGAACTTGCACTAGAAATGGTTCTGGCCCGAAAGAGATCTGTTCTAAGCACCTTGGTACAGGAATGGGCCAGGCAGGGTGCTGGCTACAACACAGAAGGAAGCAGCCTGTTGTGGGTAGCCAGGTCAACAGAGCTCACCCTGCAGGGAATCTTATCAGCCTTTCATAATCCTGTCATTGTCCATTCCTGTTAAATGCAAGATCTGCCAGAGATGCCTGCGGAATGACAGAGAAGGGCTGTGACTCTGCCATGAAGAAATATGCTTCCAACAAACATCAGAGTAATTCTGGGCGCCGAGGAGATCCCAGCTAACGCAGACAGACCAGGATGACCACAGCAAGCCAGCAAAGGAGCTTCCCTCTGAGCAAGAACAGAGGGAGGGAACTGGGTAAGGAAGACAGGTAAGGCTGCTATAGGCCCAAACTAGGAGCAGTCTCCCACTGACACCCATCTTTGCTGTCATTCACACCTGCACAAGAAGGAGTCGCTCCTGAGCATCTGTCAACACCAAGCACCGCGGATACAACAAGAACAAGAGGGATGCAGAAAGGGAACCCTCAGGGAGGGCTGGGGAAGCCCAGGGAAACCCCACAATGAGGCCGTGAAGGCTGAACCACAAGACCAGAAATTGCATCCTGCCACTGCTGGGTCTGCAGATAGAAGACTTTGAAGCCCTATGAATTCTCAAATCTGAAAAAGCCATTTTTTTTTAACTCTTTTGTATTTATTTTGCTTTTAAAATGGCAAAAAAAATTTAAAGATTAATAACATTCTGTGCTAGTGAGGGCCCTCATGGTTGGAGATGTAAATTCTATCCTTTTTTTTTTTTGAGACGGCATTTTGCTCTTGTTGCCAAGGCTGGAGTGCAATGGCATGATCTCGGCTCACCACAACCTCCACCTCCCGGGTTCAAGCAATTCTCCTGCCTCAGCCTCCTGAGTAGCTGGGATTACAGGCATGCGCCACCACGCCCGGCTAATTTTGTATTTTTAGTAGAGACAGGGTTTCTCCATGTCGGTCAGGCTGGTCTCGAACTCCCAACCTCAGGTGATCCACCTGCCTCAGCCTCCCAAAGTGCTGGGTGGGATTACAGGCATGAGCCACCGTGCCCGGCCAATTCTATCATCTTTTAAAGGGGACATTTTTAAAGGAGCATATCCTTTGACCTTGAAATTCTATAGCATTGCCCATAAGGATCTACAGTGTGGCATTACAGAAATGTGCAATGCAATATGTTTTTATAAATTCCAAGGTGTGGGGGACACCCAGGAAAAGAAGAATGAGTGGTTACATAATTTATCTTTTTATATAAAAATAATATGTAACAATTAATATAAAGAAATAGCCAGGTGCGGTGTCTCACTCCTATAATCCCAGAACTTTGGGAGGCTGAGGCGGGCGGATCGCCTGAGGTCAGGAGTTCGAGACCAGCCTGGCCAACATGGTGAAATCGTCTCTATTAAAAATACAAAAATTAGCTGGGCCTGGTGCCAGGCACCTGTAATCCCAGCTACTCAGGAGGTTGAGGCAGGAGAATCGCCTTAACCCAGGAGGCGGAGGTTGCAGTGTGCTGAGATCACGCCACTGCACTCCAGCCTGGCAACAGAGACAGACTCCGTCTAAAAAAAAAAAAAGAAAGAAAGAAAGAAAGAAAGAATATGTAGTCTTTAAATATGGGATAAATTTGTGTTAGTAAGAAATAAACATCTATACTAGTTTTGTAAATGCATTATATAGAACAATATTATTTTCATTTTAAAAAAAGCACTTTCTTGGTGGGGTGTGGAGGCTCACGCCTGTAATCCCAGCACTTTGGGAGACTGAGGCGGGAGGATCATGTGAGCCCAGAGTTCTAGACCAACCCGCGCATCACGGTATCTACAAAAAATAGAAAATTAGCTAGGCATGGTGGCATGTGCCTGTGGTTCCAGTTACTCAAGAAGCTGAGGCAGGACAATCGTTTGTGCCTAGGAATTCACGACTGCAGTGAGCTAGGTGATAGACTGAAAACTGTCTCAAAAAAATAAATAAAAAACTTACACATACTTTCTCACACACAAGGGGTCATAAGTATTTTATATAATACAGAGTTCTGATACCACCTTGAAAATATTTTTCCTTCTCACAAAAAGCAAATGTGGTTAACATTAATAGTTTGTTGTTTTTAAGCCAGGTGAGACTCTCTCAGCAAGAGAAAAAAAAAAAAAAGAACAACTTGCAACTTCTCAGTTAAATCATTCCTTTCATTAGCAAAATCATGCTTTTTAATGAAGAGAAACAAGCCCTTCAGGATCCCAAAGGAGGAAGAGAACTGTGATTGGCTGTCTCTATGGACTCATAATTTCAGACGCGGTAATAAAACGATAAAATGGACTAGTTCGCTAGAATGGGGTTACCTATGGGTACTACTCAGCCACAGGCTGCAGGTAAAATTCTTCTGTGCCCCACATCCCAACTGCCCTGTGAACAGTGCTAGCGCTGGGGTGGGGACATTTTGAATGAGGGGACATTGACAGAATCCCACCTTGAGGCAGAGCCAGAAGCAAAGAAAGCAATGCAGGAAAGGTCTGAACACTTTAGCACAGTATCTGAAAGGGAAAGGGCTTGTGTCTCTGGCCATCTAAAATTTGTATTACATTGTGGCTTCTTCAAAAAAAGAAAAAAAGTACAGCCTGGCACAATGAGGGAAGGGAGTCCCAAGTGTGGTAACGTAGGGCATGCAACGCAGGACCAGAAGACTGGAAGCACTGGAGGCTACCAGGGTGATGAAGACTACTCTGGAAAAAGCTGCTTTCTCTTTTTATAAATGTTTACATCTTTTTCTTATTTTTTAATATATCAACATGTTGTAAATTACTTTTCTAACTTTATAAAATAAGACGTCTTAAAGAAATATAGGCCGGGCACCGTGGCTCACACCTGTAATCCCAGCCCTTTGGGAGGCCAATGCGGCTGGATCACTTGAGGCCAGGAGTTTGAGATCAGCCTGGCCAACCACGGCTAATATGGTGAAACCCTGTCTCTAATATAAATACAAAAATTAGCCAGGCATGGTGGCGGGCGCCTGTACTCCCAGCTACTCGGGAGGTTGAGGCCAGAGAATCGCTTGAACCCAGGAGGCAGACGTTGTAGTGAGCTGAGATCGCGCCACTGCACTCCAGCCTGGGCAACAGAGTGAGACTCTGTCTCAAAATAATAACAATAAGAAAGATATATAAACAAAATCTGTTATAGGAAGGAGCAGACATTTCTTAAGATACTCATCCAACATCTTCCACCCACCTGCTCTCCCCCTTCACTCAAATAACTGAACACCCCAGAGAGGTCTTCACTCCTGAAGTCCACAGAAGATAAGGAAACACCTGTTGACTTTTTATTAGGAGGCTTGCAATGATAGGAGACCAACTGGCCCACCATCACCACTGCTGGGTTTGCTCAAGTATTCACCAGTGTGCCTATTAATAACTCTTCAGATAGACTGGCTTTAGGCAAGCAAATGGAAGAAGGAAATTACTTTGTTTAGTTCATTTAACAGATGTTTATTGAGCTCACAGTCCCGTGCTGGGCCCTGGGACACAAGGATGAAGCACAGTCCCTGCCCTCAAGGGCCTCACTGTCTAAAGACAAAGACGGCCGGGCATGGTGGCTCACACCTGTAATCCCAGCACTTTGGGAGGCCAAGGCAGGCAGATCACTTGAGGCCAGGAGTTCAAGCCCAACCTGGCTGACATGGTGAAACCCCCTCTCTACTAAAAATACAAAATCAGCCAAGTGTGGTGGTGCTTGCCTGTAATCCCAGCTACTCAGGAGGCTGAGGCAGGAGAACTGCTTGAACCTGGGAGGCGGACGTTGCAATGAGCCAAGATTGCACCACTGCACGCCAGCCTGGGTGACAGACGGAGACTCTGACTCAAAAAAATAAAAATAAAGACAAAGCAGTTTGCTTCAGACAATGGGAAAGTGCTCGATTAGAAGGGATCAGCCAAACGCAAGTGGGAGGGGACACTTCAGACAGTCCTTGAAGGATGACTAGCCAGGGTAAGTACACAGCAGTCTAAGGGCATAGCGCTAAAACCACCCTGCAAAAGAAAATCATCTCCCTCCTCTACGTTGAAGAAATAAGCCCAGAGAATAGAGGGTGCCAGTCCTTGGTGCCTATATGAGAAACTGAGGCGCAGGTAAATGCACACAGGCACAGGTTATCACGTTACACAGCTGGGATTTGAATCCAGCTCCCACAAGCTCCAGAGGCTTGACTAGATGGAAAGACAAGCTTAGCCCCACTAAGTCTAAAGAAGCAAGAAGGAGCTGCCTTTAAGATATGATTCCATCCTGTCCCTGGATGGACATCCCAGCATTGCAGACGGGAGGTATAGGCATGGATTTAGGAACAGAGTTTGTAACACAAAACTCATAGCATGGTTCCCATCTGCCATTGCCTAAAACATAAGAACTGCAACACATACCTGGCCATGGAAGCCGGGCTAAGTAGGTTCAACGTAATTCTGCATTTGGTGAGTGGCTTGGCCCAGCCCAGAACTAAGCATATACATGATGCCAAAAATGGAGAAGCCTAATGAAAATTTAAAATCCGTAAGACACTAGAACTGCGTATCTAATACAGAATAGACAAAATAACTGACCAGAGCGAGGTCACTTGGAGATTGTCTTTGACATAGAAATCCCACCGTGTGGCAAGAAAACAGACATCAGAACACACTGAATCTACCCCTAACCTACCCCTCTCCTCCTACCTGCCAGCCTGAGCCCTCAAGCACTGGCTCTCCAGACTACCAGAAACAATCAGAGTCTCCCTGGAGAGCTGTTGCTGTCCAGCCTGGTAGAGGCAGGCAGAGGTAGACAAGAAGTCTGCCTCCAAAATGAACACACACTTTTTCTCTTCCCTGTTCATGTCTGTCCCCACATTGTCCAAGTGTCTCCCCCACCTTAAGGAGCCAGAGTGCTATCGAAGCAACATTTTAAAGTTGCCATACAGGGGAGGGTCCTATCTGGGTTTATGCTGAGAGTGGGTAAAAAGAAGAAAGTAACAAATAACCTACGCTGCAAATAATAAGTGACCCCATCTCGCCACCAGCTGTAAAATCCCACTTCTAGTCATGATGCGGGGGTTAAAAGCAAGAGAAGGAGCCCCACATGAGGTCTGACAGTCCAGGCTGGATCCCAACTGCACACTCTGGCTGTGTGACCCACTGGGTGAGTTCCTTCAGTCTCATCCTCTGTAAATCAGGGGCTGCACCTGCCTCCTGGGCTGCAGGGAGGGTTAAGTTACAAGAACGTGTGCCACACAGCCCAATGCCGAACACACTGGAAGTACTTCGAGAATGCTGTCAGAGCTGTTAACTACTCAGCGCGAGAATCAGTTTAGTTGCTTGTGAAAGTAAAGCAAGGTTTCTGAGGAGGTCTACTGCAACAGCTGGACAATGTGGAGCCTGCAGTGCCCCCCAGTATGAGGAGCATAACCCCGGGGCCAAGTTGCCGCTTGGACCCAAGGCTCTCCTTTGACAGCAGTGCCCTGCATCCGACCTGCCCTCAGTCTACCTGCTCGAAGGCTTCTGCCCCAGTCCCCAGCTTCCAGTATGGTCTTCCTTTCTCAACACCTCACGGCAAGTGCCCCACGGGCCCAGCAGATACAGTCTGCTCTTAAAAACCAAACACCCTCAGTATTTTCAGAAATGCTGACTTAGACAGAACACCCCCTGCAGAGGGATCCCGTAGGATTCCACCAAGTGAATGTGAAATGCACATTTAAGGGAGGGTTCAGTGGACAAACCCACCACCTATGATAACCTTAAGGAGGACAGGTACACAGATGCAGGTGATGGTAACAGGTTCCCCTACTGTTCAATCAGGCTCACATCTCAGACTACTCAGTCTCCTGCAGCTGGAAGACACTCCAAGGCCAGACAAAACCTTGAGGGTCTCCAGTAACTTTACCCACATCCACCCAGGCAGTTCAGCAAGAGTCACACTCCAGGACAAGTCTTACTTTCATCAAAAAGCTTACAGCCTTACTTCTCCAAGTGTGATCTATATGGCAGCAGCATCACCTGTATCTTGTTAGAAATGCAGACTCCCAGGCCCACCCAGACCTACTGAGTTAGGATCTGTGTTTTACCAAGATGCCCACGATGCTTTAGAATAATTAGAACAAAGCAATCTGCCCAAATAGCATGACAGTTTACTTAGGCTTTTACTTGATCTCATCTTTCTTCATGGAGTGGAAGTTTCTAGACAGCACAGACTGTGTCTATCTCAGTTGCTGGTGCATAGTAAATAAGAAATATGTGTTGAATGAATGGATGAATAGGCAGTCTACTCATGACTAAAGAGATCTATCCTGTTGTAAGTGCAGAGACAGACACACGGAAGGATCAGAGAGAGAAAGAGAATGCATACCTGGGGGTGGAGGAAGACATTGAAACAAAATAGTCAGATAAGCATCTCTAAAGGGGATAGCCTTAGGATGAGACATTATGGATGAGAAGGTATGTGGCAGGGAAGAGGATGCTGGACAGAGGAAATGGCACCTGCATCTGCCACCATAAAGCGGGTACTTTCTCGAAGGCCAGTAAAGGCAGGCCAGTGTGGCTGAAGCAAAGTGAAAAAGAGGAAAGTAGTCAAAACTCCCCTAACTGCCAAAGAAGAGAATCAGGACTCATAGGTTTGGCTCTGGTGATGGAACAAAGTAGCTCCAAGAAGGCAGACTCAGAAGGCCCCAAAACCATTATGACTGTTGGGGGCAACAGAAGGGCCCCGTACGGAGTCCCTGCTGTCACCTTCAAGGATCTTGCAGAAGGGTGTGAGAGAGGCTGGCCACAAAGGGCAGGAGTCCATCAGCCAGACCTGGCCGGAGATGCCACGGGTCTAGAGCTGCTTGCAAAGCAGAAATGAAGATTACTCATGGTTTTCAACAAGTTGATCCAGAAACGTCTGGGCAGCCGAGCATCCGAGGGCCAAGGAGGCCAGTCCAGATGTTACCCTGCAGCAGCGCGCTGGCAGAGAAGACACAAATGACATGTGTCAGTGCAGGTAGCCGTGTCAGCGGGTGAGCAACATCCTCCCGGCACTGAACAACACTGCTGGGGTTCAGATGACAAAGCAGGAGGAGGGAAAAATGCCACACAGGGTTCATGCTCTTGAGACTCCGCGCAGCAACACAGCTGGCAACCCCTCTGCCTTCAGCTTTGGTGCCAGCCCACAAGCAGCAGCTCCAGAGAAGGCTCTCTGCAAATATCCCACCGTGGAGTCCAGTCATATGACTGCCAAGGGCCGTTGGCAATACTCAGGCCTAAGCCCCTCTTTTCACAGATGAGAAAAGTCAAGACTCAGAAGATAGGCCTTGCCCTAAATCAGCAGCATGGAATGGCAAGGCCAGGAATAGAATTGCAGAGTCGAGTCTATAAAGCTTACATTTTACCTGTAAATTACCTCTCCAATAAAACTCGGTTTCTAAATAAATGTTATTCTTACTCTGTCTGACTCCTAACCGAAGAGACGAAGCAGCCTGCAGTTCCAGATCTTAACCATGCCCCCAGTTCTCTCTCCTTAATCCCAAGACTTGCACCAGCCAAACTGAAACTCCTGGTTTTCGTCAAAAACAAAGTTCGAGAAAGAACTGTTCACATTTGAGCAGGGGAGGAAAATCTGAAAATTGTAGAGGGAAATCGACAAACTTTTTTATGAGATATAAAGAATAAGAACAAGAAGAAAAGCTCTTGTTCCGTACATCAGGCTTACCGACCCAAGACCAGAACCCATCCCAGGAAACGTTTGGAGATCACACAAAATCATGCATTTTAAAGGCTGGTGGGTTATTAATTTAAATATAATCATCCAAATAGTTGCCTCTTTCCCCTGCATTCTAGTTTTGGTTAGCCCTGACACATCAATGCAACCTCGGGCAGATGACACCTAACTTTGCAGACCTTCGGTCAACTCATCTATAAAATGAGGAGTGTGATAAAACTCAAGTGTCTTTCAGCTAGAAAATTCAAAAATTCTGTTACATTTTTGGAACAGAACTGAAAATTGTTCCTATTAAGTCAGCTTATACAAAGTTTATTTTCTTAACTTGAAGAAAAGAATGTCAGTCATTATAAATTTAAATTAGCATATCTCTTAGGAAATAATTACTAAGTTGGTGTCACAGCGGTTGCATTCTGTTTCTAGGGAGTAAGCTTCAGCAATGACAAATCGTTAAATGAATCTTCAGGGAAACAGAGCCAAATACCCCACCCTCACTAAATGGGTATTTGGCTCTATTTCCCCAAAGGTCCATTATTATTTATAAGGCAAAAATTAGGGTTTCTTTTGCATAGCGTAGAACTCAGGCAGTGAGGTCATTTGTTTTGAAACTACAGCAACCAGTCCAACTTTTTTTTTTTCCATTCTAGTTACTCTGGGTCAAGAGAGTGAAATGCAGATTTCAGAGAACAGGCAAAGGCTGCAAGGCCACCCACAGCATGGTCACGGATTCCACCTGGGACAGCCCAGAGTGTAACTTACTGCTCATTTTCCTTTCACTCGCAAACGTAAGAAGCCAATGAAGACTCAGACACAAGCAAACCAAACATATTTCAAGGAATCGTCAACAGCCTCAGAGTCCATTTAAAAAACAAAACACTACCATAACATCCACATTATTCCTTATTCTTTTTTGAGACAGGGTCTTGCTCTCCTGTCCTGGCTGGAGGACAATGGTGCAATCATAGCTCACTGCGGCCTCAAACTCCTGGCTCAAGTGATCCTCCTATCTCAGCCTCCTGAGTAGCTGGGACTACAGGAATGCACTGTCACACCTGGCTAATTATTTTATTGTTTTATTTTTTGTAGAGGCAGGGTGTCACTATGTTGGTCTCAAACTCCCAGACTCAAGCAATCCTCTCACCTCAGCCTCCCAAAGCACTGGGATTATAGGCATGTGCCATCGAGCCTGGCCCACATTATCCCTTATTCTTATTGAGTGAAAAAGGGGCGGAGAGGGGGTGACAAATTCCTCTGAGAATGATACACGCTTTCACCCAAAAAGGAGAACGTAGAGACAATTATGCCTTCAGTTTCTAGGGATTTATGAGTCCTCTGAAATTTCTTTTCTGAACCTCAGGTTTAGGACCCCTGCTAAATTAACATATTAAAAGGAATCCTCTTTTGGTCGGGCGTGGTGGCTCATGCCTGTAATCCCAGCACTTTGGGAGGCCGAGGCAGGCAGATCACGAGGTCAGGAGATCGAGACCATCCTAGCTAACACGCTGAAACCCTGTCTCTACTAAAAATGCAAAAATTTAGCCAGGCGGGATGACAGGCACCTGTAGTCCCAGCTACTCGGAAGGCTGAGGCAGGAGAATGGTGTGAACCCAGGAGGCAGAGCTTGCAGTGAGTAGAGATCGCACCACTGCACTCCAGCCTGGGCAACAGAGCGAGACTCCATCTCAAAAAAAAAAAAAAGGAATTCTCTTTTATAAGTGTCTCTGACTGTTGTACAACTCCTTTGTTTGTTTTGTTTTTAAACTGGGTTTCGCTCATTACCCAGGTTGGAGCGCAATCTCGGCTGACTGCAACTTCCACCTTTGGGGTTCAAGCGATTTTTCTGCCTTAGCCTCTCAAGTAGCTGGGGTTATAGGTGCTCGTCACCATGCCTGGCTAATTTTTGTATTTTTAGTAAAGATGAGGTTTCACCATTTTGGCCAGGCTGGTCTCGAACTCCTGACCTCAGGTGATCCACCTGCCTCAGCCTCCCAAAGTGCTGGGATTACAGGCATGAGCCACTGCGCCCAGCCTTGTAGAACTCCTTTGTAAATGCAGCTGTGAATGGCAACGCCAATTACAAAGGCAGGCACAGGAAGAGCAGGATCCAGTGAGGAAACCGGCTTCTTGTACCATTGATGAGGGAGAAGTATGACCTCTGAGCTCACACAACTGCTGAAGCCCTCTGCTTCAGCTAGGATTCTTCACTTAATAGTTTTCCATAGGAACCTTCCCTTAGATACACAGGTTTGTGCTTTGTACTCAATTTTTCAAAATAAGAATAATAAACAAAAGCATACATTGTTTAGGAATGCATACATAGGTAGTGCAATTACAAAAAGCAAAGATCAGTTAAAATTAAAAGTTGAGATGGGAAGGATTTCTAAGGTATTTGTAACCCGGTTGTTGACTCCGCAGATGTTCATATTACTCCTTAAATTACACCTGCATTTTGCATACTCTTCTGTATGTATACGGAAATAAAGCACTTTAAAAAAAAAAAAAAAAAAGACAGTTTTGTGTTAGTGACAGGGACCTCCAAGCATTATTCTCAGTGTTATTCCCAACCCCATTTTAAGACACACCAAAAAAACTGAAGTGAGCCCAGTGCTGTGAAGGGGTGGGGCCTGGCAAGGAACAGTTGGAAGTTCTGTCCCCAGGGCCACCATCTATAAATACACTTTCATTTTTAAAAGTCTATACCCTGGGACAGTCCTGTGCTCTGGGCTAATGCCACGCTGACCTCTGAGGCTGCCTCCCAGTCTGGGAAAAGCCAGTGTCGGGTTTCTGCAAACCCACTGGTCTTTCCTCTTACACACCCTGCAGGCCTATTTCCTGTGGCACATTCTGTGACCAGGAACGGTCTCATTAAGGCACCTTTGACAGCTGAGAAAGGAGCAAAGAACCAGACACGGCCACAGACTTAGGAGGAACCCTGGGCCACCCCCTTCCTCAGCTGCACACAGAGGCCTGGCTTCCTTGCCTCTCCTCCTCCAAGCACCTCACTCACCGTCACTTTACCTTCCTCAGGGAATTCTGTTCATTCAACAAATGCTCAAGTCATCCATTGGTCTGAGAAACAGGTAAAGGCTATAGGAGCATGATCAGTGTGTCTCAATTCCTAACCCTTCCCACACTCACCACTACTACTTTGACTAAATAAGGAGGCACACTCCTTTCCTATTCATTTGAACAAGAGTATGTCATCCAAAAAGACGTTTTTTGGTAATCTCACTAGTAGACAAAGCTGTCATTTTTATGTTTTAGTTACAATAGGCAAAAATTGACACCATGACATCTAGCAACATTTGAACTCAGTTTTGGACGGCCCACACCCCATACTCAGTGCAGGGCTGAAGCACAGGAAAAGTGCCTATTTGAGTCTTCACTGTTTGCTAAGCTCTGTACCGGATGCTGTCTAGGGTCCAGAGGCGAAGGGAGCCGCATCCCCGTCTATCAGGAACTCACACTAGTGTGGGTGAAAGGCACACAGAAAGAGCCCACTGGCATGAGGGTTCTCACCATAGGACAAAGATGAGGAAGATACAAGGAATCATCTCAAAGACTGGGGGCATGTGATCTGGGTTTGGGGAAAGAAAGAGTTCTGTCGGATAGGTGGTGTGGGGAGGGGTCTCCTGGAAAAAATGACTTGGACACAGACCCCAAAGTGGGTGAATACAATGCAGGATGTGGTGGGGTGAGGAGATTCCCAGACATCAGTCCTTGGGACTGACTCCTATGGGGGTGGGTGCACGGGAAAGGTGGGAACAGGAGCTGAGTCAGGGGAAATCGGGTGAGCCTCTAAGTCTGACAGGCCTCCTATCCCAAGGTAAGATATTGGAACTTTATTCTGAATGCAGTGGGGAATGTCAAGCGCAGGGGAGAAGGAAGAAAGGAGGCAGGAAATGCACCACTGCGAGCTGGGCAGAAAGGCGCAAAAAAGAAGGAATCCCTCCATCTCTGCACCCCCATCCTCCTGCTGCCATCTAACTGGCTGATGGGGGAGGCTGGGCTGTGCACCTGCGTGCAGCCTTTGGGAAGACTGCTGAATTTGTCTTGTGTCTTTATTACAGTCCTGAGTTTTCTCTTTTTTTTTTTTTTTTTTTTTTTTTTTGAGACAGAGTTTCGCTCTTGTTGCCAAGGCTAGAGAGCAACGGCCCCATCTCAGCTCACAGCAACCTCCGCCTCCCAGGTCAAAGCCATTCTCCTGCCTCAGCCTCTGGAGTAGCTGGGATTACAGGCATGCGCCACCACACCCCGCTAATTTTGTATTTTTAGTAGAGACAGGGTTTCTCCATGTTGGTCAGGCTGGTCTCGAACTCTGGACCTCAGGTGATCCGCCCACCTCGGCCTCCCAAAGTGCTGGGATTACAGGCATGAGCCACCGCACCTGGCAGTCCTGAGTTTTCAATCCCGAATGTGAAATCACTGAATTATGCTGGCCTCTCAGGGAAGAGAGCCAACCTCACCCTTCCCCTCACCATTATCGTTCATCTCCGTTACCTCAAGATCCTCTGTAGAGAGGCATCTTCCCCTCTTCCCAGCCTTTCCGTAGTGTAACTCTCTTGGGTGCCAGGTCCAAGATAAGGGGCTGGGGTGTCAGCAGGAAAGGGTGGTTCCTGCCCTCAGGGAACTCCTATTTGACAGAGACAATCCTAGAGCAGTAGGAAGGGGCCAGTGGAGGGGACTTCCCTGTAAGGGCCATGTAAAGATGCAGGAGAGCCGTACACAGGGTGCGGCTGGGGTAGCACACTGGAGCCCACCCAAACTCGGGAGGTGAAGCAGGTTATAGCTTATTTCAAAAAACATACTCTTTATCTTCATGTATGACCCAAAGCTTCTTACAAACAGCACTGCCTCTAAGTATGGCAAAAAAAAAAAAAAAAAAAATGTGCTTTATTTTGAGGGAGGATCATGTTCTGTTACCCAGGCTGGAGTGCAGTGGCATGATCTTGGCTCACTGCAGCCTCAACCTCCTGGGCTCAAGTGACCCTCCCACCTCTCAGTCCCCTGAGTAGCTGGGACTACAGGCACACACCATCATGTCCAGCTAATTTTTTGTAGAGGCGGGGTTTCGTCATGTTGCTCAGGCTCTTCTGGAACTCCTGGGCTCAAGTCATCCTCCTGCCTCAGCCTCCCAAAGTGCTGGGATTACAGGTGTGAGCCACCATGCCCAGCCTTGTGTTTGTTTTTACCCCCACCCCAACCCCAGTTTGCAGCAAAACAGAGGAGTTTTATCCTGTTGTGTCAGTTATTCAAGAGATCCTTCATATATGTCAAGTATTGTCTATAGAACAAATTAACATTGTCCCAGAATTATATTTTGCTACTTTAAAAATGTATATAAGGGCTATTACGACTAATGAAATATGAATTCACTCGATAGCGTTTTTGTCTTGATATGCTCTCTCTCGAAGGACACTGAAAGTACAATTACTATTGTCTGCAGGGAGCTGTAACCAAACTTTTAGACCTTCAAAGATGCCCCCACCTTTCTCTCCCAGCACAGTGCCTGCACTGGCTCGTGGGTAACACAGGCAGTGGCCGGGGGCTGTCCCAGAGCTCCCGAATGCGCATGTGGATCTCACCTGCCACTTGAGAACTGCATGCCATTCTCACCTCCCCAGCACCTGCTCCAGGCCACTCTTAGGGCTGCTGGGGGCAGGAGGCTTGAAGCCTGTGGCCTCTTCCTGCCCATGCTCTCTGAAGCATGTGAAGAGCCAGCTAGAGTGAGTCACTAGGAATTAAAGTTTGGCAGCCAAGCGCCCCAGAGATGCAGAGCTGTTATCAAAGGTCCACTGTCAGCCCTAGCCAAGGCCTTTGACTTAAGGGAACTCGCCATTGGATGTAGTGACTAATGCCTGAGCATAAGCCAGGGTCTCATTCCTCACTGAAGAGTTTCAGCCCCTCCTTGGCTGAGGAGCCCGGGTCGGTCGACTGTCTGGGTTAAACATCAAAGAGCTACCTCTGGAATCTGTTTCCTGGTTTGGCCATCCTCCCAAATGGGTCCCATAGGTTGGAAACACTGACTGTGTCTATAAGTGAGCACTCAGAATTTGAGAAGGATCCCACTTATGTGCAGTCTCAGTGGGAAAGGGGCATGAGATCATTTTGTTCCCATGTTAGTTGCTAAACCCTTTGTCCTTCTGGAATTGGCAGGCCTTTACTTTTCCTGAGCTCTTAGCAATGGTTTCCCTATAAAGCTATTGTTTTGAGTCAATCACGAAGAATGCTGGACTTACAAGTGCATATGCACGCTCGCTCTCTCTCTCTCTCTCTCTCTCTCTCTCTCTCACACACACACACACACGTAAGAGCCATGCCCATCTTGAGCTCAGGAAAGATGGCAAAATCCACCAGGATGTTTTACTTTTGAAGAAGGTGACATATTGAGGAGTGGGTTCTGTATTCTTAATTTGGCTTTTGCTTTTTTAAACTACAGACTTAAGCTAGAAGAGAGTCAGTAAGAGCAAAGGGATTAAAATATTTCCTTCGTTAGGTATCCACTTAGGAATTGCCTGTGTCTTAGTGCTTTAAGGGTGCTTGTGGGTGGCTCTCAAGAGTGCCAACTCCAGAATGAAGCCAAGCACACAAGCAGCCCGAACAAGAGCAGAGTTTTTCTTTGCACACTCCACCAACACAAAGTATTCAGTCACACTGCTCCATCCATTCAGGCTCTATTTCCCAATGGCAGAACAACTAGACTTCCTCTGCTCACTCCAGCATTCCTCTGGGGCCAATTTAAAAAAGCTTGGGACTTCAAAATGCACGGGCACACTTTTCTTTATAAAGAAAAGCTTTTGGGTAAGCGGCATTGTGAAAGGAACTGAATTTATAAATCCACACAAAAGCCATGTATTTCTTTTGAGACAGACCAGTTCACACACTTTTTCTTCTGATGCACTGTGTGTGCTATCTGGTCTACAATGTAGACAGTTCCCTAGGTCAGAAAATGCATCTGCTCATGAACAGACAGAAATGGCAATGTTCTTAACACTTGTCTTAGATGAGAAGTCTGCTTACATGCTCACAATAAAATAAGGAAGCAATTTTTGACTCTAGTCAAGAAGCCTCTGGAATATTTTTTCCAACACAAATGTTTCTCATTTAGTCCAAGCTCTGTTTCAATTACACGCCAAGAAAAGACAAAGAAAAACCCCCTCTACCACCTACTCCTGCCTTCATGAAAACATTATAAATTATCTTTATTACATCATATAGAAAAGTCATCTTACATAAGGTAAATTGTTGACAAATGGTTACAGCAGCCGTTTTCTGGACAATTGCTGTGTTCGTAGGTGTTCTTTTGCTCACCTGCCAGGCCCTAGCCTTCTCTCTCTCAAGAAAACACCATGGAAATGACTATCCCTGTCTGAAGCCTTTGACATCAGTTTCTAAAGAATTGTCATGAATACCAACATCAAAAAACAACTCCTTTGTAACATTAAATAATTTCAGAAATAAAAACTGACTGGCTGGAGTGTCTCAACATCTTAACTTTCCCCAGCTTAGTAAATCCCAGCTGTGCGGGGGATGTCAGTTTAACTTTCACATGGCCCCCACAGCCAACATCCTTGTCATCATTCTGTTACAGGCATTTCAAAGGAGTTTAAAGCAGCATGCTATCCCCTCTGGCTCATTTTCTAGGTTAGGTCAACTCTTAGGTGGCGATGCTTAAGCTCTGAGGGTCCCACACCAAAATGAGGCCTGCTCTCTTTTCATTTTTGGTTATGGGCTCACACTCCAGAATAGAAGGCAACAGCTTTCCAATGTACACCAAAAGGATGGAAGGAAAACTTAAGTGTCTGGATCGTTAAAGGCTAGACAACCTTTATTACTGTTGTTTATTCTTTCTAAGGCTCTGCTGGTGATAAGTGTGTGAACTTACCCAAGACTCTACACCAAAGATGTATCTTTTCTGCTCTGATCAGAAATTTTAGATGCAGAAGGAACTTTGGAGATCTGGCCCCGCAGGGATTATAAAATTATCTGGCCAAAACTCCACAAAGGACTAAAGGGGTGGGCCACCTGACACTAGGGAAGCCACTCACAGCAAGTCTGAGGTTTCCTTCCTTTATGAAGTCCTGTGTTCTAGCTTAAATTCACGTCATGCAAATTTTGCAATTATTCAATATATGCATGCTTATTTTCACACTAATTTTTTTTTTTTTTTTTTTTTTTTTTTGAGACAGTCTCGCTCTGTCGCCCAGACTGGAGTGCAATGGCACGATCTCAGCTCACTGCAACCTCTACCTCTTGGCAATTCTCCTGTCTCAGCCTCTCGAGTAGCTGGGATTACAGGCATGCGCCACCATGCCGGGCTAATTCTGTATTTTTAGTAGAGACGAAGTTTTGCCATGTTGGCCAGGCTGGTCTCAAACTCCTGACCTCAGGTGATCTACCCACCATGACCTCCCAAAGTGCTTGGATTACAAGCGTGAGCCACCATGGCCGGCTTTAAAGTAATGTTTTTATCTTCCATATTACCTGAGTAAAATTAAGGCTCCAATTAGATGTCTTAGGTTTATCCTGTGGTTTCACAAATTCAGGCTCACCACTTAGCACTTCACCCCTATCTGGGAAGCAGAAATTTTGTCTCCCTCCTTCTCTTACAGACAATAACCTACCACTCAATTATGTTTGGTGACTTGACCAAAAGACTTGGAGGCAGGCCAAGGCATAGAAGGTCAGCCCAGGTCTCCGGCCTCCTATATGGGGCTCTCCGCCACTTTACATCCATCCAGTT
This sequence comes from Chlorocebus sabaeus, assembly GCF_047675955.1. Lineage (NCBI taxonomy): Eukaryota > Metazoa > Chordata > Mammalia > Primates > Cercopithecidae > Chlorocebus > Chlorocebus sabaeus. The sequence continues at coordinate 38,038,635 of NC_132929.1, read as the reverse complement.
CACAGGCACCCACAGCCATTTCGGAACTCATCAGGCAATGGTCAACTTAAAATCTGCCCACATATCTCCTCTATATTGAGGGAGGTTTAGGTTGGTGAGTGTCCTCTCCCAAGCTTGAGGCAAGGCTCACAAAACGGAGGGCTAATTCTTCACTGGCTTTCAGAGTGCCGAAATCTCATTGGCTTTTGGAATATTTTGACATCTTCCCCACCCACTAGGCACTTTGTCCCCATTCACAGCTATTTGCAAAAATTAAAAGTACAAGCTGCTTAGCAGAGACAAGTCAGAGCCAGTATCATCAGCATCCGGAATCTGAAAAAAAAAAACAAAATCAAATCTCCTCAGGGGAAAACTGTCAACCCAAACACAAGGCGGTTTAATTGAGAACTGTGCTGACCACTTTCCTAACAACAGGCTTTCAGCCATGTTATCTACTGGAAGGGCTATAGTAGATACTAATATCTTAGCTGTGCATTTTATATTCCAAAGCAAAAGGAGAAAAGGGATCATGCTAATATAAAAGCTGTGTTTACAAATTCCCAGGGGCATCATATTCCTCTAAAGCAACGGTTCTCAACAAGGAGCAATTTTACTCCTCAGGGAACATTTGGCAACGTCTGGAGACATTTTTGGCTGTCACACCTGAAAAGGGGTGGGGATGCTAGTGGCACCTACTGGGTAGAGAGGCCAGGGATGCTGCTAAACACCCTACGATGCATGGGCCAGCCCCACACAACAAAGAATCATCCAGCCCAGATGACAACAGTGCTGAGGACTGAGAAACCCTAAAATGTAGGAAGCAGGAAGAAGACTGGAGCAAAGTCACGAGTCCCAGTTCGTTCCCCGATAGGCTGCTCTGTCCGGACACACCACCAGACCTCCATGGGTCTCTGGTTCACTGTCACTAAACAGAGAGGTTGGCCTGTTTCGGAGGTTCTGCAACCCCTAGACTGAGTTCAACCATTAATTCTCCAGGGCTTAAAGGACGGCTGCTCTCCAGGCTGGCAGCCACTGCCTTTCAACATACCTCCCTTGATCAGGGGGCATTTTCCACCAGTTCTCCCAAAGCCCCATCACATTTCCTCTGGAAAAAGGAGCAATGCTAAAAGCAACTTCTTTCTCCGTATCACCAGCCACCACGACAGTCCCTGGCAACCTCCCAGTCCACAGGAATGAGATGCAAGGAGTTCCTGGCCTCTACAATCTCCTTCCAACCCTAAAACCTATGATTCTATTCAGTCAACAAACTAAGGACAGACATGGAAGCTTCATTTCCAGCTCTATGTTCTGCTCTGCAGAAACCTATAAGCAGAAGAGAAAAAAAAAATGCTTTACAATAAAATTAAAAGAAAACAGCACAGCTGCAATTGCACTCAATGTACATATAAGAATTTTCCATTTTCATACTTTGCAACCATAAAATCAGCTCACCATCCCATCTTAGGGGACAGACTTAGTATTAAAGCCATTGTTTCGTGGAAAGAGAAAACGTGCTACCACCTTGCCATTCCCAAAACCTTCTCCACTGGCTCCAGCTGTTTACACAGCTCCATGGAATACAACAACTTAGCTGAGAGGCTAAACCCCTCCACACACAACCCGACGGTCTCAAGAATGACAGAACACAAGGACTGTTTTACACGTAAAATGTTTACGTTCAGGAAAAGGAATAGAACTGGCCTGACTAGGGGAGAGGATTACGGTTTTAACTGCATCCATACAAGTATCATCACACTCATTCTCTGAAAGAGTCAGAGACAGAACCACTTCCCCAGCCCCGCTGCACAGGAATCCTATTATCTCCATCACACACCAAGCCACGGGATTCTCCAGGTGGCAAGCTGGGATAGGGCGGCTAGGCCACGGGGAGAGTAAGCAACAGCTCCCAGCAAAGAGAGAGAACCAGAGGAATATTCTAAGGCTAAAAGGAAACAGCACATACTGCTGCTGCCAAGTAGAAGAAGTAAAGGGCTTAGCATATTTCATTTGCCTTAAAAACAACAACGAAAAAAAAAAATGCACTCACCACAAGTTTCCCAAGTATATGCATCATCCATACACCAAATGAGAGAGGAAATCTAAAGATCATTTAAGGGGGGGGAAAAAGACGAGCAAAAACTCTGAGTGATCACACATGCACCCCCATAGTGCCCATGGGCAACAGAGGGTTAACATCCCGGGGCAAAGTTTCCTCTCAGCAGTAGAAATCCGAAATCATCACAAAGATGCTGAGTGATTTAGTCATGAGCCCTCCCCTCAGCCATCAGAAGGAATGGCAAAAATGCAAAGTGAGTGCTGGGAGCCAGAGCAATTTCATTCTCCTCCTAACTGTGCAAAGAATTTGCATTTAAAATGAGCATTTCAAGAATGCCCAATAGTTGGCTGCTAACATGAACAAGAATAAAAGTGATCCATCACCCGACAACACCAAAATTTTTTGCATTTAATTGCAAAAAAAGTATTTGGGTACCCAGTAGACTGAAGAACACTGATGGCTAATTACAGCTCACAAGTCAGGTGTCAGATTAACTTTTTTTTTTTTTATAATATACTTTAAGCTCTAGGGTACAAGTGCACAACGTGCAGGTTTGTTACACAGGTACACATGTGCCATGCTGGTTTGCTGCAACCATCAACTCATCATTTACATTAGGTATATCTCCTAATGCTATCCCTCTCCCTCCTCCCGACCCCACAATAGGCCCCGGTGTGTGATGTTCCCCATCCTGTGTCCAAGTGTTTTCATTGTTCAATTCCCACCCATGAGTGAGAACATGAGGTGTTTGGTTTTCTGTCCTTGTGATAGTTTGCTGAGAATGATGGTTCCCAGCTTCATCCATGTCTCTGCAAAGGACATGAACTCTTCCTTTTTCAGGGCTGCATAGTATTCCATGGTGTATATGTGCCACATTTTCTTAATCCAGTCTATCATTGATGGACATTTGGGTTGGTTCCAAGTCTTTGCTATTGTGAATAGTGCAGCAATAAACATACGTGTACATGTGTCTTTATAGCAGCATGATTTATAACCCTTTGGGTATACCCAGTAATGGGATTGCTGGGTTAAATGGTATTTCTAGTTTTAGATCCTTGAGGAATCACCACACTGTCTTCCACAATGGTTGAACTAATTTCACTCCCACCAACAGTGGGAGTGTTCCTATTTCTCCACATCCTCTCCAGCATCTATTGTTTCCTGACTTTTTAATGATCCCCATTCTAACTGGAGTGAGATGGTATCTCATTGTGGTTTTCATTTGCATTTCTCCAGATTAACTCTTAAAATGCACTCACATCGCATTAACAAAAGGTAACAAGGAAACAAGATACCTTCTTGTTGGCTAAGCTTCCCGAGAATCAAACTTTTATACTTCCTACATCATAAGCTAAGTGAAATAGAGAAAAAAATCGGGAAATAAAGACCTGTCAATTAACAACACTGGTTCTCACCATTCATATCCAAAAACACAGAATTGCAGTTTGATTTTTGAAGGGAGGAAGAGATCCAGAGGGGAACACAGAGGTGGGGGGGTGGGTCAGAAAGTGGGAAGTCAGTGGCTGGCTGTAGCCTTGCTCTGCAAGAGGGATAGTTTCAAGAGTTTCATGAAAGACACAAGAGCCTTTTATCTTCTTTCCTCACTAATAAAAATGGAGGGTGAAAATACACACTAGAAAAACATCCAAAGAAGTTCAGAAAAGGGCTGCCAGAGGCAGGGGGGTTGGGGGAAAGGCAAGAGGTGCCCCTACTCTAACGGGGAGTAAGTACCCCTGTGGCCATGGCCATCAGCCAGCTGCACGGCAAAGATGGAGCTCTAGAGAGTCTGGCGCTGTCCTTAGCGTCGCCTTCCACATCCTCCTCCTTATAGGGGTGGCAGCTCTGCGGTCAGGAGAGATTTTCCCCAGCACTAGACAATTTCCTAACAAGGGCATTTTCATTAAAGATGAGACACAAGGCAATGAACAAGGGAAAGAGAAATGGCCAGAGGATGCTGTCCAGCCTGCAATGTGGGTCTCATTCCCACCAGAGCCTCACACCACACTGGTTCGGATTCTGGAAGAAAGGCCCAGACCCCAGCTGGCAAGAGCCACACCCATAGCGCCAGGCCATTTCCTCCTGCTCTGGTCTCTCATTATTCAGCCTACAGCACTACCTCACTCATCTCCTAAAAACAGGGGTCCGCTCTGGCTAACCAGACTTCCCTGCATCCCCAAGACGCTAACGTGCCTGGCACACTCTCAGCCTGGGAATCTGGACCCTCAGGGTCCAGGGAAGATGAGTCACTGGCTAAAAACCAGGAACCCAAGAGTAGTGCTGGTTTCCAAAACAGATGGCCCTAACAACATGTCCAGCCAGTTCCCTCAAGTGGACAGCCCACGGGCCTTTCAGAAGACCTAGGGGCTAACCGAGGACAGCATAAAGCAAAGTACATGTTTCCTGGTCCTCTTCTGGGAGCTTCTGTGAAGCAGCCCACACTGATGCTCCTTCTTCCATCATTTAGGTTTTTTTTATTTATTTACTTATTATTTATTTATTTATTTATTTTTGAGACAGAGTCTCACTTTGTGGCCCAGGCTGGAGTGCAATGGTGCGATTTCAGCTCACTGCAACCTCTGCCTCCCAGGTTCAAGTGATTCTCCTGCCTCAGCCTCCTAAGTATCTGGGATTACAGGCACGCGCCACCACACCTGGCTAATTCCTGTATTTTTAGTAGAGACCGGGTTTCACCATATTGGCCAGGCTGGTCTCAATCTCCTGACCTTGTAATCCGCCCACCTCAGCCTCCCAAAGTGCTGGGATTACAGGCGTGAGCCACCGCGCCTGGCCTAGTTTATTTTTAAAAGTACAGACAGACAGCCAGGCGTGGTGGCTCACGCCTGTAATCCCAGCACTTTGGGAGGCTGAGGCAGGCAGATCACCTGAGGTCCAGAGTTCGAGACCAGCCTGACCAACATGGAGAAACCCCGTCTCTACTAAAAATACAAAATTAACCAGGCATGGTGGCGCATGCCTGTAATCCCAGCTACTACAGAGGCTGAGGCAGGAGAATGGCTTGAACCCGGGAGGCGGAGGTTGCTGTGAGCCGAGATTGTGCCATTGCACTCCAGCCTGCGAAACAAGAGCGAAACTCCGTCTCAAAAAACAAACAAACAAACAAACAAAAGTACAGACAGACACAGGCCTTCCACCTGACTCCAACAATGAAAAGTTAAATGTCCCAGGCCATGACTTCATCGGCGTGAATAGGGTCAGGCCAACAGCTGGTCTCTCTGCGCTGACCACTCCCGAGCCAGCAGCAATTTCTGTGAGTGCTCCTGTGCGTGCTCTTCCCCTTGCATGGAGTACTCTTCCCTAGACGCCTTTTACCTGGCAGCCTTGCTCTCATTCTTCAAGCCCTTGCTGAAATGTCGACTCTTAAGAGATCATCCAGAACAGCTGCCCCTCTCCCTCTACTACACCCTGCTTGTCTGGTTTCTGCTCTCACTCTAGGGCCTGAGACAGAGCCTGGCCGACAGTGATGCTCAGTAACTATTTACTCAATAAATGAACGCACTAGAAAAGCAAAGCAAACACATCTAAATACTACGTCTAGGTATAACCCCATTCGTGTCAAAGGCATAAATAACATTATTCATATTGCGCTATACATCACAGCCGGAGTCTGGAAACTGCCTACATGCCTATGTACAGAAGAATAGGTACATAATATGAACAAAATGAATGAGTACCATGCTACAATGAGAATGACAGACCCACAACTCACAAGAAGAGAAGATGGAAGCAAATCTCACAAACATCATGTTGAACAAAACCAGAAACAAGAGGACACACTGGGCAGGTCCATTTATATTAAGTTCAAAAACAGGCAAAACTGGCCAGGCACGGTGGCTCACGCCTGTAATTCCAGCACTTTGGGAGGCTGATGCAGGTGGATCACGAGGGAGTTCAAGACCAGCCTGGCCAATATGGTCAAACCCCATCTCTACTAAAAAATACAAAAATTAGCCGGGCATGGTGGCATGCGTCTGTAGTCCCAGCTACTTGGGAGGCTGAGGCAGGAGAATTGCTGGAACCCAGGAGGCAGAGGTTGCAGTGAGCTGAGATTGCACCACTGTACTCCAGCCTGCTGGGCAATAAAGCGAGACTCTGTCTTAAAAAAAAAAAAAAAAAAAAAAAAAAGCAAAACTAAGTCAAGATTATGACTGCAGGAAGGCGGTGGGTGCACCAGCAGGGGTATCAGGGGTCTTCTGAAGTACTAATCGGGTTATTTCCTGAGCTGGATGCAGGTAACACAAGTGAGTTCAGTTTGTGAAAATTCATCAAATCATCCATTTATGATTTGTGTTCATTTCTTTTTTTTTTTTTTTTTTTTTTTTTTTTTGAGGCGGAGTCTCACTCTGTGGCCCAGGCTGGAGTGCAGTGGCCAGATCTCAGCTCACTGCAAGCTCCGCCTCCCGGATTTACGCCATTCTCCTGCCTCAGCCTCCCGAGTAGCTGGGACTACAGGCGCCCGCCACCTCGCCCGGCTAGTTTTTTGTATTTTTTAGTAGAGACGGGGTTTCACTGTGTTAGCCAGGAAGGTCTCGATCTCCTGACCTCGTGATCCGCCCGTCTCGGCCTCCCAAAGTGCTGGGATTACAGGCTTGAGCCACCGCGCCCGGCCTTGTGTTCATTTCTCTATGCTCTATTTCAACAAAACTTCATTGCAAAGAGAGAAAACATGTCTGAAATAAACATGGAATTCTTATTTTTCTTAATAAAGCCAGCTGAAGATTCCTGTCCATCACGAAGACTGGCACCTGACATAGAGCTTCCCTTGGATGAGCAGCAACCACCACCTGCCTCTTCGCACAAGACCATGTGGCTAGTTATTCGGGTGAGGTGTGAACACATCAAATACCCTCCGAAGCTGAAACCTGCTAGGACACATGGCTGGCTGCTACAATCTTCTTCCCCCTTTGCAGCCCTAGAAAGTATGGGTCCCGATAAATATCAGTGGCTTTAAATGGAAACAGGTGGTAGGAATGTCACTGCCTGAGGCTGAGGCAGCACCTGGGCAGACATCTGAAGCTGCAACTCTGCTCAGAGCCTACAGAGTTGAGGTCCTGGATCACGCCAGAGGGGGAGAAGAACAATCATGGCTGACCTGATGCCTCTTTCTAGTAATTTCTTCCTTTTAAATTATGTCATGAAAATTGATCATTCAAGGGGAAAATCCTCTCTGAGGCAAGGTCAAAAAACTACATGAGTAACAAAGCAATCGCTTTGGCTAAGCTTTGGCTCACTCCAAAGCTTACGACCTCAGACACTAAGTGGCCCCAAGCCAACTGTGACCCAAAGGACAAGCCCCTAGAAAAGGATCACATTCGGCAGAAGGAAAGAAAAAAAATGAAACCCTGCCCCAGGACACCTACTAAGACTCAACTCAAACTAAAGGGCCCAGACAAGTGTTGGTTGGATGTCGTCAACCTGAAAAATAGAAGTTTAGACTTGACTTGCCTAGCATACCTGCGCGCGTTCATTCACACACTCATACACATAGGCATGCACGCTTTCCATTCAAACTCCAGTAAATTTTCCTCTATCATAAAGTTTTAACTGACTAGCATGTTCAGGGCTTGGGGAATAGTATAAAGGTATCGTTACTGATTTATAAGACACAACCCCTTTTAAAATAAAGTGCATTCTTATTTTGTCATCCTATTCATACTCTGCCTCACAGGGCAGACAAGAGCAGACAAACTGATCTCCATTTTACTCAAAAAAAAAAAGAAAAAGAAAAAAGAAAAAAGGCCAGGTGTGGTGGCTCATGCCTGTAATCCCAGCACTTTGGGAGGCCAAGGTGGGCAGATCACAAGGTCAAGAGAGCGAGACCATCCTGGCCAACATGGTGAAACCCCGTCTCTACTAAAAATACAAAAAATTAGCCAGGCGTGGTGGCGGGCGTCTGTAGTCCCAGCTACTTAAGAGGCTGAGGCAGGAGAATAACTTGAACCCAGGAGGCGGAGGTTGCAGTGAGCCGAGATTGTGCCACTGCACTCCAGCCTGGCGACAGAGTCAGACTCCATCTCAAAAATAGTAATAATAATAATATAGATTCTACTGCTTTCCACATAGAGCTAGTGCCACATAAACCAGCAGACCCCTGAAATGGAGGTTTAGCCACTAATAGCCTCCCCTCCTTAGGTCTTCCAGCCACCAGAGAGGAGGGCAGGGGTAGGAGAGGGATGCAAAAAGGAAGAAATGCTGATTAAGCAAGCTGGGACTTGCAAAGAGAGTCGCACTCAAGCCCTGCGTCGCCCTTGAGTTATTTATTTATTTATTTATTTATATTTTTTTTGAGACAGGGTCTCGTTCTGTTGCCCAGGTTGGAGTGCAGTGGTGCCATCATGGCTCACTGCAGCCTTAAGCTCCTGGACTCAGGTGACCCTCCCACCTCAGCCTCCGGAGTAGCTGGGACTATAGGTATGCACCATGGCGCCCAGCTAAGTTTTTTTTTTTTTTTTTTTTTGGTAGAGATGAGGTTTTGCCATGTTCCCCAGGCTGCCCCCCTCAAGAAGATACTTCTTAATTATTTTCAAGAGGAATCTCTCCCTCCTAGAGGTTTGTAAGACACTCCAGGAATGGCAAAGAAAAACCATGACCAGCCAGCAACACCTCTTTATTAACAAGTCATCAGTGTGCCATCTCTCATTAGGCCCGGCTCAGAAGGAGAAACTGGAAAGGCACAAGGAGCCAAGTCACTAATGTGAAAGATTCCAAATGTACTATTTCTAACACCCATCTCAAGGAATCAGGGAGAGGCGGCGGGTGGCAGGGGTGGAGGGTAACCCCACCTGACCCTTAGCACAGAGAGACACTGGAAAAAAGGCCTGGGCACAAGAGTAAGCCTTGTCCCCACTGGCCATTGCTACATAAGCCCTCACTCCCACCAATGAGATGCCCACGCCACTGCAGAGGTGGCGCTCCGAGAACCACCAGCAATAGAGGCTCTATTGTTGACTCATACGAAAACTTCAGAATCCCAAGAAAGAGATGCCAAGGCCCAACAACAGTGGATGAAGGACCATTGATCAGACCTGACCATCAGGTCACTGTCAACTGAAAAACATTTTTTTCCCAGTTTTCTGGCACAGTTGCTTCCAAACTATCCCAAACTTCCAAAACATGGCTAATTACACAAGGTAAATGAGTCCTGACAAATGACACAAAGGAAAAACCGCAGGAATCCATTCTAGGTGCTCACTGCAGGAGGTGACACAGGAGAGGGAACCTGAAGCCGAGCAGTGAAGTGGGCAGAATGGGACTTCATGCTCCCTCCAGCCCCCAGGACTCCCTCACCTGCCAACCAGCTCCCACACAGGTGCAGCATTTTTGCCTGTGCACCCTCCTGCACTCCTCCCCTGCTGGCCGTGGCTTTATCATCTAGACACATGGAAAACCCCAATACAAAGCAGCCAGCTCCCTGCCTTGCCACCAGAATGCCGTCCCTCTCTCCCAGCAAGAACTCTCCCTGGGTCACTGGAAAAGGCACTTCAGCCCCTGGAGGTCTGACCCCCAAGGAAGATGGGATCCAGTTCCTCTGCAGTCACCAGCCTCTGCCTTAAAGAATCTGCAGTTCAAAAATCTCCAACAACCCCTGCTATGAACTCAATCATGTCCCCTCCAAACTCCTATGCTGTGCTGGAGACAGGGCCGTAGGGAGATAACTGGGTTTAGATGAGGTCATGACGGTGGAGTCTTCATGATGGGGTTAGTGCCCGGTTAAGAGGAGATGCCAGAGAGCCTGCTTGTGCATGCACGCTCGCACGCTCTCACGCTCTCACTCTGTCATGTGAAGACGCAGCCAGAAGGCAGCTGCCTGTAAACCAGGAAGAAGGCCCTCACCAGAACCCAACCACGCTGATCTCAGACTTCCAGCCTCCAGAACCATGAAAAAATTTCTACTGTTTAAGCCATCCAGTCCACAGCATTTTGCAATAGCAACCTGAGCTATTACCTTCCCCAGGGAGATTCCCCTTGACCAAGAGTAGACAGGGCCACAAGTAAACTAAACAGTGTGTCAAACATTCACAGGTTGTAAAAAGCAGCTTGTGAGGCATGATGCCCTACTGTCAAATTCTCCCCCACCCTGAATTCCCCATCCCACAGCTTGATGGCCTCATGTCAGAATGTCAAGGAGCCTTGAACCCCCCCTTTTCTGCCACAGGGCAGCAGAAGGGGACAGCGCCAGGGAGAACCTGTGCATTGAGATAACCGATGGAACAGGAAGCCCCAGGAAACAGAAATGGCCACAGAACCTTTGTACTTGCAGTCTCAGGGAGATCAGAGTCTCTGAAAGCATACTAACTATGTGACAAGCCCTCATTCCCAACCTCAACACTGGGAATCTAAAATTAGCCAGAGAAAGAGTCTACTCAGCTCTGTGTCTCCTACACAGGCCCTGATAAGTGTCACTACCTCCTTTGGCAATAGTTTGTCTTGTGAGTGCTATAAATACTACCTAAGCCTACCCAATGTGAATTATGAATACCAAGAATCATTTCAGGGTTTTCAGGCACTGGCTATGTGACAGGGGTATCAAATTCAAAGTCGCCTGCACAAGACACATACCCAGGGAACACATAAATCCCTCAGGTCCAACCCTGCATTTTAAACGGTGGAGAGGACTCACTCAAGAGCACCTCCACCTTCCGTGTGGCTGAGGCTGCAGCTGCTACTGCTGCAGCTCTGAAGAGCTGATGAAACGCTTTTCACCTTTTGTCAAATTGCTAGGAAGTAGGAGGCTGAGAGAGATGAGAAGCTTGAGATTATAGAAAAGGACAAAAAGGAGTTTGGCCTTCTTGGATATTTAGATCTGGCTCAGAGCTTTCCAGTGAAGAGGCCCTTGGAAAAGGAAGGCTGGAGAAGCAGTAGGTACTCCCCAGATGATCCAGGGCTGTTACTTGTCACTTGTCCCCTTGGGGGCTTGATCCAGTAAGGTTCGTTTTTTTTTTTCTTGAGACGGAGTCTTGCTCTGTCGCCCAGGCTGGAGTGCAGTGGCGCCATCTCGGCTCACTGCAAGCTCCGCCTCCCGGGTTCCCGCCATTCTCCTGCCTCAGCCTCCTGAGTAGCTGGGACTACAGGCGTCCGCCACCACACCCGGCTAATTTTTTTTGTATTTTTAGTAGAGATAGGGTTTCACCGTGTTAGCCAGGATAGTCTCGATCTCCTGACCTCGTGATCCACCCACCTCAGCCTCCCAAAGTGCTGGGATTACAGGCGTGAACCACCACACCTGGTCAGAAGTTCTTTTTTTTTTTTTTTTTTTTTTTTTTTTTAAGAGTCTCACTTTGTCACCCAGTAGGCTCTTAATAGATGTCTGTGGATTGAATTTCAGTTTTTTGGGTTTCTGGGGTTCACAACTGCAGACCCCTAACCCCCAGGAGCAAGGCCAGCTGCACTGGTCTGCAAAAGCAAAGTGCCAGCCAGACTCCCCGCACCTGGCCAAGAGGTAAAGCTCAGGCACAGGGAACAGGTGGAGGGGTGATGGCTCCGAGGTCAGGATGCTAGGGAATGGAGATGTGTGTCAGAGTCAAGAGAGATAGCAGAGGGGGACTGGAAAAGAGCCCATCAAGGCATATGGAGTCCCAGAGGCAAAAGGGAGAGAGGGTGTTAGAGGATGATAAGCAGTGACCCGTGACGGGCAGCCCCAAGCAGGGCACCTGGGAACAAACTGTGAGATCTGGCCACCAAAGGGTTGCTGGAGGCCTTCCAGAATGGTGTTCTGGCATAGTAGTAACCGCAGAAGTCCATGAGGAGGAACGAGATACAGGTTACTCTTTCTAAAAGTCAACAGACAGCTCACGACCGACACTAGGCCAGTGGTTAAAAAAAACAAACAAAAACATTGCTCCCCATACAGTGTGGCGCCCCAGTCTTTTAACAACCCCTGTGCTATCTGACTTTCTCCCACTGTGCTGTCCCATCTTTTTGTCTTGGTTCATTCAGTTGCCCCCGTCCAGAACATCATCTCCCACTGGCTTTTGGACATTCTGCAGATTGCTGAAGGCGCGGCTGAAGTGCACCTCCAGGAACCCCTTCCTGAGTTCCCCATCACAGCCCCTCCATCGGGTACCTCTCTCCTGACCTGGAAGCTGCAATACTGCTGACCCACACACTCCTGCAGGCAGAGTCAGGGACTCGCTGCCTCTGTATCACTCTCAGGAGGCACCACCATCTTTTGCCCACGACAAACTCTCAAAAAAGAGGAGTCCATTGAATACAGTGGTTTCCTTTAGAAACAGTTATTTATTTTTCTCCCTCCTTTGCTCAAATTCCTTGTGCTTAGTAACACACATAACTGCCCACCACAAAATCCCTGTGTCCAGGATTTCACAAGTTTGATTCTGCCAGCCCCCCAGGGGGAGGAAAAGTGAGGAATAAGCTGTGTGGAGGGACCTGGGACTGGGGGGATGACAGTGTCTATCTCTTCTCTCCCCACCTGCCCCGATGTCACAGGGTCGGCAGAAGGCAGGGTCTTGGGAAGAATGCTCTGGAAGCCATCTGAAAGAGTTCAGTCCCTGCTGGGCTACTCTGGGCCACTCCTCTAAAGGGCTGAATGAAAGAAGCCAGTTTTCCAGTGTCTAAGGCAAACTAAGGAACTGGACCTATCTGCTCAAAACTAAACCCTCCCTCTCACCCATGCCCTTGCCCTCTCCCTCACCCCCTGTGTCAAGCTGAACTACTATGGAGATGAGCCAGAGGGAGACTCGCAGAAGGGATGGGGCACAGGGGCCTGTGCTGCACCCCACTTCCTGAAACACATGCTCTAAGGCATCTGCCAGACATCCCACCTAAATGTCCAGACCTAAAATAATCCCAGATAATAATGACCTGACCTAAAAATAATCCCATACCCCATGAGGGTGCCCCCACCTGGCATCCCAAAGTTCTCACAGAGAACCCGGCCAGAGAACCAGCAGCCCTGCATGAGACGGCCCTCAGGTCCCAATCATCCAAGCCCCAACCAGAGCCCTCCAGACTCAGATCCCAATCATCCAAACCCCAACCAGAGCCCTCCAGACTCAGGTTCCAATCATCCGAGCCCCAACCAGACCCCTCCAGACTCAGGTTCCAATCATCCGAGCCCCAACCAGACCCCTCCAGACTCAGGTTCCAATCATCCGAGCCCCAACCAGACCCCTCCAGACTCAGGTTCCAATCATCCGAGCCCCAACCAGACCCCTCCAGACTCAGATCCCAATCATCCGAGCCCCAACCAGACCCCTCCAGACTCAGATCCCAATCATCCAAACCCCAACCAGACCCCTCCAGACTCAGGTTCCAATCATCCGAGCCCCAACCAGACCCCTCCAGACTCAGGTTCCAATCATCCGAGCCCCAACCAGACCCCTCCAGACTCAGGTCCCAATCATCCGAGCCCCAACCAGACCCCTCCAGACTCAGATCCCAATCATCCAAACCCCAACCAGACCCCTCCAGACTCAGGTTCCAATCATCCGAGCCCCAACCAGACCCCTCCAGACTCAGGTTCCAATCATCCGAGCCCCAACCAGACTCCTCCAGACTCAGGTCCCAATCATCCGAGCCCCAACCAGACCCCTCCAGACTCAGGTCCCAATCATCCGAGCCCCAACCAGACCCCTCCAGACTCAGATCCCAATCATCCAAACCCCAACCAGACCCCTCCAGACTCAGGTTCCAATCATCCGAGCCCCAACCAGAGCCCTCCAGACTCAGATCCCAATCATCCAAACCCCAACCAGACCCCTCCAGACTCAGGTTCCAATCATCCGAGCCCCAACCAGACCCCTCCAGACTCAGATCCCAATCATCCAAACCCCAACCAGACCCCTCCAGACTCAGGTCCCAATCATCCGAGCCCCAACCAGAGCCCTCCAGACTCAAGTCCCAGTCATCCAAACCCCAACCAGACCCCTCCAGTAGTCTGGAAGCAAAAGCACTGGGCATTAAAATGTCAGGGCCTGGCCTCCCGAAGTGCCCCCTCGCCTCTTCCTTCCCTTTCTGCCTCCTTCCCGCACAAACATTTGCTGGAGGATTGCTCTATAAACTGACATCAGTGGAAAAGAAACATCCGGAGTACAATCTGAGTTGAGTCATTAAACATCACAGAATCCCTTAGGGGAAGCAAAAGGCCAAACTGAGCCACTAAATGCTAGGGCTTCAAAACCCCAAAATAAAGCATGTCTACCACTGCTCTGAAGGGAGCATCCCATGTGCCCATCTCCTCAGAGCCACAGAGGCCCATGCAGCAGGCAGCCACTCACACTCCTGCACGGGTGGCCAGGGGTCAGCCCCTGGCACCTGGGGGTGGGCCCGGCCTGTGGACAATAGCAGCAAAACTGATTTTATCCACCCACCCACCGGCAGCTGCAGGAAGGGCTCACACTGTTTGCAAACCCTGAGAACTATCATTTTATGTCCTCCAAAACACCGAGGAGAAAGCAAACCAGTCACAGGAACCTAGATCCAAAGGGGAGGAGGTAAGCAAAAACCAGCCACACAGAAAACACAGAGAGAGGGATTCAATGCTGGCCTGACTTACTCAGGGCAGACGCTTTGCATCAGTTGCGTTTTTGTTCAATTCTCACACGGGGGGCTGATTCAAAGTACCACCACAAAATAAATTCGAGGACAGCTGACGGTTCATTAAACAGGAAGGGACAAGAGGGAAACTTGGAATCAACTTTCAATTACTCACACTACTTAAAACCACCTCTCAGCAGCTGGTGCAATCAGTCAGCAACATAAACCATGGCCAGGGGCAGATAAGCAGCTGGATCTGGGTAACTCTTCAAGAACTGCCCTCCTTCAGTCCCTGCTATCAGTCAGGTAGCCCAGCACCTGCAAAGGAAGAAAGGGTCTTGTATTAGAGCACACTTTTGGCATCTGCCATGTGCAGATCATACTCTCATTAGCCAGTACTCGCTGCTTGTTTCTCTGAAGACACAAATGACAGGAGTCTATGCAGCTACTTTCCAATCCTACTTTTAGGATCCAAGTGAATATTCTACCAAAAAAAAAAAAAAAAAAAGAAGTAGGTTGACAATGCCAAATGGCCTCTCTCTCTGCACCATCGAATCTACCCATCTCTCAAAATCTTTCTAGCCAGCTGCATGCCCGTTTACCAATGAGCTGCTTTATTGTGTGTTCACCGTTGCATCACCCAAATTTAGCAAGCAAAAATGGAGGAAATCTAGTTAAACTTGCATTTCAGGTAAACCACAGATAATTCTGCAGTATAAGTATTTCCCATGCAATCTTTGGAAGATACTTATACTATAAATGATAGACTGCTTATCTGAGATTTAATTCACCTGGGCAGCCTGTAGTTTATCTGGCAACCCTGCTTCATCTTCATTCCAGAGAAAACACTAAATCCCAAGAACAGCTGGAAGCAAACTTCGAGAGCCTCCAGCTGCCAGCCCATTCTACACAGAGGATTGGGCAAAGCAGTACACGGACCCCGCCACTCTGGGCAACAAGGGCAGGCAGAAGGGAGCAGGAGGATTGCCTCCAAAGGAGAGGCAAGTCAAGTCCCTTCTCCCCTTCTTAACTTATTGGACTGACTCAAAATATCGACACAGAAAAATGTGAACTTAAAAATCAAATGCTGTATGATTCCACTGATTGAGGACCTAGAGTAGTCAAAATCATAAAGACAAAGTAGACGGGTGGTTGCCAAGGGCTGGAGGGAAGGAGGATGAGTGGTGATGGGCAGTTTCAGTGATACAAGATGAAAGAGTTCTGAAGATGGATGGTGGTGATGCTGCCCAGCAATGTGAATGTACTTAATGCCACTCAACTATACATTTACAAATGGTTAAAGTAGTAAATTTGATGTTACATTTATGTTTACCACAATGTGCTCTTAAACTTTCGATTTCCTTCTCATTTCCAGCTTAGCCAGCTCTTTCTCTCTCTTGTGTCTACTTCATCTCTAACTTCATGGAATAGGTATCTACTGAGAACCTTACACAATGCAAAAGGAAATCAAATCAGCAGGATACAAATGAAATGCAAGGAAGGCCAGGGCAGAGGGAGGAGTAGGTTTGCAGCCAGGGAGAACATTTCGCAAGCTCGCCTGGCTCCCGTCTGTCTAGGCCTCGGGGCTCCCTGCAGAAGCACCCTCACAACTCCACTATTCTTTCACCCTTGGTGCATCCTAAGGGCCTTGGCATCACCTCATGCTCAGCTCTAAGAAACGATCCAGGACCAGAACCCCACAGGCAACGAAGCTTGTCTCCACAGGCGCCAGGGAAGCCTCGGGGCTGGAGGACGCATGGTCTCTGCAGTTAGAATCACCCTTTGCCCAGGAATATCAACACGTACACACACACACACACCCCACTTCTGACTCTGGAGACCCCTAAGCAGGCATCATGTCACATAAATATATGATCTAAAACTGCAGGTCGTCTGCCTTGGAGGGTGTTTGACACACAACAAGACTTGGGGCACTCTAGCCATGGCTCTAATATGTACCACCAAAAGATAAAACAGAGTCAAGGGCAGAAAGCATTCCTGAAGCCCATGGACCTCTGCAAGGCCCAAAAGCTAGTTGAGGACAGCAGCAAAGGCTCCCTCACCACAGTCCTGGTCAATCCCTGGCCAGGTAATCAGGTTTGTGGAGCCAATTCCTCTTTTCTTTTTATGAGATGGAGTCTCGCTCTGTCGCCCAGGCTGGAGTGTGATGGCACCATCTTGGCTCCCTGCAACCTCTGCCTCCCGGGTTCAAGCGATTCTCCTGCCTCCGCCTCCTGAGTAGCTGCGACTACAGGCACACACCACCATGCCCAGCTAATTTTTGTATTTCTAGTAGAGATGGGATTTCACCATGTTAGCCAGGATGGTCTCGATCTCCTGACCTCGTGATTTGCCCACCTCGGCCTCCCAAAGTGCTGGGATTACAGGTGTGAGCCACCGCGCCCAGCCCAGTCAACTTCTCTTAAGAATCCAGATTCTCCTCGGCAGCCCTTACTTGCCCACCCAACCCTGGCCTGGCCAGACTGCCACAACTAGCCCCTCACACCATGCCCTAGACACATGGGGCAGTCTGCAGACTCCAGGGGCTAGCAGTGGGGCTGTGGTACACATGGCCCTTAGAATCACATCAGTGTGCCCTGGTCCTCTCCCGGACTCTGCTCTGGGTCTGCAGTAGTGCCCAGGAATCTTCAAATTTAGCAAGAACCAGGCAGGTCAGACACAGTGGCTCACACCTACAATCCACTAAAGCACTTTGAGAGGCCAAGGTAGGAGAATCACTTGAGGTCAGGAGTTCAAGAACAGCCTGGGCAACATAGCAAGACCTCATCTCTACCAAAAAAAAAAAAAACACCACTCCGGGCAATTGTAAAGGCAGGGATCCTCAGACCATACATTAAAAGAACAAGAACGGAGAAACAACGTTTGAGCTAAAAAATAAAATAAAATAAATAAAAATAAAGATATATAGATATATATAGATATGTCTATATATATGCCAGGCATGGTGGCTCATGCCTATAATCCCAACACTTTAGGAGGCTGAGGTAGAAGGACAGTTTGAGCCCAGGAGCTTGAGACCAGCCTGGGCAATATTGCAAGGCCTCATCTCTACAAAACTAGCTAGCTAGGCATAGTAGCACACAGGAGCTAGTACTCAGCTACTCAGGAAGCTAAGGCAGGAGGATCTCTTGAGCCCAAGAGGTAGAAGCTGCAGTGATCAGTGTTCATGCCACCACACTCCAGCCCAGATGACAAAGTTAGACCCTGTCTCAAACACACACACACACAGAGGATGGGGGCCACTTAATGATGTAGGGCAATACTCACAGATGTTAGGTTAAAAAAAAAGCTGAATCCCCAACTGTATCTCCTACAGGGGACTATCTATGCTAAGTATTTACATACAAGTTCAACCCGTGCCCGAGTTAACAAAAGGATAAGCTTTCTATAAATACGGTGACTCGGATACACCATCAGCTTCTGGATTTGCCTCCTTGCTAGGCTTCAGATATCACACTCCAGTGCACAAGCAACAATTCCCCGCTCATACTCCATCCAAGGGTAGGATCTAGTGGTTGGTGGGGAGAAGAGCATTTCAGGTAAGGAGTCTGAGTAAAAGCCAAAAGGTGAAGACTCTACTGAGACCCACACTGAGAGGTCAGCCTGGAAGCTGAGAGAGCCTGGAAGCCAGAGGAGAGATTCTGCAGGAGACACTAGAAAACATTAGGAGAGTAAATTGGGGTCCAGGTACAGGGGCAACTGGGAGCTACTGAAGATTTGTGAGCAAGAGAGTGACAGTGGCAGAACTCCACCAGGAGCCCAAATTCTTTTACAACCAGGACAGAGAAGAAACAGCAAGAAGGAAGCAAGGGGGAAGTTGTGATTTCAGAAAATAAACACAGAAAATTACGGAACCATGCACTTTTGATTGTGAATGCCAAGCCTGGAAATATGGCTACTTGCCAACTTTCTCTTGTCCTTTCTATGCATAGCTTTGGCCAAGGTTCTGTTATTGTTTTCTCAAAGACAGGGTTTGGCTCTGTCACCCAAACTGGGGTGCAGTGGCTTGATCATAGCTCATTGCAGCCTCAACCTCGTTGGGCTCAATCAGTCCTCTCACTTCAGCCTCCCAAGTCGCTGGGACTACAGGCCACGTCCAGCAATTTTTATTTTTATTTTTTTTAACTCCTGGGCTCAAACAACCCTCCTGCCTTGGCCTCCCAAAGTGCTGAGATTACAAGATGAGCCACCACGCCCAGCCTGTTTTTAAAGGGGAATTTGGCCCTGGGAGGACAGTGATTCTCCACACTAGAGCAGTCCTGATCCAAAAGGTGCTGCACAGGAATGTTAAACTTTCCTGCCCTCTGCCAGCTCATCTACTGGACTATCAAGTAACTACTGCAGCCCCAAGGATCTTAGCAGAGGAGAGAGGAACAGGAAGAAAGCACTTCAGCACCAGGACCAAACTCTGACAAAGACCCTCCCCTAGAAACAAAAGATCTGGGTCATGCATAAGCCTTTTCAAGATCTACGCATGGAGGAATTATAGCCCCAGATACCCCTCCCCATACCACTCACCAATCCATTTGGGTCCCCTCCTCTTAAGACTTGCTGCATCGCCAGGGCTTCTGTTGATGAGTTAAGCCACTTCATTTCAGGTTTTGAAAACTAATGCTCTCTGACATGTTATTTTTCCTGCTGCCAAGGAGTTTAATACCCAGCATTCACTATTTTATATTAAAATCAGTTATGATTTTTACTACACATCAAAGCTCATTTTCCCCTAAAACTGCAAAGCTGAGACACCACTAAGGAATGCAAAAGGAGTAAGAAGCCAGTTGCCCTGCAAAATTATGCAACTAATGCCCTCTCTGAGGAAAAAAGCAGCCCCCTAAACAAATAAAGAAGAAACTCGAAGAGCATGCTCTATAGCAGTTTTCTCCTGATAGGATGAGCTGCACTTTAACATTTTAAACTAGGTCAGTCCATGAGTTCTGATGTTCAGCTTTAAAAGGACTTGCTTGCTTCAGATTTGGGATAACATACTAGTGAATCTAGAGACTGCTCCGTGAATGACTATTCCTAACAACCAAAGCTTATTTCTAACATTTTGTATCTCAGTTAAAACAAACCTCAGCATTTCTCTCTGTGATTAAAAAGAAGCTACGCCACAGGATTACAACGTCCATGTCTTTCCCTCCCGCTGCATGTCAAGTGTTCTCGCCCTTAAAAGTAATAAACCTGGCACCCCTCTGTAATAAATAATTCCACACAGGTTTTAGAAAAGCAGCACATGACAGAGAGGGTACTGGAGGAACAGCAAACACACAACAGAATAAACCGAATCCAGAGGTGAAGCTCCTTCAGCCTGCCCAGTGCAAGCCTCTTTCCTCCCTGGATCCTTCTAATATGATCATGCATTTCTATAACTACATTTGCAAATGAGTGACTCAATAACTGCTACCTAATTCTGTAAAGCAATGGGATGTACTTGTTCAAGGGAAGCTATATGGAATTAGGCCCTTAACAACTGGGAATCCCGTTACTCCTCAGTGCTGTGGACTGGAGCTGATAGCACATAGATCGCCCAAGCCTTCCCCAGGGCAATTGAGAGGATCCAGTGAAATTTAATGTAAGGAGGCACTATGCAGGCTCCCTGGGCCCAATTAGAGCCATGCTGCTTGGAGCCATGCTCCAAGTTCGTCCCCTACATCCAAGGACTTGGGACCTGTTGGAAATACAGATTCCTGAGCTCCTCATCGGAGGATTCTGCATCAGTGGCAGCCAGCCCTCGGCCAGCCTTTGGAAGCTCAGTCCTGGCCCACTCACAGTGAAGAAATAGCCAAGTTCTATTCTGGTGTCACGAGCACCTCATGGTAGGTAGCCCGTCAGACTGAGCAAGCCTAGGAATTGGCTTGTAATGGGACATAGCAGTAACAAAACCAGAAATGCACATGAGTGAGTGGGGCGGGGCCCTTCATAGCCTCTGGGGATTTTGAACTTGGGAGAAAAGTTAACTCTGGGCCGGGTGCAGTGGCTCACGCCTGTAATCCCAGCACTTTGGGAGGCCAAGCGGGGCGGATCACAAGGTCAGGAGATCGAGACCATCCTGGCTAACATGGTGAAACCCTGTCTCTACTAAAAATGCAAAAAATTAGCTGGGCGTGGTGGCGGGCGCCCGTAGTCCCAGCTACTTGGGAGGCTGAGGCAGGAGAATGGCGTGAACCTGGGAGGCGGAGCTTGCAGTGAGCTGAGATTGCGCCACTGCACTCCAGCCTGAAAAAAAAGAAAAGAAACTGTCCAAGGAGCACTTCCAGGAAAAAGACTGAGCCTCAGAGATTTTGAAGTGTGAAGCATCCACCACTCCATTCCATTCACTTGTCTCACAGCTCAGCCACATGCTGTTTCCAAGTGCTCCTCCCAGCCTCTCCCTCTGTGCAAACCTCCCCCCAACATTCTGGACCCACCACCTCGTAAAACTTTCCTTGGCCATCCAGGCTGAAACTACCTCTCTCACCTTAAACTTCTAACACACTTAGCACTAAAACCAGCTTCCCAAATTACACTTCAATTAGTGAATAGTTCCTCACTAAAAAAAAAAAAAAAAATTAAGGGCTTCTTTTTTTTTTTTTTTTTTTTTTTTGAGACGGAGTCTTGCTCTGTCGCCCAGGCTGGAGTGCAGTGGCCGGATCTCAGCTCACTGCAAGCTTCTTGAACAAAGTCTGGCAAACCAAAGATTATGCAGCTATGCGTTCATTATGGAGATTAATTTATTAAAGGCCTCAAGAAGGCTTTAATAAATAAACTGTTTAATTTTGTTTGACCCAACATTTTCTAAACTCCACTGACCTAAAAACCCATTTGTTCAGGAAGCCCTATTAACTTCTTGCAGAACTGATGATCCACGTTAGAGTTTGGGAAATGCTGATCTATTCCATTCATCTAACAACTAATTATGCCATGTCTGACTTGAATGGTTATTTAATCTTATTTCTTTAGCTCTGGGTGTATTTACATATTATCTTAAGTAGAATATTCATTTGAGCTAGGAGCGTGTCTTACATGTCTTTGAACACCCTACAGCCCCCAGTCCAGCCCTTGTAGAGGTTCTGAATACACAGATTGATTTGAAACCATTAGATCCAATAGTAAAAATCATAGATGTGTCTTAGAATGCAAAAAGTGTTTAAAATCACAGCGATCAAGTCCCACTCACTTTTTATATAAGAAAACCGAAGTCCAGAGATATAAAATAGATCATCCAAAGTCACAAAAAAGTCAATAGTGGAACCATGACTAGAACCAAGACCCAAGTCTTCTGATTCACTAGCTAGTGTTCCTTCTGTGATTTAAGTAAGCCTTACTCTTCCAGACTCCAGCTGGTTTTCCAGCAGGTAAAGGAATCTAAGGTATTCTAGTGATCTGAATACCAAAGGCAGTAAGACAGAGGCATACCAATTACAAGAAATTAAAATACAAAAAGAAGACCCAAGCTCTGCTAAAATGGGAGTTAGGCACTCTGAAGATTCCAGAATGCTTATTAGGAGTTTAAGACTACAGAGCTCAGTATTAAGAATATCAAGAAAGGGCCAGTAGGCGATGGCTCATGCCTGTAATCCCAGCACTTTGGGAGGATCCCTTGAGCCCAGGAGTTCGAGACCAGCCTAGGCAACAGAGTGAGCCCTCATCTCTACTAAACATTTACAAATTAGCTGGGCGTGGTGGCATGTGCCTGTAGTTCCAGCTACTTGGGAGGCTGAGGTGAAAGGATTCTTTGAGCCCAGGAAGTCGAGGGTGCAGTGAACTGTGATTGGGCCAATGCCCTCCATCCTCGGTGACACAGCAAGACCCTGTCTCCCCCAGCACCCACCCTCAAAAAAAGAAAATCAAATACTGACATTTGTAATTTTAGCTGAGTAAGACACTTGACTTTTTATTGGAACATCACATTAATAGTTTCAGCATTTTACTTCTCAGCTACATTTATGTTTACTGATACAATATATGTAAGGCCTGATTATAGTCAAACAAATGCTACTTAAGGATGTGTGTGTGCACCAGTGTATTATGCATGTGAGTCACTGTTTGTTCCTAAAGAGTTCCAATGATGAAACTATGATACCTCTTATTCCTCCACCAGTCTAAAAGTATCATGAGATAAACTCTAACATATTTAGCATACACGTTAGAGTTGCTTGGGGGCAGAAGGAAAGGGAGTTGTTATTTGCTAATACAGATTCAAGACCTCCAAAGGTGGAGGTGGAGGTGGAGGTGGAGGTCACTGTAATGCCACAGGTGATTCCCATCCACAGGCAGGGATAAGAACGACTGCTCTGGAGGCCTGGGGTCAGCTGGGTCACACCTGCAGGTGCTGCAGCCTGGGCATTTCAACAGCTCCAGTTCTATCTTAAAGATCAATTCTGGTAACAAGGCCTCCCTGACCCCTGGTATCCCCAAGCCTGGTATTCTCTCTCCTGCCCAGAACTTGACCTGGATAGCTGACACTGGGCATTTGCCTGGTAACTCCATGGTCATGATACATAATAACTGTAATTTTGTTAAAGCATAGTGGTTCTTTGTACTTTTAGTTCATCAGTAAGGCCCAGTGGCTCTCAACCAACCCCCAAACATACACATGCACCAACACTGCAGATGACAGGCAATGCTGCACAACCCCACATGCCTTTGTCAGCATCCAACACCATATGCACCCCAGCAACAGCTGGCTCTGCTTCTAGCCCTCCTGCCGCACTCAGTAAAGCACTTTGGAATTCATACATGGGAAAAGCAATAATACAATAGCTGCCTTGCTTCCTTTTTCTAGTAAGTCCTCCATAAAGTCTAGCGCCTTAGCCAATAATTAGAAGCAAATGACTTTAACACACCTCACCATTGGTCATGACACAAGAGTGAGTCAGGACCGTGCGGTGAAGAACCAATGATAGCACCAGTTACTAACAGCCTTGTGCTGGTGCCAGAAATGGAGACAAAGGCAAAAGGACTAAGAAATGATGGTTCTTTAGAAAGCAGAAATACTGACCAATTCAAAATCTTCAAAGTCTACATTATTCCATTTTATAGGGTAAGTTATATGCTATGGGAGTATTCACAAATTTGGGAATTCAAAAAGCTCCAAGACAAAGGCCTATCCTGCTTCATGGAATGCATTTCTTACATAAGATTCAAACCACTCCATCCAGAGAATGAAGTCATCTGAAGATATGGCCCACATGGGATTTGTCACCTCCATGAAGACCAGTGACCTCACATCATCGAAGACCAAGGCCATTTCTCAGATCTGCTCGTCCTGCCCTCTAAGCAGCATCCAGAATTACTAGCCTTACTCTCCTCCTCAGCATTTCCCTGGCCTGCCTTCTCCCTTTCTGGCTGTAGCTTCTCAGACTTCTTTATAGGTTCAAGCGGCTCCACCCCACCATTAGCTATTAGAATCCCTCCAAGGCTCACATCAGTAGCTGCTCAATAAACGTTTCTGACAGGGTGGTAAACTGCTAACATCAATGAACTGCTAGAAAACAGATTCTCCCCTTTATTTGTTTTGAAACAGGGTCTTGCTCTGTCACCCAGGCAGGAGCAGAGTGGCACAATCACGGCTCACTGTCATGGGCTCAAGGGATCCTCCCACCTCAACGTCCCAAGTAGCTGGACTACAGCCGCATATCACCATCCCTGGCTAATTTTTTGTTTTCCATAGAGACAGGGTTTTGCTGTTACCAAGGTTGATCTCAAATTCATGGGCCCAAGCGATCCTCTGTCCTCCGTCTCCCAAAGTGCTGGGATTACAGGCATGAGCCACTGCATCTGGCTCAGACTCCCATTTTATACACACCCTATAGATTGAATCTCAGATTCTCCAATCAGCAAGTGACTCTCAGATTCCCCAATCAGCAGGTGACTCAGATTCCCCAATCAGCAGGTGAATCTCAGATTCTCCAATCAGCAGGTGAAGCTCAGCTTTCCCCAATCAGCAGGTGAATCTCAGATTCCCCTATCAGCAGGTGAAGCTCAGCTTCTCCAATCAGCAGGTGAAGCTCAGCTTCCCCAATCAGCAGGCGAATCTGATTCCCCTATCAGCAGGTGAATCTCAGCTTCTCCAATCAGCAGGTGAAGCTCAGATTTCCCCAATCAGCAGGTGAATCTCAGATTCACCAATCAGCAGGTGAAATCAGGGAAAATGAGGAAAGAATGTCCATACCCTACTCTCATCTCTTTCCAATGCTCCTTTAATCTAAAGTTTGAAGTTTAGGAATTTTAATAGATGCTGATTGGGCCTCTTTTGAGGTAGCTGCGAATACAAATTGATGAAGAGGAAAAGAAATCTTCCTTTACAGCTTTAATAAAGAGCTCATTCATAGCCCAAAATATGTTCCTATTGCCCAAGTGTTAGTATTATAACAAAGATGTAGAACTTTTACCAATTAATGTCACTGTCCAACAGAAATTGTTGATGGTGATAAAACAAATTAAAGTTGTATATTAGAACCAGTTAAGGAAGCAGGAAGGGCACAAAAACCAAACACTGCTATCAGAAGAGATAACCAAAGGCATTTATTAAACTGGATTGCCAAAGAATATAACAAATTTAGTATTAAATTATAACTACAGTAGTCTGAACAATGGCCCCCCAACAATGTTCATACCCCAATCCTTAGAACCTGTGAATGGTATCTTACATGGCAAAAGGAACTTTGCAAACATGATCGAGGAGGATCTTGAGATGGGGAGATTAGTCTGGATTATCCACGTGCACCCCATGTAATCACAAAGGTCCTGAAAAAAGGGAAGGTAGGAGGGCCAACGTCAGAAGACAGGAGGTGGGACAGTGGAAGGAGAGGTGAGAGAGAGCTTAGAAGACATGGCACTGCTGGCTCGGAAGACGGAAGATAGGACCACAGGCCAAGGACTGCAGGCAGTCTCAAGAAGCCGGAAAAAGCAAAGAAATGGATTCTCCCCTAGAGCCTCCAGAAAAATCACAGCCCTGCTGACACCTTGAGTTTAGGACTTCTGAACTCTAGAACCCTAAGTTAATAAATGTGTGTTGCTTTAAGCTACTAAATGCGTAGTAATTTCCCACAGCAGCAAAATGTTTGTTTTGATTTTATTTTGAAGGTTGGGTATTAAAATATAGAGAAAGAAAAAACAAAATGTTTCTTTTTCCTATTATCTCACACAGCACAGTCAATACTAAACTTCTGGTCACCAAAATAGATGGGGATTTCTCCTCACACAGCAACCAAGCAGTTTCCCAGGTGACTCTCCAGCAGACACCAGCTGGGCATCCTCTAATTTATTTATTTATTTATTTATTTATTTATTTATTTATTTATTTATTTGGAGACGGAGTCTTACTCTGTCCCCCCAGGCTGGAGTACAACGGTGCAATCTCGGCTCACTGCAACCTCCACCTCCCGGGTTCAAGCAATTCTCTTGCCTCAGCCTCCCAAGTAGCTGGGTTTACAGGCACGCACCACCACACCAGCTAATTTTTGTACTTTTAGTAGAGACGGGGTTTCACCATGTTGGCCAGGCTAGTCTGCAACTCCTGACCTCAGGTGATCCACTCACCTCAGCCTCCCAAAGTGCTGGGATCACAGGCGTGAGGCACCACACCAGGCCACATCCTCTAATTTAACTCAATTCTGACATTATCCACCTGGACATGGTGTCGGGGTTGAGGGCTCAGTTCCACAAGACTGTCCCCTACAAGCCTCAGGTTGTGACCTGTGCTTCTGACCAACAGGCTATAAATCAGGGTTCCCATAACCCATCCTTAGGTTCACTTAATTTGTAAGAGCAACTCACAGCTCTCAACGAAACACTTCACTGACCTTTACCCTTTTATCATTTACATTACAAAGCATAAAGATGGACAGCCAGATAGAAGAGATGCTTAGGGCGAGGTATGAGGGAAGGGGTGTGAAGCTTCCATGCCCTCTCGGTGGGGCACACCACTCTCCACGAACCTCCACGTGTTTATCCATCTGGAAGCTCGTCTGAACCCAGTCCTTCATGTTTTTAATAGAGGTGTCATTAAACAGGCATGATTGATCACATCATTGGCCATCGGTGATCAATTTAACCTTTGGCCCCTCTCCCTTTCCCAGCAGTAGGGACTGGCATCTGAAGTGGGGACAATCTTGTGGAGCTAAACCCTCAACCTGTGGGATCTGACCGTCTATCTCCAGGTAGATGGTGTAAAAATTGAATTAAATTAGAGGCCATGCAGTTGGTGTCCACTCAAGACTCTGCCTTGAATAGATTTGTGTGGGGAACGCCCTCCCGCCCCAATGCACAATGGTGTCAGGAGTGTTGAGTGACTGTGAAAGAGTAGAGAGGAGGACATAGTATCTTGGTTTACTCTATCTTTAGTTTACCTCAGTGTCTTTCTGTTTACTTGTATTCAGGGGTGGGTTCACATGACGCTCACACAAGTTAAAAAGCCAGGCATGGTTGCATGTGGCTGTACTCCCAGCTACTCAGGAGGCTGAAGCACAGAGATCACTCGAGCCCAGGAGTTCGAGCCTGCAGTGAGCTATGATTGTGCCACTGCATTCCAGGCTGGGTGACAGAGCAAGACGGTGTCCCCAAAAAATTAGATCAGTAAATAAATGAGCACAACGCCTCGAAGGGATCCCTCCATGTGAGGGGCCCTAAAGCTAAACTTCTTGCCAAATCCATCTCTGCTTGTACTGGAACCGTGTTACACTCACCCACACCTGACCCATCACTAATTCAATGGATTTTCATCAGGAAGTGAGCTTCATCAGGAAACGCTGTCCCAGAGCACGAATGTGAAGTGGGCAGGAGATGGATAAAGCACCTGATGAACCAGCTATCTATTATATACCAATGTGACTATATCCAGAACCTGGCTTTGTTTCCACAGGCTGTTTTCCAAGATAGAAATAGCCTGTTTTCTAGACTGCTTCCTTCAGAGCAGTATTTGCTGTCAGTCATTCATGCTTTCAGGATTTGCTGAGCAGTGCATGGGGAGGATACAAAAAATGGTTGAAACTGCCTCAAGGAGCGAAACTTTTGAAGGGATAAGAGATGTACACTGGTATCACACGCTGCTTTCCATGACAGCTCGACTTTAAAAGGGAGGTATCAATCATAAATAAAAGTAGGACGGTCAATAATTCCAGCTGCGGGGATCCAGGAGGCCACAGCCAAGGGCAAGACAGGGATAGGGTCAAAAGAGAACAGCAAGAGAGGTTGCCATGGAAACATTCACCACAGCAGAGAAGGACAGTGAGGACAGTCAGCACCTTCCTCCCCAGTGTTCGGCACAAACACCACCCCACCCATTAGGTTAGGAGTCTATTACAGAAAAAATGCTCTGCCATTTGGTTGTATTTACTGATCTGCAGACAGGACTATGCTCTTGGCAAGTTCACAATGCTGTTCTCCCAATGAATGAAACCTGTACCATACGCTTAAGAAAGGAGAGGGGGATGATATGTAAGAATTAGGGACAATTTGATCTCCATCTCAATCTTAAATGCAAGGAGTTTAAAGAAGCAAGGCATACCATAAATCCAGGTTTCAACTCAGAATTAATTAAATGCTAACATTAAGTTACATACTCCCTCTGAGAGGCAGAAAGAATCAAGTTCATGAGAGGCCCAAACTGAGACTTGAAAGACAGGAAGACCATGAGATTGAGCAGACAGGTGAGCCAAGAGATAAAATGAACCTGGGATAGACAGCAGTGTCCAGCACATGGCGGGTTCTTCATGAACATCTGTAAAATGAGTAAATACGAACACGCCTAAATCAAGTAAATGAAGAGACCATCCAGGTTATCCTGCCCTGTCTAAACTCCGGTCACTGCCCTGGGAGTCCTGCTTTACATGGTATCATAGGCCCTGTTTCCGCACAGGGAGTTCCTGTCCCTAGAATAACCCTGACCCTGGTTAACCCAGAGACAGCTGAAATACAGAAACACCAAATATCTTCTTGCCCCCTAATTAATGGCCTCTGACTTCAAGCCAAATCAACTTTCGAAACTGTAAGCTCACTAGAATGAAGGCCAAAAATCTCAATGTTCACACAGGACAATGCATACCCAAAGGGAAAAAGTCTAACACTAGCCAGAGGCTTTCACAATTAGAGAGCCATTAAATTGCCATTCACCAGAAATAAACATTTATTCTCACTGTGGGGCTTCCAGAGGCTGGTGGCATGCTGACCCAACCCATAAAAACTGGCTAAGATATAGGTGCACGGTGCCTCACACCTGTAATCCAAGCACTTTGGGAGGCCAAGGTGGGCAGATCACCTGAGGTCAGGAGCGCGAGACCAGCCTGGCCAACATGGCTAAACCCTGTTTCTATTAAAAATACAAAAAGTAGCCAGGAGTGGTGGCAGGCACCTGTAATCCCAGCTACTCGGGGGGGCTGAGGCAGGAGAATCCCTTGAACCCAGGAGGCGGAGGGTGCAGTGAGCTGAGATCGTGCTACTGCACTTCAGCCTGGGCAACAGAGCAAGACTCCATCTCAAAAAAAAACAAACAAACAAACAACTGGCTCAGATAGGTCAAATGTTCTGTATTCAGGATCAATCTATGAATAGGTCTAGGCTGACAAACAGGTTTTATCACATGTGGCAACTCCCACTGATTGGCAGTGGCTGTCTTTCCTAGAGTACATAGTAAAGTGTCATAATCTTCTAGCAATGTCTGCCATGACAGCAAAAGTGATGGCACAGGGGTCGGGCATTTACTATCCTTGATCCTAATTATACTGTATACATACGCATAAACATATAATGCATATATTTACAACCACATATAATTATCTTTTTCCCTAATTAGCTTTTAAACAATAAAGAAAAGCCCTACTACAGACAGCAACATCTAAATCACAACCATATCATTAAATCCTAAGTACAAAAGAAACAGGAAATTAAGAGTAGGAAGTATGACTTTAATCCGAGTCCAGCATGTGCTAGCACAGCTGTTGCTAGAAGGATCCAACTGTTGAAGCCTGCTCAGCCAGGGACCCTTCCCTCCCTAGGTCCTTGGGATCACCTGAGCATCTGTCCTGGTCCGGGCATATCACACACAGGGGAACTTGGCAGGGTAAAGAGGACTGACTCTGCAGAGTGCCATTTACCGGATAAGGCATTGTTCCAGGGGATTTATGTGGTCTCAATAGCCTTGTGCTCATCCTTATTCCCAGGCTCAGACCTAAACATGAATGTTGGCCCCACCTACCTCCCTACTTCCCTCTTACACTTGCTACGCTGTAAACAATATGGGCTGACTGATTATGCACCAAACTGTATGTGACAAACAAATGCTACAAGTGGCCAGAGGTAAGGAGATCACCAACTCCTTAATGTTTAAAGGTTGACATGTTTAGAACAAAATCTCAGCAGATAAAGCTGCACTTCCATCCACAGAGGGGAATGAGGCTGACTGGAATTTGGATAGCAAAGGATCTTTCAGACACACTAAGCTTTACAGACAAGGCTGTCTTCAACTTTACAAGGATATGGCATATTTCCACAGGGAGAAGTGCATTAGCCCCTACTCCCTTTAAACATCCTGCCAAATGTGCAAAAAGCAAGGATGTGATCTGGCTGCTCCTCAGTGCCCCTCTGTTTTCCCTTAAATAACCACTACTGGATTAGGTCATGTCATGGACTTTCTAGAGCAGCAGGTGATGGCTCTTTGCCAGACATCCTGGAAGTCAATCTGACTACCTGACCAAGGCTGGCTTGTAATGGTTCTCTAAACGCTGTTTGGCCCTGAGCTCATCCCACTACATCCTCTCTAATGCTTGCCTTCCCCAGTGAGCTCTAGGGGATCAGGGTGCGTCCGCTGCCACCAGAGGCGAAAGTGGGAAAGGGGATGGTCCATAGATGTCTCTTCCTACACCCGAAAGTCTGTAAATCTCCTCCTGGTGCTCCTCCTACACCCAAAAGTCTGCAAATCAATCCGTTGCATTGCCAGTTGTCGCATAAATGATTCATGCCTATGTTAATCAATACAATTTTGCAGATGCTATTAACCCTGATCGTTTCAAGGGGAAAATATAGCTCAGGATGCAGAGGCCACTGCACCAATTGGTAGACAGACACAGATAGACAGACACACACACACACACACACACACACTGCCATGGTGTTTTTTGAAAGTAGTTTTACAGGGGAAAAAAGTAAACCTGACCTAAAACAGAGGCATCAGTATCCTTAGGCAGGGGCTAGGATTAGAAGCTCATGTCAGTAAGGAGTATGGCTCCAGGTGACACACAGTACTATGATTATGACTCTTGCCCAAATATACCTATATCAACAGACACCTAGGGGCAAGGTGAAATAGCACCTTTCAGCCAGGTGTGATGACTCACACCTATAATCTTCAGGAGGCAGAGGGAGAAGGACTGCTGGGAGCCAGGAGTTCACGACCAGCCTGGGCAACACTGTGAGATCCTGTCTCCACAAAAAAAAAAACAAAGTCATGTATGGTGGCTCGCACTTATAGTCCCAGCTACCTGAGAGGCTGAGGTGGGACAATCACTCGAACCTGGGAATTGAAGGCTGCAGTGAGCTGTTCACACCACTGCACTCAAGCGTGGGTGACAAAGCAAGACCCTGTCTGACCAAAAAAAAAAAATTAAATTAAATTAAAAAAAAAAAGTCCAACAACAGCAAAATAAGAAATACTACCTTTGTACTTAATGTTCTAGATCACAAACGGCAAATAGGAGACAATGTGGCAGTAACTTCCACCTCCATGGTGTGGCAGATATTAATCCATCACCATACTCTTGACCATGGAAGCTGACCTGGCCTCACGATGTCTCTCAGCAGCCACCACCAATCGCCAGGAGGTAAAACTGAAGATGAAAGTTGCATGTGTCCCCAATAACTCCTACGATACTGCTGTGGATCAGTGTGCTCCTCAGAAAGGATTCCTAGACCTCTGGCAGGCTGTACGCCAGCATGGGAGATGCTCTCTTAAGAGTCTTTGATGGTATTTTTCCTAAAGTGGCTCATGATCAATGAGAGATGAAACACAACTGTGCAAATAACAGAAAGCCAAAGTGATTAAAAAGTCCATTGAACAAATGTGTTGGGAATTCTACTGAAATGTTAGAGGATGTATACAAAAGAGAAACCATAGAATTGGGCTGGGCACGGTGACTCATGCCTGTAATCCCAACACTTTGGGAGGCCAAGGCGGGAGGATCGCTTGGGGTCGGGAGTTTGAGACCATCCTGGACAACATAGTTAGTCCCCGTCTCTACAAAACAAAATTAAAAATTAGCCAGGTACGATGGTGCACGCATGCTTGTAGTCCCAGCTACCTGGAAGCCAAGACAGGAGGAGTCCTTGAATCCAGAAATTCGAGGCTTCAGTGAACTATGATTGTGCTACTGCACTCCAGCCTGGGGGACAGAGTGAGACCCTGCGTCTTAAAAAAAAAAAAAAAAAAAAAAATAGAGAAATCAAAGAATTGTGGAGCAAATGACCAAGCCATAATAGCCCCAGAGATACTCCCCAAACAACCCAATTCTTCCAAGTCCCTTGAGACCTCCTCTGGCCACACTGGCCTTCACTGGTTTCTCAAACACATTGAGCTCCTGTCCACTCTGCAGGGCTTTCCCTAGGCAGCTTTCTCAACAGGGAAAGCTCTCTTCCTCCTCCTCCACTGACATCCTGCCACCTGCTCACGAAAAGTGGGCAAACTCCCACTCAGGCTATAGGGTTGGACACATTCCCTCAAGGAAGCTTTCCCTGATCGCCCTCTGCCTCACCCCAGGCCAGGGTAGAACACCAGTTCCTCTGGCACAGCACTCCCTGCAGTTGCCAAGGACTCTTAGTTTGAATTCCATCTAAGTGGAAGCCTGGCTATGCTTTCCACGAGCTCCTGAGCATAGGGCACATGTGCACCACTGTATCCTTACCACACAGCACGGTGCCTGGAACTTAGAGGGAACATGGAATCAATGAAGTAATAGATCAATGGATGATTGAATAAATGATGAGGCAGACAACTGAATTAGAACCACAGGTCAAACAGGAGGTCAGCAGAACATCTGTGATGCAGCAGGCAATGGGAAGTACTGAGAAATGTGTTTGTGACATAAGTTTGAAACAATCAGGCACAAGAAACATCCTGATAGAGCGGAGAAGGCAGGCAACAGTGATATCATGGAGCATGAAACAAAATCCAAAATTCATAAAGATTAATAAATTTGACTACATACAACAAATTTTCTACAGTGAAAATGCTAGTAACAAAGACAAAATGAGGGAAAGTATTCACAGCATGTGACAGATGCTAATTTCCATAATACATACAAAGCAAGGCCGGGCGCGGTGGCTCACACCTGTAATCCCAGCACTTTGGGAGGCCAAGGAGGGTGGATCACCTGAGGTCAGGAGTTCGAGACCAGCCGGGCCAACATGGCGAAACCCCATCTCTACTAAAACTCCATAAAATTAGCAAGGCATGGTGGTGGGTGCCTGTAATCCCAGCTACTTGGGAGGCTAAGGCAGGAGAAGTGCTCAAACCCAGGAGGCAGAAGATACAGTGAGTCAAGATTGCACCATTGCACTCCAGCCTGGGTGACAAGAGCAAAACTCCATCTCAAAAAAATAAATAAAATAATTTAAAAAGTCAAATACAAATGAATAAAAGACAACAACATAATAGACAAAGGACACAAAAAGTGAACAGAAAAAGAAATTAAAATGACTTAAGCATATAAAAGACAGTCAACCTCTGAGGAGAAAAATGAATGGTTTTACACTGTTGGTAGTAGTGTAAATTAGTTCAACCATTGCGGAAGATAGTCTGGAAATTCTGCAAATATCTGCAGGCAGAAATACCATTTGGCCTAGCAACCCATTACTGAGTATATGCCCAAAGGAGTATAAATCATTCTACTATAAAGATACATGCATGTGTATGTTCACTGCAGCACTATTCACAATAGCAAAGACATGGAATCAACCCAAATGCCCATCAATGATAGACTGGATAAAGAAAATGTGGAACATATACACCATGGAATACTATGCATCCATAAAAAAAGAACAAGATCATGATTCTTTGAAGGGACATGGATGGAGCTGGAAGCCATTATCCTCAGCAAACTAAGGCAGAACAGAAAACCAAATACTGCATGTTCTCACTGATAAGTGGGAGCTGAACAATAGGAAAACATGGACACAGAGCAGGGAACAACACACTTTGGGGTCTTGGGGGTGGAAAGGAGAGCATCAGGAAGAATAGCTAATGGATGCCAGGCTTAATACCTAGGTAATGGGTTGATCTGTGCAGCAAACCACCATGGCACACATTTACCTATGTAACAAACCTGCACATCCCGCACATGTTCCCCTAAACTTAAAAGTTGAAGGAAAAAAAAGATGCTCAACCTCACATCACACACCATAAGTGATATGAGATTCCATTTTTACCTAGCGGACTGGCAAATATGGGCAGTCCGACAATACACTGTGTGGGCAAAGACTCCTGGGAACAGGCACTCTCATACGTTGTTGGTTAAATGATTAAAAATGATACAACTTCTTTGGAGGACAATTTAGCAATATTAAATTAAACATGAATATACTTTCTGACTTCATCGTTTTAGGACTTTATCCCACAGCTGTACTCACACTTGTATGCAAGAGAAAGAGCACGCATGCGCAAGAATGCACAGACATCAGCAAAAGCCAAAAAATGACCCAAATGTCAATAGGGAGCCAGTTAAAAGACGCAATGTAATATACTATAATGGAATATAATATTGCTGTTAAAAAAAGAATGAGGCTATTCTATATAATCTAATAGGATATAATTTACAATGTTAACTTTTTTTTAAGTAAGATGCATAAGTACACACACCTTATAAACTATATAGAGTATTCAGAGAGGAAGGGAGTCAGAACTTAAAGACACATATACATAGAACGCTTCCAGGATAATATACAAATACCACTAACAGTGGTTGCCTTTAGGAAGGGACCTTAGTTTTAGTGGATGGGTTGGAGCAAAGTTACTTTTCACTGCATACCTCTTTCTACTTTTTAAATTTTTACCACATGTGAAATTTAACTTTTTGAAAATTAAAATTATATTAAAAAGAAAGGAGAACAGATGAGCCTAAATTAGGGAGACAATCTTTTTTTTTTTTTTGAGACAGAGTCTTGCTCTGTCACCCAGGCCGGAGTGCAGTGGTGTAATCTCAGCTCACTATAACCTCTGCCTCCTGGGTTCCAGTGATTCTCCTGCCTCAGCCTCCTGAGTCGCTGGGATTACAAGTACCCACCGCCATCGCTCCTGGCTAATTTTTGTATTTTTAGTAGAGACGGGGTTTCACCATGTTGGCCTGGCTGGTCTTGAACTCCTGACCTGAAGTGATCCACAAGAAGAGAAGTGAATCTAGACAGGAGACTTGATTCACTCAAGCTTCAAATAACTGAGGCAGGTATGATAAGATAGTATCCCTTACACCAGAATGAGGCCCTTATGTACAAAGGCCATCTGGGGGAAAAATCCAGTGAGAACCTTGATTCAAAAGCAGAAAACATAACTCAGCCTGGAAGCAGACCTGAAGCAAGCAGGTAACACATTCACAGTCCAGAGTCAAGAGGATTAAACAGAGAATTCACATACCTGAGATTGGCTAACACCAAGCCTAGAAACAGAGGTGGTATGCCCCAGAGATCTGCCTCGGTGACAGTCAGGTGGTACAAGGATTTGTCCTCTGGTTCTTAGCAGGCCCTATGGAGTTTTAGAACTTTGGGGCATCAGGCCTCCTGGACCAGGAATTGATTAGTCCAGAGGGATACCACAGCCTTACAGTTGATTTAATACAGATTTAACAAGAAGTTACAAGGCAAAAATCTTCAGGCTTCTGGGTCAGGTTGTCCCCTGGGTCCCTGTGGCCAGCAACAGGTATAGGTGAGAGCCTCTGAATGAACCGCCCAGGCCAGAGCCCTGTCAGGGCTGCAGGCTTCTTCCCAGAAAACACTACGATTTGTATTTCAGGTTGAAATTCACATCACCAGATGAAGACACCCAGTTCCTCACCCTAGGAGTATACATCTCACACCCTCTGCCCCTCTATTTGGGGACCAACGCCTCTGTCAACATACCTATCTTAAAATAGAAACCCAGTGGCATATGCCCTGGTCTATTTCAGAAACTATGTCAAACACATCTGGATGAGTACTCCCCATGCCTGCCTGGCAAGGGCTTCTCCTTGGCTTGTAGGAAAATAGGGCACAGACACTTCTCTCTCCTCTGCCAGTTATGTGAGGGATTTTCTGGAGTCAGCATGTTTCACAAGAGGCGTAGAAACTCTATAAATACGCATTCTAGGGCATAAACTAAAGGACCTTAAATTAGTCATGGCCAACTACTAGTTTTAAATACATGTACTCGAAGGAGCAAAACAACTCCTAGTAAACTGCCAAGAACACAGTGAACGCTCCATAAAACACCTCCTGCAGCTTCTTCACCTCCAAGAACCCAAACCTCAAAACATTTAAAAATTAAATTAAATTAAATCACATAACACACATTAGCATGCCTCTGGTTGTTTTCAGAGTGCCTTCACATACATCATCTCAATATGGTACCCCGTGTACATCCAGCTCAACACAAGCGGAGCTGAAGCCTAGTACACAGCTGCTCCTCAGTAAATGATAAATGAATAAATAAGTCATCTTTGTGAAAAATGTAAGTTTTCTGGAAATATAAGAGAAGTAACCAACTTTCCATTCTTATGCCCAATGGTTAGATTACAAAAGCCACTCAGTCAATCCTAGCGCTCCCAGCTCAGAAACATTAGATACTCTTAGAAACTTCTCAGTGTCACCTATTTTTCCCAGTCACACTAATGTTATTGCTATTATCTAAATGCGTCATCCAAAATTCACATGTCAGAAACAATCCCCAATGCAACAGTGTTGAGAGGTGTTTAGGTAAAGAGAGCTCCAACCTAATGAGTACATTAATGCTACTATAAAAAGGGCTTGCCGGAATGGATTTGCTCTTTTGCCCTTCTACCATGTGAGGACACAGCAAGAAGGCCCTCACCAGAAGCCAGCACCTTGATTTTGGACCTCTCAGTCTCCTGAACTCTGAAACAAATACATGTCTGTTCTTTGAAAATTACCCAGTCTCGGGTATTTGGTTTTGCAGCATGAAACAGACTAAGATGGTCATTTTGTCTTCAAATAGAGGATTACTTTCCCAGAGTGTTTAATTCTTTTCCAGAGAACCTAATAAAAAATTCAATGAAAAATCTAATAAAGATACAGTAATAAAAAGTAAAGAAATTTAATTAAACATATACACACTGAGACACGGAAGGAATACAGCCCAACTACTATTACACCAGGATGAGGCCTGCTACGATTCTGAGCTACAAGTGAATTTGTTGTCTACATTCAGGAGCTTAAAGAGCAACATGTCCTTTCCAAGGAGCATTCCGTAAGTCCCACTGACCCAAGGCAAGAAACGGGCCTGGGACCATGCCTGGGGCCGGAGGCCTGGAGCAGCTCGCCCATTCTACATTTGTATCCCTGATATTGTGTTCAATAGAGACGAAATCCACAGAACATTTACACCAAACTTGAACAAGGGCACAGAATTAAATATACATGGGTTTCTGGTCTTCCATGTTTAGAAATTTCCTTTATTTTATTTATATATCTGAGGAACGACTGATGCCATTTTCCCTTTCTTCCTTCTGAATGTTTTTCCAAATGGAGAAAGCTAAAGAAAGCTGCACAAGTCCATGTTTGCTGAGCTATAAAGATTCTTTCAGCATCCAAACTTAAACCACCAAATTCAAACAAGCCACTTGTCAATGTTTCGTTTCAAAATTCCAGAGTCTCAGGCTACATGTGATCCTTCCAGGCACAAACCCTGAGAAACCAAACTAGCAGTATGGTCACGTTTACAGTTACCTGTTCCGGTGTCCTCGGGATATGACACATGTTTAAATTGCCTAATTATGTCATTATCTAATTTTGTGTTTAACATGTCATCAGTGCACAGTGAAATTATATTCCACAAATATGTAGAGAACATTCAGCCTTAATTAGTTGTTTATCCCTAGTGCTCTGCTGCTCTCATCTCAGATTCAAAAATGTTATTGAACTAGGTCTTTTAAATGTTCACTTTAATGTATACATTGAAGTATACATACATAAGTATATTTCCCTTCTCCAAGGGAAAAAGCCCTACATGCAGTGTCACATGTTCAACAGGCTTGTGACCAAGGACTGGGGACACTGTGGTAGGCAGAGTCCTCTGCTTAAACCCTGGGAGCCCTTCAGAGAGATGTCTGCCTGTTAAAAGTCGTTTCCCCTCAAGCCTCACTCAGTGGGCCTGGGGCTCAAAAGTCAGCTCCAGGTCATTATTTCTCAGTGAGAATCCAGAGCAAGGCATCAGTCTCTCAGATCCTCCTTTGTGCTTGATCATCCAAATTACAACCATCGTCCTGGAAAGAGTTGGCTGTTTTTCTGTATTATTATTATTATTTTTGCTTTTCCTGTTTTATACTCTTTCTCACCTCCTCCAGGAAGCCTTTGAGACTTCCAGACCAAATTGATCTCTCCAGTGGCTAAAGTGAATTACCATTTAGTAACAGTCCCAAACAATTTACCCTGAGTTACTCACACTTCTACATTACCTTGTGATTGTTCACTCTAACCATCTTACTGTTCAATCTGAAATACCTGGCCATGATTTATACTTTACTCATGATCCACACGGAGTTTGAGCACAATGCAGGGTACCAGTAAATGCTCAATAAATATTTATTGGTTCGTTTGACTAAGTATCAAACAGGGATGAGATCTGTCCACTATACATCTGAACTCTTGCAGAATTAAAGTATTAAAGTCACCATCCCCAAAAATGTGGTGCAAATCATTAACTCAAACAAGTGCTACCTCCTCCTAACAAAAATTGCTACCTCACGAATAATCCAGATTAAGTGTAATTGAGAGGACAAACATCTAGGAAACAAAACAGAAGCTAAAGTTTTAATTGAGGCCAAGATTCCTCTAAGCAGGAAGAGTTTGGACAAAAAATAATAGTTGTAGTTGTTTTTGATAGTTTCTATGTCTTCAATTTAACCACAAATGGCCCAATAAGACAGATACACTATTTTGAAAGTCATACAAATTTGCTTTCCACTGAAGAGACAAAACAGTTGTTTAACTTTCTAGACACTGGTATGTTCTCCAAAGTCAATTAAACTGTAATAGAATTTTCCCCCTTTGAAACACCAACAAATGCTAGCTTACAACAGAAGTCCGGTAAGTGTTCAGAATATGTAAACATAGCCACAAAGACCTAATTTTCCTTTTAAAATCTGAACACTTGTATATACATTCCAGAGGAATCAAAGGAGAACTAGAATAAACTAATTTGGGAGTATCACGAAATTGGAATCATCATAAAATCAAAACCTTTTTTCTTATCAGTTGGGGCCAGGTCTCTCAGGAAGTCTCTGCATTTATATCGGTTATGTAAAAACCTTAACCGGTGATCTTGGATAAGTCACATATAGGCTGAAAGGACACGACAGTTCTCAGGAAAATATCTCAATTATATAATTTTGGGTCTGAATAATCTTTGCCGAGGAAACTACACGGAGATTCAAAACACTTCAGCATTAAGTTATGTTTGCTTATTTCTGATATTGGTGTGCCTGGTATTTCTGATATTGGTGTGCCTGATGTTTTAGGAATTCACAATAAAAATGACCAAACCACCCCAGGCACCTTGACCAGGAGAGAGCCACCCCCTCTTACAGTTCCCACCGCCAAAATTAACCCAAACCTGTCGGCATGTCTAAAGAAAACTTCCAGACTACTTCCTCTCTCTAGCTTCTCCAAAACGCACCAGCAATTAAATACACCGGCCAGAGTAAAGTTCCCTGTTAAACCACAAACCCACCATGCCAAAAAATTAGAGGGTAACTAAACCCTAGCCAAGACAGGTCTCAAGTCGGGTAGGGAGACGTCTCACTAGCTAGAAACCACAATGCAGAGTTGGCTAGACACGATCATAACACATGTGCTTTTCATAAACGATAAGTTTTCGATTTTCAAGGCACCCAAAGGGAAAAGTTCAAGGGGGTTTCACCAACCGATGAATTAGTTCATCCTCCTGGCTCCCAGAACAGCAAACTCGGATATCCCAGGCAGAACCATCCCCCCGCACAGGCCTCTCCTCAGTTTGCTACCAGGCATCTTCTCCTCCTCCTTCCTGAAACAGTGCCATCAAAAGATCACTGTATCCACACAGTGATTGCTTAGGGCTCACCACTACCCACCCCCCACCCCCCGCCGCCCCTAAGACCGGTCTCCAGACGGAAGTCAGGCTGATGATATCTGTCTCCCCTGGGGAAGCTTTCAATAGGGCCCCAGGTCCCATTCCAGAAGCTCTGAGTCAGTGAGTCTGGGTGAGATTCTGAAATCTGGATTTTCAAAGCTGTCCCAGGTGATTCTTGAAGATCAGTCAAGAATTAATGCGTACTAAATTCATATTACTAATAACCACACATTATAACATTACCTACTGGAAACTACAGTGGCACTCACAGAATTCACACTTTTAACACACGACATACGACACGTGGCACATACATCAGTATACTTTTGCCAGAGGTACCTGCCAGGTTTCACATGCCATCTCTTTAGAGAAACAAGCACAGGTAATTCTCATAAAAAGAGCTTTTCCTCTTCTCAAAAGCATTTCCCACATTCAGCTGTGCAAAAGAATCTAAAGAGATTCATCTGTGAATACGGAAAGCGAAACATAATCAACCCACTCCAGACACACCGGGCAAGGAGTGAAACTGGCTTATTAATAGGCCAGGCGATCAAGGCGCGTGGCTTCACATGCTTTCTTCCTTAAACCAAGTTTACAATCTTGCTCCTACTGTTGTTCTTAAAATAAATTCTAGGGGCACAAACACTACATCTACACTAAACACAAACCACAGGAACTAAGTAAAGAAGGAAATGTCTGTGCATCCACAAAGACAAACAAAATAAGCTTCCTGTTGGAAACCTTTACTATGTGCATTAACTGGACTCAAGTTGCAGGTCAGTTGTCACCAGTGTTAAGGCCACCACGGCAAGATGCAACTCCATCCTCTTCCCATGACTCTTCCACCGAATTTCTCAAATTCCCTGTAAGAAATGCAAACCTACCTGGGAAAGGTGACACTTATGAACTATTAAACCTTATTTGTCTTCCAATAAATAAACCAATCTCCTTCCTTGGGACTGTGAAACCCAAGACCAGCAGAATTGGGGGTTGGGGCGGTGGGGGCTGGGGGGAATGATGAATGTTCAAGAACAGAAGGCTGAGGGTCTTGATGTCTTCTCCCACTTACAGACCCTAAAGATTCTACCTTCCAAGAAGCAAGAGTGAGGAAGTAAGATATATGTGTCATATACATCACATAAGTCTACAAAGATGTATTGATGACTTCCACGTATCTGACACTGCCTAGCCCTAGGAATAAGCCTCAGTTTTCAGGCAAGAAACGGGGCAATTACCAGAGAGTTTGGAGGGCAACAGCCAAGATGAACAAACAGGGAGTCAAAGCGTCCCAAGGAAGAGACTCCAAAGCTGAGATCCGATTTACATATTTGCTGTCTGCATGGCATGGCCAGGGAGCAGAAACTGCAAACTGCCCCAGAGAGACATGGCAGGGTCACCAGGGACTCCGATCCCAAGGGCATCATCTGGAGGGCAAAGGCAGGTCGCAATCTGGAAGGGATGGTGCTGCAGAAGGGGAGGGGTGGGAATGCCAGGCTGGTCTCATCCACCCCCCCACCCCCGCCCAGCAGACGTAAACATGGCTAAATCCTGCCCAGCTCTCACCCCAATTCCATGCCCCTCACCCCCTCCTCCTGTTGCCTTCCTCTTCCTGCCACCTTCAAGTCCCACTTGGGGGGCTCACCCCAAGTCACTCAGCAAGTGGAGGACACCTCAGAATAGAGACTATACCAAGGACAACGTAATAGAAGCTTAGGCCAAGGAGAAGAAAAGAAAGAGAACTCCAAGTAGACAGAACTTTCTGTGCCCAGCCATAGATCTGTGCTGGATCCACAAACTACCCCCACAGTTCCCAGGAAACACACACTATCCCAGCCCTCCTCTTCAGACCCATAAATCCTGTTTGTGGATGAAAACGAAGTAAGTTCTAGAGGGATATCACGCAGAGAAGGACCTCAAAATCAGCATGCACACCCTCCCCGCGCATCACTGATACTGGCCACTAAAGCACCCAGGCCAATAACCTTGGGGGTGTTCCTGATACCTCCAATCACTCAGAACACTGTGCTGGCCCTGCCTCCTGAAGAACCTCTGAGCCAGCCCCTTCTGTCACCTTTACCAGAGCAAAGTTTCTCTACCTTTTGCCTGGGCTATAAATGGAGAAGGGCAGTCTGGGTGGCTTGTTATTAATAAAAATGCAGATTTAGTAGCATGAGGTGAGGCAACAGAATGTGCCATTTTAACAAGCACAGAAAGTGATTCTGACACAGCTGCTCCCAGAACACACTTGGCCCAACAGACTTTGGAATCTCAGCCGCTGGAGAGCAGCCACCGTGGTCAACTCTGTCCCGAGCAGTGGCCACAAGGCAGGGCCTCCCAAAAAAAATGTTTGCCGAGGGAATGAAAAAAACACCATGAAGCTTTGGACCAACTAGAAACCACAGTGGAAAGACAGAACTGAATGAACAGCTCACTCCCAGCACACCCGGGGTCCCCGGTGATCTGACTAGGAGTTAGTTTAGGCAAATTTCCATACTTGAGGCTTAGTCCCCATTACCATACGAAGAATTCACCAGCTGGTCCAGGCTGAGGTCTGTCTGGGTCTGAAAGGCTCTTGTCCACATTACCTCTTTTCCCCTATCCCAATCCCTGCCAGTTAAAGCCCACAGCAGCCGTCTGTCTCCTCCCAGTCAGAGCCAAGGCACTGAGGTACAGACCTGGCTCCCAGACTAGAGGGGCGGCCCCAGGAGGGCAGCAACGGCTTTGCTCCTCTCTGCCTCCCAACGTGTCTGGTATAGATCCTAATAAATGCCTGCTGAAATGTTTAAATGAAATGGGGAGAGAGAAAAAGGTGAACCTTTACAGGCTGTACCTACCCTACTTTCAGCCTTCATACAGGCACTTGGCAGCCCCCTCAAAGGATGCAGGGAGCAAGGGAGTGACAGCAGGAGTCACCTCTAGGACACCACTCCATGGCTTCTCCAAGGCCCTCCTCAGGCAGGGTCTTAGAACAAATGCTTCCATGGAAATGTGAGATACAGCTGGACCATACCTTAGTAGAGGCTTTCCAGGTGTTGGAGAAAGGCAGTTCCCATAATCAACTCCCCATTCCCTCACCCACTGAAGAAGCAGTTAACAGGTCAAGGGGACTTAGAAACTGAAGATTACAAACAAAAGAGTGGTGGTTTAAAAGGTTCCTGGCAGCTCTAATGCAGTCTGGGCTACAGGCTCTCAACAAAGAATAACTTATTCCATGTGGGACAGTAAGTAGGTTCTCCCCTCAACCAATGATGGCAAATT
The DNA here is from genome assembly GCF_047675955.1 of Chlorocebus sabaeus. Lineage (NCBI taxonomy): Eukaryota > Metazoa > Chordata > Mammalia > Primates > Cercopithecidae > Chlorocebus > Chlorocebus sabaeus. The sequence continues at coordinate 37,995,529 of NC_132929.1, read as the reverse complement.
AACTGAGCAACTACTACTAAAAGCAACCTTGCACACACATGCTGCACACCAACTGAGTCCTGCAGAAGGCGGGCAGGCTGAGACTCCAAACCTAGAGTCCAGCACTTGCACAAGGTGAAATTATACCCAAGGAGGGCATATCCTATGAAACATTTTCATAGCACTCATACAACAGAACACAATTATGACAGTACAGGAGACAAACACCAAAGCAGGAAGACTCAAGCCCTTTTAATATTAAAAAGCTGAGGCAATTCTCCCAGTCCTCTTGGTAAAGGTCTCTGGTAACATCTACCCCTCCTCTATAAAAATCCAGTCTCTGCGGTGCTAGGAAGCCTTTGTCTTGTGACAGGATCCCACTGAAGTCAATGCCCCTCACTGCAACTGCTAGGTGAGGTTACGGGGCCCATGCAAGAAGGGGAGTTACCAGGCGGTGAGGATGCACATCCCAAGGCAGAGCTCAGAGGACACAAGAGAATCTGCTGGAGAGCAAAACCGTAGACAGTATTCCCCAGGGGTGCTCGTCCCCTAGCAGCACATTAGAATCACCTGGGAAGCTTTTACGACAAATAGGGGCTGAGTGCAGTAGCTCACACCTGTAATCCCAGCACTTCAGGAGGCAGAGGCGGGCGGATCACTTGAGGCCAGGAGTTGGAGACCAGCCTGACCAACACAGCATAACCCCACCTCTACTAAAAATACAAAAATTAGCCGGGCATGGTGGCAGGCTCCTGTGGTCCCAGCTACTCAGGAGGCTGAGGCAGGAGAATCACTTAAACTGGGGAGGCGGAGGTTGCAGTGAGCCGAGATCAGGCCACTGCACTCCAGCCTGGGTGACAAAGCAAGACTCTATCTCACGAAAAAAAAAAAAAAGGCCAGGCAGAGTGGCTCATGCCAACACTTTGGGAGGCTGAGGTTAGTAGATCATGTGAGATCAGGAGTTCGAGACCAGCCTAGCCAACATGGTGAAACCCTGCCTCTACTAAAAATACAAAAATTAGGCGGGCATGGTGGCATGCACCTGTGGTCCCTGCTACTCAGGAGGCTGAGGCAGGAGAGTTGCTTGAATTGGGGAGGCAGAGATTGCCATGAGCCAAGATTGGGCCACGAGACTCCAGCCGCCTGGGTGACAGAGAAAGACTCTATCTCAAAAGAAAAAAAAAAGGAAAAAGAAAAATAGAGATGCCTGGACTGCAGTTTCAGGTTCAACTTGTGTGTGGTGGGGCTAGGCCCTGGTGTGGTTTACAAGCTCCCAGGTAAGCCTAATGACTCTTGGCAGCAAGATTCTTGGGCTAATCCCAGGAGAAAGCAAGAGATGCAGGATGCAGGTGGAGGTGCGTGCACACACACACCAACAGACGAGTGACGAGTACAATGTTCTTGCTGTTTGCTGCCACCAGAGCCATCCTTCCCTACACACTGCAGATCTCACTTAAGGAAGACAGGACCAAGCCTGCCTGAGGCCTGCACCACTCAGCGCCTCATTCCTCTCTCCTTTCTTCAGCCACTCACAATGCCGGCTCCCTCCCTTAAGAGAGGCTTCATCCATGGCCCTCAAAGGGAGCGCAGGGTGCAGCAAATCATGGCACAAGTGGGCTCCCCGCAACCACGTCAATCACTACCATCTTTAGGCTTAAGGCTCCATGCTTTGTGCCTCATATGCAACGTCTCAATCCCACCACAACCCACTGAGGTAGCTACTATTATTACCCATCTTTACAAATAAAAAAACGGAGGCATGGACAGTTAAGAACTTATGCGATGCTTCACATCAAGTCCATGTCTGAACCAGGATTCAAATCCCAGTGCAGGGTTCTAACGTCTAACCATTTTGCTACCCAGATTATATCCAGTTGAAATTAACATCAACACTGGTCAGCCTTCGAAAAGAGGGAAAGTTACCAAATGAAAGCAGAGTAGGTTAAAGCACTGAATGTGATGTCTTAAAAACCAATTTCAGGCCGGGCACAGTGGCTCACACCTGTAATCCCAAAACTTTGGGAGGCCAAGGTGCATGGATCACTTGAGGTCAGGAGTTCAAGACCAGCCTGGCCATCATAGAGAAGCCCCGTCTCTACAAAAATATAAAAATTAGCTGGGTGTGGTGGCAGGCATCTGTTATCCCAGCCACTTGGGAGGCTGAGGCATGAGAATTCCTCGAACCCAGGAGACGGAGACTGCCGTGAGCCGAGATCGTGCCACTGCACTCCAGCTGGGACAACAGAGCAAGACTCCATCTCAAAAAAAAAAAAAAATCAATTTCATCAATATAGGTGGGAAAGGCATGATTTTTACTGGCAGTTCATGTGAAAAAGATCTGTGGTTTAGGGTGACCATATGTTCATTCACGCACATTTGCAGGACACCTACTATAGGTCAGGTACAGGGCTAGGCTCGGGTAACATGGAGACACAGGTCATAACCTTCTCCCCAGTGACTTTGTTTTTTGTTGTTGTTGCTGTTTCATTTTGTTTTTTAAAAAAGGGTCTCACTATGTCGCCTGGGCTGGAGTACAATGGCACAACCTCGACCTCCCAGGCTCAGGTGATCCTCCTGCCTCAGCCTCCCAAATAGCTGGGACTATAGAATCATGCCACCATGCCCAGATAATTTTTTTGTATTTTTTTTGTAGAGACGAGGTGTCGCCATGTTGCCCAGGGCTGGTTTTGAACCCCTGAGCTCAAGCAATCCACCTGCCTTGGCCTCCCAAAGTGCTAGGATTACAGGCATGAGCCACTGCGCCAGGTCCCAATGACTTTTTAAGAGCCAATGTGATCCTAGAGCCAAAGTGATCCTGGGCAGCATCAGGATAACCTCTTCTCCCAGGAGAAGCCAGCTGCAGGCTGCACTACACTGTGCAGACCATGCGGGGGCCTCCAAAGGAAGCTGTTTGTGGGCTTGTCTGAGTGATTGGGTGATTGAACACCAACACCGGTGTTCAAGTACAGCACCCACGCTCTGCTCCAGATGAGCTAAATCAGCATCTCCAGGAGAGGGGTCCAGGCATCACCAGCTTATGAGTTTTCACAAGTGTTTCTGAGCAGCCAGAACTGAAAACCAGTCTCCAAAGGATGGAACCAAACCAGTCTCCAAAGGATGGAACCACGAAGGTGAAAAATCCAGAAACCACACATAGGAGGAGTTGACGATGGGTTGATTAAAGATGGCAGAAGTATGGGAGTGAGACTGGAGTCTTCCTGGGGAAGGCATTTCTGCACTGCTGCTGGAGTGCGCGGAGATGGGAGAAGGACCAAGGGCAGAAACCCTCAAGAGAAGGTATCCCTGGTACCTTCAATCTGGAGACCTCTGGGGCTCCTCTAAACTCTGTCTTGGTCTGAAAAGCTGCATAGTAAATGGCCCAATGCTGAGATAATTTGGGTAGACAATTACTGTAATACAGTAAAAACTATAATTTTATATTAATAGCAACTAACTGCTTTAATTCTTCTGTACAAGAAACAATCTGAAGTCACGCACCCATCAGTGTGTCCATTTAGGGAATACATAAGTTTTAAAAATTCACATTTCTGACCGGGCGCGGTGGCTCAAGTCTATAATCACAGCACTTTGGGAGGCCGAGGCAGGCGGATCACGAGGTCAGGAGATCAAGACCATCCTGGTTAGAAACCCCATCTCTACTAAAAATACAAAAAATTAGCCGGGCGTGGTGGCGGGCACCTGGAGTCCCAGTTACTAGGGAGGCTGAGGCAGGAGAATGGCGTCAACCTGGGAGGCGGAGCTTGAAGTGAGCCGGGGTTACGCCACTGCACTCCAGCCTGGGTGACAGAGCGAGACTCCATCTCAAAAAAAAAAAAACCAAAATCACATTCCTGGGCCTTATCTCCATCCACGACATCTGCACTTTAAACAACATCTTAGGTGATTCACCTCTGATGAGGGTTGATGCCTGGACTGCACTTTGAGAAACACTTTGATAGGCAAGTCTTTCTTTTTTTTTTTTTTGAGATACAGTTTTGCTCTTGTTGCTCAGGCTGGAGTGCAATGGCTGATTCTGCTGCCTCAGCCTCCCGAGTAGCTGAGATTACAGACACGTGCCACCAGGCCTGGCTAATTTTGTATTTTTAGTAGAGAAGGGGTTTCACCATGTTAGTCACGCTGGTCTCAAACTCCTGACCTGAGGTGATCCACCTGCCTCGGCCTCCCAAAGCGCTGGGATTATAGGTGTGAGCCACTGCACCTGGCCCGATCGGCAAGTCTGACACAAAGAATGATTCCCTAAAACCTTATCCAATGCAGTAATAATTCATTCTAACGCGACCCTCAGCAACACTCACTTTTTTTCTTGCTTAAGTTAGAAGACTTAATATTGCTAAAAAGAAATTTCCCCCTGCAATTTTATTTAACGTTTAAGTTCAAAGATACATGTGCAGGTTTGTTATATAGGTAAACTTGTGTCATGGGGGTTTGTTGCACAGATTATTTCATCACCCCCACGTTAAGCCTGGGTTAGTTTCCCTGAGCCTCTCCCTCCTCCCACCTCCTACCCTCCAAGAGGCCCCAGAGTGTGTTTTCCCCTCTATATGTCCATATGTCCTCATCATTTAGTTCCCACTTATAAGTGAGAACATACTGTATTTGGTTTTCTGTTTCTGCATTAGTTTGCTAACGATAATGGCCTCCAGCTCCATCCATGTTCCTGCAAAGGACATGATCTCATTCTTTTTTATGGCTATATAGTATTCCATGAATAGCACTCATTTTAAGTTCCTTATACAACCTGAAGTTGTTTTCCTTCATATGTACATAAAGGTGCAGCTGTGTTAACCTGCCCCCTAGTAAAATGACATTTTATACCCCTCTCTATGCTTAAAAAACACCAAGGAGGGGCTGGGCGCAGTGGCTCATGCCTGTAATCCCAGCATTTTGGGAGGCCAAGGTGGGCAGATTACCTGTGGCCAGCAGTTCAAGACCAGCCATGGCCAACAGGTGAAACCCCATTGTTCCCAGACCAAACTGAGGGTCGGAGTGCTATTTCTCGTGGCCCAGTAACAAGATGCAGATGAACTGGGGAGGAAAAGAGTTTTTATCTCTGTAACTGGTTACAGAGAGAAGGCCTGGAAATTATCGCCAGACCAACTCAAAATTACAAAGTTTTCCAGAGCTTATATATCTTCTAAACTATATGTCTATGTGTAAGTGTGCATTCATCTAATGACGTAAGTGATTAACTTATTTTAATCTGTAACTAAGGTATTAGTCCTGAAGACCTTGCTCTGGAGCCTCAGTAAATTTACTTAATCTAAACGGGTTCAGGTGCTGGGGTGATTACCCTTATCTTGTCTCCTGCTGAATCACGGAGCTTTGAGGAGTTCCTTCAGATCCCCAATAAACGTGTTTGTGGAGGCCTGGGGAGTTTCTGCGGACCCACAATAAAGCTTGTTTAATCCTATATGGGTCCTGTTAAGAATTCCTTCGTTATTTTGTCATGGTTTAAGGCCCGGGAAAGACCTAGGCAAAACTTTTGATGGGCTTTTGTTACATCCCAGCCTTTGTATTAAGTCACTAGCTTTTAATATTTAACCACTCAGTACTGAAACAGTTGTTAGTGACACCTGGCCTGCACACAGCCTCTACTAAAAATACAAGAATTAGCTGGGCATGGTGACTACACACCTGTAGTCCCAGCCACTCAGGAGACTGAGGCAGGAGAATTGCTTGAACCCAGGAGGCAGAGGTTCCAGTGAGCCGAGTTTGCGCCACTGCACTCCAGACTGGGTGACAGAGTGACACTCCATCTCAAAACAAAATATATAGCAGGTAGGATATCTACACACAGGGGTCCTCCAAGAATGTTTTCTTAATCACCTATTAACATAATGTCAATTTTTGAAAAATCATTACCATCCAAAATGACATGAAATTCCATTGAAAATATTTATTTAACACAAATTGTCTTCTCTTTTAAATTAAGCATTTAAAAATTTTAACTACAGTTCCATTAGTTGATGCCAGCCTACCACTCCACTATGAATACATTAAATTCTAGACCATACAGCTTTCAGCAAGTCTGCTATAAAGTGAGTCGGCACTTTTAATTTCCCAGTTGTATAAGGCTGATTGGCGTTACTGTTCTTCAGTTGAGGTCCTAACATAACAAATAAGAACAAAGCAAAGTGGGATCAACAGGAATCTCAAAGAGCCCTGGCAGAGGCCCATCTTTGAGGAAGTAAACCTGACAGGGATAAGGAGCCCCTTGGGTTGTCAAGAAATAAAGAGTTCAGGAGGGGCACTGTGGCTCACGCCTGTAATCCCAGCACCTTGGGAGGCCAAGGTGGGAAGATTGCTCGAGCCCAGGAGTTTGAGATCAGCCTGGGCAACATGGTCTACTAAAAATACAAAAATTAGCCAGGTCTGGTGGTGTGTACCTGTAGCCCCGGCTGCTCAGGAGGATGACGCAGGAGGATAGCTTGAGCCCAGCAGGTCAAGGCTGCAGTGAGCCACTGCACTCCGGCCTGGGTGACAGAGCAAGACTGTCCCCATTAACCTCCCCCAACCCCCCAAAAAAACTCTGCTTCAGAGGTAAAGCAATTTTCTAACCTTTCTTCTTCAAAGGTTCTTCAGTGCAACCTTTCTAGAAAAAGGTGCTCTCTCCAACTTGCTTCCGGAGGTATCGTATTAAGGTCAAGAGGGTGCTCCAATAGTTCCTATTTGTAAGTGGCAGCTCTGATACATAATGTAGGCAGATCACTAAGGAAGACTCCAGAAAGCATCGCTCTCCAGGAACTTCTAGCATCAACAGCTGTCATGTGGCCTCTAAGCCCATTTCAGACAGACCAAGGCCTAAGGCAACACTGTCCAATAGAAATATAATGTGAGCTGTGTATGTGATTTTAAATCTTCCAGTAGCCACATTTTAAAACATAAAAAGAAACGTGAACTTACTTTTAGTAATATATTTTATTTAACTCAATATATCTAAAATATTATCATGTCAACATGTAACCAATATAAAAATTAGTGGGATAGTTTGTATTTTTTTTGGTTTGCCAAGACTTTGAAATCTGGTGTGTATTTTACATTTACAGCACATATCTCAATCTGAATGCTAAATCTTCATCAGAAATGCTTGATCTTTATTTCGATCTCATAACATTTATAGCTGAAAAAGCTGATTCACATACCCAAGTTATTCCAAATGTACTTAAAAGTTCTCCAATAACTAGTTTTAAATTTGAATAAAATAACATCAGAAATTCAGCTCCCCAGTCCCACCAGCCACAATTCAAGTATTCAATAACCATTCTGGGCAGTGACAATAGAGGTATAAGCATTTTTCTTTCCAAGTTACTCCATACCAAATGCTCTCCTTTCTTAATTATCAGAAGCTATAAAAGCAACTCAAAGGACAAAATCATGAGGGATTTGTGTTGATTCTGGAATAGTCTATCATTGCAATGTTATGTCTTAAGGATGAGTGGGAGTGTACCAGGCACAACTGGGAGAGAGGAGGACTCACCAAGAGAAGGGGAGGGAGGTAGATTCTCAGAGCCCCCACTGTGGGTCAACCACTGCACCCAGCATACAACATCCACTGAACCATTTGTTCCCTACCATCTTGTAGGTGACATATTAAGGGGATTTAATAGATACAGAATCTGAGATTAGTCACAATGGAAACTTGTCCACAGCTATTCCCAGGGAAACCCTTCCTTCCTTACCTTGCCGCATCAGGATCCAAGGATAAGCGGGGGGAAAAGCAATGTGTGTCCTCTCTACATTAAATACCAGATAGAACTTAAGACAGGCCAGGGGGCAAGTGACCAGAGGTGGCAAAGCCAAGCACTTGGACAACCACGCCCTGGTCTGAAAGTGAATGTGGGATGGGAAGAGGGACCAGAGCGGTAAAAGGGAAGGCAAGGCCTGACAAGCCTAGCTTTTATATTTCTGGCCCACTGAATACATAATCCCTCCAATGGTGCTACTTCAATGCCCCCTGGTTCACAGGCACTGTCGTGGCAGAGAGTCAAGTACAGTACCTAATCTCTACCAGCAGGGCTTGTAGCCCTGAGAAGCTTTACTTAGCTTCAAATTCACAAACCTCCTTGTAGACTCGATTCAGTTCTTCCTGAACTCAGATGCAAAGTCTGAGGTTCCCACAGTAGGGCTGAATCAGGCGGAGAAAACCATTTTCTGATCCAATAATAGAAGGGTGAATCAAGTAACTGAAGCAGTATCTGAAAGGGCATTTCTATATGTGAACACTGTCATTTAACTCAAAGTTTCTTGGAAAGTCCTTAATAAGGACACGGTAAAGCAATTTTCTAAGCTGCTTTGGGCATGAGAGGAAGCAAAATACACTTGGTCTAAAAGGCATGTAAAGCCTTACCACTTCCTCTAGAGATAGCCCAGAAATGAAGCTGATGAGGAAACAAGGATTTTTCCCTGATTCTGACTGGAGAGCAAAGGGACAAAGATGCTGAAGGAAGCAAGCTGGAGAGGGTGACAGGCAAATTAAATGACCTAAATAAAATTAGAGAGGCATTATGAACCAGATAGGAAGAGCAAGGACTAGACAACAACTATCAGATGCAGAATTGTCCCCAGAGATCTTCATGCCTTGGGGAGGAGGAGGTGACCTTGCCAAAGGGTGCCCCAACACCTGATGCCATCTCCACAGCACTCCCCAACGTCAGCTCCAAGAGCTGCTCTGTAACTCCATGATCTGCGAATCGATCTGTTAGGCTTCTGAGCCTCTGGGCAACTGCTGGCCAGGATGTTCTGGAGATGGGAAGAGGAGAAATGGCAGCTTGGAGAAATGGGGAGGGGAACAGAGCCCCCATGCCATGGCATCACAGCACTCCAGTCCAACTCCTCATTTTCCTGAGGCTGGCAAGGGGAGGTAATTATCAAAGGTCAACACCCTTATTGCAGGCAGAGCCGGTCGTCAAGGAGCCTCCATGAGTAATTATCAAAGGTCAACACCCTTATTGCAAGCAGAGCCCGGTCTTCTAGGAGCCTCCATGAGCTCAGAGCAAGCCTTGAATTCCAACACACTCAAGCCACACTCCTGTGGGCAAATGGGCAGGGCGGCTCCTGTCAGGCCAAATGCTAAATAAGCCTCTCTCACAATGGCTTCAGAGTCATCTCTTTGATATGTAATATCAAGGAAGATAATGCTATATTCTGGGGAGGAAATGGGCCTAACTTCAGCTGTCACCTGACTCCAAATTGCAAACCCTACCTCCAGCCTCAAAGATATGACAAATTTAGCAATTTAATCTTGAAAACATAAATATAATGAGTTGTATGTATCTACTTAGCTACACAAAAGAGCAAGATTTCTTTCCCTTTTTGCAGTTCCTTTAGCAGACTGCCTGTGATACAAATCACATTCTGGCTTAACGCTTAGCCAGTAATAAAATTCTGTTCCTTCTCTTTTACCTTTGTGGAGAGGTTTTCTGGACTGAAAAGGGATTTTGTTTTTCATTAATTAATCTACTTATTTAGTTTTTGAGATAGAGTCTTGCTCTGTTACCCAGGTTGGAATGCAGAGGCGATCACAGTTCAATGCAGCCTTGATATCCTGGGCTTAAGCGATCCTCCTGCCTCGGCTTCCCGAGTAGCTGGGACTACAGGCACGTGCCACCATGCCTGGCTAATTTTTGTATTTTTTGTAGAGACAGGGTCTCCCCATGTTCCCCTGGGTGGTCTCAAACTCCTGAGTTCAAGCGATCCTCCCACTTTGGCCTCCCAAAATGCTGGGGTTATAGGCATGACCTACGGTGCCCAGTCAACTTTGTTTTTAATTTATATTTCCCCAACATTCTTCACAGAATCATCCCAATCTCCACCCAGACCTGACTCCCTTTAAATTATTTTTAAGCCAATTACATCTTCAACTAAAATAGGGTCCCCTGAAGTTTTATGATATGATTTACCGCATGGACATGGAGGGCCACCCCCCACAACTCACAGATCCTTAAACTTGACACGGGGACCTCTGAACATAGCTTAGTGACAATCTCTCAGCCTCACACACTGCGAAGACCACAAATTCCAAGCGGAGGAAACAGTCACAGCGACCCTGAGCCCACTGGCCCAACCCTTGGAACATATTGCTCCCTGTGCCAGCAGCGCCTGGCAGTGGGACCCTTCCTCTGGGTCACCCCAGCAGAGCGGGACTCCTGTTTTGTTGGGCTGCTGTTTCCCCAGAATGGGGCGAGCAGGAGTGGAATGAATGAGCACTGTTAGCTGTCCTCTTTCCCCTCAAAGTCAAAGTAAATCCTATCTCAACATTCAGTTTGTTTCAGTTGGAATCATTTGTTCCACCAGGAAATGTTTCTTAAACACAGAGCTCTGTTTCAACTGTTACAATGAAAAAGTCCTTTCAGCAGCAGAATGTTCATCAAACATCTCTGCTACCATGCAGCCAGCTGAACCCAGGTGAAAACATCCATATCCACGTCTCAGCCCTGCCACTTGCTGCACTTTCTCAGAAGAAACTTGCATGGCTGTCGGTCAGTTTGGGCACCTCTCCCACCCGTTCCTCCCAGAAATCTGTCCATCTCTGTCCCTAAAAGGAACATGACTATCAAAAGCATCCTTGACACAGTGGCTCATACCTATAATTCCAGCACTTTGGGAGACTGAGGTGGGCAGATCACCTGAGGTCAGGAGTTTGAGACCAGCCTGGCCAACATGGTGAAACCCCAGCTCCACTAAAAATACAAAAATTAGCAGGGCATGGTGGTGCATGCCTGTAATCCCAGCTACTCAGGGGGCTGAGGTAGGAGAACTGCTTGAACCCGGGAGGCAGAGGTTGCAGTGAGCCGAGATCACGCCATTGTACTCCAGCCTGGGCAGCAAGAGCGAACCTCCATCTCAAAATAAATAAATAAATAAAAATGTAAAAAGGCATCCTTGAGAGGAAAAATTCTTTTATTTACTCCTCCTTGGGTCACAACCAGAGTCTGCTTTTGGCAGAGCCAATTTGGAGGTAGACTCGAGGGTTCTGTCCAGCCAGACCTTGGAGGTGTCATTAATTATGACTAAGCACTAATGGAAATCTAACTTTATTTACCCCCCATCAACTTGGCTTGTGTTACCAGAACAAGGAGGCAACCAAACATGAAATGCTTTGGGAAATGACCCACTAGACTGAACGTCCAAATCACTTTTGCTGTTACATACTGTATGACAGCGGTTCTCAAACCTCTATGGGCAGAACACCCCTGAGAACTTGTTAAAACAATGGTTCCTAAGCCCCAGCCCAGAGCGTATGGTTCAGTAGGTTGGGGTTGAGGTTGGGGATTTGCATTTGTAGTAAGTTCCCAGGTGATACTGCTGCTGCCACTGGTCCTGGACTACACTTAGAGGAGCCTGCGGAACACAGCACCTCAGCCGCTACTTGAAGGACAAACTAGCTTCTTACTGGATTCAGTGGCAAGACTAAGCCCACTGGTTCTCAAACACAATCCCCTTGGAACACTAGTGTTCTGCCACTGAAATCAAAGCATGGGCTCACTCTCCTCCCCCACATTCTCAAATCAAATTAAACCTCAAGCACCACTTACTTGCTCCTACTATCATCTAAAAGGATTTGATTTCTCAAATTATATATATATATATATATTTTTTTTTTTTTTGCTAACATTTCACTGAATTCAACCAATATGACATATGATTATGAAGAAGTTGTGATGGCCTGGCTGCCACAGCCAAAACCACATGGAAGGACACCAAAATTCAGTGCACTTGGCCTCTAGCTCAAGTTCAACTTCCCAAGGCAATTCCCTTGACCACTGCAGCCAGATGGCTCAAATCATTTACTATGCCCTCAGACTGCCAGATAAATAAGGGGCTTGGTTCCTGCCTTCAAAACTCAATCTAGCAGACAAAAATAAAATAGGCATACACATTAAACCATTTTTAACCAAGACAGTGTGTCATCTATTGCTGAACTGTGCAGCATAAACGTCAAAGGCTTCAGATTTTCTGCACAAGCAATCTGGTGTTTCATCACAGAAAATGGCTCTATCCACCCCATGCCTCTGCGCTGGAGCCCTTTCAGATCCCCTACTCATGCTACAAGAATCGCTGTAAAGTTTCAGCCTTTCTACAATTTAATTTTAAAAACTGAATGTGCACCTGTCCCTGCAGACCTTGGCAATAGCATATAAATTCACGCCATGACTTTGAACACAAACATCCTGCCACTTACAGTGCAGAGGTTTTCCCTGTTCTGTGTTCCGTAGGTCGCTCTATCTGGTGCATCAAGCCAAGAGAAACAGCCTGGTGTAGCATCCCCAACAATAGGGATATTTACTGTCTTGAGATTTTTCCTTCCTGATCTTTATGCCTTGTACACTTAAGATGGACTAGCAATAAAACCCACTATGTTAGCTTGGGGATGAGGGCAGGGCCAACACATCTGGATCCAATCATTGTAATTGTACATTGTTAGCATCTTCCAAGGCAGCAGAGCACAGGGGGCAGCATGGACTAAATGAGACCCCAGGATCCTGATCAGGCTTTATCCCTAACCCCATATGTCACCTTGGGCAGGGCCCTAACCTCATGAGGGCTCAGTTTTCTAAAGAGTCTTCCAAGGTCAGGATACCAGTGCTAACTAGCAATTCGATTCAAGTGTTGATGAACTTATAATGACTTTACCTTTTCCACTTGATTTTACCTGCAAAGATTTCAGTTCTTCTTGGAGGAGACATAGGCATTGTTCATTTCTCTTGAGGGCACATCACTCCTTTTCCCCTCCTCCCTGTCCACTCTCCCAAGCCTGGCAGCCTCTCCACTTCCCTAGTTCAGCTTCTCCAAGCAGGGGCTGTGATGAGAAAGAGCCCCCGGGAGAGTTTCCCAAATTGGCACTGAGCTCTCTCCAACTAATGTCTAGCACAGCAGGCCTTTAGTTCCTCAAATAAGCTTCTAATTGTCTTTTCGGAAATGTACACGGACGCTTATTTCAAGCCATTTGGCAAGTGCCTCGCAGGGTATTTTCTCTGACATTGTGCTTGGAGAAGGAGGATTTAAGAGTCTAGTGGAGCATTAGAAAAATTGTACTCCATCTGATCCTGCCTTTGGGCAAAAATATAACAACTTTTTCAAGGACCCACTGCTGGTATGATGTAAACCTCCACGGGTCTTCAAAAACTCAAAGTTGCTGACTCTTACATTTGAATGTAAGTCTTTACCCAGGGACAGGAAGAAGGTATCCTGACAGAGTTAATGGATGCCAAGAATTGTGACACATTTGGGTGGTCCCGGTCGTGCCAAAAAACACATGCTCCTGTCTCCCTGGGCATCATTCTCCCAGGGTCAACATTAACAAGACAGCTAGCACCCTGCCATCAGAGATGACAACAGACCACAGGGTCAAGAGGATTTGAGCACAGCACTCAATTTGGAGCCAGAAACTTGAGTTCAAATCCCAGACCTCCATCTCTTCCAATTCTTCAAAAAGGTGATCAGCCCTTGTTACCACCACCTTACTGGTTTCAGATGTTGACAGGTATCCCAGTCCTCTAGGCAAGTCTCTCCCCAAATTTAGTACGCAGGCAAGTTCATCTCAGGATCTGATTCACGTGAAGATTCTGGGTCCGTAGGTCTGGATTAACTTAAGATTCTGCATTTCCAACAAGTTTCCAGGTGATGCTGACATTGCTGGTCCACAGACCAATTTTAAATCGCAGGGACAAAGAGACTTATGTCTAACCAGTGTTTCCCAAGAGTCCCTGGTAAGAATGACATGGACTAACTGTTAAATACACCAGCACATGCCCAGTGAGCTGTGTAAATTTACTTTGAGTTAGTACTCAGATGAATCCTATCATCAGAGAAGTCTGGAAAACCCTGAACTGTTTCATCCACATCCCTCTTCTAAAGTTCCCACACAACCAGTGGGTCCCCTTGTCTCCTTTCCATTTTTCTCTTTAGTTAACTTAAAAATCTAATAGCCAAGCCCCTGCTTCCAGGGCCCCCATTTTGAGAGATGAATGATCTCCCAAACTTTTCCAAGTTCTGGCATACGGGAAAAATTATCATATCTGTAGGGCCTAAGTCCTGGCAGCCCCGGAGGAACTGAGAGGGGACTAAAGGCATCATTCACTATCTCAGCTTACCTGTTAGCATAATTCAGCTTCCTGACTAGAAAGCTCTGCTCCAACCTCAACCTCAATGGGCAAAACCCTGCAGAGCCCTCCAATGTATCTCCCCATTGTTAAGATGACCCAAAAGAAAAAACAATACCAAACTTCTATCCTGAGGTTGCCTACAAAGGCCAATGCAGCATGGGGACAACACATACACACACACACACACACACACACACACACACACACATCCATTACTCACACTCTCTAAGGAGGAATAACATCTAATTACCATGTGCCCAGGAACATGAACTATCTGTTTGACATCCATCATCTACTAAATCCTTGCAATAACTTCATTACTTGGGGATGATGTACACGTTTTACTCATGAGGACACTGAAGCTTACAGTGGTTAGGTGACTTGTCCAAGGTCACACTAAATTATGACCACTGTGTGGTGGGTACCCACATCAGCATGTGTGTGACCTTTGCAGCACTCATCCCTCTTTGGTTTGTTTTAATGCCTCGATCCAAGCATACCCTTCCAGACTGTTCTATCCATGAGGACAGGGCTCAGGTCAGTTTTGTTTCAGGCTGTATCCACCATGCACTTAGCAGACACCCAGAAAAAGATGTGCCAAACAGATGAATGACTCCAAAGCCAGGGTTATTCTACAAGAATAGGCTGCTTCCACAGCCACAGCACGCATACGGGTGTACCTTGGTTTAAAAGACTCCCAAACTATAAAACATGAATTTACAAGACACACTATCCATTGAATGCACAGTGGAAGGACACTGGCCTAGGAGTCAGAAGACCAAAGGACTCTCCTCCCACTTACACTACCTTACCATCGTATTTGAACAAGCCCCTTCGCTCTCTGCACTTTGGCTTCTTCATCAATCTGATGGTTTAATTCATCCCCCAAACCTCTATGAACTCCCACATGTGCCAGATGTGGTTCTAAGAAAGAAATGAGTAAGAGTAATGGATAAGAGGCTGCGCCCATCCCTCAGTGGCCCTGCATCAATTCCACTCCACTTAGCCCACTAAGCACTAACGGAGAGAATGCACAAAGAACAGTTTTCAAACAAGTATGAAACAGAGAGGGTCCTTGAGGGAATACGTGCTTCACAAAAGGAATCTTTACTTTGCAAGCTAGTTCACAAAAAGCATGGCTAAAGTGACAAGTTCCCCTGATACCTTTTTTTAAAATCAGGTTTATTAAAGTATAATTATGTAGAGTAAAATTCATCCTTTTTAGGGATACAGTTCTATAAATTTTGACAAACGCATGTAAATCTTGCTATAGTTTTTACAGCAGTTTAACTTTTTAAGAATACATTATATAAAATGATGTGAGCATATATGACCCAAAGACACAAAATTAATTTTAGCTCCCCTTTTCTTTTTTTTTTTTTTTTTTTGAGACGGAGTCTCACTCTGTCACCCAAGCTGGAGTGCAATGGCACCATCTTGTCTCACTGCAACCTCTGACTCCCAGTTCAAGCAATTCTCCTGCCTCAGCCTCCTGAGTAGCTGGAATTACAGGCGTGCACCACCACGCCCAGCCAATTTTTGTATTTTTAGTAGAGAAGGAGTTTTACCATGTTGGTCAGGCTGCTCTTGAACTCCTGACCTCGTGATCCACCTGCCTCAGCCTCCCAAAGTACTGGGGTCACAGGCATGAGCCACTGCGCCCAGCCCTAGCTCTTCTTTCTAAAAGTGAAGCTTCCTCATTCTCCCAGAAGGAGGAACATAGAACTAAAAATCTTGTCTTCAGGGGGAAAAAAATCCATTTGCAGAAACATCTGCAAAGCACGGAATTTAGAATACCAAGATCTATTGCACTGGTCAAGACAACTGAATCTCTTCTATTAATAAAGGATCTCCTCCCAACCCTCCCCCTCCCATATGAAAGCAGTTACCAATTTTTGAAATATACACACAGAGTCCAAGAATATACATATATTTCAACCATGGTCATTCCTAACTACCTGTGCAGTTTAAAACCACAAAGCCTCCTTGAATTAACTCCAAAAATCTAAAATATATTTTACATACTATTAATGCTCCAAAGGAATTTACTTTGACAATGAACGTAACTTTTTAAAAGGCTATCTTAAAATGAACTGCATGAGCCTTTATAAAAATGAGAAGGGGGGTGGTTACTCAAATAGAAAGCTAACAGTCTATTAAGATTATATCTCTGTTGCAGAATGAGACCCTGTAGCAGCCCAAAAATGGAAACAAATAGCCAATACAAACAATCTAACAGTATTTATAACCCTACTGTGTGACTGGCTTCTGGTAAAAAGCAGAACTGATTTCCAAACCCTAGTTCAGTGACATTTAAACTTCAGTATACCTAAGGATATTTTGATTATAAAAACTACAAGGTGCAGTGGCTCACGCCTATAATCCCAGCACTTTGGGAAGCTGAGGCAGGCAGAAGGCTTGAGCTCAGGAGTTATGGACCAGCCATGAGCAACATGGCCAGGCTCTACAAAAAGAATCCGTCAGTCAGTCATGGTGGCACCATCTGTGGTCCCAGCTACTTAGGAGGCTGAAGCAGGAGAATCGCTTGAACCAGGAGGGCAGAGGTTACAGTGAGCAGAGATCACACCACTGCACTCCAGCCTGGGAGACAAGAGTGAGACCCTGTCTCAAAAATAAATAAATAAATAAATAAATAAACAAATAAATAAATAAATAAGTAGAAATAAGGGCCAGGCATGGTGGCTCTCTCCTGTAATCCCAGCACTTTGGGAGGCCGAGGCAGGAGGATTGTTTGAGCTCAGGAGCTCAAGAACAGCCTGGGCAACAAAGCATGACCTAGTCTCTACAAATTAGAAAAAGAAGAAGAAGAAGAAAAGAAAACCACAAGTTCTTGGGCCATACAATTAATCTGGACTACCAAATTAAAATATCCAGGGATTGGGCAGTTACAATACTTAACCTTAATGACAGGTAATTCTGATGGTGGTGTTCCAAAGACTACACTCTAAGAAACACAACCCTAGCTAAGAGACCATGTACTTTATTTACTATATAATCACTACAACAAAGCTAATAAGGTGAAATAATTTGGATATTGGTCCTGAATATGGGTTAGAATCTACAGGCTAGTGGCCAAAGCTTATAAATAGTTTCATTATTCAGAGAGATGGTCATTGTAATATCAAAAGCTGAACGACACAGTGACAACACAGCATTAATATTGGGCTGCTTGCTCTAAGTGTAGTCCCCTGACCAGCAGCTCAGAATTTTGAGGGCCCATCTTAGACGTGCTGAAAGAAAATCTCTGGGGCTGGGGCCCAGGCATCCATGTTTTAAAAAATTTATCCAGGTGTTTCTTCTGCACTGTGCATGCTCAAACACATTTTAGTTAATACAAACACATTTTATAACAATAACAATAAATACTTAATAATCACAATTTTTTTCTTGCCTTGTCCTCTTGCTGGTTTTATTTTTGCTTTGATAAGGCATGCAGTGACTTACAGTATGGCCACACCCTCTCAGTTTATCTCCCACCCGCCACCCCACTGTGGTACAAGGTACATCTGTGTGGCACAGAAGGTTCAAGCCAGATTTATTTTCCACTAACTGAGAGACAATTAGCATGGTGTGGGCAGACAACGAGCTCAGACCCTGCTCACAAGTATGGTGGCAGGGGTACGGTACAAGAAGACAATCCCCTTGGCCTCTAAGGTTTGAAATGCCCCCAACTCCAGGGAGCACCTGTCTTTTTTTCTTTTTTTTTGAGACAGAGTTTCACTCTCTCACTCTGTTGTCCAGGCTGCAGTATTGTGGTGTGATTTCAGCTCACCGCAACCTCTGCCTCCCGGATTCAAGTGATTCTCATGCCTCAACCTCTGAAGTAGCTGGGATTACAGGCGCCCGCCACAACACCAGCTAAATTTTTGTATTTTACTAGAGATGGGGTTTCTCCATGTTAGCCAGGCTGGTCTCGAACTCCTGACCTCAAGTGATCCACCCACCTCGGCCTCCCAAAGTGTTGGGATTACAGGCATGAGCCATGATTGCACCCAGCCCAGTAAGTACCTTTCCATGACATCTCCTAGGGATTCCAATGCAAGCCAGCTAACAAAAATTAAATGAAAACTTGGTGGTGATGGTGGTTTTCCCCTCTAAATTATGTCCATGATAGAATACATTTGTTCTCCTATCTTTGAATGCACTGAAATATCCAGAAGAAACAATAAAAATATGTATTCTGTGGTTGCAACCTGAGCTTCTGATTCTCAGGTATTCCATAGGACCTCCCAAATCTGTATTTGTAACGAAAATAAGAATCCTGCCTAGGAGATTCTTATGCATATCCAGGTTTGTGACTCACTGGTATTATGGGAGAAACCTATGATACTGAAGAGATCTGAGCTTCAGTCAAACCTATCTACTATTTAGTATATAAACCTTGCTGTGTCTTAGCTTCCTCAAAGTAGTGATAATACATACCTCACAGGATTATGATGGTAATCAATGTGCAAGGCCTTAATAAAAGGTAAAATCAACAAAACCACCAGTTCCCTTAATTGTGGAATTCTGCACCTGCAGGTTTTGTTGACTTTACTTCAGGGAATTCCACAATTAGGGTCCCTTGGCCTGTAAAGGTAACTTCACTGACAAGCATTCCATGTCAGATGCAGATTCTGAGACAGAAGTCAGTCTGACAATTTGTGTTATGGGTTGAATTGGGCCCCGCCATCCCCCAAAATACGTTAAAGTCCAACACTCTAGAACCTCAGAATGGGACCTTATTTGGAGATAGTCTTTACAAAGAGAATCAAGTTGAAATGAGATCATTAGGGTGTCCCTAATCCAATAGGACTGTTGTCCTTATAAAAAGGGGAAATTTGAACACAGAAACAGACACAACAGGATAGAGGTGAGGCCGGAGGCAGGGCTTACAGGTCGGATGGAGGACTAGCTAAGACACAGCCGGGGTGAAAGCAACTTTCAGTTGGACATGCCCACCAATATGCCATGTCAATTTACCATGGCCACGGCAACACCTGGGAGTTACCATCCATTTCCATGCAATGATCCAAAGACCCAAAAGTTACTACCCCTTCCCTAGACATTTCTGCATAAGTCACTCCTTAATCTGCATTTTATTAAAAGTGGGCATACATATGACTGCAAAACGGCCCTGAGCCGCTACTGTCAGCACACTGCCTGTGAGGGAGTGCCACTCTGCAGGAGCAGGCACAGAGCTGTCACACTGCTGCTTCAACAAAGCTGTTTTCCTCTACCTCTAGCTGGCCCTTGAATTCTTTCCTGGGCAAAGCCAAGAATCCTCATGGACTAAGCCCCACTTTGGGGCTCGTCTGCCCTGCATCAGAGGGATGACAATGAAGAGACGTGGAGAAGATTCCCTTCCACAAGAAACGCAGAGAGGCATGGCACAGGCTCCTCCTCACAGTCCTCAGAAGGAATAAACCCTTGCTCTTAGACTTCTAGCTTCCAGAACTGACACAATAAATTTCTATGATCCCAGTCACCTAGTCTGTGGTACTTTGTTACAGCAGCTCTAGAAAACTAATACAATAATACCGTAATATTTAATTAATTAATATACGGTAATAAAATAAAACTAATACCGTCAGCTTCCAATTCAAGAGAAAAATGCCCTTCTCCTGTCCCTGTGGTTAGGGATACGGCCACCTGATGTTTCTCGGATTCCCCAGGGCTTGCTCTAGGCCCTTCAGGCACGTTCATAAAGCTCCATCTAAACATCTTCTGAGATTCATCAAAGAGCCAGCTCAGTGGGACAAGGCACTGCTGCAGGCTCCACTGGGCCGTGTCCAGCCTACAGCAACTATCACAAGATCACGGCACTCAAACACGCGACAACTTCACCAGCAAAAACCAGCCAACAGTTTACCATCCTTTATTACTGTTAAAATCCATCCCTGCACAGCCAGCTTGTACCCTTCTGCTCCTTCTGTCCCAGGAGCACTCAGGCCAGCTTCTGGTTCCCCACCAGCTTCTCCAAGAGCTGGTTAAACCCAAACCCCACCCCAGAGCCAGTCTCAGCCTCACCTAGGGATCCTAATCAAGAAGACTCACAAAAGCCCTCAGGGAGGTGATTTCCTCACACTAAACGCAGCTTTCATTCTCACCTAAGTAGGACAAAACACACTGGGAAAATGCCAGAAAATTAAATTTCCCCAAAGAAAATAAAAAGCCCTTTCTATATGCATTTTAAACGGAGCCCTACAGGGTCTGTCTGAGAAACCAGAAGCAGTGCAGGAGTGAGGAGCAAACTGCGACCCAGTCAGTTGAGATAGCTGTCGTGTCTCGGTCGAGTCTGTCCAGTGTGCATGGCCAGCAGGCGTCTGCTCTGCAGGGTGCCTGTCCCCAGTCCCCTGGCTGCCTTGACCCCCTGCAGGCAACCCTCCTAGGATCCTTCCTAGGGCTCCGGATTCAGTTCAGTGAGTCCGGTGGGGGTTAGGAACTAGCAGTTTTAATAAGCTTCCCTGGAGATTCTGATGCGTACCCAGGGCTGAGAACTGTAACCCTGAATTACAGACAGGTTCCAACAGCACATCCCAAGAAGAGGAGGAAGCAGGGTTCTAGTGCCAGCTTTGTCAAGCGTCACACCCTTCTGAGCCTCAGTTCTTTCCCTGTCAAAGGGAGACACCCACCTACAACCATTCCGACCAACCTTTCTTTAAAACAAATACCGATAATAAAAGTAAACTTCCCTCGAGTCGCTGAGATGTCCCACACAGACATCTGTCCTGTCTTCTTGGGTGTACTAAAGCTAACTGCTTTGTGGCTGTGCCTCAGGCTGCCCTTGTCTGATGTCTTACCCACAGGGCAAGCTCCCTGAACCCCATCAGGGAGAGCCTAGGAGTGACAGGTGTTGAGTCCAGTAGAGAGCCCTTCAAGGAGAAAATTAAGCTTCTTAAAGTAGTCTCCATGTAATCTCCCAAACCCGGGAATAATCCACACCCCCCTTGGAAGATCCGCCATGCATGACCTCGGGCTAAACTTGGGAAATAGCCTCACTTCCATGAAACTAGGACCTAGGTGCGCGTGCCAAGTAATTAAATGGACTGTATTGAAGCAATGCAAATGAAAAAAGAGGAGGTTTAATTTAAACACAGGATGAGGATGCTTCGGGGCTCTTTTAACCCGGGTGTCTGAAAGCAGCACAGAGAGGGTCCACTGAACTCCCCAATGAGCTCAAATGCTTAGGAGAAGAAGGAGACACCTCCCCCTGTGATGAAGTGGACTCTGGGGATGAGTGATTCACCAAAACAAGTCGCCAGAACATTAAGGTCAATGATAAACACTTCAGACGAGTCCATTTATCGTCTTCAACCCAGCGACAAAAGTTGCCAAGTAGACTGCTTAAGTGTCCCCTTCAGAGATAAAGATGAGAACTGCAACCATTTGTCTCCATCCAGCTGTCCTCTGCAGGTGCCTTATATCACTCAACAAGTGTTTAACAAGGATGTGCTTCCTTCATTCAATACTTGAACCCCCAACTCTCAACACATGACCTAAAAATACTGCACCATGAGACACTGCTTTCCCACTTCAACATTATGCTCTACCTTAGCTCAAGTCTGGAAAAGACTTCTATTCCCTCATCCAAGGCCAACCTCTAACCAGCAAGTTTCTTTCATCAATCGTTCATTAAGAATTTTTGGCCGAGTACCTATCATGTGCCAGACATTCTTGTAGGCACTTGGGGATACAGAGGCAGAGATGATTTCTCTTCTGGAGCTTATATTGTAAATGCAGTGACATAGACAATAAATGAGTCCTGTATGTAATATCAGGGAATAATGATAGGAAAATAAGGAAGAAGCTTGAGAATAGGAGCCGGGGGATGCCAGTGTGACCTCATAAGAGGTGATCCTGGAGCAGATTCCTAATGAAGAGAAAGGTGAGAGAGCGCCCCCAACTTTAAGCCAGGGAGAAACATCCAGCAAGAAGGCTGAAGCTGGAGAAGCCAGGGGGTAGGAGAACCAGGTTGTGACATGGAAGCCAGTGGAAGGGTTCCAGAGAAAAAGCAATGACCTGGACAAATGCTGAGGAGAGCCTGTAGAAGATGACAACTAAAGAGTTCGCCACTGAATTGCACCACATGGATGCTGCCGCCACCTTCATAAGTGTGGTTCTGGGAGGGCCACAGTGGTTCATGTGTGTAATCCCAACACTTTAGGAGGCCAAGGCAGGCGGATCACTTGAACCCAGGAGTTTGAAACCGGCCTGGACAACATGGCAAAACAAAAAACAAAAATTGGCAAAAAGCCAGACTGGGGTGCGTTCAAGAAAGAATGAGAGCAGGAAATGGTGTCAGCGAGTGTGACAGTTCTTTCAAATATTTTTACCATGAAGGGCATGGAGAGGAATGGAAGAACAGCAGACTAGGACACAGGGTCAAGAGTGTTTTGTTCCTGCTGTTTTTTTTTTCTTTTTTTGTTGCTATTTGTTTTTTTGTTTTTTTTTTTTTTTGAGATGGAGTCTAGCTTTGTCGCACAATCTCAGCTCACTGCAACCTCCGCCTCCCGGTTTCAAGCGATTCTCCTGTCTCAGCCTCCTGAGTAGCTAGGACTACAGGTGCACGACACCATGCCCAGCTAATTTTTGTATTTTTAGTAGAGACGGGGTTTCACCATGTTGGTCAGGCTGGTCTCGAACTCCTGATCTCATGATTCGCCCACCTTAGCCTACCAAGGTGCTGGGATTCAGTGTGAGGGACCGTGCCCGGCCTGCTGTTTTTTTCCTTTAGATGACAGGTGCTATTGCATGCTTCTGATGGGGACTATCCATCAGAGTGGGAAACTGATGATGCCAAAGGGAAAGGAGATAGCTGCATGTATAAAAGCCAAGAGAGGACAGGATCTCATTCACACGTGGTTACAGGTGCTGGTAGGTTAGTAAGTTTAGTACACGAAGTTGATGAAAGTAGCTTCTAATTGCTTCTTCTCTCAGTGAAATAAGCCAGTTCATCAGCTGAGAATTGGGTCTAGAAACATAGTGGACCTGAAAGTGTCAAGAGTCCCCTTGAGGTTTGTGGCCATAAATTAAAGGCAAGACAATGCAAAGGGATATGTGTTTTCTCCAGCCAGGATCATCAGCCTGGAGCTGAAGGAGAATGAGCAGAGGGTGGGCTTAACCAAGGATGGGGTTTTCTTTCCCAGGACAGTAAGACAAAGCAGGGAAAGGTCAAGGAAATTGAGGGTATATGCAAGAGCCTGAGCTGGGTAAGGAGGACGAGAAATGGATGATGGACAATGAAAAAGAAAGGGCCACCAGGTCAGAAGCCCTTGTAGGTGAAAGCTAGGTGGAACCAAGTACTAGACGCAACAAGACAAAAGAGAAAAGGGGAGGGTCAAACTGGTGAGTTTGTCAAGATTTTGCTGGAGGTGCAGTTATCAGTAATGATAAGGTCTACAACCATATTTTTCAAATGATGGGGTGCAAGTTTAGCAGGTGGTGAAATCAATTTAGTGGGTCAGGATCAGCATCTTATTGTTTTAATGAAACAATAAAAAGTATGAAAGTGCATTATACCCAGTAAGAGTAAATACTGTTTTGTGAAACTTCTGTGTGTTTGCATTGGGTCATCACATAAGATATATTTCTCCTATGGCTTAGGGTTAAAAAAAAAACTTCAAAGACACTAGAGCAAGGGTTCTTGACCCTGGGACTACTGACGTTTTGGATGGCATAATTCTTTGTTGTGTGGGGCTGTCCTGTGCATTGCAGGGTGTTCAGCAGCCTCACTAGAATGTCAACAGCATCTCTTCTTCCTCCAAAGTTGTGCCAAAAAAAGTCTCTAGACATTGCCAAATATCCTCCTTGTCGCAAAAATCACTGAGAATCAGTGGTCTAGAGATAACCATGTGAGCGATGGCTGAAGCAGGGTAGAGGAAAAGATAACTGAAGGAGAGTTGGTCAAGGGACTGAGAGGTTGGGAATTGGGTGGACAACCTATACAGATGTTCAAGTCACCAAAAATGTTGATGGGAGGAGGGACTGTGGGCCGGATGCTAAAATCTCCCAAGAATGAGGCAAGGTGACCCAGAGGACTGTAGATGAGTGGTCCTCTACCGTGGCTACACATTAGAATCACCTGGAGAACTTACCCACCAGTGCCCAGGCCCCATCCCAAACCAGTTACACAGAATCTCCAGGTGATTCCAATGTGCAGCCAGGTCCAGGAACACTGCAGAAGAAACCCATCCTGCAAAGCCCCACTTAAACATGACCTCCTTCATGACAATTTCCCTTCCAGGTCTCTTTATTTCCTGTACTCCACTATCACTACCAATTTTGCTTTGCTTAGAGCTGACACAGGAAATCACTAGAAAAACATTCAAGGCTCTAAAACTAAGTGGCTGGCACTCCAGCCTGGGTGACAGAACGAGACCCTGTCTCTAAAAATAAACAAAACAAATTAAAACTAAGTGGCTGAAAACAGAATAAACTGTTCAACTGCTAAAAAATTTTAGAACTAGGAGATCAGTGAGAAGGAAAGCCTTTTAGGGAATACTCTCTGCTTGAGCTTTGAGTCATCCAAATCTCTCAAGGACATCCAGACAAGTGAGGGTCCCAGAGGACAGCCAAACACATATGTGTCACTGATAAGCATCATTAGAAACATAACCCCTTTGGGAGGCCGAGGAAGGCCTGGGCAACATGGTAAAACCCTGTCTCTGCTAAGAATACAAAAATTAGCCAACCATGGTGGTACATGGCTGTAATCCCAGCTACTTGGGTAGCTAAGACAGGACAATCGCTTGAACCCAGGAGGCACAGGCTGCAGTGAGCCGAGATTGCGTCACTGCACTCCGGCCTGGGCGACAAAGTGAGACTCTACCTCAAAAAAAAAAAGAAAAAAAAACCAGAAACATAACCACTTTGCTGACACTGCAATAAACATTTGCTGAAATTAATGGCTACTGTACTTAATTTCCTCCAAAAAATGCATGAATGATCAGATTATGACACAATTTATGCCATATTTATCATCTGGTCACCATATTATTCTCAATACCCTTCACATGTAGCCAACTTTTTATTAAAAGAAATCAATAACATCAAATCTTGAATATGCATGTATGATGGGAAAAAACAGGAATCAGAATCCCCTCTTTCCCAAGAGAACTCTCTACAGACTATTTAGAATGATACCCATGAATTCTCACTTCCACTGTTGATGAAACATACAAATATCTATAAAACATCATTAAATCCCCAAATATCTACAACAAATTCAGACAAGAATTAAGTAATATGACTCAAATATTAATTTTTCCCAGCTTGGGGAAATTGGCAGAATTGCATTAAATGTCCCTTGACTGAGATGCTAACTTTCCCTGTATTAGTCCATTCTCACATTGCTATAATGACATACCCGAGACTGGGTAATTTATAAAGGAAACAGGTTTAATTGAGTCACAGTTCAGCATGGCTGGGGAGGTCTAAAGAAACTTAGAATAATGGCAGAAGGGGAAGTAAACATGTCCTTCTTCACATGGCGGCAGGAAACAGAAGTGCCAAGCAAAGGGGGAAAAGCCCCTCACAAAACCATCAGGTCTCGTGAGATCTCACTCACTATCATAAGAACAGCATGGGGATAACCACCCTCATGATTCAATTACCTCCCACTGGTACAGGGATTATGGGAACTACAAGATGAGATTTTTGCATGGGGACACAGCCAAACCGTATCATTCCACCCCTGCCACCTCCTACATCTCATGTCCTCACATTTCAAAACACAATCATGCCTTTCCAACAGTCCCCCTAAGTCTTAGTTCATTCCAGCATGAACCCAAAAGTCCAGGCCCAAAGACTAACCTCAGACAAGGCAAGTCCCTTCCACCTATTAGCCTGTAAAATCAAAAGCAAGTCAGGTACTTCCTAGATACAAAGGGGGTACAGGAATTACCTAAATACACTCATTCCAAATGGGAGAAATTGGCCAAAATAATGGGGCTACAGGCCCCATGCAAGTCCGAAATCCAACAGGGCAGTCATTTAACCTTAAAGTTCCAAAATGCTCTCCTTTGACTCCATGTCTCACACCTACATTACACTGCTGCAAGAGGTGGGTTCCTATGACCTTGGACAGCTCCACCCCTGTGGCTCTACAGAGTACACCCTCCCTCTCAGCTGCTTCACAGGCTGGTGTTGAGCGTCTGCAGCTTTTCCAAGTATGTGGTGCAAGCTGTTTGTGGATCTAGCATTCTGGGTTCCGGAGGATGGTGGCCCTCTTCTCACAGCTCCACTAGGCAGTGCCCCAATGGGGACTCTGTGTGGGGGTTCTGGCCCCACATTTTCCTTCTGCACTACCCTAGCAGAGGTTCTCCATGAGGGCTCCACCCCTGTAGCAAACATCTCCCAGGACATCCAGGCATTTTTTTTTTTTCTTTTGAGACGAAGTCTCACTCTGTCACTCAGACTGGAGTGCAGTGGCACATCCAGGCATTTCTGTACATCCTCTGAAATCTAAGCAGAGGTTCTCAAATCTCAATTCTTGTCTTCTGCACACCTGCAGGACCAACATCACATGGAAGCTGCCAAGGCTTGGGGCTTACATCTTATGAAGCAATAGCCTGGGCTGTACTTTGGCCCCTTTTAGCCACTGCTGGAATGCTTGGGATGCAGGGCACCAAGTCCCAAGGCTGCACACAGCAGGGGGGCCCTGGACCCAGCCCAGGAAACCATTTTCCCAGGGGCTCCCATGAAGGTCTCTCGTTACTTATGCAAATTTCTGCAGCTGGCTTGAAATTCTCCCCAGAAAATGGGTTTTTCTTTTCTACCACATCGTCAGGCTGCAAATTTTCTAAACTTTCATGCTCTGTCACCTCCTAAATGTTCTGCTGCTTATAAATTTCTTCCCCCAGATACCCTAAATCATCTCTCTCAAATTCAAGGTTCCACAGATATCTAGGGCAGGGGCAAAAAGCCACCAGTCTCTTTGCTAAAGCATAGCAAAAGTCACCTTGGTTCCAGTTCCCGAGAAGTTCCTCATCTCCATCTGAAACCACCTCAGCCTGGAATTTATTGTCTATATCACCATCAGCATTTTGGTCTAAACCATTCAACAAGTCTCTGGGAAGTTCCAAACTTTCCCACATCTTCCTGTCTTCCTCTGAGCCCTCCAAACGGTTCTAATGTCACTTCCACATTTTTAGGTATCTTTATAGCAGCACCGCACTCTCTGCGGTACCAATTTACTCTATTACCCATACCCGAGACTGGGTAATTTATAAAGGAAACAGGTTTAACTGAGTCACAGTTCAGCATGGCTGGGACCAGGAAGCTGGGGCCAGGGACCTCAGGAAACTTACAGACATGGCAGAAGGGAAAGCAAACTAATCCTTCTTCACATGATGGCAGGAGAGAGAAGTGCCAAGCAAAGGGGGAAAAGGCCGTTATGAAACCATCAGGTCTCATGAGATTTCACCCACTATCATGAGAACAGCATGGGTATAGCTACCTCCATGGTTCAATTACCTCCCACCACGTCCCTCCCAAGACACATGGGGATTATGGCAACTACAATTCAAGATGAGATTTTGCATGGGTACACAGTCAAATCATATCCCATCCATAACATGGCTGGCTGGAAAAGAACATAACACCCATGGAAGAGAGGTAGCTAGTTCCTCTAAACCAGTAGTTCTCCATAGAACTCATCAGTTCTATCAAGATTACAAAAATCACATAAATAGTCTGGGTTGAAAATGGTAGAAGCATAACAGCCAGCTAAGCCAGGATCGTATGGAAAGAGACCTGGGTTCAAATACCAGCCCAGCCCTCTCTGGCTGACCCGCAGGATAAGTCTCTTCTGGAAACTTGTTAAAAATGCAAATCAAACCCCACCAAGGACCCATCGAATCTGAAACTCAGGCCCAATAATCTGGGGGTTTAACAAGCCCTGCAGGTGATTCCCATGCATTTTAGTTTGGGAACAACTGATGTAATCTCAAGCATGGTTTTCAAATTGTGCAGCACAGCCCTGGCTTCCAGTGGGTTGAGACTCTGGATCTCCCGTCAGGATTCAGAGTCACACAGTATGTACTTTTTTCAATGTAGAGCAGAGTGTGGTGGCTCACACCTGTAATCCCAGTGCTTTGGGAGGTGTCAAGGTGGGAGGATCGCTTGAGGTTAGGAGTTTGAGACTACTCTAGGCAACATAGTGAGACCTGGTCTCTATAAAAAAAATATATATAAAATACAAATTAGCCAGGTATGGTAGCAAGTTCCTGTAGCCCCAGCTTCACAGGAGGCTAAGGCAGGAGGATCACTTGAGCCCAGGAGTTTGAGGCTGTAGTGAGGTGTGATTGTACAACTGCACTCCAGCCTGGGCATCAGAGACACCCTGTCTCTAAAAATATTATTCAGATAAAAAATAAAAATAAAATGTGAAATGCTTTTGAAAGGTTAGCTTTAGCTGCAATGGGCAAAAACTCATCATTTCTATCAAGATATCAAAAATCACATCAGGAGGCTGGGTTGAAAATGGTAGAGGTGGAACAGCCAGCTAAGCCAGGGATCGTATGGAAAGAGACCTGGATTCAAATTCCAACCCAGCCCTCTCTGGGCCTCAGTTAGGAAAACCAAGTTTGAGGAGATGTTGCTGCTATCTAGAAAGGCTTCTCAGGCCAGGCACCGTGGCTCACGCCTGTAATTCCAACACTTTGGGAGGCCGAGGCAGGTGGACTGCCTGAGCCCAGGAGTTCCAGACCAGCGTGGCCAACATGGTAAAACCCCATCTCTACTAAAAATACAAAAATTAGCTGGGAGTGGTGGCGCATGCCTGTAATCCCAGCTACTCGGGAGGCTGAGGCATGAGAATCGCTTGAACTCAGAAGGTGGAGATTGCAGTGAGCCAAGATCATGCTACTGCACTCCAGCTAGACCTTGTCTAAAAATAAAAAAAAGAAAGGCTTCTCAATTGGCCAGAAGCTCTCCCTGCAGGGGCCACTATTGGTCTTCCCTCAGAATGGGATCAGAGAAAGTTAAGATAAAGGAGAATGCTTCTAAGAGCTTTCCTGAGCTCTTACTTTCACCACCTCCTGGGGCAGAGGGAAACAGTTTTTTCGGAAGCTATCCTTTACACTGAAAGTATACTCTACTAGAAGTTGAGAAATCAAAGGATTTTAGAAAATAATTAATTGTGCCGGGCGCGGTGGCTCACGCCTGTAATCCCAGCACTTTGGAAGGCCGAGGCGGGCGGATCACGAGGTCAGGAGATCGAGACCATCCTGGCTAACACGGTGAAACCCCGTCTCTACTAAAAATACAAAAAATTAGCCGGGCGAGGTGGCGGGCGCCTGTAGTCCCAGCTACTCGGAGGCTGAGGCAGGAGAATGGCGTGAACCCGGGAGGCGGAGCTTGCAGTGAGCCGAGATCCCGCCACTGCACTCCAGCCTGGGTGACAGAGCGAGACTCCGTCTCAAAAAAAATAAATAAATAATTGAAAATTTCCGGCCGGGCGCGGTGGCTCAAGCCTGTAATCCCAGCACTTTGGGAGGCCGAGACGGGCGGATCACAAGGTCAGGAGATCAAGACCATCCTGGCTAACACGGTGAAACCCCGTCTCTACTAAAAAGTACAAAAAAACTAGCCGGGCGAGGTGGCGGGCGCCTGTAGTCCCAGCTACTCCGGAGGCTGAGGCAGGAGAATGGCGTAAACCCGGGAGGAGGAGCTTGCGGTGAGCAGAGATCTGGCCACTGCACTCCAGCCTGGGTGACAGAGCCAGACTCCGTCTCAAAAAAAAAAAAAAAAAAAGAAAAAAAAAGAAAATTTCCAAAGAGATAAGAGATTGCAATAGGAGGCATCAGAGAAAGTAAGCGTGATATTTCCCAGCCTTTTTTTCTAAATGGTTGCTGGTGAGTTTCTTATCCATTAACCAAACATTTTTAAACTTGTTTTCATATAGAAAAGCCTGCGTGTTTGAACAAGTCAACCAATTTAAGTGTATATGGAAAAAGTTAATTACGTCTCCCTCCTCACTGCTAATCTTAAACAATGTTAAGTTTTGGGTGTCCTTACACATTTTTCTCCAAGGTCATACACATACGGCTTATTTTCTTAATCAGAAATACGGCCGGTCACAGTGGCTCATGCAGTAATCACAACACTTTGGGAGGCCGAGGCAGGTGGATCACCTGAGGTCAGAAGCTCGAGACCAGCCTGGCCAACATGGTGAAACCCATCTCTACTAAAAATACAAAAATTAGTCAGGTGTGGTGGCGGGTGCCTGTAATCTCAGCTACTCCGGACGCCTAGGCAGGAGAATCACTTGAACCCAGGAGACAGAGGTTGCAGTGAGCCGAGATAGAGCCACTGCACTCCAGTCTGTGCTAACAAGTGAGCCTCCATCTAAAAAAAAAAAAAAATTTTTTAATAAAATCAGATATACGGTCATGCAACATATGATACTCTGCAACTAGCTTTTATTTTACATATTATTTTTAATATATCATGCAAAACCCTCACAAAATAATCCATACTATGTATGTACCTCATTTTATTCATTTTACTAATGAACATGTGTTGCTTCTAGTTTATTTACTGCAAAAAATCCTACAACAAACACCCTTACACACAGATCCTTACCGGCCAATGTTTTTCTTAATGTAAAACAAGGTTGCAAATGTGGGATTGCTGGGTCACATGGCAGGTGTGCTCCAAACTTTCACAGAAACCATCTGCTTTTCCTAAAGATTGTAACAATTCACACTTGTATCAATGGTCTGAGAATTCCCACCACCCCAACCCCAAACAGCGAGTATTACCAACCTTTTAAAAGATGTATCAATTGTATGGACAGGAAATAATACCTGTTTTTAAATTTGTATTTCTCTGTCCACTAGGGAAGTTGAGACGAGATGCAATAACCTGCATCCCTTCTTCTGGGAATTGCCTGGTCACATCCTCTTCTCCTCGTTCTATAATGTTGTATTTCAGTTACTATTTCATCACATTCTCATCTCCCCACCCTCTACCCTACCCTCACCCTGGGCTACTAGATACACAAAGTACAAAAGTGTATCACCTCCTCGGAATACAATGTGTGGGCATTGTGAGGGCAGGGGATATCTTCTCAGCATAAAGTGCATGGTAAACCCTCAAAAACATTCACTGAATGAGTGAATAACAGACGTAGGGAATTATGTTTGTAAAAATTGCAGCTAAAAGAGTAAAAAGAAAATACAAATGTTCAATCCTTATTCTACATTTTCAGAACAGCATCAGTTTGACTGAAATTAAATTGTTGGTTAAGAGGAAAACAAAACCATGGTCCTGGCACTGTCTCTGAAACTCCACTGTGAAATGGGTGGCAAACGAGCCCAGTCCTAATTCATAGCTCTGGGCGACACATAAAGATTCTCATGACTAAAGCATTTTGTACCCAACCTTGTCCACCAGCTGTCATTCAAATGGCACCTGCCCCTGAGCCACAGATTGTCAGGGTGGTCAGTACAAAAGAGAGGCCTACCTTAAGCACGTTATCTCTCCCCCTCCTTCACCCTGACTTCTTTGCCTTTCTCCAGCTTATTGAGGAGGGGATGTGAGCCCTGCAGGGGAAATTTGACAGAGTTCAGATTCCCTAACTCTTTGAACTTTAGGGAAAACATCTGGTCATACCCACCATGTATCCCTATTATTTGTAATAGTTATGTGTGGCTTATGTTTTAACTAGTCTCCCTATTAGATATAAAAGTAATACGATTAAAAAGTTCTGGGGAAACTACTGTAATTAAAAAGGCACCAGTGGGTATGTTAAGCTGTAATTCCAGGCCTGCTTATTATGTTTTCCTTCTTGTCTTTAAAAGTTTTGTACCTAATAAAAATAACTGAATTATTTAACTCTTTTTGAGTACTTCTTGTACTGGCCAACCACCACCCAAAATCACCAAGAAAACATTATGACTCAAAAGTTCTGGAGCAATAAAGTCACAGATCACAAGTTGTAGACACTGTCTCAAGAGGCTGGACATGCCACACACATATCACAACACCACCTCACAGACTGGTAAACAGACAGGCAACTTCCCAAAACACATACTCGTTTTCTAACCTTTTTAAGTTACAAAATCTTAAAAGGAAAAAAAAATACAAGAACTTTGGTCAAGTTATGAAGTTATGACAATAAGAATCAGGTTGGCTGGGCGTGGTGTCTCATGCCTATAATCCCAGCACTCTGAGAGGCTGAGGTGGGTGGATCACCTGAGGTCAGGAGTTTGAGACCAGCCTGGCCAACGTGGTGAAACCGTGTCTCTACTACAAATACAAAAATTAGCTGGGCTTGGTGGTGCGTGCCTGTAATCCCAGCTACTTGGAAGGCTGAGGTGACAGAGCAAGATTCTCTCAAAAAAAAAAAAAGGAATCAGGCAAACGGCAACAAAACACAATTTATAACAATTCGTTGAGAGAGGCATAAAAAAATAGATAAATATTAAGGTAGTAAACTTTGGAATAAAGATTGGAAGGTTCGCAATAAAGCTTCTCTTTTTTATTATGTAAGGTTTAACATGTATAAAATATATGTGGCATATATGTAGTTATAAAGCATAATGCTAAAATGCATAAATACATTTAGATGCATAGATTTTTTTTCTGAGAATAGTTGGTAAAAATGTGTATTGTTCACCACCTGTAATCGTCCTTTACTACTCTACAGAACCAATGATGTTCGGGGAGTGAGGGGTGAAGGAGGGGAAATCAGATTACATTTGAGACAGAAAAGAAAGATACTGACTAGAAAATGACATACCCACCTCTTCCTAAACCCTAACTTCACTTGAAAATACTCTAGGGAACAGTGTTTAGAAAAACCTGAATGAGTCAGCAGTAGGTGAGTTCAAAACACATATATAGCCTATGCCTGTACAGAATATCCCTAGTAACTCATTCAACAGGGTCACGCTGTTAAAAAGTTCACTTTCTCTTTGGAGGTAGAAGCCCCACATCAATGCCAAAAAGAGAGACCCTCTAATACTCTTTGGAAACTCCCTGATAACTTGAGTGGGTACAAAGGCAGAAAGAAACCAGTGGCTTCACCAATCTGAAGAGACCTGTTTCTGTGATTAAGGTACTCCCTCTAAGACTGGAAACTTAAAACGGATGGAGGCTTTCTGCAACTGACTTCTCTTCTAAATTAGCTATGCTAATTTTGGAAAAATGTATCTTGGGTTCTGGGTGTTTTCCACTATTCTAGTGCTCAATGGAAAAAAAAAATCATTCGTGTAGGCATCCCTCTTCTCTGAAGGCCACTTGTCACACCCACCACCATCCTCTGATTTTGCAGAGAGGTCCCAAATAAGCAATCAAGGTAGATAAAATCTTGGCTGACATTCATATCGGAGACATTTTTGCAGGCGCTTCATGAAATGAATCAGGGAAAGAGCTGCCTAACACCTAACATCTCCAGGCACATCTCCCACAGGAGAGCCTCTCCCCTCCCTCTGCACACTTAACCCCCAACCCCAGAGGTTTCTGTGGTCCCTTCTAGCCTCCTCAATGATGAAGACCCGAAGTGCGGACACGGCCTTAATACTGACATCATTTCGGTAACACGCCAAGGAGAACACGTTCCTGCAGTTGGCTGCGTGTAGGTCAGCAAACACGCCTGTGCCCTGCCCCTTCACAAAGCAGAGGTCAAGTCTATTTCAAAAGTAAAGATTCCCCACTCCTGCTTCCCCCTCCCTCCGGAGAGGTCGCTGCCTCCAAGCTCTGGAGAAGGGACGTCAGCATGCAACCTGACAATGCCACAACTCAACACACGCAGGTACTATTAGAAGGAATAGTAAGTGGTACTTACAGTACCAGGGCAATTTACGTGTATTTTGGGGTCCACTTCTCCAGGACATCATCCCTACCCAACACCACCAACACTTCAGTTCATTCCTCTCTCATCTTCTGGAAAGACCGGAAGTTTTCACTATGAGACATAGAAATGCTGGCCTAAGTTGTCCCAGCCCTTCACGGACAGCAAGAATCCAAGTTTCCCCACGCGTCACCTGAAGCCCCAACTTCTGGAAACGCCCTCCTTTCCTCGCCTCCACGAGCTGCGAGAGCAGAACATGCAGCCGCGGGCGCTACTGCTGTCGCCGCCAAAGTCAAGGAGGCGACTGGAAGCTCAGGCTGGTCGGCGGCCTCGGGGCGACCACAGGCAAGGCCCTGATCCCGATCCACGAACCAAAGCGCCTCCTCTCCCCCAGGGAGTGAGCTCGCGCGCCCCTCGGAGTACCCAGGCGAGCCCGGACGCCGGGAGAAGGCTCTGCACTCAGCGCCCAGCCCCGGGACGCCGCCAAGCGCACGGCTCCGGCTGAGCGCCCGGGCAGCGGTAGCTGCTGGGAAGAGGGGCGTGTTCCCTGAGACTCCGAGCCCCAAGGCCGGGTCCAGGCGGGACAAGGGAAGGCGGCAAGCCGAGCACCCTGTCCGTGACGACGGCTCTCGACCCCAAGCCCTGCCGGCTGGCGTGGCGACGCGCTGTAGCCCGCGCGCCCTTGCGGGGACAGCAGCCGTGAGCGCCTTGCGCGGCCGCCTCCGCGCCTGCCTCGGCGCGCAAACTTTCCCAGCGACAACCGCTCAGGCCTCTCCGACGGGGGCGCGGCCCTCTCCCCGGGGCCCAGAAACGGCTCGCCCCCTCCCCTCCGCAGCTAAAACCCACTGAAAATATGGCGCCCTCGAAAGTCGTTCCTTGGTCCCATCAGGGATCCCGAAATACTCGTCTCCAGGTCCCTCCAGCTTCCAATGGGTGCAAAATTTCAGCTCGTAGGACCGAGGAAGGAGAGGAAGCCGCTGAGTCTGTGTGAGGCCAGCGGCACTGGATGCAAAGCCTGTCCCTGCTTTCGGCCCGGCACTGCCCCCGTCGCTCAGCGGCCAGCAGTTCGCCCGTGGCGAGACTGCCAAGTAAAGGACAGTCGTGGGATCAGCAGGTCTGAGTGTCCGGCACTGGAGAAGGAACTCCGCACTGGAGGGCTGTCTTAGCCCAGAGCCTCGGCGGGAGACTTGTTTGCAAAGTGGCGCTGGAGTCCCGGCGGCCAGTGCTGGAATGAAGCCGCTCCGCCCGCGCCAACTCTCCTGGCGCGGGGGCCCGGCCGGGGTCGAGGGGACACTCTATGCAGGCGGGGCCGCTTTTCAAAGCCCAGTTACCGGAAACCCAGCGAGAGCTCCGGAGGGGACCGGCTGCCCACGGCCAGGAATCCGCTCTCTGGCGCCGGCTGCTAGGCTGTTTGCAAACCGCTGCGCCCGGGTCCAGTGCAGTGAAACATACATGTGCAATAGACAGGTGCATTAATATCATTTTATTTTTATTTTCCTGCAAGAAGCCCTCCTAGACCATCAAATCTGGGAGCTTTACGGGTTTTTCCTGCATTGGCATCACTCACGAGAAGCAAAAGGGAGGAAAAAAAAACACCCACATTTTCCTTCTGGAGAGGGGAGGGAAAAGATACGAGAAATTCATGCAACGTGCATGCAGCTGGAGGAAGAGGAAAACCCGAGTGAGCCGTGCGCCTTACCGGGGGATGCATTTACTGTCTCATTGCAGAGCGTCTGCCCGGGAGTGCAGCCCCCGTCCCCCCGCGCGCTGGGCGACCACTCCGCTCCCGCAGCCGCCTCAGCCGCTGCCGCCGCCGCTGGCTCCGGGCGCGGAACAAGAGCCGAGGGCGAGCGCGAGCGCACTGCCCGCGAGCGCTGGGAGGGCAGGAAGCGCGTCATCATTCGGGGACGGCGCGGCTCCGGTCCGGCCGCTGCGCCGCGCTGCACCGGGTGTGGGCCGCCACCCAGGCTCGGGCGCCCCTCCTGGGTCTCTTCCCGCTTGGGGTGATGCTGAAAGGGTCCGTGAGGGAAGGCGACGCACAGGCCGAGCTGTCACGTGGAAGGGAGGCTCGGGGTGACCCCGGCTTCCCAGAACTGGGGCTCTGCTGTGCAAAGGGGATGACTGGAGGACACAGCGTCTTGTGGGCTGGGGCCCCTAGGTCCGCAGAGTGCCCTCTCGGGACCACTGGACAGGTCCTGGGGGAAGCGAGGTGTGGCTGACTGGAGGGCCGTGGCGGGCGGTGGGGTCTTGCTGCGAAGCGGAGGGCCGTGACCCCAGGCGAACCAGCTCCTTTCAGTACAAGGATCCTGAAACCTTGCTAGTCAGGGGTCACTTAGGAATTTAGAGAAGGACCATAGGGATGAGTGGCGGAAGGGATGTGCTCTATTGACAAGAAGAAAATAATTCACTCCTGCTTGCCATGCCCTGAATAAAGTCAGTTATATACCTCTTACATTTACAGTCATTATTAGTAAATACTGTAAATACCGTGGAACAATGTGAAGGTTATTCAAGGGGGTGAGGAGACAAACCACTATGTACCATATGGTCCCATTTTTAAAAACTGATTTCTAGAGAAAGGCAGAAAAGACTGGATAAAGAAACACCAATAAATCTCTCAGTAATTGGTGGAATTGTGAGTAATTTTACTTTTTTATTTATCTGTAAGGGACACATTAGTAATTCAAAAAAAAAAAGAAAAGAAAAGAATTAGCCATGACCCCTTTACTCCTAGCACTTTGGGAGGCCAAAGCAGGAAGATCTCAAGCCCAAGGAGTTTAAGATTGGCCTGGGCAATATAGCGAGACCCTATCTCCACACGCAAAAAAAAAAAATTTAAATTAGCCGGCTGTGGGGGTGCATGCCTGTAGTCCCAGCTACTGGGGAGAATGGTGGGAGGATCGCTTGAGCCCAGGAGCTGGGGGGCTGCAGTGAGCGGTGACTGTACCACAGCACTCTGGCCTGGATGACAGAGTGGGACCTTGTCTCAAAAACGAAAGATGACATTATTTCCATCCCAATACAGAATGACCAGGAAATAGGTAGCAAATCTCTTCAGTTACTCAAATGAAACTGCTGGCAACTTTTTAGTGTTTCTCAGAGAAAGAAACTGCTGTCACCATAAACCAGAGAGTGAATTGATTTTGTAAATTGAAATTATTTTGAATAAGTCCATTGGGACATGGGATAAGGCCGGACACTCTGTGAGAACAATACCCTGTCCTTATCCAGGCCAATGAACCGGATTGTATCATAACAGCAAAGATAACCTTAGGGTACAACTTTGTAACTTATTGCAGAAAATAAACTGTAAAGCTAACAAAGTATGCATTATCAATGCACAGTGAGAGAACCAATTACTTGGCAACTTGAGAAAGTCCTGAAAATTGTAGGGCACAATTTTTAATTGCACAGGGTAAAGTATTTTTGTTCACCACACCTTTTTAAACATTTACCAGTCTGACAGAATAACTAGTGGTGACAGCAAGCCACCTCAGGGGATGATTAAAAAGTACATGTTTATTAATTTCTGTACAAGCCTGGTAATAAGCTTACTAAATTAATGCCACCTAAATTGTTCCCTGGTTTACTAACAAAGAATAACCGTATTTTTATGGTCCAACTGCCAGGTTTACATAAGAGGCTCATCTAGGAGAGGAAAAAATGGTCGCAACTAAAGTGATTTTCCCCTTCCACTTAGTCTTCCGTTCATAGGGCCCAATAGCTTCCTATTAAGCATCTCAAAATCTTTCTGACACCTGGATTTCAAGATTTTCCATTACTTAATACATCCTCCTGAAAGTATTCCCACACTTTTCCACTACCCATCAGCAGGATGCCATTCAGTATTAGAAGCTGTATTCCATGAGAGCAAGAACCTTATCTGTATCTCTGTGCCTGAAGGAGCCTGGCACATAATATTTAATAGGTACTCAATAAAAATCTGCTTTATGAAAATAGCCTATTTGTTCAGTACCTAGTTTACTAGTTGCTGAGATATTTGAAAAGTTATCTCTCCTATTAGAGTGTCAGCATAATTCTAGGATGCTGAGATCCTGTAGATGTATAGCCTTGGTTTGGTTCAGTTACTTTTCAAAGTTCCAGCTAAATCCGAAGGCATTCAGAAGGTGAAGTGCAGGTGTCTGAATATTTGTGCATTAATAATCCAAATAGCACTATTTTGTGGCTTTCCAAGGTCAATTAAATTCTTTCCCCCAGTGAGAAAGAACATCAACCTTACAACTCAGCTTTAGTTCTGGCTTCAAACCAGTTGGATTTGGACACTTCTTAATTTTACAGCTCCTTGTTTTTCTAACCACTCTTAGGGCTCCAAAATCATTTACTGTTTTTTTAGAGAAATCAACTAACCATTCTACATCCTAGCATTATATTTTTCAAAAATTTCCCCAGTAGAAGTAAAAACAATTTTACCAGTAACCTTTAGTAACTTTTCTGAAATTGAGATGCCTCCCTAGACCTAAAAAGAGTTATTTCTAAATTTAGAGTTTAGAAATAACTAAACTAGTAGTCTCTGTCTTTATTCACAGTGATCATAGTTCATTGTAGATCAGCAAAAAAAAAAAACAAAAAACAAAAAAAAAATCTAACTTTTTTTAACAAGATTACATTTTGGGGGTTTGTCTCTACCCAGCAGAGGAAAACAGGATGGGAGATTAAACAGTCCATCTAAGCAATTTCTCAAGCCTTTACAACCTCTTACTTCTGCCAAGCAGATCTTAAGTAACAAAATAAATACACTTTGTGTGAATAAAGAGTGGAACGTTTCGGGAGGTAAGTCAAAGAGATAGCTTCCCAGTCACTTGTAATAACTATATCTGGAACAAAAAACATTTTCTTCACAAGTTAGATTTGTGATTACCAAATTAGACCTTGCTTGGTGCCAAAGAGCTGGATGCTGAGAGATTGCCCCTCTCCTCCCATTGCACTGAGCCTTAACCTCCTGAATTCCTGTCCAGCACTTGTAGGTATCTGGGGTCAACTGTGTCCATGTGGAAAAAATATAAGAAATTCCACCAAATATTTTGTTCTGCTTTATTTATAAGAGTTTATTTTGTGCCATATTAAAATATTTTAAAGGGCTACCTTGATACAATACACCAACAGTTCATGATTTCCTATCCTTTCAAAAATGTTTGTATCCTTTCCCGAGAGCAAGGAAGGTAGGAACCACATTTTCTAATAATTGTCCATCATTCAGAACCAGAGATGAAAAGAAGATACTTAGGCTTCTATTGTAATTTGATATCTTTAGGTTTGTAGAAATCTTTTCTGATTATAAGTTTTAGGAGAGTATATTAACCAAAAATTATAGGAGGAAATATTATCTGAGTTGTAGTACAGCATATAGTTCATAAGCTATTTTTAATTTATTTGAAAAGCAAATATTTGACATTTTGCAAAAAATAATATATTTTAGCTTTTTATTTATCTCGAAGCATAGGACCTCATTTCATCCCTAACTATTCAGAATAACACGACAGATACAGATTTAAATGTCCTATTTAAAAAAGGAAATTGGGCTGGGCATGGTGGCTCATGCTTGCAATCCTAGCACTTTGAGAGACCAAGATGGGAGGATTGCATGAGGCCAGGAGTTCAAGACCAGCCTGGTCAGCATAACAAGACCTTACCTCTTTTTTTTTTTTTTTTTTTTTTTTTTAAAGAAAAAAAGAGGCCGGGCGCAGTGACTCACACCTGCAGTCCCGGCACTTTGGGAGGCCAAGGCAGGCGAATCACCTGAGGTCAAGAGTTCAAGACCAGCCTGACCAACATAGTGAAACCCCGCCTCTATTTTTTAAAAATGCAAAAATTAGCTAGGTGCGGTGGCACACCCCTGTAATCCCAGCTACTTGGGAGGCTGAGGCAGGAGAATCACTTAAACCAAGGAGGTGGAAGTTGCTGTGAGCAAGATCATGCTACTACACTCCAGCCTGGGCGACAGAGCGAGACTCCATCTCAAAAAACAAAAAAAAAAAAAAAAAGAGAAAGAAAAGAGGAAATTGCTCCGATAGATTTAGCAAATGGTTATCATTGTACTCAATGCAAAACATGCTTGAGATTAATTTTTCTTTTGCAGCATATAAAACATACTATAAGGTTTTTTAAATGTCTCTGAAACAATATACTGTCTAGAAGAATATAATACCAATAATTATTTTCCTAAGTTGAATTGATCCTTAATCCAAATCAAATGATTAATATAGAGTATGGGAGGTAGGATGTTTCTTCTTTTGGCTGCTTGCTTGCTGATTTAAGATGTGTTTGTAGTTATACTATGATTAAAAATCTTTTTAAAATATTTCATTGTGTATCATCAAAATTGCTTTATTAAATATGTGTCATTTAAGTCTCTGGTCACTTGCAATTTTTTTTAAGGTTAGGTATAAATATGTTTTCATGAAGTTGTTCCATAATGTCAAGATACAGTAGAAAGACTTTTAAACTAAAAAAGTGTTTTAAAAATCTGTTATCACAGACTGGTGCGCCCCCCGCCTTTCACTAAACTATATTAACTAAGATTGGTCTTTGGGACTCTGGAGATTTTTACTTTATTTATAGGTGCGACAGAACTCTTAAAAAAAACCAAAACATTTTGTTTAGGGATTAGACCAATTTTAATTTTAAAATAATGTATGTATTATCATCTAGGAAATATTATTCTAGATCTTCCTCAAATGGCATGGATTTGTTCTTTTTTTCTTTTCTTTTTTTTTTTTTTTTTTTGAGAGGGAGTCTCGCTCTGTCGCCCAGGCTGGAGTGCAGTGGCCGGATCTCAGCTCACTGCAAGCTCCGCCTCCCAGGTTTACGCCATTCTCCTGCCTCAGCCTCCCGAGTAGCTGGGACTACAGGCGCCCGCCACCTCGCCCGGCTACTTTTTTGTATTTTTTAGTAGAGACGGGGTTTCACCGTGTTAGCCAGGAAGGTCTCGATCTCCTGACCTCGTCATCCGCCCGTCTCGGCCTCCCAAAATGCTGGGATTACAGGCTTGAGCCACCGCGCCCGGCCGGAATGGATTTGTTCTAAACAAAATAAGATGATTAGATCATGTCTAATTCATTGTTTTTCATTATTTAATTAAAAGTGATCCACTGAAATATAGAAAATTTAAGCAGAAATTACTTAGATGTGTTTAATGTGACTTCAGGGAGGTAAGCAGGGACTATGGGTTTACATCGAAGACAAAATAAGTATGTCCAGCACAATTCTTACTTGCCTATTTCTTTAAATCAATTTAACAAATATTTACTGAGTTGATGCCAGGACTTACTATGAGCAAGACACTCTCCCTCCCAGCTGTGGCAGACATCTACTGAATAAAAGAGTCTCTGCCTTCCCTTTTAAGATTAGAGAGGCCACACCAGATATTCAAATTGATTCTGTTGATAAAAGGTCTTTAGAAGTCTTGCATCGTATCACTTCCCTCAGAGTTACAAGCTCCAGGAGTTTAGAAAACATCAAAAGGAAACATTTTTTGGTAAGACCAGCCCTAGGCACAGAGCCCCAGATATGGTCCTTGTCCTGTCTTCTGTTGCCCAGAGCAGTCTAGAATAGCCTGGAACTTTTAAGATTAACTACGTAGCAGGAGCTCTGATGAAATGGTTCATATGTTATTTGTCTCACTATTTTGAATGTACTTTTATTTCCTGCCAGATCCATCTCCTAGAGTTCAGGAAGTTTTGATTTTTTGCAAATTTGCCTCAAAAGGTGATTCCACTGAGATTTGCAGACTTTTGATGTTTCACATGTATTTATTTTTACAAACTTGGAATTTTCAGCATTAGTCAGAATCACCTTTACAAAGACTGTAAAGTTGGCATGCTACAGAGCCATGTAAAAGGTAAGTTGGAGGGCAGCTGAGGAGAGAAGGAAAAAGAAGAAAATATCCATTCAGGTGATTTGCAATGCATGAGTTCTTAACATTATTTGAACGTTTCCCCAGTGCAGTCTAAAATAAGATGAAAACAAAACAACATTAAAAAAAACAAAAACCTCCAGCACCAACTCAATTAGCTTAATTTTTTTCTACCCCAAACTAAAATATATTCAATATCATCCATAACTTCACAAAAAAATATATATATAGTTAAAAATTAGAAATAATTAGAAAACTTTTTTTTTAACTTTTATTTTTTGAGACAGAGTCTCACTCTATTGCGCCGGCTGGAGTGCAGTGGCACGATCTCTGCTCACTGCAACCTCCGTCTCCCGGGTTCAAGCCATTCTCATGCCTCAGTTTCCCAAGTAGCTGGGATTACAGGCACATGCCACCAAGCCCAGATAATTTTTTGTAGTTTTAGTAGAGACGGAGTTTCACCATGTTGGCCAGGCTGGTCTCAAACTCCTGACCTCAGGTGATTCACCTGCCTCGGCCTCCCAAAGTGCTGGAATTACAGATGTGAGCCACCGCTACCGGCCTGGTAGGTTTTATTTTTAATATGTTTTATGAAAATTTTCAAATATGTAACAAAAGTAAAGAGAATTATGTAATGAACCCCATATACCCCATCACTCAACTTCAACAATCTCAAGATAGTGCTACTTGGTCCATCTATCCTTTGTGTGTACATATTTTAAAGCTAATCTCAGACACCATGTGATTTCACCCCTGCTCACTAAATATACTCCATTCTCTACAACATATGGACATTTTCTTAGATAGGCACAATGCCATTATCATACCTACTAAAATTAGTAATAATTCCTTGATGTTATCTATATGTGATCACACCCAGTTTATATTCACAGATTTCCCTAATTGTCTTTAAAACACCAAACAGTAGATTAGTTTCTTGTTTTTCTCAACTATCTTTTAATCTTGACATCTAGAGTAGCCCATTCTTACCTTTTTTATGGCATTAACTAGAAGAAAACTCCTTAACTGTCCCATAGAATGTTCCATTTTCCAGATCTATGTGTTGCTTCCTTGTGAAGTTGTTTAACTTGCCCCACTAACCTCCTATTGTAAACTTGACATTGGTTCTATCAGTTTAGTTCAGTTCAGGTTTGACTTTTAGGCAACCATACTTCATAGCTGGTGCTGTGTGTTCCATACTACATCATATCAGGGGGTACAGAATGTCAGTTTGTCCATTTTTCAATGAAGCTGAGATTGATCAATATGTTCAGGACATGCCAGCTGGATCCCGCTATTGTAAAGTTCCCATCTGCCTTTTATCAAATGGTTTCACCTACGTATTCCTATTGTCTGAATTGAAGATTCATTAGGAGCTGCAAAATAGGGATGTTCTTTTTTTTTTTTTTTGGAAACGGAATCTTAACCTGTCACCCAGGCTGGAGTGCAGTGGCACTGTCTCGACTCACTGCAACTTCTGCCTCCCAGATTCAAGCAATTCTCCTGCCTCAGCCTCCCAAGTAGCTGGGATTACAGGCGCCTGCCATCACACCCGGCTAATTTTTGTATTTTTAGTAGCCATAGGGTTTCATCATGTTGGCCAGGTTGGTCTTGAACTCCTGACCTCAGGTGATCCGCCCACCTCAGCCTCCCAAAGCGCTGGGATTACAGGTGTGAGCCACCACACCCTTCCAG
Organism: Chlorocebus sabaeus; assembly: GCF_047675955.1. NCBI lineage: Eukaryota > Metazoa > Chordata > Mammalia > Primates > Cercopithecidae > Chlorocebus > Chlorocebus sabaeus. The sequence goes on along the minus strand of NC_132929.1, from coordinate 37,952,055 downwards.
GATGTTCTGATTGAGCATTAGCATGTGAAGGAATATACTTGGTGGCAGGCACCTTCTTTCCCTGAAAGGTCCATGAGATCTTAGAATTCATTGAATTAGAATGTTTGTAATAAAGTTCATGAAAATCCATGATCACAAGAAGGCAGCTAAGAAGGCGCCAAATCCCTCTAAATTCCATTCAAATGAAGATTTTTAAAAAACCTTTAGTTTCAAAAGCTTGGTTTGTTATTTAAGTTGTTAAAAGTCTAGCTCCATTCAGAAGCAGCTGATATTGTCACTTTGTCAATATGTCATATTGTCACTGATATTGTCACTGTCATATTGTTGGGGAGGAGTCCCACAGTTATACAATATTCCAAATATGATCTATTGGGAAATTTTCCCCATTTGTATAACAGAGCTCATCCATATCTGCAAGAAGAAACATTCTCACCCAATCTGAAATTAATTATAGAATTATTCCCTTTATAGAATGTTAAAAAGTTGGAAACAATTCTTTCTGAGGGGGAAATCTCCAGGGAAATGAATATTCCCAGATTGCAGGTAAGGCCACACAGAGAACCACCATAGGACTGAAAGGCTGGAGAGAAGGAGGCTTTCTAAGCATTGGGCATTTCTCTAGAAAGAGACTAGATTCAAGAGACTGCTCATTCAAATGCCTAGGCCCTGCTCCCAGAGATGTGGATTTACTAAATCTTTTTCTTTAAAAATCTCTTCTGGATCATGACGCAGCTGATCCAGAGACCACATTTGAGGAAACCTCATGATGCTAATAGAATCAGGTAAAATAGAAAACACACTGTCATTTGGAAGGAGGTGAGCACACTTAAGACTACAGTTATGGTTTACCAGACAACTCTAGATGCCACCAGTGTGGCCTGGTGTTGACTCTGGTGGTTTCTTGCCTGTATATTCTTTGGTGTTTTTTTTTTGGGGGGGGAACACCCTAAGAAACCATTTCTGATTTCCACAAAATGAGCATGGCTAGAGCTGCCCATTCCTTCAGAAGATATGGCAGCCTCCCACATTCCCACAAATAGACAAGTGATGAAACAGGGAATTATTTATAAGGGGGATCTTTCTACTCCTTTATCTTGACTTTGTCCGTTTTTAAGACTCCCCAAAGATACTGGCTCAAATTTAATTCTGCAATCGAGGACTATTTTGGGGTTTCTGTTTTCTACTTTATCGGATTCTGTTCAAGATTATGCAGATCAATCCTGTCAAAAGCAATCACTCCCAATGGGGGCAGTTTACTAAAGAGGAAAATGAAAATTGAAGCGGGAATCAGGAAACCTGGGTTCTACTGGTGGCTCCACAGTAGATATGTGACCTTGGACATCTCTCTTCACTTTTAACATCAGAGTAATTTTATTTGCAAAATGAACAGGTTGTGGTTGGGCATGGTGGCTCACGCCTGTAATCCCAGCACTTTGGGAGACCGAGGCTGGTGGATCACTTGAGATCAGGAGTTTGAGACCAGCCTGACCAACATGGTGAAACCCTGTCTCTACTAAAATTACGAAAATTAGCCGATGTGGTGATGCACACCTGTTATCCCAGCTATTCAGGAAGCTGAGGTGGGAGAATCGCTTGAACCCCGGAGGCAGAGGTTGCAGTGAGCCGAGATCATGCCACTGTCCTCCAGCCTGGGCAGCAGAGAGGCTCCATCTCTAAATAAATAAATAAATAAATAAATAAATAAGGAATAGGTTGAGTCTAATCATTAATAATTCCACTTCTAACTTACTATTATTTCTCGGCATATCTATAAAATGTGTAATCGACGTCATTCATATGGCACTTACAATGTACTGCTTTGTGCTGTGGCTGGTGCTCTGGTCTTCTTTCCTGGAGCAGCTGAAATGTATTTCATATTGTGTAGTGGACGCTGTGATGCTTTCGCTGAGGCACTCCTCCCCAGCCACTGGGGTGTTGGCGGCTGATGGCATTTATCTGAGTCCCTGTCCAGCCCTTCCAGGCATGTGGGATGCGAGGTGGAGGGAGGTGATGGCCAGCATCCAGTGACCATGTGACTGGCGTTCAAATACAGGGCACCACTTCCTTCCTCCCATGTAGGCAGTGGGCAACAAAGACCACGGGGGAAAGCTCTAAAGAGCTTCTCCCATCAGAGCTTCCCTTGCAATGGGCAGAGGTGTTTTTTTTGTTTTGTTTTGTTTTTTGACATGGAGTCCCGCTCTGTCACCCAGGCTGGAGTGCAGTTGCGTGATCTTGGCTCACTGCAAGCTCTGCCTCCCAGGTTCAAGCGATTCTCCTGCCTCAGCCTCCCGAATAGCTGAGACTACAGGCACCCGCCACCATGCCCGGCTAAATTTTGTATTTTTAGTACAGATGGGGTTTCATCATATTGGCCAGGCTGGTCTCCAACTCCTGACCTTGTGATCCGCCTGCCTAAGCCTCCCAAAGTGCGGGGATTACAGGCGTGAGCTACCGCGCCCGGCGGACCAAGGTCTTTTCATGACTGTATCACAGTCAACCTTTTCCTCGTGTAGCCTGCTCTCCTTACTCCCTCAATAGTGTGTTCCTGAAAGCACTCCCTAGTCAACCCACTGCATGCAAAACTCAGAGTCTCAGAGTCTGTTTTTTGGTGATAGTGATTCTGTTCCTCACCACCTTCCTGTCTCTCCCATGTACCCACCCAGCTCCTGTGCAAGGTAGGCTGAAATGAACCAACATCAGCAGAGGCTGCGGCAGGGTGAGAGAGCAGCCCATGCTGGGAGAAGCCCTGGTCTTTGTCTCCACATATGCTGAAACTGACAGTGTTTCTCCCAGAGTCCAAGTCTCCATTAGCCAAGCCAAGAGCAGAGGAAATGTTCCCCACTGGTAAGGCTCACTGTATTTTGTTCCTGCACATCTCTTTCCATGTGTGTATCTAATTCCTGGCAGCAGCTAGAGGCGAGGGACTGGGTCCTACATAACTTGTCGAAGACCAACAGAATATTGAAAAGTTGGCCTGTCTTTTTTTCTTCTAAAATTAGAGAAAACCCCTGGTTTTCAAACTGCTTCCTCTTTCAAATGAAAACCAGGAGGAAACTGATCACACAGTGATGGTCTGGGATCCATCATCATAGATGGTGTCAACGTTTCAGGAGGGCTTGCTGTTCCCTTCTATAATAAAGAGGAAAATTGCTTTTAGCCAACCCCTGGCTCCTCACATATTGTGATACATTGACTTTGTTGTTGCTCTTATGAGAGTGGTATGCAGTTTTAAACTAGATTAATTCAAAATCAACACACAGATACACACACATCTTTTTTTCTTTTTCTGTCTTTCTTCTTTTTTTTTTTTTTTTTTTTGATAGCGTCTTGCTCTTTCACCCAGGTTGGAGTGCAGTGGCACACTCATGGCTCACTGCAGCCTCCACCTCCTGGGCTCAAGCAATCCTTCCACCTCAGCCTCCTTTGGAGGCTGGGACTACAGGCCTGCACTACCATGCCCTGGCTAATTTTTGTATTTTTTGTAGAGACAGGGTTGCACCATGTTGCCCAGGCTCACACATATCTTTACCTTTAGGGCCAGCCAACTGCATTATGTCCTCTTCTGCTAACATAAACCTTTCAAACAATGGATACTTACTTTCATTATGCAGTATAATTTCCTTCTGCTGTATACTTTCCTTCAATAGCCAGGAGTATCTGTGCCTGATTTTTTTTTTTTTTCACTCAATTTTTTGGTCGGGATCTCAGACGTTTGATATGATTTATAGAAGCACAGTCCTTTGAAATAAGACAATGAACTGCAGACTTGGGCATATTTAAATAATTCAAACATTGTCGAATATTGTGTGGTTCCAAGAGGAAAGAAGAACCGTCGACACCAGAAAATTTCCTGCTGGAATTCTGCCAAAGAATAGCTGGGGAGGTCCATCATTATGGGACTTCGCTGTTTGTAAATTTAATAAACGACTCACATCTGCTTATAATATCATGGAAGTCTATGGGAAAAGTACTTCTTATATAAAGCACATGGCTTATTTTAAAAACTCAATGTTTTCTTCTTGTTGTATTTGTCAGCTTATACAGGAAAAACACTACACCTGCATTTACACTTAAGAGTCTAGGCCACAGCATTCATGTCCTTCTTGTGCTTTGAGTCACAGCATGATATGGCTGAGACCTTAGAAATCATCTAGCCTCTCCCCATCACGGTGCAGCCAAAGCCCAGAAGAGGTAAAGGATCCAGGGCAGTGCACCTGGAGTTAGTGCCAGTCAGGGCTCAGAGGGTGCCACACCCTGTCCTTCCTTCCTCTCTCTCTCTCCCTCCCTCCCTCCTTCCCTTCCTTCTTCGATATTTCCTCCTTCCTTCCTTCTGTCCTTCCTTCTGTCCTTCCTTCTTTCCTTGCTTCCCTATTCCCTCCTTCCTTCCTTCCTCCTCTCTCCTTCCCTCCCACCTTGCTTCCCTTCTTTCCTTCCTTCCTCCATTTTTCTTCCTTCCTTCCTTCCTTCCTTTCTTGCTCCCTCCCTCCCTCCCTCACTTCTTTCCTTCTTTCCTTCCCTGCTTTCTTCCTCCCTTCCTCCCTCCCTGCCTTCCTTCTTTTCTGCTTTTCTTCTTGTGGACGAAGTTACTTGGACTCGTTAGTTTATGGCACATTAGCAGCATCACTGACTGTCCGCTGTCCCTCTCACATTTTAGCCCAGTGGATCACTTCCTTCCTCCCGTATAGGCACCATTCTGATGTGTTTAATGTGCATGATTTTAATTTTTACACGTTTGAAAAATGTGTCTGTCCCCTCCTCCCCACTTTGCAGTATGCTTGAAGATCTGCCCATATTGTCCTGCATGTGAGTATGCAGCCCATTGCTTCCCGCTGCTGTGGTTCTCCAAGGCTACAGCTTTTCCTGCCGTATCCCCTGGCCTCCTAGCCAATTCATCCAACAGTAGTTCCATCACAGCCAATCTGGGCTCACTTCCTCTCTCTCAAGCAAAAATCACATGCTTTCCCTTATTAAACGTATATAAGGCAGAACAAGTCCAAGGAATATAAATGATTTAGCAGTGGCTTCAATAACCTTTCACCTCTAGATAAATTACTGGTATGATTTAATATAATATAGACATAAAGTGTTCAAAAGCTATTTTTATTCCATCAAAATGGGTGGAGTGCTTTTAAAATGTTTTGCCAGCACTACAATTCCCAAGAGAAAAATATCTTCATTGTTCATTTTTTTTTTTTTTAAAGGGAAAGAAAGTTGGCAGGAGGATGGGGGATTGAACCATTTTTCTGAAGGGCAATTTGCCAATATGTTTCCAAAGCCTTTGATCTAGTAATTCAACTTCTAGGAATTTATCATAAGGCAATAATAAAGAGTAGGTGCAAAGATTCATCAAAGAATGTTCACTGCAGCAGTATTTATAATTGTGAAAAAAGTAGATTCAATCTCAATATGCCACAATAAAGGATGAGTTGAACTATGACATATTCTACTAATTAACTCATTGAACATACGTTTATTGGGTTTCTGCTGTGTACCAGCATGGCGCTAAAGGCTAGAGATATCAAGAGGATCAAAATAAACAGGGTTCCAACCTGGAAAACAGTGGGCCATTAAACCTGCCTCTCTGGGAATACTCATGATACAATCAATGATTAAAGTAGAACACAAAGAAACACATATTTTTGGAGGGCCCTTTTTGTTTTTTTTTTTGTTTTTTTTGAGACAGAGTCTTGCTCTGTCACCCAGGCTGGAGTGCAGTGGCATAATCTCAGCTCACTGCAACCTCTGCCTCCCGGGTTCACGCCATTGTCCTGCCTCAGCCTCCTGAGTAGCTGGCACTACAGGTGCCCGACACCAAGCCCGGCTAATTTTTGTATTTTTAGTGGAGATGGGATCTCACCGTGTTAGCCAGGAGGGTCTCGATCTCCTGACCTCAAGTGATCTGCCCGCCTCAGCTTCCCAAAGTGCTGGGATTACAGGCGTGAGCCACCGAGCCCGGCCTTTTGTTTGTTTCTAGAGACAGAGTCTTGCTATGTTTCCCAGGTTGCAGTGCAGTAGTTATTCACAGGCACTATCATAGCTCACTGCAGCCTTGAACACCTGGCCTCAAGTGATCTCTTGCCTCAGCCTCCCCAGTAATTAAGACTACAGGCTGTGCCACCACGCCCAGCTAACACATTATTGTTATTATTATTTTTGAGAGAGGGTCTCACTCTGTCACCCAGGTTGGAGGGTAGTAGTGTGATCTCAGCCCACTCCAATCTCCTTTTCCCAGGTTCAAGCGATTCTTTTGCCTCAACCTCCCTAGTAGCTGGGATTTCAGGCATGCACCACCACGCCCAATTAATTTTTGTTTTTTTGGATTTTTTTTTAGTAGAGATGGGATTTCACCATGTTGGCCAGGCTTGTCTTAAACTCCTAAGCTCAAGTGATCTGCCCTCCCAAAGTGCTGGGATTATAGGCGTGAGCCACTGCACCCAGCCCCAACACGTTATTATTACAGTGTAGAATGTTTTTGGTTTTGTTTTACTTTGAGATGGAGTTTTGCTCTTACTGCCCAGGCTGGAGTGCAGTGGCACAATCTCGGCTCACTGCAACCTTACCTCCTGGGTTCAAGTGATTCTCCTGCCTCAACCTCCCAAGTAGCTGGGATTATAGGCATGTGCCACCACACGCAGCTAATTTTGTATTTTTAGTAGAGACGGGGTTTCACCATGTTGGTCAGGCTGATCTCAAACTCCTGATCTCAGGTGATGCACCCACCTCGGCCTCCCAAAGTGCTGGGATTACAGGCGTGAGCCACCGTGCCTGGCCTGTATAATGTTTTATTTTAAAATTTATAATCATAGAAAGTTATTCAACAAAGAGCATTTCTTTGAGTTTTTGGGGGTTTTTTTGAGATATATTGCACAGCATGGTAACAATAGATGATAATAGTGTATTATAGATTTCAAAATTGTTTTGTTTGTTTTTGAGACAGGGTCTCACTCTGTCACCCAGGCTGGAGTGTAGTGGTGTGATCAAGGCTCACTGCAGCCACGACCTCTTGGGCTCAAGTGATCCTCCCACCTCAGTCTCTTAAGTAGCTGGGCCTATAGGCACGTATCACCATGCCCAGCTAGTTTTTTACTTTTTGTTGAGACAGATCTCACCATGTTTCCCAGGCTAGTCTTGAATTCCTGGACTCAAATGATCCTCCCACCTTGGCCTCCCAAGGTGCTGGGATTACAGTCATGAGCCACCATGCCTGGCCCAAAATTGTTAAGAGAGTAAATTTCAAATGTTCTCACCACAAAAAGTGATGAGTGAGGTGATGAATCTGTTAATTAGTTTGATTTAATCATTCCACATTGTATACATATATAGTAACATCACTTTGTAACTTATACATATATACAATTATAATTTGTCAATTTCCAATTAAATGTTTCAAAAGATTTTTTAAAGTAAAAAAAATTGTTTTAAAGAACAATGTTTTTCTGTAAGTTCAGTACAAAACAACAGATAAATTTTTTAAAAAAATTTCTCGAGACAGCAACCCTTCAGCAGAGCAGCCAGGTGCACCCTCCAAGACAGTGATGACGCCCGGAGGCTGCTGTCCTTGGGGTAGGTTAGCGCTGACTTTACCATGCTGAGCCCAGTAATCCTTGGGCCACTGGGCTAATTGCTGAGAGGTCTGAGTTCCAGCTAGGGCAGCGTGTAGTCAAAGACAAGCTTCCATCTGTTCATGACTCCATTTCCCACCTATAAAATTAAGGTGCCAGACTTAGGGTCCCCCGTGATTCCCTTCAGTCCTAGAGTTCTTCCTTTTCTCTTGATTGTTATTTCACTTGCTGTCATTTTCCTATTTTTGCCTGTGTTGTGACATGTTTGTGCTTTTTAACTGTCTGAGTGACTGAATTGGGTCACTGCTGCACAAATCCAATTGTCAGTCTGTCAGTTGTGGAAATGACTGGAAATACTGATGGTCCATGCTGAGAACAGTTAAGTCATGCTGTACCAGTATGTCCTTAGGGTTTGCATCTGCAAAGTGTATGTTGCTAGTCAGTAGTAAGACTCTTTCTACCAACCATGCACCACAGAGTCAGGATATTTACAGTTCTCTCCTGCATCTTCTTGCTAATAAAAATGTGTATTTAGCTAATTTACCTCCAAAACTGGATTTAAAAATTTCTCATTTTGTTTTAGAATTGGCAAGTCAAATGCTATTTCAAAATAAGAGCATATTATTCCATCAAAACCCGTGAAAACATTATTTTAAAATTTGTTATTTAAAATTATAAAACATACAATTTTATAATAAAATTATTTTAAAAGACCTTCTCTGATTGCCACTGTACAGATGATTAGACTTCGAACTATTAAAAAACAAACAGGGCCACATGTGATGGCTCACACCTATAATCCCAGCACTTTGGGAGGCCAAGGCAGGAGGATTTCTTGAATCCAGAAGTTCTCGAACTTCTGGGAAACAGTGGAACCCCAAATCTCTTTAAAAAAAAAGTGATTTTTGGTGGCTCAAGCCTGTAATCCCAGCACTTTGGGAGGCCGAGACGGGCGGATCACGAGGTCAGGAGATCGAGACCATCCTGGCTAACACGGTGAAACCCCGTCTCTACTAAAAAATACAAAAAAACTAGCCGGGCGAGGTGGCGGGCGCCTGTAGTCCCAGCTACTCAGGAGGCTGAGGCAGGAGAATGGCGTGAACCCAGGAGGCAGAGCTTGCAGTGAGCTGAGATCTGGCCACTGCACTCCAGCCTGGGCGACAGAGCAAGACCCCGTCTCAAAAAAAAAAAAAAAAAAAAGTGATTTTTATGTGCACTAAAATTGGAAAGCCCTTCTCAAGTAAAATTTGATAACTCTTCTCAAATATTTAATCTTCTCACTCTTAATCCCACTTTCCATCTGTCCAATACATCATAATTCCCAAGACTGATCTTCGAAATATTGTCTACAATTAACTTTTCCTCTTGGAAACTGGCTTTTAATGTCTCTATGTGTGTGTATGTGGGTGTATAATTTTATCCAGGAAGATCCCACAACAGGTTAGCATAGTTACTATTTGCACTTTTTAAAGACACGAAGTTCCTTATAAAGACAAAGCTGATGTTATTCTATTGCAGAATCTGAAATTAGAATGTCTTTTCTTTTTTTTTTTTGAGATGGAGTGTTGCTCTGTTGCCCTGGCTGGAGTGCAGTGGCTCACTGCAACTTCCGCCTCTTGAGTTCAAGTGATTCTTCTGTCTCAGTCTCTTGAATAGCTGGGACTACAGGTGCGCACCACCATGCCTGTTTAATTTTTCTTTTTTTTTTTTTTTTTTTTTAGAGATGGAATTTTACCACGTTGGCCAGGCTGGTCTCAAACTCCTGACTTGAGATGATCCGCTCGCCTCAGCCTTCCAAAATGCTGGGATTACAAGAGTTAGCCACAGCACCTATTCTAGAATGTCCTTTTTTATATCAAAAGAAAGAAAATGACTCTGTCCTTCATTCATACTCAAGTGCTTCTCCAGTGATCTCAGTAGCTCTAAATCCAGGGAGATGCATGCCCTGGTAACATCAGCCTGCTCAGATCCTGTTTATGAAAGAAAGTGGAGGAGAGAAAAGACAGCAATAATATGCACCTAAAGTTAAAGAACATATTTATGTCAAATAGACGGTCTCCCCTCTTACCTCAATCTCTCCTCTCTCTACACTAGGAGCAAGTTCAACAACTAGAATCTGGCTACTTTTCTGACCAAATCTGTCTTCTTATTAGTCACATAGTCAGGTTACTTTTTGTATTCATTGCCTATTGCTATATAATAAGTTTTCTCACCTTTCATGGATTAAAAATTAATATTTTCTGAGGGTCAGGAGTCCAGGAGCAGTTTTTCTAGGTACTCTGGCTCAAGATCTCTGCTGAAGTTGCAGTCAAGATGTCAGTCAGAGCTGCAGCCTTTTTTTTCTTTTTTTTTTGAGACGGAGTCTCACTGTGTCGCCCAGTCTGGAGTCCAGTGGCTCGACCTCGGCTCATGGCAACCTCCACCTCCTGGGTTCAAGCAATTCTCCTGCCTCAGCCTCCCAAGTAGCTGGGACTACAGGTACACACCACCATGCCCAGCTAATTTTTGTATTTTTAGTAGAGACGGGGTTTCACCATGTTGGCCAGGCTGGTCTCGAACTCCTGGCCTCGTGATCTGCCCACCTCGGCCTTCCAAAGTGCTGGGATTACAAGTGTGAGCCACTGTGTCCGACAGAGCTACAGCCTTCTGAGGGCTCAACTGTGGCTAAAGGATCTGCCTCCAAGGTGGTTCATTCACATGCCTGGCAAGCAGTGCTGGTTGTTGGCAAAAGGCCCCAGTTACTTCCCACAAGGGCCTGACCCTAGGACTGCTTGAGCGTCCTTACAACATGGCAGCTGGTTTTCCCCAGAGGCAGTCACATGAGAGCAAGGTGGAAGCCATGGAACCTTTTTATAATCTACCCTCTGAAGTCACCCTCCATCACTTCTGCAATTCCCTATTTAGTGTGGGAAGGGCGGGAATAACAGATGTAAAAGAATGAGAAGAGAAGTCTCCTTTGTTGAGTAAAGTTAGTGCTAAGGTCAGGAAACAAGTGGGAGGGGGCCATTCAGAGAAGGGTGAAGTTTGCATCAGGGAAATGGAGTCGCTTTGGGTTTCCTCTGACTCTTGCTCTTCATTTGTTGGTCTCAGGTCATTTTTGATGTTTTGTTTATAATCCTTTATCGGCTGCCATAGTATAAAGCTGTTGGAAATATCAAAAGAAAGAAAGAAGAAAATCAAGTCAGAAAAAGTCACCTTTTTTTCCCCCATCTTTTTGTCCCTGTGACATAAGGCTGATGGCAAAAGGGAAAGTAAAATTTTTGAGATCTCCAGAGAAACATGAATTATGTTGTAAAAATATGAAGTGATATACCTGAGTTTGGATAATCTCCAAGGCTTGCCTAGATGTTTTGAGGTCCAAGATGGATTGGTGTGAGGACACTTTTCCCAGAGTCTTTTTGGAATTGAAGGGATAGGATGTAGGGATTATCATATTGGAAATATATTTTGAAATTGATCAGAACTATTATGGTGTTATGATATATGTTGGTTTTCATCCACGGTTCTTGGCTTATAACCCTTGTATTAGTCAGGAGAGTTTATTAAGTGTTAACTCACACAATCACAAGGTCCCACAATAGGCTGTCTACAGACTGAGGAGCAAGGAGAGCCAGTCCAAGTTCCAAAACTGAAGAACTTGGAGTCTAGTGTTCGACAGCAGGAAGAATCCAGCACAGGAGAAAGATGTACGCTGGGAGGCTAGGCCAGTCTTTCTTCACATTTTTCTGCCTGCGTATAGTCTAGCCATGCTGGCAACTGATTAGATGGTGCCCACCCAGATTAAGGGTGGGTCTGCCTTCCCCAGCCTACTGACTCAAATGTTAATCTCCTTTGGCAACACCCTCACAGACACACCCAGGATCAATACTTTGCATCCTTCAATCCAATCAAGTTGACACTCAGTATTAACCATCACCACCCCCATAGCCCTTGTTGCAGTCTTTTCTTATAATGTTGGGTGTGTGAGGCTGCAGTGGCAGCCTCTGTCCGTCTCCTGCCCTCCTTTTGCCTGCTGCAAGGCCAGACTCTAATGTTTGCCCACCTTTCTGATTGTGGGTCCTAAGACCCTCCCGTGAGAGGGTCCTGCCCTGTTCCCTGGGGGAAGGAATGCTCACATCACAAAGCTTCCCTAAAAACCCAAGAGGGTTCAGTGAGCTTCTGGATAGCTGAACACATGGAGGTTCCTGGAGGGTGGCACCCGGGCAGGGGGGTCATGGAAGCTCTGTGCCCCCCATTCCTTGCCCTATGCATGTTTTCATCTGTATCCTTTGCAACATCCTTTATAATAAACTGGTAAATGTAAGTGTTTCCCTGAGTTCTGTGAGCCACTTTAGCAAATTAATCCAACCCAAAAGGGAGTTATGGGAGCCCCAACTTGAAACCAGTTAGCCAGAAGTTCCAGAGGCCCAGATATGTGACTGGTATGTGTTGAGGGGGGCAGTCTTGGGGACTGAGCCTGCAACCTATGGGATCTGATATCATCTCCAGGTAGTGTTGGAAATGAACTAGAGAATACCGAGCTGGTGTCCCCTGCTTGGTGTTGGGGGGAAACCCCCACACATTTGGTCACAGAAGTCTTCTGTGTTGTTGATTGTTGTGGCATGAGAATAGAGGAAAAACACAGAGAGAGTTTTTACACAACCATATTTGTAATTTTCTCCAACCCTGAGCATCTAGACTTCTAATAAACTATGCTTTTGCTAAGAAAGAACACAGGAGGAAGCAAATCCTTGACCCAGATCTCTGGCGACCTGAGATGGAAACTGACATGGCCCCAACACTGCGCCTGACACCTGGGGCCTCACTCTTTTGTAGGAATACAAGGTTAATTATACTTTTCTTTTTCTATCTTCAGTAAGAGTAATAATATCAAAAGGTTTCATTACTATTATTATTTCTGAGACAGAGTCTCACTCTGTCACCCAGGCTGGAGTGCAGTGGCATGATCTCAACTCACTGTAACCTCTGCCTCCCGGATTCAAGCAATTCTCCTGCCTTAGCCTCCTGAGTAGCTGAAATTACAGGCACATGCCACCACACCTGGCTAGTTTTGTTGTTGTTGTTGTTGTTATTGTTTTTTTTTTTTTTTTTTTTTTTTTTTTTGAGATGGAGTCTCGCTCTGTCACCCAGGCTGGAGTGCAATGGCCGGATCTCACTGCAAGCTCCGCCTCATGGGTTCATGCCATTCTCCTGCCTCAGCCTCCCCAGTAGCTGGGACTACAGACGCCCGCCACCTCGCCTGGCTAGTTTTTTTGTATTTTTTAGTAGAGATGGGGTTTCACTGTGTTAGCCAGGATGGTCTCGCTCTCCTGACCTCGTGATCCGCCCGTCTCGGCCTCCCAAAGTGCTGGGATTACAGGCTTGAGCCACCGCGCCCGGCCTTGTTTTGTATTTTTAGTAGAGATGGGGTTTCACCATGTTGGCTAGGCTGGTCTCGAACTCCTGACCTCAGGTGATCCACCCTCCTTGGCCTCCAAAAGTGCTGGGATTAAAGGCATGAGGTTTCATTATTCTTGAATAGCTTACTCAAAGATTAAAAAATGAGCATATTTAAGGCTCTAGTGGGACTCAGTAGACCACGGGAGGGAGAAGGAAGGGAGGAAAGTAAGAGAGAATGATAGAACCGTTCCAGCCACTGGCTGTGTGGAAGCAGCTAACTGTGGGAGGCAAGAATAGAGAAGAGCTGAAGAAGGAAGTTTTTGTTTCCTCAGCATGGTGAGGACCACTCACCAAGGGTGGACAACCAAAAGGAATAATAATGTCCAAGGCACTTACAACCACTCTTGGAAGCTTGCATCTCTTCATCCATGTTTGTGGTCATTGTTAGGTTTATCATATACTTTTATTAAAAGTTGCTCAGTAAAGTATCCAGTGTAGTTTATTTTCTTTCCTTAAGAGAATTTAATAAAATTTTAGGAGTATCAAGCAAAGCTCAAGCCTTCATAGGCAGTTATTCCTGGTTCAATCTTTTCCTAGAACAGATTCCTTTTTTTTTTTTTTTTCCTGAGACAGGGTCTGGCTCTGTGGCCCAGGCTGGGGTGCAGACGTGAGATCCTGGCTCACTGCAACCTCCGCCTCACACCTGTAATCCTAGCACTTTGGGAGGCCAAGGCGGACCGATCACTTGAGCTCAGGAGTTGGAGAACAGATTTCTGACATATAAAAACTATCCTTCATTTGATAGCTATTCCCCTGAGACCTCTGTGGTCCACTCCACATTTTGACTCTATTTATCAACGAATTTTTAAAAATCACTAAGCACTTATGGTCATTTCCTGATAAAAAGTATTGAACTTTTCAGTCATAGTCCCTTTATGTATGTTTGATACGAATCATCAGAGAAATCTAAAGCAACATACACACAGATCCTGACTTGCCATGGTTCGACTTAAGATTTTTCAACTTTACAGTGATTTGAAGGCAATGTTGAAATATCTTAAGTTGCATCATCGCTTTAGAACCAAGTTGAAAAAGTACCATAATAACTGTACTTCGAGTACCCATACAACCATTCTGTTTCTTACTTTCAGTATAGTATTCAATATATTACAGGAAATATTAACACTTTCTCATAAAATAAGCTTTTTGTTAGAGGATTTAGCCCAACTGTGGGTGAGGCTAAGCTATGAGGTTCTGTGGGCTAGGTATATTAAATGCATTTTTGATTTATGATATGTTCAGCTTTTGATGGGTTTATGGGGACTGCAACCTTATCAAAAGTCGAGGAGCCCATCTCTGCTTGTGTGAAACTCAGGTGAAATGAAACTGCTCTGTGACTTAGCATCAGGAAACCTCAATTTGAATTCCTCCTCCACCACCTTGAACTAAATCACTTCAGCTTTCTGAGCTATCTACCTGTAATATCTGCTTAATAGGGACGCTGTGAAGATTAAATAAAATGACATGTAGGAATGTGCTTGTGTTCCCAAATACATGGTAGTTAGATTAATTTATGATCATTGAATCAGCATCACTACTTTTTTTAGAGAGTTCTCAATAATTTAAAAAATTCTTAGGATGGGCTCAGTGGCTCACGTCTGTAATCCCAGCACTTTGGGAGGCCAAGGCAAGAGGATTGCTTGAGCCCAGGAGTTCAAGACCAGCCTGGACAACATAGGAAGACCTCATCTCTACAAAAAAAAAAAAAAAAAAAAAAATACATAAACATTTGCTGGGTATGGTGGTGCATACCTTTGACCCCAGCTACTTCGAAAGCTAAGGCAGGAGGATAGCTTGTGCTCTGTTGGAGGAGATTGCAGTGAGCCATGATTACACCACTGCACTCCAGCCTGAGCGACAGAGCAAGATCCTATCTCAAAACAATAATAATAATATAAAATAAATAATACATCATTTAAACAAATGGTTATTTAGAACAGACCACGAACCAGGCCTGTGCTCTGGTGGAGAGAAAAACAGTGAATGAGATGGTTATAGTTCTTGCTCTCATGGAACTTACAGTCTAGAAAGGAATACAGACTAGCATGCAGATCGTTACAATGAGGGGTGCCAAGAGATATGATGTAACAATAACTTTGTTATTCTCATACTGTATTCACCCCAAATCTGCATCTATGTCGCTTTTATAGTCTGTAAAGCCAGGATATAAAAGTGTTGGGCAATCTCAGGGCACAATTGTACCACATGACAGATCCATTATCGGGCGTGAAGGCAGGTGCTCTGTGTGACTCGACACAGGAATAGTAGAATGGCCACACCTCACCCACCTCAATAGCCATTGCAAGATTTTGTTTTTCTTATGAGATTTTATTGTGCAAGTTTTGTGTGCCATCAAGACCACAGGCTAGAGCCCGTCTTTGTTTTATTTCATTTTTTTAAAGAAAAATTTAATTTTGGCCTGGTGCAGTGGCTCACCCCTGTAATCCCAACACTTTGGGATGCCGAGGCAGGTGGGTGCCTTGAGTCCAGGAGTCTGAGACCAGCCTGGGCACCATGGCAAAACCTTATCTCCACAAAAAAATACAAAAAATCAGCTGGGCGTTGTGGCACACATCTGCTGTCCCAGCTACTTGGGAGGCTGAGGTGGGAGAATGGCTTGAACCTGTGAGTTTGAGGCTACAGTGAGCCATGTTCATGCCACTGCACTCCAGCCTGGGTGACAGGGTGAGACCCTGTCTCAAAAAAAAAAAATTAGTTTTATTGAGGTATAAAATTAACTCATTTTAAGTGTACAATCTAATGATTTTTAGTAAATTTACAGAGTTGTACACACAGCACATTTTCCATCATGCATAAAAGAAACCTTAGGTCCCTTTGCAGGCATTCTCTGTTCTTACTCTCAGCCCTTGGCAATCACTAATCTATTTTCTGTCTCTGCAAATTTGCCTATTTTGGACATTCCACATAAATGGAATCAAACAATGTGTAGTCTTTTGTGTCTGGCTTCTTTCATTTCATATCATGGTTTTTTGTTTTTTGTTTTTTTTGAGACCCAGTCTCGCTCTGTCACCAGGCTGGAGTGCAGTGGCACGATCTCAGCTCACTGCAACCTCCGATTCCCTGGTTCAAGCGATTCTCTTGCCTCAGCCTGCCAAGTAGCTGGGACTACAAGCACACGCCCCCACAACCGGCTAATTTTTGTATTTTTAGTAGAGATGGGGTTTCACCATGTTGGCCAGGATGGTCTCGATCTCCTGACCTTGTGATTCACCAGCCGTGGCCTCCCAAAGTGCTGGGATTATAGGCCTGAGAGCAGCATGTTTTTGAGGGGCACCCATGTTATGGCATGGATCAGTATCTATGACTAAATAGGATTCCATCATGTGGATAGTCCACATGTGTTATCTGTTCATCGGCTGATAAACATTTGGATTGCTTCCACTTTTTGATGATTATTCTTGATTTCACTTAGTCCTTCCACGAATCAGCCAGATTTCTGACAGTTATCTTTGTTTTTGCCCCAAGTGCAAAAACACAATGGCATTTTTGCCATTTTCCTGCTTGGTCTCTGTTTGTTTGTTTGTTTGTTTTTCTTTTGCCATCTTTCTGCTTGATGTCTGTCTTTCTCCTGCCTTTCCCTGTTGCTTCTCCCTTTCTCTTGCCTCACTATCTGTTAGTAAGCATAAAGCACGATTCACTGGTAAGAGCCTTGAGTAACAAGCGGGAACACCTGGGTATAAGTCTGGGTTTAAGCCTGCTGTTAACTAGACCCTCACTGAGCCATAACTATTTCATTTAGGAGAGATCAACTAGAACACAATTTTATTCTTTTAGCAGAATCATTTTCTTAAAATTTTAGTTAGAATCCTGAGACACGCCAGATTAGATTGCCACAAGGTTTGAAGTGGAGGGTGGATCTTGGGGTCCTGTTGACTCTGTCCTTGAAATAGTCTGTGGACCTCAGAACTTGAGTACTCAGTTTAAAATCCCCTGGATTAGTAGAGTTCTAAGAGTATATAAAAGCGTTTTTAAAACCTCAGATGTCCTAGTCCTTTTCCAACATATCCGTATGAAAGGAATCAGGGGTCGTGGCAAAAGCATTCGATATCAGAATCAGAGGACTTCCAGGACTTCTTACCTCTGTAATCTTGGACAAATTATTTAACCTGAATCTTAGTTTCCTCAAGTGTCAATTGGAAGTGGTAATATGTACAGTGGTGACACATCATATGCACATTTAATGTGCAGGAATTCAGGGGTACAATTAGCACAAAGAGAATTTAGTTATAGTGCTGGACCTGCTATTTGTCCTCAGCTCCACTCCTCACCCTTCATCTGCTGTGTCTTGGGCAAGGGGGCTGACCTCCACAGGCTGCATCTGACAGATGCCCTTTCTGCTGGCTTCCAGCTGTGATCCACCTACAGAAGACACCAGTGGGCAGGAGTGAGATTCCTTGGTTATGGAGAGCCTTAATGTGTTGGCTTTCTCAAACGATGGTTGTAGTAGTAACGAAAAGGTTATGTTGACAGACTCAGGACCTCCTGGTTAGCCAGGGTAGTATAGGCCATGGTAATAGCTGAGGTCATGCACACGTTTTCTCCTTCCTGGATGCAGTGTTATTCTACCTGGAGATGATGTAATGGACTGTGTCAGTTGGCCTCCAGCCAGGAAATCATGCCTGCAAAAGAGCACCAGCTGCAGTAGTAACGTCGGAATTTGTGGAATCTACTGGAGGGCAGGAAGAAAGTCTCAAGTATTTCTCCTCGTTCTTCTCTTCTTGGGTGGCTTCACTAGGAGTGGCTGCATTTCCTTTATGGCTGCAGTTCTCGCTGAACAGGCCTACCTTGTTCCAGCTTAACTTCAGTGATCCCAGCCCCTAGTTCTGGTGTAATTTCCTCCAGCCGAGGGGTGGCAGAGGCTTTCAGAAATCAGGAATGGCTGGGTTGCTTCACTGTCTTTTATTTGGCTTCCGTATTAGTCCGTTCTCACGCTGCTAGTAAAGACATACCCAAGACTGGGTAATTTATAAAGGAAAAGGTTTACTGGACTCACAGTTCCACATGGCTGGGGAGCCCTCACTATCATGGTGACAGGTGAAGGAAAAGCAAAGTACATCTTACATGGCGGCAGGTGAAAGAGCTTGTGCAGGGGAACTCAGATCTCGTGAGACTTATTCACTACCACAAGAACAATAGCGGGGAACCTTCCCCCATGATTCAGTTACCTCCACCTGGCCCTGCCCCTGACATGTGGGGATTATGGCAATTCAAGGTGAGATTTGGGTGAAGACATAGCCAAACCATATCAGCTTCTTAACTCTCTTCTGGACATTCCTATCCCCTGTGCAACTATTTCCGGGTAATTAAGCCCCTCTGTTTGAATACCTAGAATGGTTTCTGTTTTTTTGACTGGACCCTAATCAATGCAACTAAACCCTTGACAAAAAAAGAGAGGGAAAGAATAAGAATCTAAACAGGTTGGGCAATTCCACTAGCCATTCCTCTCAATGAGCCTGTGCCCTGGAGTGAGGGTGAGGTAGGAGACATGGAACCCTCACTTATTATCAGGTCTTAGTGTCCCTCATTGGGGTTTTTGTTTTGTTTTGTTTTGTTTTGTTTTTGTTTTTGTTTTTGAGATGGAGTCTCACTCTGTTGCCCAGGTTGGAGTGCAGTGGTGTGATCTCAGCTCACTGCAACCTCCGCCTTCTGGATTCAAGCGACTCTCTTGCTTCAGCCTCCTGAGTAGCTGGGATTTATAGGCATGTGCCACCGTGCCCACTAATTTTTGTATTTTTTTAGTAGAGAGGGATTTACCATGTTGGCCAGGCTATTCTCAAACTCCTAACCTCAAGTCATCCACCTGCCTTGGCCTCTCAAAGTGCTGGGATTACAGGTGTGAGCAACTGCGCCCAGCCCCCTCATTGGGTTTTAAGTTGTGGAGGTTTTGGTATATCCTGGCCTCTAAGGCAAACGAACTTACTTACATAGACACAAAATTATGTATCCTCTATTTCATGGTCAGGAGATGTTAAGTGTATGTGATTTCACCTTCCATGGTGACTACGGAACCCAACCCCTCGTGCAAGATGAAGCTCTGCTGAGAATCACAGGGCAATATGAGAATCAGATAAAATAGTATGAGTGAAAGCACATTATAAACTATAAAATTTCGGCCGGGCGCAGTGGCTCAAGCCTGTAATCCCAGCACTTTGGGAGGCCGAGACGGGCGGATGACGAGGTCAGGAGATCGTAGACCATCCTGGCTAACACGGTGAAACCCCGTCTCTACTAAAAAATACAAAAAAAAACTAGCCGGGCGAGGTGGCGGGCGCCTGTAATCCCAGCTACTCAGGAGGCTGAGGCAGGAGAATGGCGTGAACCCGGGAGGTGGAGCTTGCAGTGAGCCGAGATCTGGCCACTGCACTCCAGCCTGGGCGACAGAGCGAGACTCCGTCTCAAAAAAAAAAAAAACTATAAAATTTGAAACAAACATAGGACATTATTATTACTTACATTCCAAACCCCCGTCATCCAGGAACAATGCAATTTAAATCTTTTTATAGGACTTGAGAAGTTACTTTGAAGGTTTTTTAGAGTTCTCCGCTGTTTTCTGTTTTATTATTTTATTTTATTTTGCTTTTTTGGAGACGGGGTATCACTCTGTCACCCAGGCTGGAGTGCAGTGTGGTGTGATCATAGTTCATTGTCACCTTGAATTCCTAGGCTCAAGTGATCCTCCCACCTCATCTTCCAAAAGTGCTGGGATTACAGGCGAGCCGCTGAGCCTGGCCTCTCCATTGTTTTCTATTAAAAAAAAAAAAAAAAAAAAAAAAAGGGAAACTAAATCATGATTCCTAGGGAAGATAAGGAGAGTGCATTTAACCTAATGGTCTCATTTCTTAACTAGAAACACATGAAACAAAAAGTTATTTGAGCCCAGAAGTTGGAGGCCAGCCTGAGCAACATAGGGAGACCCCCGTCTCTACAAAAAAATTTAAAATCAGCTGGGTGAGGTGGCGCGTGCCTGTAGTACCAGCTACTTAGGAGCCTGAAGTGGGAGGATTGCTTGAGGTCAGGAGTTCAAGGTTGCAGTGAGTAGTTATTGTGCCACTGCACTCCAGCCTGGGTAACAGAACGAGACCCTGTCTCAAAAAAAAAAAAAAAAAGTTGCATTCTTTGTTTTCCCCTGTAAAATGCATTAGAATTTACAGAATTATGAAGAGATTATCCAGTTCTTTGTTTTGGAGATGAAATTGGCATGGGAAAAAGTACGACATTTGGCTTTACTTGCTAGGTGCTCAATGTTAAGTTAGTGCTCCTGGCCGGGCGCGGTGGCTCACGCCTGTAATCTCAGCACTTTGCGGGGCGGAGGTAGGTGGATCACGAGGTCAAGAGATCAAGACTATCCTGGCCAACATGGTGAAACCCCTGTCTCTACTAAAAATACAAAAAAAAAAATCAGCCGGGCGTGGTGGCATGCGCCTGTAATCCCAGCTACTTGGGAGGCTGAGGCGGGAGAATCGCTTGAACCCAGGAGGTGGAGGCTGCAGTGAGCCGAGATCACGCTATTGCACTCCAGCCTGGAAACAGAGCAAGACTCCTCTCAAAAAAAAAAAGTTAATGCTTCTTAGTATTTCCCTATATGTTTCTTCTAAAATCAATGCTAAACTTAGAAAAGAAAAAGAAGCTTACAATTTCATTATTCTCTTCTCTGAGTCAGAAAGATGATTTTTGATGATAAGATTTTCACATTGCTGCAGTAAACCACAAATTATACCGATGTGAACTAGGTCCTCACACATTTTTCCTCCCCAAATATGATCTTGTGGGCATCTATTTTGAACCGATGTCTTTTTTTAAGCCTTTGTTCAAATCTTCCTTCAACTTGCTTTATGACCCCTATCTTTTAGGACCAAGGACTGAACATTCTTTTTTATTCTAAGAGGTAATGAAGCTAAGGAAGCTAACGGGACATGAATGCAAGCTGACCTGTTCAGTTACTAATTTGCATTTTACAAAATAATAACAACAATGACGGTGATGACAAGTGCCCTAAGATTGTTATCTTGGGTTTCTTAGAGTTGAGAAACCGTTGCTAGCCAAACCTCCCAAGACTCTCCCTGGTTGTTGAGTTTGATAAATTTGTCTCTCTGGTGACACATACCTGGCTGGACCAACAGAGTGATGAAATTCTCTCCTTCTTGTCTAATTTTTCTTTTGGACTCTACTCAGCAATACATCTGAATTTCTGTGTAGGTGTCCAGCTTTTAGATTTTTCCAAGTGTTTCCAAAAATGTAATAAAACGGGCATGGTTGTTCAAGCCTACAATCCCAGCACTTTGGGAGGCCAAGGCAAGAGGGTAGCTTGAGCCCAGGAGTTTAAGACCAGCCTGGACAACATGGCAAAACCCCATCTCTACAAAAATTAGAAAATTAGGAGGCGGGCTCCCGATCCAGGTCCATTCCGTTCTCCCACCACCTTCGCTGTGGGTCTCAGCAGCTCAGGCGGAGGGAGAAGTGGCAGCGGACCGGCAGCCCAGCTTCGACGAGGCTCTTGGTGCGCCATGGCCCGCAGGCACCCGGCACGGCACGTGCCCTCCTCGCCACTAGGATGCCCAAGAGGAAGGTCGGCTCCACCTAAGGGGCTGCCCAGGAAGAGTCCAAGAGGAGATCGGCGCGGTTGTCCGCTAAACCTCCTGCAAAAGTGGAAGTGAAGCCAAAAAAGGCAGCAGCGAAGGATAAATCTTCAGATAAAAAAATGCAAACAAAAGGGAAAAGGGGAGCAAAGGGAAAACAGGCTGAAGTGGCTAACCAAGAAACTAAGCAAGATTTACCTGCAGAAAACGGTGAAACGAAAACTGAGGAGAGTCCAGCCTCCCTGATGAAGCAGGAGAGAAGGAAGCCGAGTCTGATGAACACCATACACCATGTCTGTGGTCTCTGTCTCCCTTCTGGTACAATCCAGAGGAATATTTTTATCAACTATTTTGTAAATACAAGCTTTTTAGTAGCTCTAGAAACGTTTTTGAGAAGGAGGGAATCCCATCTCATCCCATTTTTTAAGTGTAAATGCTTTTTTTTAAGAGGTGAAATCATTTGCTGGTTGTTAATTTTTTGGTACAACCAGAAAATAGTGTGGGATATTGAACTATGGGAAGCTTTGACTGTCTCTGGTGTCAGCTTAACTTTCCATGGATGGGGGGTTAGTTTTCATATCCTATAATACAAAGCATATTAAATGGCAATATGGAGTCAGTTCTGCATTTAATGTCTTGAACATTTTAAATTACTTCTATTCCCATGTTGTTTTTTAGTAGAATTGTTTCCTAAAGAAAACCACTCTTTGTTTATGGCTCTCCCTGTGAGAATTATGTGCAATCTGCAACTTTGGCTGTGGTAGTCCTGATTTCCTAATAACTTTGTTACTGTACTGTGAAAGATTAAAAATTTGAATATGTAGCGTACACGCTATTCCAGTTGTGAATTGGTGGGACGTATGTAACAGCTTATCAACATGTGAAGATACTGGTACCTGATAGCCTCTTAAGGAAAATTTGCTTCGGAATTTCAAGCTGGGAAGTCACTGGAATAACTTTAAAAATGAATTACAATTCATGGCTTTTTAGATTTTTTTTACGTATGTTAAGAATTGTCTGTACTGATCCTCAATCAATAAAATCTCAATTATGAAAGAAAAAAATAAAATTAGCTAGGTGTAGTGGGGTGCACCTGTAGTCTCAGCTATTGGGAGGCTGAGGTGGGAGGATCACTTGAGCCCAGGAGGTTGAGGCTGCAGTGAACTATGACTGTGCCACTGCACTGCAGCCTGGGAGACAGAGTGAGACCCCGTCTGAAAAAATAAAATGAACAGCCCCAAATCAGTGTTTCGAATAGTTTGAAATCAGTCTTATCTGTTGAGACAAGCACTGATGGATGTTGCTAGATTCCTGCCACCCTGTGTGTGTGTGTGAGGGGAAGGCATGCTGGGGGAAGGTAAGGATGGAGACAGAGAGGCAGGGCCTGTTCTGTTTTTCACAGGGCTGAATCTTGCAGCACATGCCATGTAATCAGGCTAAGGACAAATAATCTCTATGAATAAATTTATAGTGAATTGACCTACATTTCACATTAGATAAAACACACTTAAGTCATTAAATGAATTTTTCCCTCTGGTTCATTAGTTCCCAGCATGCTCTGATCCTCTGCTCATTTGTCATATGGCTCATGAAAGCTGAATATGGGAAAAAGAAACTAAATCACTGCATCTGTCCCCTTACCAGGTCAGGCTATGTTCCCCATGTTCCCCACAGAGGAGTTATTACGATGTTGGAGATTGACTGGTTCTGCGGTTGATCTTGGCTGAGAGACTGAGAAGCTACACTCGACATATCGGCCTTGTGGCGTTCTGCCAAGCACTGCGCACATTAGCAATGATGTGCCCGTGCTCACATTACCCAGGAGTCATCTGATGCTGAGAGCTTAGATTCAGCATTATGAGAGCTCTCGAGAATGGGTCTCATCAGAGTTTTGAGCAGCAGGGTTGATGAGTAAAGAGGCTGGCCTTTAAAAAAACTCTCACTTGAAGCTCAAACCTTCAAGTTTTCCTTTCGTCTCTGGAGATACTCACTGAGTAAAGGTGTTGTAGAGGGAACCATTGTGGGTCAGCCCCAAATAGTATTTGCCGTGGCATGTAGGTCCAAGTGGACCTATTTTTTTTAAAGGTGATGTCATTCTTGGTGTGGAACTCACGGTATTTCATGAAGCTGTTGATCTGGCTTTGGAGAGTCTGAAAAACAAGTCAACATTGTAACATTAGCCATTCTAATGAGCCTGGGAGCAGTCGAGTGCAGGATTTTAATACATAAGGGCCAACATACAGTAATGCTCTAGGGTAGAAACAGGAGCTCTGAACAACAGAAAGAAGGAGAGCAGCATGAACAAGGCTGACTATGTGTCATCAGTGGCTGCCCCCAAAGCTCATGGGATCTTAGCTGGCATTACTAGAGTTACGGACAATGGAAAGAAGGTGCACTGGGGAGACTGAAGCTATGATATTTGTCCAGCATTTTGGCCAATATTTTAAGAGGCAAAGTGGAACACGTTCAGGGTAAGTAATACAAAAGATGCCATATAAAAAATGATTCTATCCAAACAACATATACTAAGCCAAACCCAGAGCTGAGGGCTACAGATAACAGAAATGTAGGTGACACCTTCCCCACTCTCAAGGAGAGTTAGTAATGGCTTTCAGTCAGTTAGTAGTGGCTGAAAGAATGTAAGATTCATAGTTAGGTAAAAAGGAAACTCTATATTCTCAAATATTTTAAAAGCAATCATATGAAAGAGGATTAGTCCTGCTCTCTGTGTTACTGAGGTAGAATTAAATCCAGTGGGTGAAAGCCACAAAGACTCAGTTTAGCTCAGTATGAGCTGAAATTAACAACAGTGAGAGGAATTTAAAGGTGCAATGGACAGCTCGAGGGAGTTGTGAGATCCTGCTTCTCAGATGTTTAACAAGAGGCCTGGCTTGGCACTGTGGCTCATGCCTGAGACCCCAGCACTTTGAGGGGCAGAGGTGGGAGGATCAGTTGAGCCCAGGAGTTTGAGGCTGCAGTGAGCCAAGATCACGCTACTGCACTCCAGCCTAGCGAGAGACTCTGTCTCTAAAAAAAGAAAAAGAGCAGGCTGGTCTGGCGCAGTGGCTCACACCTTGGGAGGCTGAGGTAGGTGGATCACTTGAGCCCAGGAGTTTGACATCAGCCTGGGCAACATGGCAAAAACCCTGTCTCAACTGAAAATATAAAAATAAGCTGGGCGTGGTGGCATGTGTCTGTAATCCCAGCTATTTGGGAGGCTGAGGCAGGAGAATTGCTTGAACCCAGGAGGCGGAGGTTTTGGTGAGCTGAGATCACGTCACTGCACTCCAGCCTGGGAGACAGAGCAAGACTCCATCTGAAACAAACAAACAAACAAACAAAAAATAAAAATTAGCCAGTTTCATAATGTGGTCTCAAAATAAATAAATAAATAGATAAAAATTTTTAAATTGATTTTTTAATAATAATTAAGAACAGGCCTGATGACCAGTAGTAGAGGTGGTGACTGGCACATATACTCCCCTATTCATTCACTATTTACCATGCTCCATACCAGTGCACCAAGTACATTCGTGTGTTCCAAATTTTATGGATATAGTGGTGAGCAAAATCAAAGACCCGTCTCTCATGTAGCTTATACCTCATGGAGAGAGACAAACATGAATCGAACAATCACAGGAGTGTATGTAAAACTGCAACTGGGAAAGTGTTTGATGGAAAGGCCCACTGGATGTTACAAGGGCAGATAAAAGGGTGTTTGACCTATCACGGGAGGCCGGAGATATCCTTGATGAGAAACCCTCAACTGAGCTGAGATCCGCAGGCTGGGTTGGGGTATAGAAGGGTGTTCCAGGCAAAAAGGACAGACTACGCAGGGTTCTATGGTAGGAAGAAAACTCTTAGATAACAGGGAGATGATTGTCAATGACATTTAAAGTCTCTTTCTTTTTACAAATTTTTATCTATTTATTGAATAGGTAATCCATAAATTGAACAAATTTCAAAGGTATGAAAGGGTACAGAGTGAACAGCAAGCCTCCCTTACTGCTCAGACCTTCTAGAGACAATCACTCTTGCCAGGTTTTTCTGGTCCTCCTAAAGGGATTCGATGCATCAACTAATATTCCTTTTTCTTCCCTCCACAAAATTGTAGTACCCTCTACACCATTTTACATCTTGCCTTATTCTCCTAACAATGTATCTGAGGCCCTCTCGGCACATTCACAGGTACCCTGCAGGTGTTTTAGCAGCCACACAGCAATCCAGTGAAGGAGGAACCATAGGTGAGCTGGCCTCTCCTCTACCGAGGCCATGTAGGAGAACTGCAAGCAAAACAGCAGTGAATATCCTTGTATGCACAAAATTTTGCAAATCTATGATTGTCTGTAATGCAAACTTTGGTTTTCTTCTTTATGTTGTGTCTGATTACAATAGTAATACATGCTTACAGGAAAATATTTGCAGAAATATATAATGCAGAATGTGAAAGTACTCAAGAATCTCACCTTTCATAACCACTATGGCTATTCGTTTGTCCAGATGATTTCTAATCTAGAATAATTGAAAAAGAAGGGGGATGTCGCACCCAGAGCATAAGGCAGATTCCAGAATCTCTCCCTCCCTATGGTTTGGAGTTCACATGGAGAGAAGCTGTAATTCCTCCCAGAGGGTGCTGATGCATTCCTCTACTATAATAACTGTTTCTCACTTGGATTCTACAGATGACTTTGGGATACAAATTGATTTGTCAATGAAGGTGTATTTTCCAAGTAAGGGATCTAAAACTTTCATCAGATTCTTTTTTTTTTTTTGAGACAACTTTCCCTCTTGTCTTCCAGGCTGGAGTGCAATGGCATGATCTCGGCTCACTGCAACTTCTGCCTCCCAGGTTCAAGTGATTCTCCTGCCCCAGCTTCCCAAGTAGCTGGGATTACAGGTGCCCGCTACCACACCTGGCTAATTTTTGTATTTTGAGTAGAGATGGGGGTTTCACCATATTGGCCGGGTTGGTCTCAAACTCCTGACCTCATGTGATCCTCCCTCCTCTGCCTCCCAAAGTGCTGGAATTACAGACGTGAGCTGCCGCGCCTAGCCTCATCTAATTCTTCAAGGGGTATATGACCGCCCACCAAAGTTAAGAGTATCTACTACTAGAAAGAGCCGTCAGATAAGTTTCCTTTTTCATTGAAGAGTGGTATTAAATCCTGCCAACTACACCAAAAAGAAAAAAGAAAGAAAGAAAAAAGAGTTGTGTTAGTTTTAGCAGAGGGTTTTTCCAAGGGTTCCTAAATTATTGCAGAATTTAAATAAATTATTTAGCCTCATCTATTAAATAAGGGGTAATAATGGCAACTCATGGGGTGGTTATGAGGATTAAATAAGTTCATATTTGCAAGCACTTAGAAAGTTGCTGTCAAATCATAAGCCCGATTACATACATGTTTGTAAAGTAACACTAGTTCACGTGTTCCCTGCCTGTCCCAACCTCGAGGAGAAAACCAAGGTCCTTAGTAAAGAGCAGAAGACTTTTGACAAGCAGCCAGACCTCCTGAATAATTTCTAATACAGAATCTTCCCTAGGCAGCATGCTATCCCTATCCAGAGATCAAAACAGATCTAGGTCATTTGAGGAAGTAGCCAGGCAAAGGATGTTGAAGCACTGCGGTAAAACTCAGTGTTAATTATGCAGCTAGGAAGGACAGTTTTTTGTAGTTTAAAAGAAAGCAAATTATATGTAGACTAGATAGATACATGCATACAAATGTATATACATATGTACCTGTGTCTGTATATCATATTTATAAGAAACTATTTAATTTTAAATTGAGGATTTTTTTTCAACAGCAAGAGAAGGAGTTACCTCTAAACGAAAATACATGAAAATTTACAGTCCAGGATGTGTAACCAGCAGGAATTACGATCACTTTACTCTTTCCTCATCACCTCCCCTTGCCAAAAACTGTGTATGTACACATAGACATAATTATATCATTTTATTACTTATAGAATAATGCAGTTGAATTATGTTATCAAAAAGGTACTTCAAGTATTTCAGATGCTTTGAGGACTGTTGAAAAAGTGCATGTGCACGTCGATCTCAGGTCCTATTTTTTTCTCCTTCCATCTCACCATGCGGTGTCATAGAGTCCCAGTCCTGCACTCAGTAAGCCTTAGGTGGGGGAATTAATTCAGTTCTGTCTCATGAAGTACTAAGCACAATGGCCAAGCGCAGTTGCTCGTGCCTGTAATCCTAGTGCTTTGGGAGGCCGAGGGGGGCGGATTGCCTGAGCCCAGGAGTTCGAGATCAGACTGAGAGCAACATGGTAAAACCCTGCCTCTACTAAAAATACAAAAATTAGCTGGGTGTGGTGACACACACCTGTAATCCCAGCTACTCGGGAGGCTGAGGCACAAGAATTGCTTGAACCTGGGAGGTAGAAGTTACAGTGAGCCCAGATTGCACCACTGCACTCCAGCCAGAGTGAGACTCTGTCTCCAAAACAACAACAACAACTAGTACTGAGCACAAGCATGGAGCATCTAGTCTGTGCCAGAAGCATGGCATAAAGCAGAGAGAAATCAAATGGTGTCTCTAGGCTCTACCTCTGTCGGCTTGTCTGTAAAATAAGGTGCTTGAATTAGATGATTAATCTCTCTTTTCCTAGCTCTGACTTCTATAATAAGAAGTAAAGCCAAGCAGTCGTTTGTATCTAAAAATCTTCAGAACATTTACCAATAGGCTTCATGATCATCAAACTGCCACACAAATCTCATCACCTCTACTGTGGTCCCTCCAGCACTTGAATCATTAGCAATGTATCATTAATGCTGATAATGCATCATTAATAATGACAGGTTTTTTGTACAGTGCGTCATAATACCAAGAACTCTTCACAACAACCATGGGCCAGAGAGCTCTGGCAGTCTCATCCTTGCTTTTACAGACGAGGAAACTGAGATTGAGAAAGGTTGAAGGTGGCAGAATAAGGACTTGAACTCATGTCTAACTTGTGGTCAGGGCTCTTCCCACCCCTACCACCACTGCACTTATGAAATGCTGGTGGGCACTGCCCCCACTGTGTGCCTACATCTTCTCTCCCATCCACATGAGCAGGGGCAGTCCTATACAATTTCTTTATTGCACACGCAACACTGTGCCCACTGGGCACCTGCTTCACTCTGCATTCAGTGCAGGCCCCATCCCACACTTTCTTGGCAGGACTGGGAGCTGCTGTGGGGTGAATCAGGGCTCTGTGGCCCAGCCCAAGAGAAAGAAGTTTAATAGAGAGACCTAGGCACAGGCTCTGGCTGCCTGCCCTGGCAGAGGCACTCCCCAGGGCAGAAGCACAAACCCAGAGTTCTTTGTCCATCTTATCCCAGCATGAGCAGGCCCTGAATTGTTCATTGAAACTCCTTGAAGGAAGCTTGCTGTCAATTAGATTTGTTCTGTTTAAGGTTTAGATCTCAACAAAGATGAGTGGGTCATTTCAGTGCTTCTGTGAGTGACTCTGAGAGTCCTGAAGCCAAGGCTGCCAGCCGGCCGGCCTCAGCCATCCAGAACATGCTCCCACATTGACCTGCCTGAGGCCAGCCCTCGTGGGATGTTTCCAATAGTAATGATAAAAAATGTGCTTGAGCTTAGGTGGCAGTGGGAATATTTTTCAAAACACAGTCACATTCAAACAAATTCTGGGGCAGGCATGACCAACTCCTTTACAACCTAGGGAAGAGAGATTAACTATGGGGAATTGGGTCCATGGAACTATTAGGTTGCAAAGTTGAGACAGGAATGCAGACCTTCCATACCTAGCCATATGATCTCTGCATTCTACCAGAATTCCACCACCCTGTAGAGCTGGTCAGGTTTATTTTGGAGACTCTCTCTCCTGCTCCAGGTTCCAGGGCTTTTCAAGAGTCAGAGGGCCGGGCACAGTGGCTCACACCACTTTGGGAGGCTGGGGCGGGCAGATCACCTGAAGTCAAGAGTTTGAGACCAGCCTGGCCAACATGGTGAAACCCCGTCTCTATTAGAAATACAAAAATTAGCCGAAGGGTGCCTGTAATCCCAGCTAATTGGGAGGTTGAGGCACGAGAATTGCTTGAACCCAGGAGGCGGAGGTTGCAGTGCACCAAGATGGAGCCACTGCACTTCATCCTGGGCGACAAGAGTGAAACTCCATCTCAAAAAAAAAAAAAAGAAAAGAAAAGAAAAAGAGAACCCCTACCTCATCATGAAACTGAGTCCTGCCTTCCTCTGGTTAATGGCATGAGTTCTGAAGTTGCCCTCTTCTTCTCCATCCACCTCATGAAACCTCTGTCTTTCTAAACCAATCATGGCTCCGAGGGAAATTCAGTAGGATTACATGTATTTGCACACAGATGTGAATTGATGAATGTTAACATACTTGTCAGGAATACTTGCGGAATCCCAAAGCATAGGACTCTCTAAGGGTGAAATTTCAAGAGCTATTTGTAAGCACACAAAATGCACTGTAAGGTGTCTGCTTACTCCTTCAACTCTGTTCCAGATTCCCTACACAGCATGGAGGTTTGGTGGGATCGAGGGGAAGAGATGCTCAGGCCCAGAACATCTTTGCACTTCTGAGCCCATGAGCAGTGACAGTAAGAAAAGTGGGCAGACAGAATGCAAAAGAGCTGTGCCCACCCAATTCAAGTACAGACAACGGATTATCCCATGTGACACAGCTGCTGAGAACAAAGTCAGGTTCATGATGCCACAGACCCGTTCCTACCAAGGAGACCAAGGCACTTCGTGCTCCCAAAGTCATCCTAGAACGATTGAACTGGGTTCCCAGCACTGTGAGGCCACAAAGCTCCAGACCAGCCATTCTTTTGCCACCCTTGCTCCTCACCCCTGCTTGTTCTGGAAGCCCAGGTGCACTTCTGCAGCAAGGGAGCACTAAATAATCCACCCCAGACTCTGGGGCTGTGCCAGGCTGCCGACTTTTCCACAGGAACCTTGGGGCTCATTGGTTTATGGATTTCCCCAATCAAAAAACAAAGAATCCCAACTACCTCTCCTTTTCATCTACTGTTGTTACACATCTCTCCAGACTGTCTCTGAATCTCCTGCTTCCTTCCCTGCTGTGATTGAAGTGGGCACTTTAGAAGCAGACTCATCTTCTCTCCTGTCTGCTCTAGGCTTTCAGCTTCATGCAGCAGTGCTCCCCCAAAGCCCAGCTATTCCCTCCTCCCTAAGAGTCCCTCCACTAATGCACCATCAGGAACCCCTGCTGCTAGCAAGAGGAATAGGAATGCTAACCTTAGCTGGGCGCCGTCACAGCTCAGGCTCCGTGCTAAGCGCTTGTCTTGCATTTCCTCATTTAATCCTAACAAATGAATGATCTAAGCGCTATTTTTGTGTGTGCGCCAATTTTACAAGTGGGGAAACTGATGCACAGGCAGGGGAAGTAATTTGCCCAAGATCACATGGTTGGATCGTGGAGGAACTGAGGTGTTCCTGCTAATACAAACAAGCTTCAGGGAATAGCTTGGTGCTTTTAACTTCAGAAGCTCTAGAATAAATTCCTTAAAGGGGAATGATGGGATCAAACAGAAAGCACAATTAACATTTTAGATAAATCTTTCCAAATTGTTCCCCAAAATGGTTTTATACATTATACTTCCATCAACTATGTATGAGAATGCTTGTTGTATCCTTGCCAGTAGTGGATATTTTCAGTTTTGTATCCCATTCCGATAAATAAGGATTTTGTTTTCATTTTCATTCTTTAGTTACTGGTGAGGAGGAGCACATGTTCATGTTTATTGGCCCGTTATACTTTTCTGCCCAGATATAAATGTTAATAATATGAAACAACTGATTTCCTCCCCAGAATCCACATTTCCTTTATTCCCTGTCATGATCATCCACTAGTTACCCAAAACAGAAATCCAGGAACAGACTTTGGGTCTTCCTTCTGCTCTTCTTTCTTTCTTTTCTTTTCTTTTTTTTTTTTTTGAGATGGTGTCTTGCTCTGTCACCCAGGCTGGAGTGCAGTGGAGTGATCTTGGCTCACTGCAACTTCCACCTCCTGAGTTCAAGTGATTCTCCTGCCTCAGCCTCCTGAGTAACTGGGATTATAGGTGCGCGTCACCACATCTGGCAAATTTTTGTATTTTTAGTAGAGACGGGGTTTCACTATGTTGGCCAGGCTGGTCTCGAACTCCTGACCTCAGGTGATTCACCCACCTCAGCCTCCCAAAGTGCTGGGATTACAGGCATGAGCCACCACCCCTGGCCTCTTTCTGCTCTTCTTTCTACAGCTAGTCAATCTTGACTGCCTCTTATATGCTTCTGGGATCAACTCCATACTGTCCCCACAATCCCCTGGATGGTGCAGGCTGTCATCACCATTCTCAGAACAGTCCTTGGGGGATGCTGCTGAGGTAGCTACTGCACAGGCCTTGTCTTCTTTTATTCTCAATAACCTTAGAGTGGGTGCTATTGTCCCCATTGTCCACTGCCCTCTTCTTCTCCATCCACCTCATGAAACCTCTGTCTTTCTAAACCGATCACGGCTCCGAGGGAAATTCAGTAGGATTACATGTATTTGCACACAGATGTGAATTGATGAATGTTAACATACTTGTCACCATCATGAGGGAGGATCACCTTCCTCCACCCCCTTCTCTGCTGCTCCAATGGCTTCCTCTCCTTGTCTTCTTGTCCCCATATCCAAAGCTTTCACCTTCTGAGGAAGACCACACGCCTGCTTTCAGCCTGCCTGGCCCCAGGGAAGGCCCAGCCGGGTCAGAGAGCCCATGGACAGGCCACATGATTCAGAAGCTGAGACAGTGAACCCTGACTCTGACCAGCTTTCTTGCTCTTTCTAAAGTGGACTTGTCATCTTCTCCTTTTCCCTGTATCTGTTCACATCTCCCTTTTCTTTACCCTCACTCCCGTTTCTAATCTTGTTTTCTCTGTGGCTCTTGCTTAGTATAGCCTTTCTTCCTCTGTGTTTTCCCATTTGTTTCTCTGTCAGCCTTTTCTTTCTTTGAGATGGAGTCTCACTCTGTGGTCCAGGCTGGAGTGCAGTGGTGTGATCTCAGCTCACTGAAACCTCTGCCTTCCGGGTTCAAGTGATTCTCCTGCCTCAGCCTCCCAAGCAGCTGGGCTTATAGGCACCCGCCACCACGCCCAGCTAATTTTTGTATTTTTAGTAGAGATGGGGTTTCACCATGTTGGCTAGACTGGTCTCGAACTCCTGACCTCAGGTGATCTACCTGCCTTTGCCTCCCAAAGTGCCAGAATTACAGACGTGAGCCATCGTGTCCGGCCTCCTGTCAGTCTTTTCTAGTCCCACTCATTTAATTGCCTTTTTGTTTCCTTGCAGGGAGAATAGGATCTCAGGGCCCCAAGAAGGAAGCAGCAGGGAAAGGCACTACCTGATCCTCCACTGCAGGCAGAAAACAACTTCTGCTTTCTCTTGCTGCCTCTCGGGGTCAGCATGCAAGCCCAGGTGGGGTCCACCCCACCACAGACCCTTGCCCACTGGCCCTAAGGCTGGCCATTACCGTCACGTGGGCCCTCTAATCCGCAGGAGTCAGCGTTCTCACCCCGAACTGCCATGATTCTCTCCCTGCTCACGTGGTTTCCTTGTGGCCGCTCTTGCCCCCTTTCCTGAAATCAGGAAAAGGACCTTTGCCTCTGAGCGTCAGAAGGGGAGGAGTCCAGTGGAGCCCACTGAACCACCACCATCTGTGTTTTAGAATCTTTGGTGATTCTGACAATTCGAGTTCTCCATGGATGACAATATCTGCGGCCCAGTAAACTGGTTTAGAAAAACTTCATTAGCTGCCTGCCGCAGGGGAGCAAAGGGCCAGTCTGCCCCTCAGGTTCACCCTACTGTGCTGTTGAGGCAGGGGTCCCTGGGCCCTCCCACCTGAGTCCCACACCCTTGCTCCTCTCCTCAGATGAGGCTGGGACAGTTGATCTGCAGAGCTGTGGTGTACCCGCAGCAGGGGATGAGTAACACCCCTTCCCTACCCAGACAGCTGCCCTACAGCCTCCTTGTTCCTGCTTCTGGCTCAAGAGCCTGCTTAGATCAGGGTCTCTTCTGTTACACCCGTTTTTACTCTCAATCGGTTTTGTTGAATTTAACTGGGGTTTCGAAGATTAAAAACAAAGTCAACATTTATTTCGTGATTCTCTGGAAGCCCAGTTGCAGTTTAATCTTCGCAACAGGCTCCCATTTCCACCAAGGTTATAGGGTCTCCACCACTGTTCCCTACTGCCTCTTTTTTTCTTTTTTTTTGAGATGGAGTCTCACTCTATCGCCCAGGCTGGAGTGCAGTGGTGCGATCTCGGCTCACTGCAAGCTCTGCCTCCCGGGTTCATGCCATTCTCCTTCCTCAGCCTCCCGAGTAGCTGGGACTACAGGTACCCGCCACCACGCCCGGCTAATTTTTTGTATTTTTAGTAGAGATGGGGTTTCACCATGTTAGTCAGGATGGTGTCGATCTCCTGACCTTGTGATCCGCCTGCCTTGGCCTTCCAAAGTCCTGGGATTACAGGCGTGAGCCACCGTGCCCAGCCCCATCATGCTTCTTAAACCTTGGCATGTATCAGAATCACCTGGTGTGTTTGTTAAAATTCATATTCCTGTGAAATCTCAATCTCGAAGAAATAGCTGCATGCCTGTGTTGATGGCAGCACATAGCCACACCTGCCAAGACATGAATCAAGCTAAGTGTCCATCAATAGATAAACAGATAAAGAAAATGTGGTATATATGCATGCTGGAATACTATCCAGCCTTTAAAAAGAAGGAAATATTGCATTTGCAGCAACATGGATGAGTCTGGAGGATATTATGCTGCTAAGTGAAATAATAAGCAAGCCAGAGATCCTGCGTGCCCCTGCAATGTGAACTCTAAGGTAGTCACACACAGTAGCAGAGAGGAGAATGGTGGTTGCCAGGGGCTGTGGGCAGGGGGATTGGGGAAGTGTTGGTCAAAAGGTACACAGTTTCAGTTATGCAAAGTAATTATCTCTGGAGATAAACAACAACAATAAACAAAGCGTGGTGGCTCATGCCTGTAATCCCAACACTTTGAGTGGCCGAGGTGGGCGGATTGCTTGAGCCCAGAAATCTGAGGCCGACCTGGGCATCATAGTGGGACCCTGTCTCCACAGAAAACTTAAAAATTGGCCAGGTGTGGTGGTGCACACCTGTATTCCCAGCTACTTATGGGGAGGTGGAGGTTGAGATGGGAGGATGGCTTGAGCCCAGGAGTTCAAGACCACAGTGGGCCATGATCACAGCCCTGCACTCCAGCCTTGGCAACAGAGGGATACTGTCTGAAAAAAAAAAAAGGAGAGAGAGAGGCACTACTGATAGAGTATCAAAGAATGTCCACAGTTACCTGGAAAGGCTACTAAAAATATTTGTCTTAGAAAAAAATTAGTGGTTGCCAGGAGTTAGGGAGGAAGGGAATGGCTTCAGATATACAAGGTAGCACAAGAGATCTGGGTGATGGAACTGACTGTCTTCACTGTGTGGCAGTTACATGAATCTGTACATGTGATAAAATCGCACAGGACTAAGGACACACACATATGAGTTCATGTTAAACCTGGTAAAACCTGAAGAAAGTTGCTGGATTTTTATCAGTGTTGATTTTCTGGATGTGATACTGTACTATAGTCATGCAAGGTGTTACCACTGGGGAAGGGTAGGTGAAAGGCCTGCAGGATCTTTCTGTATTATTTTTTTACAATTGCATGTAAACCTACGATTATCTCCAAATACAATGTTGTTTAAAAAAGTTTTAAGATGCATATTCCTGGGACCCTCCCCATACCTACTGAATAGAAATCTCTAAGAGGGTGAAGCCCAGCTATCTATATTTGAGAACAAGCTGCCCAGGGATTCTGTTGTGTAATCAATCTCAAAACCTGTTCTTCTCAAGCCCTGATCTGGTTGAGCTGGAGCTCCCAGTGTCCTGCCTGCTGTGTTTAGGGGGTTTCATTTCCTGAACAGTGTCTTTGTGATTGTGGCTGAGCAGGGCTGGAGGCAGGAGGTAACAAAATATGGCTTTGCACCTGATCTCTTAGTTTTCAAATCTAAGCGTTTCATCTTCCCACAAGCTAGGCAGCTCCCCTGGGTGGGGTCTTGTTCTCTCTTCTCCAACCCTCTCCACCCTCAGCCCAGTGCATGGTGTGAAAGCCCAAAGCTGCAAGTTCAATTTCTCGGGTTCTTTCCTCCCATCCAGCATAGGCCCAAGAGTTTCTCTTTAGGTATTTGAATACTTCCTGAAATAGCAATGCCATTCCCAAAGCCCCTTTCTCCTGCCTCCTCACAGTAAGGACACAGCTTGTCCTTCATCCTACAGTAAACTCCTTGGACCTCTATTTGACAACAATGTGACTCTGTGCCAGGTGCCAGCTAAGCACTTCACTCCAAGCAACTCCATGAAACAAGTAATATCATTATCCTTATTTTTCAGATGAGAGAAATAAGGCTCAGAGAGGTCCTGTGACGTGCTTAAGTCCACACAGCTAATAGATGGTGGAGTGGGGATTTGAACCTGGCTTCTGACCTAGAGTCTACTCTACTACCAAGTTGCTCTGGGCAGGCACCTGCCTCTGTCTCCTTGAGCCTTTGTAGGATATTCCCTGATTGTTCTTTCAATCTTTCCTTCCAGCCTCCCACGCAGGTTCCACAGCTTTGTCAGTTTGACACAGTGCTGTGACTTGACACAAACTCTGCATGAGGCTTGATCACTTACTGGCTGTGTGATCTTAGGTAAGTTAATTAGCCTCTCTGGGTCTCAGTTTCCTCATCTACAAAATCAGATGCTATCTACGCATGGGTTACTGGGAGGGTTGTGTACAGGACTTAGCTCAGCACTACCACTAGTCGTTTACAATGTCATGTATCTAAGACATTTATAATGATTATCCTACGCCTTCGTCTTTTAGGGCAGGGCTTGGTAAACTACAGTTCATGGGTCAAAACTGAACAGTTTTTACATTTTTATTTTTAATTTATTTATTGTTTTGAGGTGGAGTTTCGTTTGTCACCCAGGTTAAAGTCCCGTGGTACGATCTCAGCTCACTGCAACCTCCGCCTCCCGGGTTCAAGCAATTCTCCTGTCTCAGCCTCCTAAGCAGCTGGGATTACAGGCACATGCCGCAAACCCGGCTAATTTCTTTTTTTAATTTTTAGTAGAGATGGGGTTTCGCCATGTTGGCCAGGCTGGTCTAGAACTCCTGATCTCAAATGATCCACCTGCCTCAGCCTCCTAAAGTGTTGGGATTACAGGTGTGAGCCACCACGCCCGGGCCACATTTTAAAATAGTTGAAAAATAACCAAAAACATAACATTTCATGACATATGGAAATTATATGTCATTCAAATTTCAATGTCCCCAAATAAAGTTTTATTGGAATACACCACACTCATTTGTTTCCATAGTGTCTATGACTGCTTTCACACTGCCATGGCACAGCTGAGTACATTGTTGCAACAGAGACTGCATGGGCCACAAAGGCAAAACTATTTTCTATCTGGCTCTTCATAGAAAATGTTTGCCAACTCCCATTCTAGAACATAAAAGTCTTATTCTAAAGGTACCTCCTGCACTTGAGCCCCTAGCAGTAAATATACAGCAGCAACAGTCTTGTTTATCTGCAGAACACATTGGAAGACGTGGGTTGTGGAGCGCTGGCACAACACAAGCTTGGGACACAGGCAGCAGACAATGGGCATTAGGGACAGAAAAGGTAAGAAGAAGATAAGGTCACTGGCTGGGACTTAAAGAAACCCACCAACCTCTTCCCAACAGACATACTTTATCATTTGGCTTCCAGAATTTCCCAACCTCCCTTGCACTTAGTGGGGTCATGTGATTAAGGCCT
Source organism: Chlorocebus sabaeus (assembly GCF_047675955.1). Classification (NCBI taxonomy): domain Eukaryota; kingdom Metazoa; phylum Chordata; class Mammalia; order Primates; family Cercopithecidae; genus Chlorocebus; species Chlorocebus sabaeus. Next base: position 37,914,609 of record NC_132929.1, on the reverse strand, counting down.
GGACAATGACGTGTAAGCAGAATTGCTGTTCCAGCTTATAGAACACTTCCTTAAAATGTGCTAGCATGTGCTCCTCCCCTTCTCTTTGATCTTCCTTTTACCTTGTTGTCTGGAACATAGATGTGATGGCTTGGGTTCTGGCATCCATTTTGGACCATAAAGATAAGAACTACTTTCTAGGGACAGCAGAATAGTGATGGAAATGGACTGGTTTCTGAGAACTGGGAAGGACAGAGCCACAATCCAGCCCTGAATTGCTTGCCCCTAGACTTTTACATGAAAAAGAGAAAAAAAAATCCCACAAAAATAAAAGTGATTATATCTGCTGAAGCCATTGTTATTTCGGAATTTTTACTCTGAGATGAACTTACTAATCCTAACTGATATGGTCCTTACAGTGTTTTTTGGTGGTAACTTCCTCTTTTCTTCCCTTTTCAATTGTCCTTGATCTCCATTTAGACAGATGTCCCTGTCTGAAACCGTGGGAGAGCGATGATGGAGAAGGAGACGCACTGTCCCTGGGGATTGAGGAGGCAGTGGGGAGCATTGCGTTTTAAGAGGCCTTACGCCAATTTCTGTACCTACCCCCCTCAGCCTGGTAAACGAGGAGGTGCAGCACCTTCCTCTCAGCTTTGCACTGAGCCAGGCACATACAAAGATGTTTCCATTTATTTTATTTTATTTTTATTTTTATTTTTATTTTTTGAGACGGAGTCTCGCTCTGTCGCCCAGGCTGGAGTGCAGTGGTGCGATCTCGGCTGACTGCAACTTCCACCTCCAGGGTTCAAGTGATTCCCCTGCCCCAGCCCCCTGAGTAGCTGGGATTACAGGTGCCCACCATCACACCCGGCTAATTTTTGTATTTTTAGTAGAGACAGGGTTTCACCATGTTAAGTCAGGCTGGTCTTGAACTCCTGACCTCGTGATCTGCCCGCCTCGGCCTCCCAAAATGCTGGGATTAAAGGCCTGAGCCACTGTGCCCGGACCTATTTATTTTTTATGGCTTATTTTTTATGTCTTAAGCTAGCTACTTTATTATCATCATTTACTGTCTGATAGTCACCCAAGTACTGAAGGCAAGCATTGCCTTTATAAAATCGATAACTGATCACTTCACTGTCTCCTCTAAAACTTTGGGTGCCCAACATCTCACATTGCTATAAGGGAAAGGACAAAGTCCTTAGTTCAGCCACAAAAGCCCTTCACAATCTGGCTAAAGCTAACCTCTTCATTTCCTCTCCCACCTCTCCCACTCGGAAAACCTAAAGTGTAGCCACTGTGAGGTAACCTACCAACGTCAGCCATCCAGAGGCATCCGGTCCCACGTGTGGTGTACAGGTGGCCACTAGAGGGACTCTTCTCAAAGTTAACAACAGAATGAACGTGCCTTTGTGTGTGCGCGTGCGCGTGCGTATGTACGTACGTGCGCACGCATGCGCGTGCCTGAGTAGCACGTGGGCTTGAAGGCTGGATTATCAACTTCCCCATCTAAGAGCAGGTGATAGAAGATGCTGACCTGGATTGGGGCCTTGGGTTGGATCAGGCCCTGGGGAGCAGGGAGGAAACGGGGGTTGGGAATGGAAGGAGGGAGAAGGAGCCCTGGCAAGTTTGGTATAGACCAGCTTTGCTTTCTTAACCCTCCCCATATGCATTCAGGGACGGAAGACAATGGAATACATTTTTGAGTTAGGGCTTGAATCCCTTGCTTTCCTAACTCAAGAATTCAGGGGCCACATAGAAATGGACAGCACAGTATCCCTCTCTATCTAATCTCACTTCCCCTACTCAGGAATCAACTGGAGTCACAGAGTAAGGAATATTTATACTTTGTATTTTAGGAGAAAAAAATACATTGAGGTATAAGATAAAATATTTGCTCTCTGATACCTAATGAATCAGTATTTTATAAAAACCTAATTATTAGTCTTACAGAACTGAAGTGATTACTTAAGAGTCAGGTTGTTTAAAATATTGCATCTTTTAGGCTGCTTATATATGATTATTTTATGAAACCAGAATGATGACAACATGGTTTATAATTGTCATTGCTTTCGTGACCACATTTTGGCTATTTTAGAAAGAAGTTCAATTTCCTCAAACTGATGTTCGAGACCCTCAAGCATATGACCCACATTTCCCTCAGGCAGCTGGGCAATCTTAGTGCCCACTCCCAGGTGCCTGTTCACTTCTCTCTTTTGCTGTCAGAGTTCTTCATGCTAGGAACTTGTCCTGCCCTCTCCTTTGCCTTCAAAATATAATCCCTTTAGAGACAGCTGTTCTGTCATCCTTAGCATCTGCAGCACAGACTTCAACACTGTAGAATATATTATACTGTATCTATTTGTTTCTTCAAGTTGCGTGTGCAGAAGCCTCATTCCTAAACAAAACTGTAAGCTACTTAAAGATGAGGAGTCTGACATTCTTCTCTATTTCTCTTCTTTCCTTTTCTTTTTAAATTGTTAGGGTCAGGCCAGTAGCAGCAGGCTGTCAATAAATGTCTCTGAATTACCGCTAAATTTGCCACTTGTTCAAAGGCAGGCATTTGACTTGGAAGTGCACTAGGAGCTAAAGGGAACCAGCAATCATAAAACCCAGTGAAATGCAATTTCCTGTTTTGTGTAGCACTCGAGTCAAATATTTCTGCTCTATCTCCTAGGAAATATAGAACAAATCGAAATTGAAAAAATGTAAGGAAGTCATCCTGAATGGTTGCTAAAGAAACAAAATAAAGCATCAGGTTTTCCTAACCATGGATTCCACAGCTGACAAATTGAACAATAAGGCCAGCCTTGGCCATGTGTGACCCAGAGCCAGCACCCACCTGTGCAGGTGTGGCTCATATTCCATTCTTTTCCATTGGTTTTGGTTAATATTTACATCCTCCACTGCAAGTGAGAGGCTGACTGGAGGGTGGCCTCCTGGCAGCCAAGGCAAAGGGCCAAGGACCAGATGGCAGCGGGTGTGTGTGGAGGGGCCAGCGGTCCTTCACCCCTCTTCTGCAGAGTCCTCGGTGTTGCAGGCCTGGGGCGCAGCAGTGGAGGCAGAGGCCAGAGTACATTTCCAAGACCCTCCTTCTGCCAGCTGCTTCTGCTGGGGGTCTGCCTGCGAGAGGCACTGATAGAAGCTGAAAGCAGTAAGAAGAAATGAGGCTCTGTGGCCTCCTGCCCCTTGAAGGGGCCTCTGGCTATGGCAGCAGCCAGAGGGTGTGGGCTCCTGGTTCCCGATCAGGACCCCGCGCAGCCCCGTCAGCACAGTGGCAAGGCCTCCAACAGGCCAGTGCCGTGCTGGCCGGTCAGGTTGCCCGCATCCTGATGTCTGGATGATCTCCTTCTCCCTTGTGCTCCCCCAGCCCCTTCAGCACCTTTTGCAACTAGTTTTCTGCATGAAATCCCAGCCTCAGAATGAACTCTGTAAGGCTGGGTTCACACCTGGTAGAGGGGCTGCAGTGAGGGGTATGTTCAGCAGGCCTGAATTTCAGCCATAAATTTGGGGATAAGATAAATATTTCATTTCCTTTGCTTTGCTTTTTTTCTTCTTCTTCTTTTTTTGAGACAAGGTCTCGCTGTGTTGCCCACGTGGGAGTACAGTGGCACAACCATGGCTCACTGCAACGTCAACCTCCCGGACTCAAGCGATCGTCCCACCTCAGCTTCCTGAGTAGCTGGGACCACAGACTTGCACCACCACACTTGGCTAATTTTTACAGTTTTATAGAGATGGAGTCTTACCGTGTTGCCCAGGCTGGTCTCTAACTCCTGGGCTCAAGTGATCCTCTCACCTTGGCCTCCCAAAGTACTAGGATTACAGGCGTAAGCCACCTTGCCCAGCCATGTTTGCTTTTCTTAAATACACTTAATTTAAGCTTCGAGTCCAGTGACTGCTGGACAGTCATCGCTAGGGCTGTGCTGCTGTCCAGGGGAGCACAGAGGTTCTGGCCATTCTTGGGGCCAGGCGCTGGCGAGGCCCCCATGCTGCAGTCAGCAGGCCCCCACTGTCTTAGTCTGCACCGCGCTTCAGGGCTGCCCGCTCTGTTGGGCCTTCTTCTACTGGGAGCACAGGAGTCTTTGTGAAGTCTGGGGCCCAGGCCTAGGATGCAGCCTGCCTGGGCCATCGCACAGTGCTTCCCTCTGAGGTCTTATGCCACCTCATGAGCTCTGCCGGGGAATAGGATGCTCGCCCTGTTTCCTAGTGGGAATCACACACTTGTCTCTCTTGTCTCTACCCTGGAGGAATTTCCTTTGGGTCTGAGACAATTCTTTCCCCTCCTCTGCTTCCTTCAAAGTCCCTCCATCTAATCTCAATAAGCCTGTGCTTTTGGAAATAAAAGCCAGGAAGGGGCCTGGAGGGGACTACCACTTCCTGCCCTGCCTCAAATCTCCCCTGAGGTAAGGAGGCCAGGATCTCCTATCTGCTCAAATGGGGGAAGGGAAGGAGAACTCCAGGGAGAAGAATTTAAACTGACTTCTTCCAAGCTTCTCCTGCCAGGATTGAATATGCCCGGGAGCTATATCACTTCTGTAGCATTCCTGCCAATATGCCCTAACCTGAATCTAACCATGAAGAAACAATCAAATTCGAATTGAATAACAGTCTACAAAATGTCTGCCTGTGCTCTTCAAAAATGTCAATGTCCTGAAGGAAAAAGGTCAAGCAAGTCTTCCAGGTGAAAGGAGACTCAGAAAGACATGACAGCTAAGTGCAGTGGGAATCTTGAACTGGAAGGAGGATTACGAAAAAAAAATGCTACAAAAGATGTTGTTAAGACAATTGTTAAAATTTGAATATCTATCTATCTGTCTATCTATCTACCTATCTATCTATCTATCTATCTATCTATCTATCTGTCTGTCTGTCTATCTATCTATTTTTGAGATGGAGTCTCAGTCTGTCACCCAGGTTGGAGGGCAGTGGCGTGATCTCGGCGCACTGCAACCTTTGCCCCTGGGATTCAAGTGATTCTTCTGCCATAGCCGCCTGAATAGGTAGGACTACTGGTGCATGCCACCACACCTGGCTAATTTTTGTATTTTTAGTAGAGATGGGGTTTCACCATATTGGCCAGGCTGATCTCAAACTCCTGACCTCGTGATCCACCCACCTTGACCTCCCAAGGTGTTGGGAGCCACCACACCTGGCCTCATCTGTATATTATACAGGGATATTATTATAGTGTTGAATTTCCTTTGTTCATTGTATTGAGGTTATGTAAGAAAGCATCCTTGTTCTTAAGATGCACACTGAAGTATTTCAAAGAGGCATGATGTCTTCAATGAACTCTCAAATGGTTCAGCTACACATATATACATACAAACACATATATACATGTATACATACCTATGCATATATGCATACACATATAAACATATATGTATATATGTATATATCATACATATGTATTTAGAGCATATGTACATATAGTCAAATTGTATATATATGTATATATTAAGCAAGTGAAATAAGATATTAACAATTGGTGAATCTAGGCAGACTGTGTGGGAGAGTTGGCTTACTCTCAGAGGGGAAACAGGTCTGCCAGCGATGCGTCTGAACTGGCACGAAGACCACAGCAGACAAAAGCTCCCATGGACGCCACATCAAGTTACCAGGACGGGAGCAGAAGCAGGTGATGAGGCCCAGGTTTCTCCCAGGAATGAAAAGTGAAGGCTTTGGTGAGGAATGCAGAGTTGGCCCAGGGAGTGGGTGGTGGTGGTGGGAATTGGATTCAGTTAAGGAAGAGCTACAAGATGGAATGTATCAGAAGGGCTCTGGAGAATTCGCAGGATTCTACTGAGTGGTGTGTGGTTTGAAAGCAGAGGGTTTCAAAGCAGCTGTGGACAGGGCTGGCTCTGGATGGGGTCTTAGGAGGGTAAGGAGAGTAGAGGAAGGGTCCCAGGTTCCTGATCACTTGGCAAGTAGTGGGCATAATAATTTCTAATAATTTAGTGGGAGTTGAACATGTTTCAAGTGAGGCAGAGTACAAGGGGGTTGTAAGGGAGAAAATAGGTTGCGGCTTAGTTAAAGTGTAGGCAGGAGCCATTGCAGGTGCTGAGCTGACTCAGCCCCAGTGGAATCTTCTCCACCATGGTGGTTACCTGAGTTGGACGATGATAAAAGGTAGCTGGCTGCTCTTGAACCTGGGGTGGTATATCAAAAGCAAATCCAAAGAGGCTGTAATCAGACAGGTGAAGTGTTGGCCGTGGACTGAGGCATCAGTGGTCATGAAGATCTGGGCCAAACTCACAGGCTGCTCCGGCCTTCTGCATGGATGTGTATGTGAGAGGCAGGAGACAGCCCCTGGTCCCCTCCTGAAGAAATGCTCTTAGGCGTTGTGAGAAATGTAGGTGTACAAGGGACCAGAGGGAAAAGGGTATGAGCCTGTGGGCAACACCACATTCAAATCTTGAGAGGCGGTTTCAGGCGCTCATCCCAGCCAACCTTACGGGGTACCCACGTGTTAGCTCGTTACTGTGTCCAGTGCCCTGACAGCAGCATTGCATAATGTGGCAAACCCTCACCAGGGATGCTGGTGTGGAGGAGTCCAAGAGGCTAAGAAAAGGCAGCTTCGGGCTGGGCGTGGTAGCTCACACCTGTAATCCTAGCACTTTGGGAGGCTGAGGCGGGCAGATTGCTGAGGTCAGGAGTTCAAGACTAGCCTGGCTGACATGGTGAAATCCTGTCTCTGAAAGGACACAAAGATAGATGTGTACCCGTCCTCCCCGCTACACCCTTTTGTTCTGCTCTCTAATCTTTGCACATACCAGAGATTTCGTAAGTTCTGTGAGTACCTGTTTTTCTGCACGTACCAGAGATTTTGTTTTGCACATACCAGAGATTTTGTTTTGCATATACCAGAGATTTCGTGAGTACCTGTTTTTCTGCACGTACCAGAAATTTTGTAAGTTCTGAGGCAAGGTCACAAGATGTGTTTTAAGTAAGATAAACTATTGCTGCCATAAACCTGCTCTCCCGCCTCAAAGGTTGAACCGAAATATCAGAAATGGCGGGAACCAATCATAGTTAGCCAAATCGCCTTGTTCAAACACTAGCCAATCATATATCTGATTTGTATAATAATTCTATGCCCACTTTTTTTAGACTATATAACACTGCTCGGAGCTCAGTGGGGGAGCTCTCCTGCCCGTCTCGTTTCGCGAGCGAGGGAGAGTTCCAGGTTCGAACCTGTAATAAAGATCCTTGCTGCTTAGCTTTGACTCTGGACTCTGGTGGTCTTCTTCGGGGAATAAACGGTCTGGGCATTACATCTCCACTAAAAATACAAAAAATTAGCTGGGCATGGTGGTGGTCGCCTGTAATCCCAGCTACTTGGGAGGCAGAGGCAGGAGAATCGCTTGAACTTGGGAGGCTGAGGTTGCAGTGAGCCGAGTTTGCTCCACTGCACTCTAGCCTGGGCAGCAAGAGTGAGATGCTGTCTCAATAAAAAGAGAAAGAAAGAAAGAAAGAAAGAAAGGCAGCTTCAACCAGGTGCAGCGACTCACACCTGTAATCCTAGCACTTTGGGAGGCCCAGGCAGGCAGATCACCTGAGGTCAGGAGTTTGAGAGCAGCCTGGACAACATGGCGATACCCTGTCTCTACTAAAAATACAAAAAAATTAGCTGGGCAAGGTGGTGCATGCCTGCAATCACAGCTGCTCAGGAGGCTGAGGCAGGAGAATCACTTGAACCTGGGAGGTGGCAATTGCAGTGAACCAAGATTGTACCACTGTACTCTAGCCTAGGCGAGAGAGTGAGACTCCATCTCAAAAAAAAAAAAAAAAAAGAAAAGAAAAGGCAGCTTCGACCTTCCATTAATCATCACCCCAGGAGTGGGGGTTGGGGAATTGGATCTATACAGCTGAAAATTCAGAGCTTTCACATAACCCAAGGAGTGGAAGGAGAGGTTAAAAGGGTAACAATGAGATAGTTATAAGGTGCAGTGGAGTTATATCAGGCATGTATTTCCTCAGTAAATTCAAATGTCTGTGCTAGAGGCTGCAGTAGAAGGCAGAGGGAGAAAGAGGAGAGAATGAGAGCAAGAGTAGGTATGAGAGAAAAATAAACCCCCGGGGTGCCTCACTACTCCTTGTTGTCCCTTTACCTGGGCCACACCTTTGAAAAGAGTCCTTTTACTAAGTGTCATTTAATCATTGCTAGCTTTGAATATGTCCTCTCCAAAACACATGTGTTGGGAATTTAATCCCCATGCAACAGTGCTGTGGGATGTGGCCTCTGGGAGGTGCTCAGGTCATGAGGCCTCTGCTCTCATCAATGGATCAATGCCATTATCAAAAGGGCTTGCAGGAGTGGGATTGCCTTCAGCTCTTCTGCCATGTGAAAATGAGTTCTTCTCATGCCCTTCTACCTTCCACCATGTGAGGGCACAGTAAGGAGGCCCACCCCAGATGCCAGTGCTTTGGTTTTGGACTTCCCAGCCTCCAGAACTGTGAGAGGATACATTTCTGTTCTTTATACATTACCTAGCCTCAGGTATTCTGTTACAGCAGCAAAAGTGGACTAAGATAGTCACCCTCTGTGGCTGCCTATTGCTCCTTGCCAGAGCCTTGTCCTAGACAATGGTAAAGGTTATTTAGACTGTATGGGATACTGGCATTCCATGCATTTAGGGGAAAATGTTATCCTCAAAGCTTTTTACCTGGAAATGGTGCAGTTAAATACATACCTATAGATGTAGTGGCTTTTATCAGTAGAACAGAGAAGCCAAAACCCAGGCCACACTCTGGTGACTGATCATTTAACTCTCAGAGTCCAAGCTGATCCCATTGGGAGCCGAAGGGTACCACTGTGCCGTGTGTGTGTGTGTGTGTGGGCAGGGGTGTGGAGAAAAGAGGATGAGGATCCTTCTAGGTTTACGGGTTCCCTGCTCAGATCCAGGACTCTTTACACGTAGTTCTGGATGATTCATATGTGCTTAATGCATAATAGAAACCCTGTGGTTATAGATGGAACAAGCTCACCCTCCTACAATAGTAGCTACAGAGCACTGAGGTTACAGGTGTATTTGTGTATATAGAGAGAAAAGTCTAAGAGTATTCGCCAGTCGGTTAACAGTGGTTACTTCTGGCAGACAGGATTAGAGACGGCTTTTATCTTTCTGCTTTGGATATTTCCCTCTTAATTAGCACTTCAAAACACTTTGTTTTTGAGACAAGGTCTTGCTCCGTTGCCCAGGCTGGAGTGCAGTGGTGTAATCATAGCTCACTGCAGCCTTGAACTCCTACGCTGAAGCGATCCTCCCGCCTCAGTCTCCCAGGTAGCTGGGACTTACAGGCATGTACCACTGCACACAGCTATTTTCTTGTAGAGATGGGGTCTTGTTTTGCTGCCCAGGCTGGTCTCAAACGCCTGACTTCAAGCAACCTTCCTTCCTTGGTCTTCTGAAGTGCTGGAATTACTGGTGTCAGCCACCGTAATGCCCATTCAGTAATCCCATTTTAAAAAATGGGATTGTTGAATGCTACAGAAATTCTTTGAAATTTTTATTTCAGTTGCACTAAATTTCAACAGGAACTTAATAAAGAGTTGCATCTTTAGAATAATTTATATCCTTATCCTGTACATGGTATGTTTCATTCAATATTACTTTTATACTTTACAAAACATTTGGTGATGTGCGTGTGTGTGTGTGTGTGTGTGTGTGGGTGGGTGGGTGTATAAGAATAGCTATAAAATACATCAAGAGTCTTCTCTGTGTTAGCCATTGTCTGTTCATAGGCCTCACTTTTAAGACTATGAATCAGGTATTAACAGATGAAACAGGCTCCAGGCTTGGTGGGGAAGTGGGATGTGGAACTGGGCTCCCATTCTAGATCCAGATGAGATAAAAGCTTCAGCTTTTCTCTCCAATGCTTTATTCTACACCATGCTGTACTCTAGGTTTCCCACATCCTAAAGTGCATAAGCTGGAGAAGCTATGCAATATCTATCACATAGTTCTTTAAGCTATTTCTCCTTTAGGCAACTAATTATGATCCGGAGTATACTCTAAAACATGTATTAGTAGAAAGTTATGAATTTTCCCTTAAAAGATTGAACACTCTGAAATGTAACTTCCTTCTAATGACTGTACTGGCCTATAAGAAATACTTTTATTTCTAGAATTCAAGACTTTAATTAGCATTAAAAGTAATCACCCTCAAGCACTTTCGGAATGTAGTATACTTTATCCGTTTCACATACCAGTAGTCATTTTTTCTTTAGGGTAGTTTTTAATTATTGTAAAGATATTTTTATCTTTTGAAACAGGCATTCTAGAAGAAAGCTAGTGACAGAGATGTGATGCAGACAGACATGTGTGTCTCTTTTCTCTCAGAGCCTCTAAGCCAGCTACAGAGCAGCTCTCAGGGTGGGAGTTGAGAGCTGGAACTCTGAAGTTCAGTGGAGCTAGTTTGAATTCTAATTCTAATTCTAATTCTGTCATTTCCTTGTTGCATGTCCTTGTTGCATGATCCACAAGCATGTCTGGATTCACCACCCGCTGACTGAAGAGCACTTGGGCCTTGAAAACAGTGATGATAGCCAGGCAGTGGTCACCGTGGGCCTTGGGCAAGACCAATGCTGTGCTGGCTTCTGGTCTGACCCAGTGCAGTCCCAGTGGTGGTGGCCACAAGGGTGCTTGTGTTACATCTCCCCCAGCTCCAGCCACCGTGGCATGGAGAGAGAGACTCCGTTTGTTTGGGGGAAAGTAAAGGAAGAGAACAAGAGCCTCTACCTGGCAATCCAAGGAATTATCTCAGACCACCAAGGCGGTACCTCTACAGTCTACAAGAGTCACAGTGTTACTGAGCTTGGGGGTTTCCCCTAATGCAGATGCAGCTGCAGTGACCAAAGATTTAGATCACAACACTCAATTCCTTTTGAATACTTGGAAAGCCTCCCCAAGAAGGACAGGCACAAACAAGTCCAGACTGTGAAGATTGCAGTAAATGTCTAACTCTTTAATGCCCAGGCACAGTCAGACATCCACAAGCATCAAGATTAACGAGAAAAACATGACCTCACCAAATGAACTACATAAGGCACCAGGGACCAATCTTGGATAAACAGAGACATGTGACGTTTTAGACAGAGAATTCAAAATAGCCGTTTTGAGGAAGCTAAATTAAATTCGCTATAACATAGAGAAGAAATTCTGAATCCTGTCAGATAAATTTAACGAATAGATTGAAAAATGTTAAAAAATCAAGCAGAAATTTTGGAGCTGAAAAATTTAATTGACACACTGAAGAAAGCATCAGAGTCTCTCAATGACAGAATTGATCAAGCAGAAGAAACAACTAGTGAGCTTGAAGACAGGCTATTTGAAAATACCGTCAGAGCAGACAAAATAAAAAAGAATGAAAAAGAACAAAGCATGCCTCCGAGATGTAAAAAAAAATATCCTCAAATAGGCAAATCTAAGAGTTATTGATCTTACAAAGGAGGTGGAGAGAGAGATCAGGGTAGCAAGTTTATTCAAAGTAATAATAACAGAGAACTTTACAAACCTAGAGAGAGATATCAATATTCAAGTACAAGAAGAGTAAGAACAGCAAGTAGGTTTAACCCAAAGAAGACCACCTCAAGGCATTTAATAATCAAACTACAAAGGTCAAGGATAAATAAAGGATCCTAAAAGCAGCAAGAAAAAAGAAACAAATTACATACAAAAGAGTTTCAATACTTCTGACAGCAGACGTCTCAGTGGAAACTTTACAGTCTAGGAGAGAGTGGGATGACATATTTAAAGCACTGAGGGAAATAAACTTTTATCCTAGAATAGTCATCTAGCAAAAATATCCTTGAAACATGAAGAAGAAATAAAGACTTTTCCAGACAAACAAAAGCTGAGGCATTGTTATCAACACCAGACCTGTCCTACAAGAAATGCTAAAGTGAGTTATTCAATCTGAAAGTAAAGGTAATTAACGAGTAATAAGAAATCATCTGAAGGTATAAAATAACTGGAATGAGGACTTCTCCAGAACATGGTAGAAAATCATTTACTTACTCTAACATGGAGCTCCATCCACAGCAATATGGGGAACACAAGGGCTTCCCTTTGATCGAGGCTAGAAGAGGCCAACATGGCAGCCGCGCGTTTATTCATTAGTGGGGAATGGGGTGAAAGGCATTGTCTCTCAGAAGAGCCCTGAGGCCCTGGTGGAGGCCTCCTGCCGTGTCTAGATCCCCTCCAGACATATGTCTATGTCTGGTGTAGTACAGAGCAACCCATAGTGGTCCTGATGACCCATAGAGTGGGCTCAGTTATCATTTTGAAGGCCATTGTATACAGAAATGTTAGCAATATTAGCACTATTTGGATGAAATGTGATTGGCATGTGTTGTAAGAATAATTTCAACGTTAATCTCAGTCAGAATGGAGTTGCTTTCTTCTCTACTTTACAGATTGGTGTATGGAAAAAACAAAGAGGGGAAACATGACAAAATATTGTGCATGGTAATATTCAATTTGTGTAGAAAAGTATTTATATGACTAGAAAAAAACTGGAAGGATATAATAAACAACAAAATGCTAATAGCAATTCATGCTAATAGCAATTCATGCTATAGCAATCCTTCCTTCTTTCTTTCTCTTTCTTTTCCTTCCTTCCTTCCTTCCTTCCTTCCTTCCTTCCTTCCTTCCTTCCTTCCTTCCTTTCCTTTCCTTTCCTTTTCTTTTTTTTTTTTTTTTGACGGCGTCTCCTCTGTTGCCCAGGCTGGAGTGTGATGGCACGATCTCGGCTCACTGCAACCTCTGCCTCCCGGGTTCAGGCGATTCTCCTGCCTCAGCCTCCTGGGTAGCTGGGATTATAGGCACACGCCACCACGCTCGGCTAATCTTTATATTTTTAGTAGAGACAGGGTTTCACCATGTTGGTCAGGCTGGTTTTCAACTCCTGACCTTGTGATGCACCTGCCTTGGCCTCCCAAAGTTCTGGGGTTACAGGTGTGAGCCACCACACCCAGCCACTAATAGCAATTATTTCTGAATGTTGAACTTATGAATAATTTAAAATTTCCCACGTTTTCTAAAATTTCTGCCAAATATATGCAGTTATCAAATTACACCACAAATGCTATGACAATTTTTTTTTTTTTTTTTGAGATGGAGTCTTGCTGTGGCCCAGGCTGGAGTGCAATGGTGCAATCTGGGCTCACTGTAACCTCCATCACCCAGGTTCAAGCAATTGTCCTGCCTCAGCCTCCCAACTGGCTGGGACTACAGGTGCGTGCCGACACGCCCGGCTAATTTTTTGTATTTTTAGTAGAGACAGGGTTTCACCATGTTGGCCAGGATGGTCTCAATCTTTTGACCTCGTGATCCACCCGCCTCAGGCTCCCAAAGTGCTGGGATTACAGGCGTGAGCCCAGCCAACAATGTTTTAAAAAGGAAAAGAAAAGTGGTAGAGGAGCAGAGTCCCATGGGCTAGGGACAGGGACACTGGCAAGTCGAGTTCCTGAGCCCAAGATGTCTGCACAGGCGCAGGGTAAACTTGCACAGACTGTCAATATCTATTTCCTGGTTGACTTATTTAAATCTCTAAGGAAAAGTTATGGTGAATCAAAATGAGGAAACATTTGAAGTGCACATAAGGAAGCCATCCTTGAGTCTTGCGTTTTTCACACTAAGTATCTAAAAGGTCCGTGCATGTAGTCTTAGATAGGATACCACTCCGAGATGTTTATCCAAAGAGAGAGAGAACATTTTAAGGTGTAAGTCCTGCAATGAGAAGGCTAATAAAATACAGTATAAGTTAAATATTCATATCCTAGTAGGAGCCTCTTTTTTTCTGAAAGAAAAGAAAGAAAATCAGAGCAAAGTTTTGTTCACAGTGACACTCCTACAATGGATTCTCATCTTCATTCCTCCAAAGAGAACATTTCCACAGTTTAGTTCTCTCTCCATTACATTTTGCAGGCCTTTGATCTCCTCAACTCCATCCTTTAGGAATAGTCAACTAATTAATCTTCTCCCAGAAGCAGATGCTTTGGAGAAAATGGTAATTAGGTGAGCAAAAAGCTTTCATCTCAAATATTTACTAATGAGTAGGAATGTTCAGCTTACCTTAAAGACCTGAGACAGGCCCCAGAAGGCCTCAGAGTTCTGTCCACCCAGTCATCTGTGGCCTGGTTTTGAAAAGCCCTTTATTTTTTCTTTTTCAACTAACTTTCTCATACAGCATCATGCTTTGGTTAGCACAGGACTTTTGAAGTAACCTTTGTTTTGATTCGTGATTTGTAACCCTAATTGTAACAATCAAGCCAGGCCAGGCCACACTGCCAGATGAGCTAATCACATCTTCTATCCTGTCCAATTGGGGTGGCACCTGCTACCCAGTCAGGTGGCCACCAGAGGAGACCCTCAAGGCCCAAAGATGGGGGGGATTGGGTGGGGTTTCACAAGGGTATGTAGAACATGAGGCAAACCTTACTATGCAGGAACTCCCCTTTGAGTGTCCCAAACATTTCCAAAATTAACCAATTATTTTTTGAATAGATAATATATGCATGAAGCACAGAATTCAAAAGATACAGGGTGGGCATGGTGGCTCACACCTGTAATCCCAGCACTTTGGGAAGCCGAGGCGGGCAGATCACTTGAGGTCAGGAGTTCGAGACCAGCCTGACCAACATGGTGAAACTCTGTCTCTACTAAAAATACAAGAATTAGCCAGGCATGGTGACGTGTGCCTACAATCCCAGCTACTCAGGAGGTTGAGACAGGAGAATGACTTGAACCCGGGAGGCAGAGGTTGCAGTGAGCCGAGATCGTATCACTGCACTCCAGCCTGGGCGACAGAGCAAGACTCTGTCTCAAAAAAAAAAAAAAAAAAAAAAAAAACAAAAGTATAAAAGGGTATGCAGGTATGCAGTGGCACTAAGTGCATTTCATGCAGGCACATTGCGTACGGCTGGGCAGGTACTATACTGCACAATTCCAGTCCGAAATTTTTACACTTTTTTTTTTTTTTTTCTTGAGACGGAGTCTGGCTCTGTCACCCAGGCTGGAGTGCGGTGGCCGCATCTCAGCTCACTGCAAGCTCCGCCTTCCGGGTCTACGCCATTCTCCTGCCTCAGCCTCCCGAGTAGCTGGGACTACATTAGCTGGGACTACAGGCGCCCGCCACCTCGCCCGGCCAGTTTTTTGTACTTTTTAGTAGAGACGGGGTTTCACCATGTTAGCCAGGATTGTCTTGATCTCCTGACCTGACCTCATGATCTGCCCGTCTGGGCCTCCCAAAGTGCTGGGATTACAGGCTTGAGCCACCGCGCCCGGCCTTTTTTTTTTTTTTTTTTTTTTGAGAGGGTGTCACCCAGGCTGGAGTGCAGGGGCATGATCTCGGCTCACTGCAAGTTTTGCCTCCCGGGTTCACACCATTCTCCTGTCTCAGCCTCCCGAGTAGCTGGGACTACAGGCGCCCGCCACTACACCCGGCTAATTTTTTGTATTTTTTAGTAGAGACGGGGTTTCACCATGTTTACCAGGATGGTCTTGATCTCCTGACCTTGTGATCCTCCTGCCTCGGCCTCCCAAAGTGCTAGGATTACAGGCGTGAGCCACTGCGCCCGGCCAAATTTTTACTTTCTTACTTTTTTTTCAAGATAAACTCTTTTTTCTTATTGTATAAATAATCTATCTTCTTGGGGGAAATGTGGAAAGTAGTGAAAAGTTCAAAGCACATAAAAAATATCTGTAATCCCACCCACTGGCAATAGCATCTGCTACCTATGGATGTGGTTCCTTTCAGGGGTCCTTTCAGTTCTTTTAGAAACACATACATTGGCTAAGTGTAGTAAATAAAACAGTTTCATTGATTAACATCTGCTAGACTCTTCAGCTCCCTCCCAAAACCCACGTATAACCAGGACCTACAGAAAGCATTGTTTTTTGTAAATAAAACATATTCAGGCTGGGTGCAGTGGCTCATGCCTGTAATCCCAGCACTTTGGGAGGCCGAGGCAGGCAGATCACTTGAGTTCAGGAGTCTGAGACTAGCCTGAGCAACACGGAGAAACCCGTCTCTACAAAAGTACCAAAATTAGCTGGGTGTGGTGGTGTGCACCTGAAGTCCCAGCTACTCAGAATGCTGAGGCAGGAGAATCGCTTCAATCTGGGAGGCGGAGGTCGCAGTGAGCCAAGATCATGCCACTGCACTCCAGACTGGGTGACAGAGAAAGATTCTGTCTCAAAAAAAGTCCTGGAGTGTTGGGGGGAAGGGAAATGAAGGTAGAGCTTAGATATGGTTAGCAAACCTCAGGCCTCAGGACCTGCCGGCAACTTCTAGATAAAATTATCCCCTTAGTCTGCTCCCATTTTAAAAAGGGGTGGGTACCAGATACCACAGGCTCGCGAAGAGGTTTTCATTTCTTTACACTGAGATTAAAAAAAAAAGCACTATGCAATATTTTTCAAAGAGTTAAATTCATTCATTCATATAAAAAGGGTTGCCTTCAATAATATCCTACTTTTTTATGTTAAAATAGGCTTTTCTTTTAGAAACAATGAAAGTTTCAAAACACTTTTCTCAACAATCGCACACACACAAAAGTTGGCAACCCTCTATCACTGCCCTAAATTATTTTTGAAATTTTAATGACTTGTGAAATCTGAAAGTCTCAGAATCATTGAACTCCATATGAACCTCTTACTGGATGAAGACCTCCACAGGGAAGGCTCTGTTATTTATTAATTTGCCTGGCTCACCCAAGGCCCTAAATATACGTTCATCAAGCCACTGGACGAGGAGCTGGTGGGAGTGGGGCTTTGGAAGAGGGGGTTGGGCTAAAGCACCCTGGTACACTGGAACTGGGAAAGGAATTCCCATTTGCTACACGGCCATGATTGCCTAATCCCAGGTAGGTGCTTTAGATTCTCTGTATCTTTGAATTGCTTGTGAGGACAGTATAAGTATCAGTATTCTCATTTTACCACAGACGAAATGAAGACTCTTAGAATTGAAATTGCCTGAAATTAGATGGCTGGCAAAGTGCAGACTTTAGATTAGAACCCAGGGTAGTTGGATGCTGGAGATCTGATGTCTCCCACCACACCACAGCCAGATCACAGACCACCAGTTAAGGACCCCTGATCTGGGAAAGTTGGGAATGTATATGCCTCCCTTCCCCCTAAAAGTGGGCGAAATGTTAAATGGGAAGAGGCAGGCACTTTCTTAATTCTCAGCACCACTTTTGTTGATGACTCTGAACCCCTTGGACCTGGGTCATAATGGCTCCATTTAAAAAATCAAATTGAGGAAAAATAACAAAGAGCTAATCCAATTCTATGCAAATATAGCAGATAAATTATGTCTGTTCATGCTCAGGTTCCCTTTCTGTAGTTCCCCCCCTCCTCAGATTTACTGGCTTGCACCCAAACCAGCCTCAATTTGATTCACCAGAAGCCCTCAAGGCTGAGTAATTCATATTTAGTCACAATTGTATGCACAATGCACTCAGAATGCAGTTCCTGTTAGCTCTGGGCTTCTCAAACTTTAAGGTCGGGTACAAATGCAGATTCTGATTCAGTAGGTCTGGGGTGGGGCCTGAGAATCTGCATTTCTAACGTGCTCCTAATGGATGCTGATGCTGCTGGTCCTTGGATGGCTTATTGAGTAGTCAGAGCTTAGGTCATATTAATTTGCCTAACTAGGTACTTTCTGAGCTGGGACTCACGGTAAAACCCTCTCTCAGGGAAGACTGTCTTTCAGGCACTTCGTCATAGCATGATTCCATCCTGATCTCTGGGAAATGAGAGGTTGTGTGTGCTACGAACAGAGCTTAGAGCCTCAGCAAACAGTTGTACGATGTATTCGTTTTGCGTAAGGAGACCTTCCTGGGTTTTGAAGTCACATCAACAGTCACTTGTCGACTTGAATTCTATATAAAAGATGGCTCTTTGTGGAACCTCCTCTTTCACATTTGCCTCAAATACATACTTTCATTGTGAATTATCCACATAATTAAGAATGCACAAATTAGGCATATCAATCTATGTATAACAGTAGATTGTAGCACAGATACTGATATAATCTTATATTTGCCTTAGGCCTATTTCTTTTTTTTTTTTTTTTTTTGAGGCGGAGTTTTGCTCTGTCGCCCAGGCTGGAGTGCAGTGGCCGGATCTCAGCTCACTGCAAGCTCCGCCTCCCGGGTTCACGCCATTCTCCTGCCTCAGCCTCCCGAGTAGCTGGGACTACAGGCGCCCGCCACCTCGCCCGGCTAGATTTTTGTATTTTTTAGTAGAGACGGGGTTTCACCGGGTTAGCCAGGATGGTCTTGATCTCCTGACCTCGTGATCCGCCCGTCTCGGCCTCCCAAAGTGCTGGGATTACAGGCTTGAGCCACCGCGCCCGGCCAGGCCTATTTCTTTATTTAAGGTTACATAATTATGTCCTGAAAAGAGCCACAATGGTCATCTAGTATTATTTTACAGAGGAAGAATTGTGGTTCACAGAGGGTGATTAAGTTGTCCAAGGAGACTCAGAGTTAAGGCTGCTAGAACCCAGAACTCAGTCCAAGGAGTCTGGAACTGGCATGCGGACTGGGTGCCCTGTACCAATTGGTAGAGGCAATCCAAGGCACATGAGTTCTCCAACTGTCTGCATCCTTAAATATTCCCCCTGAGGAGGCTTTGACATTCCTGCCTACACCTTCTTTGTGTGTCTTTAGGAATCCACAGACTACAAGGGATGGCAAGAAGGCTGTGTGTTATGTGGTGATGTCAGCTGCTGGCGTCGCTGAGGTCTCAGTGGTGGGAAGTTAGAAGACAGGGTAGCAGAGGAACCCACCCTGTTGCCTCGGGAAGTATAATAGAAAGCATACTCAAGCATGGCTTGCTAGCCACCCCCACGTTTAACCTTGAGAATGTCAGAGCCTGAGGGATCAGCCTATGAGCCTCCCGTCTTTATGAATGAGTACTTTCCTGGGGCTGGCAGGGCAGCTCCTTCCAAAATACAAGTGGGTTCCATGGTGAGCACCACTTGTCTGGATATATGGCAACTTTTCAAAATTTAAAAAAGAAAGAAAGTTTAAAAAAGAAAATTGTCTAAGACAGAAGCAACTTTCAAAGAATTTTTATCCCTCAGACTTTTTTTTTTTTTTTTACCAATTGCACATACATATATTAATATCTGCTTATGCAAAATAATACTCTCCCCTTTTTTCTTCTTTCCTTCCCTCCCTCCTCCTCTTCCTTTCTCTGTCTCTCTTTCTCTCTCCCTAACTTGGAATTCCCTGAAAATGCAAGTGTGCTGGGAAGCAAACTTAACCTATACAACATGTATGGAGCTAAAATTTTTAGATAATCAGAATTTAACACAACACACTAAAAAGTGTTTCTCAAAGCCTGTTATATGCAACAGAGTTTCCATAGGATGTGCTGGTAAAACCAACCAACCAAAAGAAGAGGTTCTGCCTTTATTTAATTGAACAAATATCCTTAATGCTGCAAGTGGTATGTATCCCTTACAAATTTCCAGTGCCGATTAGCAAATTAAAATACCGGAGAAGTACTTTAGTAATGAAACATTTACATTTTGTTTCAATGTAAAGTGTGGTCTGAAAACTTACTCAGCCGAATGTCTGAACTGTTTTTGTTGGTCTGTTGTAAGTACTGAAATGAACTAGATAAGCATTTAGAAAGTTTAGAGAAATTAGAATAATTTAATGCTTGTTGATACTACTAATTTAAAAAGCTGGGGTAGTATTTCTTTTTGTTTTTTAACATTTTACCTATTAAATAATTAGTTTTACTGTATTTTGCAAAAAAATTGGTCTGAGACAAATTGAAAATTAAAAAAAGAAATTGGTCCTTTACCACAGGGCGTTTGAAAAGCACTGGTTTAAAACCATTTTTCCCAGACTTATTAGACCAAAGAAACCCTGTTAAACTACCCTGTTAATAGCCTAAGGAACTTGAGTTTTGCAGACTATATTTTGGGAAATGCTAGGCAAAAAATTTAACCAGATGCAATTCAATCGTTCTTTAATAATTTCAAAAGCAGCTCAGGAATTTGAGGGCTTCAGGCTCGTCATTCAGAGCCACAGTTTTCAGTGTGCTGCATCTGGGTTGTAGTCTTAGCTATTCAGCACGTGTACAGCACAGGCGACCATGCTGCCGTGTTTGCCATGTGAAGAGCCCAGGGGTGAATATTAATAGCCCTGAGAACCTGAGCAAGGAGTGAAATTTGCAAAAAGCAAAAACATTTTTAAAAAGGGAGTGACATGAGATGATGTACTTAGCACTAATTAAAATTTCATGCTTGGCCAAATCAAGTACTCATATTTTAGATAAATTTAAGACTATAAGTTATGAAAATTTTATTTCCTCTTCTCATTCCTTCAAAACTGAGTTGGAAGAATTTTCTTTTTTAAAAAAAGTCCTTATTTCCCCCCAAATTACCTTAGTTTAGTGCTAAATTAGTGTCTTCATTATTAATTCAAATTTGCAAAGTTAAAAGAAACCAGTTTCTCTCTCGATTGTAAGAGGAAAAAGAAATGACTTTATTTTGGCTGGGCGCAGTGGCTCACGCCTGTAATCTCAGCACTTTGGGAGGCTGAGGAGGGCAGATCATCTCAGGTCGGGAGTTCGAGACCAACCTGGCCAACACGGTGAAACCCTGACTCTACTAAAAATACGGAAATTAGTTGGGCATCATGGCAGGTGCCACCCTGACTCTACTAAAAATACATAAATTAGCTGGGCATGGTGGCAGGTGCCTGTAATCCCAGCTACTTGGGAGGCTGAGGCAGAAGAATTGCTTGAACTTGGGAGGTGGAGGTTGCAGTGAGCCGAGATGGTGCCACTGCACTCCAGCCTGGGCGACAGAGCTAGATTCTGTCTCAAAAAAAAAAAAAAATTTACAAATATGATTGCCTTTTAAATATCTTTCTGCCAATGTGCTGGTCCTTCATGGGTCCTTAGCTTCTGTGCCTTCCCTTCTGTTCCCTGAGGTCTATTTTAGGAAGCTGGAAATTTCACTTCCCAGACACTCTTGTCAGTTGACTTTCTGTTAGGTTCTGCCCCGGGAAGCCTTGACAAGAGACTGGGAGGCAGGCAGAGAAGAGCCTGCTTCAGGCTTCTGAGGTGCTGCAACAGGGGCTGGGGATTCCTCAGCTCCACGCGCTGGTGCTCAGGGCTTACTCCGTGGTGCTGCACTTGGCAGTTTCAACATTAGTCTGTGGCTGCTCCCTGGTGGGCCCAAGACAGCGCAGGACAAGCCAGCGGCAGAGTAGGGAGGATGTGCCTGGTAACCCTTTCCCCTCCTTTTATTCCACAGCCCCAGGAGTGATAGTATTTCCCCACATTCCTAATATTTGGGTTATCTCATCTTCCCCTTTTGTTCTTTCAGCCTTTTCAACACTGTAGTAATGAGTTGTCTGTAGTAAATCCTCTCTGTTTGAAATATCTAGCAAGGTACCCATCAATAAGCCATTCAGAAGAAAAACTGATACTGGTACCCTGTTTAAATATGGAGATATACATATTTGAGTTACATGTACATATATGTTACATTTCATATCCAAGAAGACTGCAATTGAAAATATATTTTAAAGTCCACTGACAAGACCTTGTTTTGCCAAAATTCGTGCGACGATGCAATTGGTCATTTAGTAATGAAATAAACAAATTAGAGGTTAAGGTAGCTGGATGGTGGTAGGTGAATGGGAGTGAGAACCTGTATTTGATGAAGTGTATAGTAACAGATACTGGCTTTAAAAATGTATTACTTGGCTGCGTACAGTGGCTCATGCCTACAATCCCAGCACTTTGGGAGGCCAAGGTGGGAGGATTGCTTAAACCCAAGAGTTCAAGACCAGCCTGGGCAACATGACGAATCCCTGTCTCTAGCAACAAAAAATTACAAAAATTAGCCAAGCGTGGTGGTGTGCACCTGTGGTCCCAGCTACTGGTGGGGGCGGAGAGGGGCGGGGGCGGTGGTTTAGGTAGAGGATTACTTGAGCCCTGGAGGCAGAGATTGCAGTGAGGTGAGATCGTGCCACTGCACTCCAGTCAGGGTGACAGGGAGAGAGAAAGATCTTGTCTTTAAAAAAAAAAGTACTTCATGTATTTCCTGAATAGTTCGAATAGGTGTTTTCCAAAATGCAATTCGTAGAACTCTGGTCTTCACTTAGGGAAGAAAGAGGGATTCTGTGTTCATGTAAGTCTGGAATTTAGATTGTATTTTACTATTTCTCTTCGCAAGTCAAGTGGCTCTAAGAGCTTGTAGTAAAGGTACCTGCTTAATTTTGTTTAAATAAAATTTTCTAAAATTTGGTTGTTCGTGGGATTTTTTTCCTGTTTATAAATAGTGAATTGCCATATTTTAGAACTTATTATTGGCCAGGCATTTTGCGAGAATTATTTTATTTAATCCACTGCTTAACATACACACATGCACAAATAATTTTATCACTATCCCTAAATAGCTATTGCTGGTTTTTGGATTCAAGGAAATGTAATGATGAATATTAAAAAATGTAAAAGATAAATATTTCATCACATATTATGCTTATCTCCTCACACATTTCACTCTATGCCATATTTGGCTTGGTATTTTAATTTTATAAACATTTCCTTATGCAATATAAATTGCATAAATAGTGAGTATATGGCTTCCTTAGCCAATGCTGGCAGCACAGTATTATTGACAGCATCTCCCCTGGAAACTGCTTTTCCTCACAAAATGTCCAGGGATTAAAACACAGAAAGATACAGGAGTAAGGATTTTTTTTTTTTTTTTTTTTTAGACGGAGTTGCTCTGTTGCCCAGGCTGGAGGGCAGTGGTGCCATCTCAGCTCACTGCAACCTCTTCCCGAATTCAAGGGATTTTCCTGCCTCAGACTCCCAAGTAGCTGAGATTACAGGCATGCACCGCCATGCCCAACTAATTTTTGTATTTTTTAGTGGAGACAGGGTTTCTCCATGTTGGCCAGGCTAATCTCAAACTCCTGACCTCAACTGATCCACCTGCCTTGGCCTCCCAAAGTGCTGGGATTACAGGCATGAGCCACCACACCCGACTGAAGTAAGGACTTCTTTTTTTTTGAGATGGAGTCTCACTGTCTTGCCCAGGCTGGAGTGCAGTGGCACGATCTCAGTTCACTGCAACCTCCGCCTCCTGGGTTCAAGCAATTCTCCTGCCTCAACCTCCCAAGTAGCTGAGATTACAGGCACGTGCCACCACGCCCAGCTAATTTTTTTTTTTTTTGAAGCAGAGTCTTGCTCTGTTGCCCAGGCTGGAGTGCAGTGGTGTGATCTCAGCTCACTGCAACCTCTGCCTCTAGGGTTTAAGCAATTCTTCTGCCTCAGCCTCCCAAATAGCTGGGACCGCCGGTGTGCCACCACCATGCCAGGCTAATTTTTGTATTTTTACAAAATTACAATAGAGATCAGGTTTCAACATTTTGGCCAGGCTGGTCTCGAACTCCTGACCTTGTGATCCCCTCACCTTCGCCTCCCAAAGTGCTGGGATTACAGGTGTGAGCCACAGTGCCCGGCCTAATTTTTGTATTTTTAGTAGAGACAGGTTTCACCATGTTGGTCAGGCCGGTCTCGAACTCCTGACCTCGTGATCCACCCACCTTGGCTTCTCAAAGTGCTGGGATTACACGCATGAGCCACCGTGCCCAGCCAAGGAATTCTTTAATGCTTTCCACATTTATATATAAATGCAACACCTTAACTTGATAAGTAAAAATAACGAAAGTCCACCAGGAAATTTAAGAAAGCATAGCATATGTCTTTATGCTTTGAGCTGCAGGATAATAACTGGAGTAATATTAAGTTGGTGCAAAAGTGAAAGTAATTGCAAAAACCGCAATTACTTTTGCACCAACATGATGCAATGTTCTGTGTGCCCAATGGCCTCCTGAATATGGAGGGGAACCCGAGCCAGCCTCCACGCACCCAAGAACCCTTTCTATTTCTTTTTTTTTTTTTTTTTTTTTTTTGAGACGGAGTCTCGCTGTGTCACCCAGGCTGGAGTGCAGTGGCGCGATCTCGGCTCACTGCAAGCTCCGCCTCCCGGGTTCACGCCATTCTCCTGCCTCAGCCTCCAAGTAGCTGGGACTACAGGCGCCCGCCACCACGCCCGGCTAGTTTTTGTATTTTTAGTAGAGACGGGGTTTCACCATGTTAGCCAGGATGGTCTCGATCTCCTGACCTCGTGATCCACCCGCCTCGGCCTCCCAAAGTGCTGGGATTACAGGCTTGAGCCACCGCGCCCGGCCTGAACCCTTTCTATTTCTGGTGAATGGTATAGAACCATGGCTCATGGAAAAGGTTGCTTGCTTGCTTTTTTTCTTTTTAATGTTAAAGTTAAATCAGCTGTAAAAGAAAGAGGATGTTTTAAAAAATTTCTGTTTGTTCATGTGCAAACAGGCTTCAGCATACCCTGTGGCTCCAGGGATGCAAACGTAACTTGGAATTTGAGTCTGGATGATTCTTAATGGGAGCCATGATTTGAATTTGGCTGAAAAATTCCCAATCTGTTTTTCCAGGACAGGCTGATGACGGCTGCTGGCCAGCACTCTGGCTGGCCTGGCAGAGCCTGCTTTGTCCCCTCCTGTTTCCCTTCTTTTGAATGGGCCTTTGAAATGCCCAGCTAACAGCTGCTGGAGGCGGGGCAGAAAGGCCTGGCAGAAACAGGTGGCTTCACCTGTGTCACAGTCGTGCCAGCTCCAACAACTGGCCATCGGCTGGGAGAAGGATAGTGGGGTCAGAAAGGCAAAAACAGGGAGGAGGGGGGAAAGGGAAGCACGAATAACAGGGAGGTGGAGGCAGAGGAAAGGCTGAAGCTGAGGAGAGCCTGGATTTTTGGACATCATTTAGCACCAGTGAATTAAGAGAACTCATAGAGATGTTAAGGTGGATGATACTTCTCTAAAATATGGCCACTTCGTTTCCTTAGGTTCTCTGATCCTGCGATTCCAAACGGAGTTTGAAACCTGATAAATTTAACCAACTCGACCAGACTTAGACCACACACACTTTCCAGGTTTGGAGGTGAATTCTGTCTCAGTCTTCCTGGCAGGAGGGCTAAACAACTCAGGGAGGTTTGGTTTTAGGCATCCATGCCAAAGGCCTTGAGGGGAAAGCCAGAGAGCAAATTAAGAGACATGAACAGCATCATAACTAAGAGACGGCAGGCTGGACAGGCACAAGCTCCTCAGGGTCCTGGCTGGTTCAACTGAACCCCAAGCATCTGCACCTGCTCCATCCCACTGAGTTCTCACACCATCTACCCTTTCCAGGTAAAGCCCCTGATGGGCAGGTGGGACACCTCTGGGAATCCAGGTGATGATGCGCCCCTCCCCAGCCTTGGTGTGCTTTTACTACTGGTATGTGTAACTTTTCTTTGGAGGACTGCTTTGAGTTGCTGGGGCCATTTGATCGCATGGACATGGAGAGTCAAAAATGCCTGGGACATTCCACCCTTGCAGCCCTCAGTCAACCACTGAGTGGTGACTGGGTCTGGATCCTGGTTCCCTTGCCTAAGCTCTGGACAGACTCTGAGACATAACTTGTCCTCTAGAGCCCCTCTGCAAGAACAGATTGAAGTTGTCTCTGTAGGATTTGGCTGAGATCCAACCTTTCCCTGTCCTGCTTCCCAGTTCCCTTGCTCGTTTCCCCTGGAAGCACTTTAATAAATCATTTGCCCTGGGCGCGGTGGCTCACAACTGTAATCCCAGCACTTTGGGAGGCCGAGGCGGGAGGATCACAAGGTCAGGAGATCAAGACCATCCTGGCCAACATGGTGAAACCCCGTCTCTATAAAAATACAGAAAAAAAAAATTAGCTGGACGTGGTGGCGGGCGTCTGTAGTCCCAGCTACTCGGGAGGCTGAGGCGGGAGAAGGGCTTGAACCCGGGAGGCAGAGCTTGCAGTGAGCCAAGATCGCGACACTGCACTCCAGCCTGGGCGACAGAGCGAGACTACGTCTCAAATACAGATAAATAAATAAATAAATAAATAAATAGTCATTTGCTCCTGAATTATCTCAGCATTTGCTTCTGGGGAACCCAACGTAAGACAGGCAGTTTTTAAAATCCAGGTATCCCTGAGGGAATAGTGCTTTATGATGGTAACAGGTTAGCTCTGAGCTTTTCTTTTTGTGAGACGGAGTCTCGCTCTATAGCCCAGGCTGGAGTGCAGTGGTGCAATCTCGGCTCACTACAAGCTCCGCCTCCCGGGTTCACGCCGTTCTCCTGCCTCAGCCTCCTGAGTAGCTGGGACTACAGGTTCTCCTGCCTCAGACTCCCGAGTAGCTGGGACTACAGGCACCCGCCAGCATGCCGGGCTAATTTTTTTTTTTTTTTTTTTTTTGTATTTTTATAGAGACGAGGCTTCACCATGTTGGCCAGGATGGTCTCGATCTCCTGACCTTGTGATCCGCCCACCTCAGCCTCCCAAAGTGTTGGGATTACAGGCGTGAGCCACGGCACCCAGCCAGCTCTGATCTTTTAATAATAGTGCCAGCAAAGAACTGGCCTTGACAGAACTGAACTTAGTATTGGTGAGTTTCAGCATTTTTTCACTCTCTGGAGAAAGGCTCCTTGGTTTGGGGCACTCTCCGGAAACAGCCCAAGGCTCTCAGGGCTTTATGGATTGGAGGCTGAGAGGAGCATCCTGGAGCTGAGGAAAGCTTTGCCGAGGGCTGCCTTCGCCTGGTGCGATGGAGCCCCAAGCACATCCCTGGCACAGAGGAGGGGCTCTGTCAATTATCTGCAGACAACTAGGGGGCCCGTCAGGGTCCTAGACTATGATTTCAAAGCAGAAGAGCTGCCCATAGTTCTGACAACTTTTTACCATTACTCCAATCTGATAAGAATGAAATTGCAAATTAGAAGTTCAAGGCTGAATTATTTTAATAATTTTTGCAATGTTTTCCACTATCTTAGTATCGCAGCCTATAGCAGTAATTATAAAAATCCTTTTAGTAAAACAAATGCTTTTAGCAAATGGTCTTTTCCTCTAGGCACACAGGTGTTTTGTTCTTAACTATATGATTATTGCTCCATTATATATATATATATATATATATGAGAGACATAAACACCTATGTCATGCATTTTTACATATATGTGTATATATGTATATAACTTTTATATATACATATATAACATATATATGTATAAAGTTATGTGTGAACCAGTATCATTTATGGAACATAAAGGGAACACATTTGATTTGAGCAGGGCAAGAGATGCAAACAATGTACACCTTGAGGCATGAGTGAGAAGTGATGGTAGAAGTTGAAAAGTCTGAATAAATGGAATCAATTCACATTTATGTTAAACAGACTGGGATCAAAGCATAAAGAATGTAATATTAATTTAAGTTAAATCAGTACTTAGGGTTGATATTATAGGGTTTTGTTTTTAAAATGCAAAGAAATCTAGTTGCAAGTTAAAGTCCTAGATGTATGCGATTACTCATTTTTTTTGAGACAGAGTCTAGCTCTGTCGCCCAGGCTGGAGTGCAGTGGCACCATCTCGGCTCACTGCACCCATCCTCTCCTTCCTGGGATCAAGCAATTCTCCTGCCTCAGCCTCCCAAGTAGCTGGGATTACAGGTGTCCGCCACCATGCCCAGCTAATTTTTTTATTTTTAGTAGAGACAGGGTTTCACGGTGTTGGTCAGGCTGGTTTTGAACTCCTGACCTCACGATCTGTCCAGCTCAGTCTCCGAAAGTGCTGGGATTACAAGCATGAACCACTGTGCCTGGACGATTACTCATACTTTTTTCCTCAGTGTGAGGTTGAGAAAAGGTAAGGGTGTTGATATTAGGTTGGTGTAAAAGTAATGGCAGTTTTTGCCATTCATTGGAGTTTTTGCCATTACTTTTAATGGCAAAACCCACAATTACCTTTGCACCAACTTAATAGTTCACGAATCTTTTAAAAAACAAGTTTTCAAAATTATTGTTGTGAAGTGTATTACAACTGAGAAGAGAAATGCTGTAAAGTTCGAAGAATAAAATTGAAGCACGCTCCTGCATCCTGTGCACTCAGCATTAGAAATAGGATATTTCCAGTACTTTTGAAGACCCACCCTCTGAATTCCCCCTCCTACCTCCATTACATCCTTTCCTCTCTCTTAAGACATAACAGATATCCCAGAATTTGTATCAGTTACTCATTTGCTTTTCTTTATAGCCTTACATCTAAGTATGGAGACTACAACAATATATTGTTTAGCTTGGTATGTTGTAGACCTTTATATAAATGGAATCACACTGCATGTTTTTCTGTTAACTTCTTTTTTGTTTCAACATTACTTTTGAGATGGGTTTGAGATGAATTTGTAGTTCATTTAGTTTCATTGCATTTCATTTCCATTGTGTGATTATGCCAGCTGGGTTCCAGCCCGCTTAGTGTGAGTGGACATTGCTAGTGCCTTGCCTCAGACCTGTGGCACTAACCTCTTACCTCCTGCCCTAGGTGCTTAATTCTAAAATGTGGAAGAGTTTGCTCCCTTTGGGGTAAGCCTCTAACTGATGGTAGCTGAAGGCTATGAATAAATGCTGCCTCTCCTTTTCTCTTCACCATGCACAACCCAGGGATACGTTTTGTACTGCTTCTCAGTGAGGACTCAGGAACCACAGCACCTCTGGCAGCACACAGAATGCACCCTCATGTTGCTCTCGCTCCTTCCCTGCTTTATTCCCTTGTTGGTACTTGCCCCCTGGGATCCTTCTCCAATACAATGTTGTACCTTAGTTGGCTGTGCTTTGGGAATCCCAGGCTAAGACACTTTGATTCCATTATAAACATTTACAGCTATACATTTTCTTTTCAGCACCTTCATTAGCTGTATCTCATTATATTTCAATTTGTAGGTTTTTTTGTTTTTGTGGAATGGGGAGTTCTAAAACTTTCCTAATTTTCACTACTATGTTGTCATTGACCTATCGATTATTTGTATGTGTTTATATTTTGTAGATTTTGAAAGTTATCTTTTCTGTCATTGATCTCTTAGTTATATTGCGATTAGAGGTTTTTTTCTTTGAAAAAACCTGATTCTTTCTTTGAAAAAAAACTGATTCTTTGAAATTTATTGAGACTTGCTTTGTGACTTACTACATGACCAGTTTTTATAAATGTTCTCTGTGTGCTTGAAAAAGCCTTTTCTTCAGTTTTGTGGGTACAATGTTCTATATTATTGTCCTCCCAAATCTTCTATGTACTTGCTGATTGTTTTTCATATGCCTGGTCTGTCAATTGCAGAGAGAAGGATATTCATATCTTCCACTATGATGGCAGATTTGTCCATTTCTCTTGGGTAGTCAATTTTTGCTGCATATATTTTTGCTTTATATCATCAGCCAAAGTTAGCCAGGGCTCAATAATGGAGTTGAGGTCAAGAAAATGATTGTTTCAGCATTTCAAATATTCCTAGGCTGTTTTAAAAAGAGAAAAGTAGGTAAGACTTAGCTGAACCACTTTGTTTAAGTAATGGGTGAATGGGTAAAAAAAAAAAAAAAACCCTCATTTGTCTGTAGTAAGTTGTTCTATATGAATATATGGATTTTCCACATAACTGAAGTTTAGACCAAGTAAATGTCTAAATCTTTAAAAAATTCAAGTGTTTTCTCTCCCCACCCTTTTATTTTGAAAAATTTCAAATCTATATAAATGCAAAAGACTTGTGTAATGAAAGCACATGAAACATGAGCACCTTCTTCAAGATTCACCAGTTATTAATGTTTTTGTCATATCTGCCTCCCCCTCACCCCATATATATTTTTTGGGTTGAATCATTGGGATGCATCATGACACTTCACCTCTGCATGTTTCGGCATGCATCTCCCAAGAACAAAGATATCCTCCTAAGGAACCACAATACCATTATGACATATGAGGATTTAATATTGATTCAATAGAAAATCATCTATTATATACTCATATTCAAATTTCCACAATTAAGCCCCAAAATGTCCTTTATAGTTAGTTTTTATGTAAAAATCTAGTATTCAAGTAAATTCCCCATTGCATTTAGTTGTAATGCTTTTTAAAATTTAAAACAGGTAACCACTTCCTTGCCCTGACCCACAATTTTGTTTGTCTTATAAGAAAGTGACCCTTAGAGACCAGGCCAGTTGTGCTGTAGAATGTCCCATTGACTGGATTGTCTGATTGTTTCCTCAAGGGTAGATTTAGGTTACTTTGTGGCAAGAATACTATAGAGGTGATATTTCCCTTGCATCGTATCAGGAAGCACATTATGTCATTTCTCTCCCATTATTGGTGATGCTATTTCTTTGATCAGGTTTATTAAGGTATAATTTATATATCATATAATCTATCCTTTTTAGTATATAGTTTCATTATCTTTTTTTTTTTGAGATGAAGTCTGACTCTGTTGCCCGGGCTGGAGTGCAATGGCACGATCTCAGCTGACTGTGACCTCTGCCTACCAGGTTCAAGCCATTCTGCCTGCCTCAGCCTCCCAATTAGCTGGGATTATAAGTGCCCACCACCACATGTGGCTAATTTTTTGTATTTTTAGTAGAGACAGGCTGGTCTCGAACTCCTGACCTCAGGCGATCTGCCTGCCTCAGCCTCCCAAAGTGCTGGGATTGCAGGCACGAGCCCCCGCACCCAGCCAATTTTTGGTGTGTTTTTAATAGAGCCGAGGCTTCACCATGTTCACTGGACTGGTCTCAAACTCCTGACCTCAGGCGATCTGCCCGCCTCAGCCTCCTAAAGTGCTGGGATTACAGGCATGAGTCACTGTGCCCAGCCCCATGAGTTTTTAATAAATGCTTGTGGTTGCCTAACTATCACTTCAATCTAGATGGAAACTATTTCCACCATCCCCAAAGTTCTCATGCCCCTTTGTACTCAATCCCCTCTTTATACCCCCAAATCAAGGAAACTACAGAGTCAATTTCTGCCACTACAGTTTTGACTTTTCATGAATGTAAAGTAAATGGAATCATGTACTATGTAACCTTTTGTATCTGGCTTCTTTCATTTAGCATAATAAGTTTGGGATGTACCCATGCTGTTGCATGTATCAATAGTTTGTTCCTTTTTGTTGATTAGCATTACATTGTATGCATATAGCAAAAGTTGTTTATTCACTCACAGTTGATGGACATTTGGGTTGTTTTAAGCTTTTAGTTATTATGAGTCAAAAGCGCCTGTGGACCTCTGTGTAGACTTACTTACATTTCTCTTGAATAAATACTTAGGAATGGGACTACTGGGTTGTATGGTAAGTGTGTTCTTAACTTTATAAGAATCTGGTAAACTATTTTTTTCAGTGGCTGTACCATTTTGCATTCCCACTAGCAATACATGAAAATTCTAGTTGTACCACATCCTTGCCAGAACTTAGTATTGTCAGTCTTTTAAATTTTAACTTTTCTAGTAGATGTGTAGTGGAATCTTATGGTAGGGTGATGCTAAATTTAATTATATGGTACGACGGTGTCCACCAGATCTTTCTATTGTAAATATTCCTTTTTACTTCTGTCATCAACAGATAATATATTTGTGGGCAATACCTTGAGGTCATATGCATATTCTATTTTATTTCACTCAATGACTTTGGCATCTCTTAATAATATTTCCCTGAATTAATTATTACATTGGTGATTGCAAAATAAGAATTTAAGAAAATTCTACTTTTTCTACATTTATGAACTGATATTCTTTTTAAAATAATTGTTTTATTTTTAATTTTTGTGGGTACATAGTAGATGTATATATTTATGGGGTACATGAGATGTTTTGATACAGGCATGCAATGTGAAGTAAGTATATCATGAAGAATAGGTTATCCATCTCCTCAAGCATTTATCCATTGAGTTGCAAACAATCCCATTACACTCTTTAAGTTATTTTAAAATTTAGAGTTATTATTTACTATAGTCACCCTGTTGTGCTATCTATCAAATAGTAGGGCTTATTCCTTCTATTTTTTGTACACCTTAACAATCCCCACCTCCCAGAACCCCCAACTACTCTTCCCAGCCACTGATAACCATCCTACTCTCTTTGTCCAAGAGTTCAATTGTTTTGATTTTTAGATCCCACAAATAAGTGAGAATATGTGATCTTTGTCTTTCTATGCCTGGCTTATTTTACTTAATGTAATGATCTCCAGTTCCAACCATGTTGTTGCAAATGACAGGATCTCATTCGTTTTTATAGCTGAATAGTACTCCATTGTGTATCTGTAAAACATTTTTTTTATGTTTGTCCATCTGTTGATGGACACTTACATTGCTTCCAAATTTTAACTGCTGTAAATAGTGCTGCAAAAAACATAGGAATGCAGATATCTCTTTAATATACTGATTTTCTTTTCTTTGGGTATATATCCAGCAGTGGGATTGCTCGATCATATGGTATCTCAATTTTTAGTGTTTTTTTGAGGAACATCTAAACGTTCTCCATAGTGGTTGTACTAACTTACATTCACACCCACAGTGTACAAGGGTTCCCTTTTCTCCACATCCTTGCCAGCATTTGTTATTGCCTGTCTTTTTGATATAAGCCATTTTAACTGGAGTGAGATGATATCTCATTGTTTTGAGTTGCCTGTCTTTGATGATCAATGATGTTGAGCACCTTTTCATAAACTTGTTTGCCATTTGTATGTCTTCTTCTGAGAAATGTCTATCGAGATCTTTTGCTCATCTTTTGATTGGATTATTAGATTTTTTCCTATAGAGTTGTTTGAGTTCCTCATATTTTCTGGTTATTAATCCCTCGTCAAATGAGTAGTTTGCAAATATTGTCTCACATTCTGTGGGTTGTCTTGTCACTTTGTTGATTGTTTCCTTTGCTGTGCAGAAGCTTTTTAAGTTGATGTGATCCCATCTGCTCATGTTTACTTTGGTTGCCTGTGCTTGTGAGGTATTGCTCAAGAAATTTTTGCCCAGAACTATGTCCTAGAGATTTTCCCCCATGTTTTCTAATAGTAGTTTTATGGTTTGAAGTCTTAGATTTAAGTCTTTAATCCATTTTGATTTTTGTGTAAGGTGAGAGATAGGGGTCTAGTTTCATTCTTCTATATATGGAGATCCAGTTTTTCCAGTACCATTTAATGAAAGACTGTCTTTTCCCCAGTGCATGTTTTTGGCACCTTTGTTGAAAATGAGTTCACTGTAGGTGTGTGGATTTGTTTCCGGGTTCTCTTATTTTGTTCCATTGGTGTGTGTCTGTTTCTATGCCAGTACCATGCTGTTTTGGTTACTATAGCTCTGTAGTATAATTTGAAGTCAAGTAATGTGATTCCTCCAGTTGTGTTATTTTTGCTCAGGATGGCTTTGGCTGTTCTGGGTCTTTTGTGGTTCTGTATAAATTTTATGATTTTTTTTCTATTTCTGTGAAGAATGTCATTGGTATTTTGATAGGGATTGAATGGAATCTGTAGATTGCTTTGGGTAGTATGGACATTTTAACAATTGAGTCTTCCAATTCATGAATATGGCATATTTTTCCATTTTTTGGTATCCTCTTCAATGTCTTTCATCAATGTTTTATAGTTTTCATTGTAGAGATCTTTGACTTCTTCAGTTAAGCAAATTCCTAGCTATTTAATTATATATGTGGCTATTGTAAATGGGATTTTTAAAAATTTCCTTTTCCTCGTGTTCACTGCGGGCATATAGAAATACTACTGATTTTTGTATGTTGATTTTGTATCCTGCAACTTTACTGAGTTTTCTTATCAGTCCTAATAGTTTTCTTGTGGAGTCTTTAGGTTTTTCCAAATATAAGAGCTTATCATCTGCAAACAAGGATAATTTGACTTCTTCCTTTCCAATTGGGATGCCTTTTGCTATCATTCTCCTGTCTGATTGCTCTAGCTAGGATTTCCAGTACTATGCTGAATAACAATAATGACAATCAGCATCCTTGTTGTGTTCCAGATCTTAGAGGAAAGGCTTTCAGTTTTTTCCTATTCAGTATGATACTAGCTGCAGGTTTGTCATATATGGCTTTGATTATGTTGAGGTATGTTTCTTCTATCCCCAGTTTTTGAGAGTTTTTATCATGAAGGAATGCTGGATTTTATCAAATGCTTTTCCAGCATCAGTTGAGATGATCATACGTTTTTATCCTTAATTCTGTTGATATGATGTGTCACATTGATTGATTTGTGTATGTTGAACCATCCTTGCATCCCAGGGATAAATCCCAGTTGGTCATGATGAATGATCTTTCTAATTGTTGAATCTGGTTTGCTAGTATTTTGATGAGGATTTTTGCATCAATATTTATCAGAGATATTGGCCTGTATTTTTCTTTTTTGTCATGCCTTTGTCTGGTTTTCGTAACAGGTTAATACTGGCCTCTTAGAATGAGTTTGAAAGTATTCCCTCCTCCTCTATTTTCTGGAATAGTTTGAATAGAATTGGTATTAGTTCTTCCTTAAATGTTTGGTGGAATTCAGCAGTGAAGCCATCAGGTCCTGGGCTTTTCTTTACTGGGACACTTTTTACTACAACTTTAATTTCATTACTTGTTATTGGTCTGTTAAGGTTTTGGATTTCTTCCTGGTTCAATCGTGGTGGGTTGTAAGTGTCTAGGAATTTGTCCATTTCTTCTGGATTTCCTAATTTATTGGCATATAGTTGCTCATATCACAGTAGCCACTAATGATTCTGTAAATTTCTGCAGTATCAGTTGTAATGTTTTCTTTTTCATTTCTGATTTTATTTATTTGGATCTTGTTTCTTTTTTTCTTAGTCTGGCTAAAGGTTTGTCAATTTTATTTAACTTTTCAAAAAACCAACTTTTTGTTTGATTTTTTGTATTTTTAAATTTCAATTTCATTTACTTCTGCTCTGATGTTTATTTCTTCCACTAGTCTTGAGTTTGGTTTGCTCTTGCTTTTCTAGTTCTTTAAGATGAATCATTAGATTGTTTATTTGAAGTTTTTCCTCTTTTTTGATGTAGGCATTTATAGCCATAAACTTTCCTCTTAGTATTGCTGCTTTTGCTGTACTTGGTATGTTTCGGTATGTTGTGTTTCCATTATCATTTGTTTTAAGAAATTGTTCAATTTTGTTCTTAATTTCTTCACTGACCCACTGGTCATTCAGGAGCATATTGTTTAATTTTCATGTGTTTGTATAGTTTCCAAAATTCCTCTTGTTGTTAACTTTTAGTTTTATTCCATTGCGGTCAGAGAAGATACTTGACAAATTTCGATTTTTGGATCTTTTAAGACTTGTTTTGTGACCTAACATATGGTCTATACTTGAGAATGATCTCTGTGCTGAGGAAATTAACTGATATTCTTTAGAAAAAAAGAATCTCTTCTCTTCCCCTCCAGCCTAGTTTTATAGTATCTACACAAATGCATTCTTTTTTATCCAGTCCATTATAATCCATTACTTCATTATTAATTTTGATGCTCAAACGGCCCTGAAGTTGACCATGGGAGCCTCCTCAAGCTGGCTCTTGTGTCCTTTTGGCATGTCTGCATTAGTCTTTGAACATATCCTCACCTTCTAGAATCGTAAGAGTTTCCAGGCTCATCTTATACTTTCCTGGAATCATCCATTGCTCTAAAGAGCCCTGATTCCTTTTGCTGAGGAATCAATAGTAAATCCTTATATGTCATAATGATATTGTAGTTCCTTAGGAGAATATCTTTGTTCTTGGGAGATACATGCCAAAACATACAGAGGTGAAGTGTCGTGATGCTTGCAAGTGCTCCAGTTACTGGGATATCAATGTTTTGAAGCCCTTTCAGTGGGTATACCTGGAGTATATGCTATATTTTTTAAAAATATTGATTTTATGTAACATCTCCAATTCAAATCCAATGCTACAGAGTTCTTTTGCATCTACACTCATTCCAAATTCTCCTACAGGGAAAGGCTTGATATTTTCTTCTCCAAAATATCAATATATTTATTTGTTTTATCCTACAATTATATACAAAATAGTTTCAGAATTACACTCGTTGCTTTACTAACAACAAACCTATTACATGAATTCAAGACTTTTTGCAGTTATTTTTGGCCACAGGATGTTACTCACTTAAATTATATTGTTTTCAAAAATTACTTGAATTGATTATACTTTCTCTGGTGTTGTGTTAGCAATCTGATATACAATTAAATTGACTTGTGTCTGCATTTAATGTTAGAGTTTGAACCATTTTGAATATGGAAGACATTTTCTTTATTTCTTCTTCTTCTTTTTTTTTTTTTTATTGTAGAGACGAAGTCTCACTCTGTCGCCCAGGCTGGAGTGCAGTGGTACGATCTCGGCTCACTGCAAGCTCCGCCTCCTGGGTTCACACCATTCTCCTGCCTCAGTCTCCCGAGTAGCTGGGATTACAGGTGTGCCTGCCACCATGCCCGGCTAATTTTTGTGTTTTTAGTAGAGACGAGGTTTCACCGTGTTAGCCAGGATGGTCTTGATCTCCTGACCTCGTGATCCGCCTGCCTCAGCCTCCCAAAGTGCTGGGATTACAGGCATGAGCCACCGCGCCTGGCAACATTTTCTTGGTTTAATGATGTAGGCCCAATCTTCTTTTCAGCAAGACAATTGATAAATTTCTCATGATAACTTCAGATAAAGTTTTATCTGTTAGAAGAACCCCAACTAAACAGTTGGGTCAATCTAAGTTTGGAGAAAGGTTTCTAGTGACAACTATAGGACCCAGTGACATTATAGAAACAATTATCAATGCCCTTTTACAAGACGGTAGTAAGCTCCTTTGCACTGTCTTTGAATCCCCAGAGCCTAAGAAATGATTAATACATAAAAGTTGTTCAATAAATCTTTACTGAATGAATTGAAGGATGAACAAATAGATAAGTCAGTGGTAGAGAAGAATATCTCAAGAAGCTAAAATGATGTGTTACTACCAATTGAATTAAGTAGGACTGAATGAAGTGTGACATTTACGTTATAAAAAACAATGTACATACAAACGTAGAGAATGTGGGAATCCTGGCTTAGCAACTATGTAAAAAGATTTTTTTTTGACTCAGGAATATTGCTGTTCAAAAAGCTCAACACCTTGATACAATTATAGACTTCGTTAAATATTTTCTGTGTGTGTATAACATCCAGGTAGTCCCGCTGTCCATTGCTCTGAAGTGCTGTATCCAATTCCAGGTCACACACTTTTTAAGAGAGAAACCGAGGCAGGGGAAGCGCTTTTAGGAGGGCAACCAGGAGTTTGAAGAGTCTGAAAACCACATCCAGGTACTATTATAGATGATAGAAAATGCTGAGGTAGCTTTCCTTGGAGATGATTTTGAGATGAGATGAAATAACAGCTGTTCAAATTCCTGAAAGATTGTCATGAAGGAAAAATGTCAGTCGCTCTGTGGAACTCAAATGGCAGAACTGAGACCAATTCATGTAAGGCATAGAGGCTGACTTCAGCCCAATATAAGAAATTCCTACAGAGTTGAACAGAGAGGGAATGAGGCACTTCACATTGATGAGTTCCAAGCATGGTGAGGTCCGCGACATTGTCAGCCACTGCCTGTGTGACCCTCTTTCAGGAGCGTCGGAAGGGAATGCTCTGCTCGAATTAGATCAAATGCACCTGAAGGAATGAACTGTCCAGCTGAAAGAATCCACACTTGAGTCTTCTGGACGAGTCTCATCAAAGAACATTATTGTTTTCTAGTAATTCAATTTCTCTAATAATGGAGGAATGTTTCCATGTGCTGATAGCTGTGATTTTTGTGTCATTCGCCATGTGGCTCTAAACAGTGTTTATCATATTCAGATCACACATACTAATCCTTCAAATACTGCTTCATATACTGCTTTTAGAGATTCACAATCAATGAGAACATCTTAGGGGGTCTGAGAAGGAAGTTATTTTAACTTTAACTCAAAATTGCTTAAACACAGTTGTCAACAGAACTAATTTTTTTAATGCTACTTACTATCTCTGCTTCCAAGTTTCCTTGGTCATGCTGGCTGCTTTCCTCCTTTTTGTGTCTCCTGCCTCTGGGGTCATCATTTAATACTGTTTCTAGTGTTTTGAGACCACAGTCTCAAACAGAATTTTCTAAAGCAACCACAAGGTGGCTCTGCTAGTCTTAAACAAAATCAAGCCACCGGCCCTTCCTGCAACCTCCGTCTCCTAAGGGCCTTGCTCAGGACTGCTCCACAAGGTCTGGGACCTCTAGGTTACCAGTGTACATGAGTTAAGCTAGAACGACTGCGCTTGACCCAGATGAATGACGTGTTCCAAACAGCGTTATAAGTACTGGGGTTTTCTGGTTGTCTCTTCCAACTTCCCATTTTGAGGCTAAATTTCCTTAGAATTCGTGAGTGACACTCTTCTTCCAGGTCAGTGAAGAGCAGAAGGTCCTGGAATCTGGCAAGACCCGTTTCCTGTGAAGCCACTAGATATTTTCAACTAAGTATATTTCATTTCCTTCCAGGCCTTTGAGCAGAAAGAGATGTGAAGCAGGAAGCCGAGCTGTTGGCACCTCTGACTTAGCCCTCTGTGCTAATGAGTTAATTCTAATCAGCAGCAACAGGAACAGTTTAATGGTGTTCTGATCCTGATTGCACCATCATCAAAAAATTGATTTTTGCAGGTGTATGCATTTTAATGAATGGGAAAAATAAGCATTGTCCTCAAAGCTAAGAAAGGGATATTTCTCATTGAGTCGAAAGAGCTTACACCAGCTGTGCTGCGGGTGGGCAAGAAGGGTTAATGGTTTCCAAGGGCTCTCAGTGGCCTTATGGTTCCCAATTCTAAGAAGATCTATGTGTACATAGACGGTACCTTCAGATATCTTCAGAAAAATCTCTCTGCTTCTTTGTATCAACTCCTTCTGCGTCACCCACTGTGTTCTTCCCGTGTAAGTCTTCTCCAAACTTCAGAATTTCATCTATTCATTCATTCACTCATTCACTCATTCAGTAGAAATATTTACACCTACTCTGTGTACAGCACATACGCTACATGCTATAGTTTGTTTGTTTGTTTGTTTGTTTATTGAGACAGAGTCTTGCCCTGTCACCCAGGCTGTAATGCAGTGGCACGATCTTGGCTTACTGCAACCTCCACCTCCTGGGTTCAAGCAGTTCTCCTGCCTCAGCCTCCCAAGTAGCTGAGATTACAGGCATCTGCCACCACGCCCAGCTAATTTTTGTATTTTTAGTAGAGACAGGGTTTCAGCATCTTGGCCTGGCTGGTCTTGAACTCCTTACTTCATGATCCACCTGTTTCGGCCTCCCAAAATTCTGGGATTACAGGCGTGAGCCATTGCACCTGGCCAAGAGTTCTTTAAAAAAAAAAAAAAAAGACTCTTTGAAGAGACCATGCTTCAACTGTCTTACACATTATGGAATGTCCCTCATTCTGGATTTGTCTGTTGGTTTCGTCTGATGTCTTAAAACTTGCCCTACTATCCTTCTGTGTTTCCTAGAAACTGTAAACTTAGTCATAAAGATGATCCTGAGTGCACAGTCTTCCTTGAGACTTCCAGCCAGTAATGAAAAAGACAACAAGTGTTGGCAAAGGTGTGGAGAAATGGGAACCCTCATACATTGCTGGTGGGAATGCAAAATGGTGCAGCCACTGTGGAAAATAGTGTGTCTATTTCTTTAAAATTTACAGATACATTTATCATACAACTCAGAAATTCCACTTGTAAGTATCTACCCAGGAGACATAAAGACATATGTCCACACAAAGACCTGCACATGAATGTTCATAGCAGCATCGCTTTTAACAGTTGAAAAGTGGTAACAAGTCAAATGTCTATCAACCGATGTGTGAATAAACAAAATATAGTATATCCATAGAACATTGTTCAGCAATCAAAATTAATGAACTATCGTGATTCCTCAAAATATTAAAAATAGAACTAACATGTGATCAAGTAATCTCACTTCTGGGTGTATATCCAAAACAATTGAAGGCAGTGTCTCAAAGAGATATTTGCACACCCGTGTTCATAACAGTATCTTTCCAAATAGCCAAGAGATAAAGGCAACCCAGATATTCATTGATGCATGAATGGATAACCGAAATATAGTATATATATGCAATGGAATATTTTTAGCATTAAAAAGGAAGGAAATTCTGTAATTTCTGTAAATGCTACAACATGGAAGAAACTTGAAGACATTAAATGAAATAAGCCAGTCACAAAATGACAATCATTATATGATTCCACTTATCTGAGGTATCTACAGTAGTCCTTTATGCCCTTTTTAGTCTGAGTCTGGCCATGGTTCTGCTGGTCACCTCTGGGGGTTTCAAGAGCCCGTTCCACATCCGCATCAGTGGTTGTGGCCTCTGGAGTCCTTTCCTAAACTGTTGCAAGCTGAACTGATCTTAGAACTCATGAATGGATCAGTTCAGCTTGCAACAGTTTAGGAAACTTCAGTGGATGCATGGCTAGCTACAATGATAGCCTGACTCAAATGAGCGCTTTTTGTCACATGTTTAATGTAGCCGAAAGCCCATGTGCCATATTGAAAACTCCTCACAATCGCATCCTAGTTAAACTTCACTTCCATCATCATCATCACCCAGACACAAGGATAAGTAAGAAGGCCTTATTGAGAGGAGAAGTGCGGCTGTGACCTTCATCCCCAATTCAAACATGTATGTTCTTTCATGTTTCATTTGGTTATATTTTCTTCTTGTGGGTGCATGGGATTTGTCACACACCTGCCTCTATGAGCGCTGGAAATGTCTGTGAGGAGACCTGGTAGCTCCTGATACCTTGACATCAGAAACAATTAGGAGTTGTTCCAGAGCCTTGCATCAGATGATAAACTAAATATTGGAAATACAAAGCCCTTAGCTCTGATGGGTAAAGATAACAGAGCCCAGCTCTAACTCTCCAGCTATGCCTTTGATTATGAGGAAGGTGTATGCATATTTATAAACTTTTTTTTTTTTTTTTTTTTGAGACGGAGTCTTGCTCTGTGCCCAGGCTGGAGTGCAGTGGCCGGATCTCAGCTCACTGCAAGCTCCGCCTCCTGGGTTCACGTCATTCTCCTGCCTCAGCCTCCAGAGTAGCTGGGACTACAGGCGCCCGCCACCGCGCCCGGCTAGTTTTTTGTATTTTTTAGTAGAGACGGGGTTTCACCGTGTTAGCCAGGATGGTCTCGATCTCCTGACCTCGTGATCCGCCCGTCTCGGCCTCCCAAAGTGCTGGGATTACAGGCTTGAGCCACCGCGCCCGGCCATATTTATAGACTTTAAAAAAGAATTTGGATTATCATCAGATGGCTTCGAACACATGTAATGTTAAAATGTTCTAAGAGGAAGACTAAGGGAAGACAAACACTGGCCAAGGCAGGCTTTAGTCCATTTCCCTGCCCCGTTAAACTGAGTTGCCTCAGTATAAATTTCCTATTTCTGTTATTTACTCATGTAATCTAGGGTCAGTCATATAACCAGGGAAAGTATGAAAATATATTCTAATATGGGGCAGGTTCTGACCCATCAGAGGGATGGTCCCCAAGATTCCTGCTGTACTAGGCATTAATCCTTCACTTGGTGAATTGTAGTGAGGTCTAGGATGTCCTGGGGGAAGGTCTAGGACAGCCAGGGGTAAAGAGAGGCTTTGGGACAAAAGCTTGAATAACTATTAGCAGAATAACTTAAACTTAGAAGATTTGGGGCAACAGTTATTTACCACCTGGTTTGGAATTTTTTTTTTTTTTTTTTTTTTTTTTTTTTTTTTTTTAAACAATGGATATGGCTGCACTAGTGCTTATATGGCCACATATAACCTTTCCATGGTTCTGTTCCTCATCTGCAGAATGGGGATAATATCCAGGTTGCCTGCCTTGTAGAGTTATTGAACCTTATATATAGATATTCTCTGAGCACAGTAAAGCCTGTAAAACAGAAATACAGAGTAGAAGTTTTTGAGAGTAATTCCTTCCTGTTGGAGGGCAGGAAGCTTTCCCAGCTGGTGAAGGTTCTCTGGGGCTGAGGTTGTTAGAGGGCTGACTCCAATCTGAGATTACACAGTATTCCAATAAAACTACGGACTAAAAATGGACAATGGGATTGGCCCGCTAGTAGAGCACTTCAGACAGCTACTGGGGCCAGAGTATGGGCGACCGGAACTGAAGTTCCAGGAAGTGGAAAGAACGAACCCTTCCATCCTGGGCTGTCGCTGATGTCTGCCCTTTACCTGCTCCCTGTAGGGTGATTGGATATGCGTGAACAAGGGATGGAGGGGAGAAGAAACCCATGTTTCAACTCTGATCCCATCAGCAGGTAACTGTTTTCTGTCAAGAGGAGTATAATTAAAAGAGCTTGGTTCATAACTGGAACTCACTAAATATTTGATAATTAACTCTGTAGTAGTACTGGTAGGACACAGGAGAACACAAGACAGGACACAGCACTCAGAGACAGGGAGAAAGCAACTAACTACTAAAATGGAAGAGAATCCATTGTTGGGAATAAGTCACTAATGGCAGGCATGTTTCAGAGCATATTGAAACAGTGCAGTGTCTTTGTTATCTCTCGATTCATTTATTTAATATAAAAATTCATGGCATCTTATGGTAGATGAGGATTTACTTATCTTACATGACGCTGCCATCACCCTGTCCTTCTCATATACTTGTCTTAGTCCGTTTTGTGCTGCTAAATCCTGGCCCAGTCACTTACTAGCAGTGTCTCTGGACAAGTAACCTAGGTATCAAGGGTTGCCAGACTTAGCATATAAAAATACAGGATGCCTAATTACATCAGAATTTCTAATTGTCCATGCATACATGCACTCAGATAATAGGAAAATATTGCACAGAACATACTTTAACAATTACTTGTTTATTTGAAATAAGTATCAGTATTTAAATTACATGCTTCTTTAATTATATTTCTCCAATGATTTGGCTCTCATTAATGGTTCTTTGTTTTGTAGAATGTGCTTATAAAATTCCTTACAGTGACAGTCTAAGTTCCATTTACATTGTAACACATCTTCTACAGTTATCATATGCTCATTTTATTCTTTTGTCCATTGAACCTTCATTAATGAGAAAACATATGCAACATTAGCATGATGAGCCAGTATACTGGGCATGTATTGGCATAAAGTTAACAACCCGGAGAGCTTCTCTTCAAATATGATTTGTTGAAGTATATAATACCATCTTTCATGGCATAAATTGCTTTCCTACTCTTCAGGATTACATTGCATCTCTTCATCAACAACTTTTTAAGAATCCACTGACAAAAAAGAGCATTGTCATCAACTTTTATTTTCTTCTTCAATGCTACATATAAAAATTTCACTTGCTCACAGGCCAGAAGTCCATGTAAAAGAATAGAGTTCTCCAAGGGCTGAAACCATTTCAAAAGATAGTCATGGCAAGTGCCATAATAATTATCCATTTAAGCAGGAATTTATTTTCCTGTTCTTAAGTAATATTGTTCTTTTTAAGAACAGCCTTGACACTTAAAGGGATAATATTTGGTCAATACTTTCTTTAATGTACTCAACAGGTTCTCTTAAGCTCTGAAGTACTTCAATAACACTGTTTGCTTTTCTTCAATTTGCATAATCCTATTACTAAAAGAGATACAAAAAATTAGGAACAAGAAATTAGTAGGCTTCATTTAACGGGTTATTTAAAAAGTCAGCTGCATTCGTTCAAGAGTGCTAACAGGGTTTTGGATGAGAAGGAATTGAAAAACTGTATCAGGTCTGCAAGACCATCCCCATCCTCAGAAATGTACTAGAAGATGGATTTAACCATTCTACGATGTAAATGTTCTTCAGAACATACTGTTCTATACAATAAAACATACAATGTTATCTGTCAACTGAAAATGATAAATACTTTTTTTTTTTGAGACAGGGTCTTGCTCTCTTGCCCAGACTGGAGTGCAGTGGCATGATCATGGCTCACTGCAGCCTTGACCTGGTCTCAAGTGATCCTCCTGGCTTAGCCTCCTGAGTAGCTGCAATTGTAGGCACACACAACCATACCTGGCTAATTTTTATTTTTTTCTTTTAATTTTTGTTTTTAACTTTTATTTTACGTTCAGGGTACATGTGCAAGTTTGTTCTATAGGTAAACTTGTGTCATGGGGCTTTGTTGCACAGAT
Organism: Chlorocebus sabaeus; assembly: GCF_047675955.1. NCBI lineage: Eukaryota > Metazoa > Chordata > Mammalia > Primates > Cercopithecidae > Chlorocebus > Chlorocebus sabaeus. Next base: position 37,870,555 of record NC_132929.1, on the reverse strand, counting down.
TATTTCATCACCCAGGATTAAGCCTAGCATCTGTTGGTTATTTTTTTACTGTCTTTTTAAAATGAGATTTCATACCTCTATATGGTAATTCACAAGAGGAAATATTTTTCTGTTACATTCCAGAACACATATACACACAACTCCCAAAGTGTCATAAAATAATACTTATCCTGCAATATGTAATGCATTAGAATTTTTTCTTGAAAAAAATACTGGTTGCAAACCATGAATGGTTGTGATCCATGGTTTGAAAAGCACAGCTCTAACACAGCTAACATTTATAAAGCCATACCATAGCCAGACACTATACATTCACATTAATCACCCTCATTTAATCTTTCCATCAACTTCATGATTTAGATTATCATCCCCCTTTTACAGATGAGAAAACTGAGGCTTAAGGAAGTTACTGCTCAAGGTCACATTTTGGTAGTAAGGTGTGGTAGTAAGTTGCCAAGCAGGGATTTGAACCAAAGACTGAAGCTAGGAACCAAATGCTTGGTCACCAGACTATGTGGCTTCAGCTGCAGAAATTCAGGGCATACTTATGCCCTTGGTAGAGCACTCGTGTCCCTCAGAAGAGTTTTGACACACATTCCTGTGCAGCGTTTGTCATCTCTCCTTGGATCCACTTCATCGGCTCCTCCTGTGTGTGCGTGTGCGAGGACAGAGCGGGACCCCCGGGGGCCACTCTGCTTCACTATGGCCATCATGCTGCTCAGTCAGCAGGGATGTTTTCTTCAGGGAGAGGGTGGGAAAAAGAGGATTTCAGTGTGAGTGTACACTGGTCTGTGGCTTGTTGCTGCTTCACTATGATTCTTTATCTTCTGTGAGGTGATACTAAGTCAGATATGTATTTAAAGGATATAAGAAAAAGCCACATGGGCGTTGACCACAGATGGAAAGCAAAGATCAGGGCATGTGCACGTATCCAAGGTGCTAACATGTCCCTGACTCTAAACTGCTCACTGACTACCGTTCCCATCTGGAGGTCCCTTGGTTCTATTATTTTCTCTTTCCCTTCTGGGCTGGTTCTTCACCTAAAGGGCCCTTGTCTAGAGATGGGTTCAACTGATAAGATGCACAAGGAGTGGCAGGCAGGCTAATAATTTGGATCCACTTCATACAGACTTTTCATTGATGTCTTGGCAGTCATTTGTTGGGGAGGCCGCAGAGGATGAGGGAAGGAGGTCTTGGTGGCTTCTCAGCGGTGGGAGCATATGCCTGTGTCACAGTCAGCCCACTCGACTGCACGATGCTGAGCTCAGCAGCACACAGGACCCATATCACCAGTGGGCATTAGGGGCCACCTGAAGAGTGACCCCTGCAAGCCCCAAGTGGATTCTCAAACTTGAGAGTTAGTCAGAATCACCTGGAGGCTGTTAAAATACAGACTGCTGGGCCCCACTCTCAGTTTCTGGTTCAGTAGGCCTGCAGTGGGGACTGAGAATGTGCATTTCTTTTCTTTCTTTCTCCTTCCTTCCTTCCTTTTTTTTTTTTTTTTCTGTCAGAGTCTCGCTCTGTTGCCCAAGCTGGAGTGCAGTGCCGCAACTCGGCTCACTGCAATCTCTGCCTCCCTGGTTCAAGCCATTCTTTTGCCTCAATTTCCAGAATAGCTGGGATTACAGGCTCCTACGACCATGCCTGGCTCACCATGTTGGCCAGGCTGGTCTTGAACCTGACCTCAAATGATCCACCCGCCTCACCCTCCCAAAGCACTGGGATTACAGATGTGAGCTACCGCGCCCAGCCAAGAATGTTCATTTCTAACAAGTTCTCAGGTGATGCTGATGGATGTTGATGTTGCTGGTCTGGGAACCTCAAGAAGAGAATCCTTGAGGAGGAGTCTAGCAAAGTCACTCTTCACATTTCTTTGATGTTTATGGGCCCCTTCCAGGTGGGGCCCCTTCCTTCTACTGGCTGACTCACCCTTTAAACTGATGCGCTGCAAGTCTTGAAAAGAGAGAAACCAAAAACCCATTAGTCTGACTGGGAAAGCCCCGCCCAGGCTCCCAGAGAGGAGTTTCTGTGTGATGCCAAACTCACATAGGTGTTTAAAACGTTTGTTAATTTACTTCACCTGAGGTTGCAGTGAGCTGAGATTGTGTCACTGCACTCCAGCTTGGGTGACAGAATGAGACTCTGTCTCAAAACAAACAAACAAACAAATTTACCCCACCTGAAAGGTTTCTGCATCAGGGGATGGTGGATTCTAACTACCTAAGTGGCCTAGCCAGATGAGCAAAAGCTGGTAATATTTTGGGCTCTTTCAAGAGGGGAAGTACAGGACTGGGCACAGTGGCTTGTACCTGTAATCCCAGCACTTTGGGAGGCTGAGGCAGGACGATTGCTTGAGATCAGGCATTTGATTCTGGTCTGGGCAACATAGTGAGACCTTGACTATTAAAAAATAAAAAAAATAGCCGGGCATGATGGTACATGCCTGTAGCCCTAGACACTCAGCAGGCCAAGGCACAAGGAGCACTTGAGCCCAGGAGTTCAAGGCTGCCACGAGCTATGATTGTGCCACTGCACTCCAGCCTGTGAGACACAGCAAGACCTTGTCTCAAACAAAAAAGAAGAAATACAGTATGAAAAGGACTATATAGTATGATGAAAAGGAGACTTAGCACATGCACTTCTACCCAAATGTACTTTGTGTACATGATGTCACCAAGCTCATTCAAATATGCATAGATTATAGATTTGCTTGAACCTAAGCCTTTTGCATATTCAGTCTGGTTGCTATGAACACAAACCTGAAGTTGACAGAAGGAAAGAAACCTGGGGATCAATTAAACCAACAAGGCGCATCTTTATTTTTCACTCCCACTCCCCAGAACCCAGGTTCTGAAAGACTGTGGCTACTACTCGTTCATTTCCCATGAATGCACCAATGAGTACTATTAGAACTCCTGCACCCAAGCCAAAAGCTGGGGCTGCCTTTGTGCAGAAAGAGGTCCTCTTTCATTATATCTGGAAATACTGAGGAGAGCTCAGAGGTGCTTTTTCTTCCTGCATGGGAGCCAGCTGGGAACCAATCACTGGGCTGCAAACAATGGCCACATCCCTCTGTCACTGTGCTCTCAGCAAAATGTTAGCAGTCTCAATGAAAATGAAATAGGAAAAATGCTAGGAGCCTTGAGGTATTCCTATCTTCTGAATGTAGCTGGCTTGAGAGCTGAGGAACATTCATTCTTTCTAGCCAAAGGCCTATAAAAACCCAGAGGTAGAATCCTACCGGATGTCTGAAGGAATCCCACTCTATGGGAAAGATAAACATAGTATGCACAAGTTTAAAGGGTTAGTTTCTATTTTTAGGACTCAAAAATAAAATTCAATGCATGTTTAACACTATCGACTTCATTCCTTAGAAATGCCAGCGAGAAAAGAACTAACCTGGCTCACTTTAAAGAATGCCCTTGAAGATAGAGTATTATCAATCTCTCTCCCCTATGGGAGGGCCAGAGTTGCAGTGCTGCTCCAGTCATTGAATACAATCACACTTCTTTCACATGCCTAAGTGAACTGTAAATTTAAAAATGCTTTAAAAATGCATACTGAGGGCCGGGCACAGTGGCTCACACCTGTAATCCCAGCACTTTGGGAGGCCGAGGTGGGCGGATCACAAGGTCAGGAGATCGAGACCATCGTGGCTAACACGGTGAAACCCCGTCTCTACTAAAAATACAAAAAATTAGCCGGGCATGGTGGTGCGTGCCTGTAGTCCCAGCTACTCGGAGGCTGAGGCAGGAGAATGGCGTGAACCCAGGAGGCGGAGCTTGCAGTGAGTCGAGATCGCGCCACTGCACTCCAGCCTGGGTGACAAAGCGAGACTCCGTCTCAAAAAAAAAAAAAAAAAAAAAAAAAAAAAATGCATATTGAGAACAAATGGTATCAACTTGATCTAAAACAGCATTCTTTTTTTAAATCTTAGCATCTCAGCCTTGCCTGTAGAGCATGAAGACCACCAAAGAGGCGAGTCAAAGTTAACTAACTCAGAAAAGCTCTTAGGAGAGCCCATCAACACAATTGATTCAGGCTGCAGAAAGCAAAGGAGACAGACCTGGTGGGGTAAACCAATTCAGGAGAGGGACCATAGGCCGGGTGTGGTGGCTCATGCCTGTAATCCCAGCACTTTGGGAGGCCCAGGTGGGTGGATGGCTTGAGGTCAGGAGTTGGAGACCAGCCTGGCCAACATGGTGAAACCCCATCTCTACTAAAAAATACAAAAATTAGCCGGGCATGGTTGCTATTTGGAAGGCTGAGGCATGAGAATCAGTTGAATTCAAAAGGTGGAGGTTGCAGTGAGCCAAGATTGAACCATTGCACTCCAGCCTGGGTGACAGAGTGAGACTCCATCTCAAAAAAAAAAAAAAAGACAAGCACCATAAACTCCTTTAAAACCGAAAGAATAAAATAGCCTCATTCAAGAGAAGGAGCAATGAAACAAACGCCCAGAGAAAACTCCAGTAGACTGTGATAGTCGGCTTTCCCCTATGGGTAACACTGCCAGAGAGGAGAGCTAAATCAGAATAGGTTTTGGAAAAATCGTGCTGCATTTTGTTTCCATGTGGAAGCACTAACAGAAGTGAAGAGGCAGCATGTTCCATTCACTTTTCTGAAAAATCACATGGCTCGATTTAAGGGAGGAGACCACCCCTTATATTGTCTTATGCCCAATTTCTGCCTCCAAAGAAAGAAGAAGGGAAAACTAAAAGGCAGAAATGAAATCCACAAACAGACAGCCCAGCGCCACACCCTGGACCTGGTAGTTAAAGATCAACCCCTGACCTAATCAGTTACTTGCATAAAAAACGCACTGTGAAGATCCCTGTCCTGTTCTGTTCCATTCTAATTACTGGTGTATGCAGCCCCCAGTCATGTACCCCTGCTTGCTCAATCGATCACGACCCCCTCACACGCACCCCCTTAGAGTTGTGAGCCCTTAAAAGGGACAGGAATTGCTCACTCGGGGAGCTCAGTTGTTGGAGACATGAGTCTTGCCGAAGCTCCCGGCCGAATAAAGCCCTTCCTTCTTTAACTCAGTGTCTGAAGGGTTTTGTCTGCGGCTTGTTCTGCTACAGATTAACTTTCTCCCTACCCAGGGCAGGATTGAATAAACCTTACCTCCTACCCTCACCCGAAGCAAAAGCTACAAAAGGGGGTTTGTGGCAACAGCTTAAAAAACAAATCAATGAGTGAGAATGCCCAGATGGTCAATCATTATGTTTGTTATTTTTGCATTTGGAGGGCACTCCCTACCTCCTTCACCTCTCCCCACCATCACCATCTCCTTCAAACAAGAGTCACACAGAAAATACCTCTCAAATTGAAAATCTATTCTGTTCCAGTGCCACAGGCTTAGGTGTATCTGTGGATTCCAGATAATGGGATGGCCATATGTCAACTTAGAAAGGGTGGGGGCTGTGATGTGACCCCAGCATCCTGGTCAGCTCCATGCCAGTACAACAGTCTTCCAAGTTAAAATGTAGATAAGACACAGGTACATGTACATTTATGGAGGTTAAATATCAGAAAGTGAATCCACTTTAGAGGTTTATAAAACGAGAGGCGGATGATGATAGGGCTGCATGTGTTGGGCACTGGTGCCTGTTGCAGTCATAATTAACACTGCTTAACTGATACCTTGCTGAGGAAGAGAGGGCAATGGGGTGGTAAGAGAGAAAGTAGACATAAGAATGGAAAATGAAGGCCGGGCATGGTGGCTCATGCCTGTAATCCCAGCACTTTGGGAGGCCGAGGTAGGTGGATCACAAGATCAGGAGTTTGAGACTAGCCTGACCAACGTCTCTACTAAAAATCCCATGATGAAACCCCTTCTCTACTAAAAATAGTAGTAGAATGGTGAAACCCCGTCTCTACTAAAAATACAAAAATTAGATGGGCTAATAAATGTCTTCTTTTGAGAAGTGTCTGTTCATATCCTTTGCCCACTTTTTGATGGGGTTCTTTTTTTTTTCTTGTGAATTTGTTTCAGTTCTTTGTAGATTCTGGATATTAGCCCTTTGTCAGATGGATAGATTGCAAAAGTTTTCTCCCATTCTGTAGGTTGCCTGTTCACTCTGATGATAGTTTCTTTTGCTGTGCAGAAACTCTTTAGTTTAATTAGATCCCATTTGTCTATTTTGGCTTTTGTTGTCATTGCTTTTGGTGTTTTTGTCATGAAGTCTTTGCCCATGCCTATGTCCTGAATGGTATTGCCTAGGTTTTCTTCTAGGGTTCTTATGGTTTTAGGTCTTACGTTTAAGTATTTAATTCATCTTGAGTTAATTTTTGTATAAGGTGTAAGGAAGGGATCCAGTTTCAACTTTCTGCATATGGCTAGCCAATTTTCCCAACACCATTTATTAAATAGGGAATCCTTTCCCCATTGCTTGTTTTTGTCAGGTTTGTCAAAGATCAGATGGTTGTAGATGTGTGGTTTATTTCTGAGGTCTCTGTTCTGTTCCATTGGTCTATATATCTATTTTGGTACCAGTACTATGCTGTTTTTGTTACCGTAGCCTTGTAGTATAGTTTGAAGTCAGGTAGTGTGATGCTTCTAGCTTTGCTCTTTTTGCTTAGGATTGTCTTGGTTATGCAGTCTCTTTTTTGGTTCCATATGCATTTAAAGTAGTTTTTTTTCCAATTCTGTGAAGAAAGTCAATGGTAGCTTGATGGGGATAGCATTGAATCTATAAATTACTTTGGGCAGTATGGCCATTTTCACGATACTGATTCTTCCTATCCATCAGCATGAAATGTTTTTACATTTGTTTGTGTCCTCTCTTATTTCCTTGAGCAGTGGTTTTTGGTTCTCCTTGAAGAGGTCCTTCACATCCCTTGTAAGTTGTATTTTTAGGTATTTTATTCTCTTTGTAGCAATTGTGAATGGGAGTTCGCTAATGATTTGGCTCTCTGTTTGTTATTGGTGTACAGGAATACTTGCGATTTTTGCACATTGATTTTGTATCCTGAGACTTTGCTGAATTTGCTTATCAGCTTAAGGAGATTTTAGACTGAGACGATGGGGTTTTCTAAATATACAATCATATCATCTGCAAACAGAGACAATTTGACTTCCTCTTTTCCTAATTGAATACCCTTTGTTTCTCTTGCCTGATTGCCCTGGACAGAACTTCCAACACTATGTTGAATAGGAGTACTGAGAGAGGGCATCCTTGTCTTGTGCTGGTTTTTAAAGGGAATGTTTCTAGTTTTTGCCTATTCAGTATGATATTGGCTGTGCGTTTATCATAAATAGCTCTTATTATTTTGAGATACATTTCATCAATACCTAGTTTATTGAGAGTTTTTAGCATGAAGCACTGTTGAATTTTGTCGAAGGCCTTTTCTGCATGTATTGAGATAATCATGTGGTTTTTGCCATTGGTTCTGTTTATCAACTAACGGGCAAAATAAACAGCTAGCATCATAATGACAGGATCAGATTCACACATAACAATATTAACCTTAAATGTAAATGGGCTAAATGCCCCAATTAAAATACATAGACTGGCAAGTTGGATAGAGTCAAAACCCATCGGTTCGCTGTATTCAGGAGACCCATCTCATGTGCAAAGACACACGTAGGCTCAAAATAAAGGGATGGAGGAATATTTACCAAGCAAATGGAAAGCAAAAAAAGCAGGGGTTGCATTCCTAGTCTCTGATAAAATAGACTTTAAACCAACAAAGATCAAAAGAGACAAAGAAGGCATTACATAACGGTAAAGGGATCAATGCAACAAGAAGAGCTAACTATTCTAAATATATATGCACCCAATACAGGAGAACCCAGGTTCATAAAGCAAGTTCTTAGAGACCTACAAAGAGACTTTGACTCCCACACAATACTAGTGGGAGACTTTAACACCCCACTGTCAATATTAGATCAATGAGATGGAAAGTTAACAAGGATATCCAGGACTTGAACTCAGCTCTGCACCAAGCGAACCTAATAGATATCTACAGAACTCCCTACGCCAAATCAATAGAATATACATTCTTCACAGCACACCGTCACACTTATTCTAAAATTGACCACATAATTGGAAGTAAAACACTCCTCAGCAAATGCAAAAGAACAGAAAGTGTAACAAAACAGTCTCTCAGACCACAGTGCAATGAAATTAGAACTCAGGATTAAGAAACTCACCCAAAACTACACAACTACATGGAAACTGAACAACCTGTCCTGAATGACTACTGGGTAAATAACAAAATGAAGGCACAAATAATGAAACCAATGAGAACAAAAACACAACATACCAGAATCTCTAGGACACATTTAAAGCAGTATGTAGAGGGAAATTTGTAGCACTAAATGCTCACAAGAGAAAGCAGGAATCATCCAAAATCGACACCCCCAATATCACAATTAAAAGACATGGAGAAGCAAGAGCAAACAAATTCAAAAGCTGGCAGAAGACAAGAAATAACTAAGATCAGAGCAGAACTGAAGGAGACAGAGTCATGAAAAACCCTTCAAAAAAATCAATGAATCTGAGAGCGGTTTTTTTTTTGGGAGGTACCTTGAAGGTAATATGAAATCTTGGCCAGGAAACTGGAGGATTTGTGACTGCAGGTGGTGTTTTCATTATTTTTTCCTGCTCTAGGTAGAACTTCAGGGAGGGGATGATCTGGGAGGTAAATGGCTGAAATTCCACTGGATTTGTGTTTGGGGCCTTTTCTGGGGTTGGAGTCTTTCTTAAGAGGCCTGGGAAGAACGTGATTGCCTTGAGCTAACTGGTCTTATGAACAGGACCTTAAACTGAATTGCCAAGTTATTAATCTCAGGATTCACAGACTTTGGAGGGTAGCAGGTATGACTCAGAAAGATTTATAGGAAGGAGCCGGAACCATATATATATTTATGGCCTCTGATGTCCACAGTGACAACTTGAGAGTAATGAATAATAAGCAAAATGGAACTTGAGATAAAGCATAACACAAAGATGGGAGTGGGGGCAGGAGGGAATGGGATCTGGTCAGCCTCTGGGTAAATCCAACTTGCTATGCTTTTAAGGAATTTGTTTTCTGGTGTTTCAGGCAACATGTGAATTACTGAATTGAATTCTGTGGTAGTACTTTAAGAAGGCTCTATTTGATAAATTTAGGTTCATTTAGAGAATAATAGCCAGGATCGTGAAGAGATTCTATTCCGTGTGCTAGGATAACTGGTTAAATTATTGTGGATTCAGAGAGGAAAACATGGGGGTTCACCATAGCTTGTCTTCAACTACTTAAAGGACTACATATGTGGAAGCATTAGTTTTTATTTGTTTTTGGTGAACACAGGGCATAAAACTAGAACTAATAAGTCAAATTACAAAGAGGTGATTTTCAATTCAATATAAGGAAGTAATTTGTAACTATTTAGAGCCATCTGGTGATGTGGTCTTTAAAAAATAGAATGTTCCTCATCCTTAATAACTTAGAAGGTTGAGATGTTAAATGAGAAATCATATAACTTCATGAGATCCTTGTACAGCCTAAGAGTCTGTTTCTGAGTTAACATGTGCTAGGGTAACTCAAACTTCATTTTAACAGTCACCTTCAACCTTTTTTTTTTTCCTCCTTGAATAACTCTTTTTACTTGTGTAAAATCTGGATTCCTGAGTTCCAGGGTACAGAGTTTATGGACTAGCATACGGAACCATTGCCATTCCAGAGTTATGGAAGAGCATCTGGAACCACTGGTTATAAACCATTGTTGTTATTGATAGGTAGAGTTTTAATGATTCATATATATACACACACATACGTATAGTTATATACACACACACACATATATATATTTTTTTACCATAAAAAACAATGTTTTTCAAATGTAAATTGTGATAGAGGGTGTAGAAAAGGTTACGATTACAGAGGGGTCCCCACATGCCTGTGATCATAATTGATACTTCTAGGAATAATCATAGGAAATCTCATGGACCTGTGAAGCTGACTGTCTAATTACTTCTAGAGGTAATAGTTGCAGTTTAGTAGACTGAAATGGTAATTGTCATGCAGTTTTACTGAAGTTTGTGTTGCTTCTTTTTTGTGATTGGAAATCTTACAGAATGAGGGGAAAATATCACAATTTGTTAGGTTAGTTATGAAATTCTCTGTAGACCCTCAAATTACCAGTAATTTAACGAGAATTTTCAAACACTCAAATTCTATTATGTGATGTAATCCACATTATGGTGATTAAAATCTAAATATATCCAGTCCTTACTTTGATCATTTCTATGGTTGGGATAGTAATAGTTGCATTTAGGGTAAAAATGTGAGTGGTGACGTAAAACCTCAGAACTTTCTCCAGAAGTTCTTTGTTCCTACAGTTATTTTTAGTTATATTTGCTTTACATGCTTATACATGTGTTTTGGGGGCTAACATCCTTTTAAGAATCATTTCTATAGAGTCAGAATACATATTAACTGTGGTGTTGATACCACAGAATAGTTATCTGGGCATGATGTTCATCTGTAAAGCTCAGAGAAACAAAAAAGATTATTTTTATTAAAAAACCCTTAGTATTACATATGGATGTGCTGAGCTCATTTTGAGTTCTGCCACATGGTAAAGCAATACTGTTTTTTATTTGTATTTATGTGTTTATTGAGACAGGGTCTTGCTCTGTTGCCCAGGCTGGAGTGCAGCATGATGCAATCATGGCTCACTGCAATCTCTGCCTCCCAAACTCCAGCCATCCTCCCACCTCAGCCTCCTAAGTAGCTAGAACTGCAGGCGCATGCCACCACGCCTGGCTAATTTTTGTATTTTTGGTAGAGACAGGGGTTTCTCCGTGTTGCTCAGGGTGGTCTCGAACTCCTGGGCTGAAGCAATCCATGCACCTGGTCCTTGCAAAATATTAGGATTACATGTGTGAGCCACTGTCCCTAGTCCGATATTTTTAAACATTTTTATTTATCATTTGCTTTTGCTTTTTTGTTTAAAATCTTAAATTTTTTTCAATATTGTTTTTTGTTTACTTACCTGACACCTGCAGCCTAATTTTTGCCATATTTCCCAAAATGTTCTGTGAGTGCAAATATAGGGGTGTGTTAATAGATATTTGCTTTGTGGGGATTGCAAGGTTTTGGGGAAGCCAGGTTCAAAATATCTTTTACTAAAGGACCTCTTGGAAACTTAATGCTATTTTCTATTTTTTCCAAATTTGTTTAATAATCTACCGGACAGCATCTCAGAGGTTGGTGTCCTTTGGCTTACTCTCTGGGAAATGCTTTGTTGGAAATCTGGAGTTCTGAGTGACTCCCATGTGTTTTCTGCCACAGAGGGAGAAGGCTGATGTGATCCCTTAGTGGGCAGATGTTAGAGTTCTCTTTTGACAGGTTTTTACAAAGTTGATCACAAATATACTTTTATAGTGAGTGGAAGTCCCAGGTTGGGAGTGAAACAGAGTTGTTTATAATTGTGTAAAGTTTCATGTTGTTACCTTTAAAGCTTCCCTAGACTGTTTTCGATTAGGCAGTAAAATTGCTATAAAAGTACTTCTCTTGTCATAAAACCTCATGATCAGTTTTGGAAGTTGAATGTTAGGTAATCCAGTCACACATTCACATATCCAAAATAAACACAAGACTGAGAAATAGTAAAGTTTTAACCTTTGTGTCTCTTCCTCACAACACCAGCCTTTTACGAGCTACCAAGCCATAGCTGTTATCTTTTTCATAGTTTAATGTTAAAATATCTTTTTAATGAAGCCCTTACTGATTGGGGAGAAAAGACATAACTACTGCGCTTTAGTTTTATGTGTTTGTTTATAAAATTGTGTATGTTTACTCAGTATTCCCATAAGCATTGGAAAAGGAAGACAGGTCATTTTTTGTTCAGAACCTTATTTGAGAGGAAAAAAAAATGATCAAAGAAAAGATTTGGAAAAAAATCTGCAAATTCAGGATAAATGTCTAAAAACATTTTTAAATGTGATTATAAAATTGACCAGTATAGCTTTTCAACATGTTGTTGTAAGAATCCCAAGAATTTAAGTTTATGATCTTAGTTTACCACCTACAATAGAGACAAATACATGAAGTTACGAATAAGGCCATTTTCAGTTTTAAAATCCGTTACAGTTTCTTCATTCTTTTTTTTGCCACAGTGTGTTGTCATTATTCAAATGAGTAATTAGAATAAGTCAGCTTGTGACCTACCCAAATAAATCTTCTGATTCCTAATAAAGTGTTTTTCATTATACCAAATGCCAGCTATATCAGAGGGGATTAAAAGTACTGAGTACTCCATTGATTATAAAATGCTAAGCATGGACTTAATTTCTCTTTAAAGCAGCAAAAAGTTGCTCTGCCAATAGTGACCTGAAGCCTTCATGAAGTAGGTGAGATCTCAGCTAGGCAGTGAAATGTGAGTGGGGTTTGGTCAGCTGGTGGAAGTTGGAGGAAAATTATTTACATAGGTGAAAAGTAAACACATTTAGGTATCTAGGAAAAAGAATGAGGTATTCAGAGTGTACCAGACCAGTCTGAGCTATAACACAAGAAGGGTAGGATTCATGTAGAAGAGTTGTAGGAAATAGTGCTGCTGTAATATCTTGTACTTATACAGTTCTTCTATAGCTTCCATCCACTATTATGGAGGGAATGGTAGTTGAGTTAAATAGTGAAACCCTGGAGCACACAGCCTTTAGGGGAGCTACTAACCTATTTGTATGGTCAGGAAAGACACCTATTTTTCCTTGCTGTCCTCAGCTTCCAGTTATTCTCCTACAGAGTCCCCTAGTCTGTGATCACGTTCAGACGAGAGATTTGTTTTTGTTTTTTCCAGGGTAGGAGGAAGTGGTCACCACCTACACTAAGCAGTCTAGTCTTCTGTTTATAAATGACCAAGGATGGGGAGCCAAATTCTAGAACCTTGAGTAATCCTGAGATTCTCCAAGAGAATCCAAGAGAATCTCGAGATTACACAAGATAGTAAAGTGGTCTCATGTTAGTTGTTTCTACAGCTCTCATCAGAAGCAGACACAGATACTTTTTATAGGAAAAGCATCTCTAGTTTAAGCCTGTAGGATTCCCAAAGATTAAAAGCAGGCAAGTATGAATTCAGCCAATCATAGCAGTCAAGTAGTCAACCCAATATATTTGAGAATTGTCAGAAATCATGAATAGATATGTTTCCCAAAGACTATAGGTTTTGGAATCATCAGCTACAGAACATAGACTTCAGATATTAGAATTGTGAGAAAATAGTTTCATGTGAAATCTAACATAAATAAAAAAAGAATCATAAAATTGAGCAAGCAGTAAGACCACCAGGAATGATGAGGAAGACCTGAAAAGAAAATGGATGAAATAGAACTTACAGAAATGAAAATATATAGCTGGGTATAGTGGCTCACACTTGTCATCCCTGCGCTTTGGGGGACTGAAGCAAGAGGATGGCTTGAGTCCAGGAGTTTGAGACCAACCTGGGGAACATGGTGAGAACTCATTTCTATAAAAGATAACTCCCACCCCCGCACACCCCCCAAAAATATTAATTGGGTATGGGGCATGTGCCTGTAGTCCCAGCTACTGAGGTGGGAGGTGAGGAGGCTGAGGTAGGAGGATCGTTGGAGCCCAGGAGACCAAGACTGCACTGAGGCATGTTCGTGCCACTGTAGTCCAGCCTGGGTGACAGAGTGAGACTCTGTCTCAAAATAAAATAAATACAAAATGTAATTGTTGAAATAAGAAACTCAGTAGATGGATTAGACATCAGAAAAGAGAATTGATTAGACAATTATCTCCAAAAAATAAGTCAGAATGTTACACAGAGAGACATGAGGGTGGATGATAGTGCAGAAGTTGGTGAAGTGGAGGCAGGGAGAGAGACAGCAGAATGAGGTCTAAAATATGTCATAGTGGAATCCTAGGAGGAGATATTAAAATTATATTAGAAAGTGGCAGAAATAGAAGTTCTAAAGGTTATAGAAGCAAGTCCACATAAATCAGTCACAACAAATGTAAATGGACTAAAGTTACCAGTTAGAAAGATTGAATTAGAAAAACAAAATCCAGCTATTTTAATCCATCATATTTAAAATATGAGGATACAAAAAGATTGAAAGTTTTTATAAAGGAGAGAGAGTGACGATGATATACCAGTATACATTAGCCAAAAACAAGTGATGTAGTTTTAGTATCAAACAAAATAGGATTTTGGAACAGAAAGCATTAGTAACAATGATGCTTTGATAAAACCATCTGTTAATTAGATGATAAAAGATGATAAAAGTCTGTTAATTAGGAGGATGTAGCAATTTTTGTACTTCATGTACCTATCAAAATGGCCTCAAAATACAGAGGAAAAACTGATAAAACCGCAGGGAGAAATTGACAAGTTTGTTATCATATTTAGAGATTTCAACATACCCTGCTTACCATAAATAAGTTAAACAGAATGTCCATATGTGGATTCAAATAACTATTCAATGGGCATGGTACAACGGACAAATATAGACCTCTATACCCAATAATTAGATATTATATATTCTTCTCAAGCATATACGGACTATGGGAGAAAAATTAATTATATAGTAATCCATAAAGCAAGTCAGAAGATTTAAAAACAATTGGTAGCACATATACCATATAATTTATAATTTAAATATGAAGCAATTAAGGTTAGAAGGCAATAATGAAGAGATTAACAAAAATCTACATGAATTTGGAAATTAAACACCCTTGTAAATCATGGTTTAAAAAATCAAATTAAATTTTTAAATGCTTAGAACTGAACCATAATTAAAATACTAAACTTCTATCTATTCCTCTCTCTCCCCCTCTTCCTATCTGGAACATTCATGAAGCTAATCTTTTTCAATGAAGAACACCTCAAATACTGAAAAGTAGAAAAAGGACAGATGTCATTCTCTGATTTTAGTTAAATCTATAAGTTAATAACAAAACCAGAAAACAAATATTTGTGGAATTTTAAAACTCATGCAAACAGCCCTTAGCTCAAACAGGGATTTGAAATTAAAACAGCAGAATACCTAGAGAATAGCAATAATGCAATTATTACTTACTAGAGACCAAAGGAGAGCTTAGTTCATTGCCTTAAAATCCTTGTGTCATTAAGAATGAAAATGAATAAAGCCTCTTAACTCATTGTCAGAAAGGACAATCAAAAAACCTGAAGGAAAGAAGAAGGGGGAGATTATTAAAGATATACATGCAGAAATCAGTGAGTTAGAAAAACAGAAAGGGCTAAATCCCCATTACAGTAAAGCCTCTGTAGAAACATTCATTTAACTTCGGCTTTGCGTACCTTGCTACTGATGGTGTAGACTGGGAAAGGCCAACATTCTTATTTTCTCCTTGTGTTTTGGGTGATGGGCAGTAGGGTTGGGAAGTGACTGCTTCACAATCATTTCGGAGTTTCAGGGTATTTGTACTTTTTATGCATAGTTTGTCTCTGAATCTTTTATTTTTGTCCTTTTTGTGAAAATACAGACTGACTAAAAAAACACTTTTTCATTGATGTTAAGAAAAACGTGTTACTACACATTTTATATCTTAGTTTTTTAGGCGCATTATGGCAGGGCTTTACTATTTTAAAGAACTCTTAGAAGTTGAAAAGGACTACCCTGTAGAAAAATGGGAAAACTGCTTACGTAAATGTAATGTCATTTTTTAAAAAAAAAAAAAAAAAATGGGAAAAGGGGCCAGGTGCAGTGGCTCACATCTGTCATCCCAGCACTTTGGGAGGCCAAGGTGGGTGGATCATGAGGTCAGGAGATCGAGATTATCCTGGCCAACATGGTGAAGCCCTGTCTCTACTGAAAATACAAAAATTAGCTGGGTGTGGTGGTGGGCGCCTGTAGTCCCAGCTACTCAGGAGGCTGAGGCAGAATTGTCTGAACCCCGGGAGGCAGAGGCTGCAGTGAGCCAAGATTGCACCACTGTACTCCAGCCTGGCGACAGAGAGAGACTTTGCCTCAAAAAAAAAAAAAAAAAAAAAAAAAAGGGAAAAAGGATATTAAGTCTGTTTACAGAAACAGAAATAAATGGCTCATGAACATAATAATGGAGACAAGCTCAGTCTCACTCAATAATATAAATACAAATGAAAACTATACTAGGAGTCCATCTTTCATTTAGAATATTGTCAAAAATCACAAAGGTTTAAGGTTTGAGGTACTGTGTTGGTACCTCAAACCTTACAGACCAGTGTCTGTAAGTATGCAACTCTTTGTGAGGGAAAGCAGGGGGCAGTGGCTAATAACAATTGGCTATGCATGAATATTCTTCTATAATCTTAAAGAAGAACATACAAGAATAGTGGTTAACTTGTGTGGAGGAAGGAGAATGAATGAGAAGAAACTGGGTGGTTTGAGGACAAGAGTAGAAGGGAGAGTTTTCACTTAGGATGTAGACATTTTTGAGTGTTGTACTGTGTGAATTTATTACGCAAAAAATTCTGGGACATAATATAGTAGATACATGCATACCACTACAGAGAATGCTGATGGTATATTAATTGGAAGTTAAGGTACAGGTTGGTTGTACTTACAGTGACAAAATTAACCCTCGATTTAACTCCTTAAAAAGATTGTATATTTTTAGGGCCAGGCGCAGTGGCTCATGCCTGCAATCCCAGCACTTTGGGAGGCCGAGGCAGGTGGATCACCTGAGGTCAGGAAGGAGTTTCAGACCAGCCTGACCAACGTGGCGAAACCCCATCTCTACTAAAAAGTGAAACTCCATCTCAAAAAAAAAAAAAATTGTATATTTTTACCAAAAGAGAACTCCTTTAGTAATGGCTTGGTGCCAATTATGGGCATTCTTTAGATTTCTTTCCTTTTTTTTTTTTTTTTTGAGCCGGAGTCTCGCTCCGTCGCCCAGGTTGGAGTGCAGCGGTGCGATCTCGGCTCACTGCAAGCTCCGCCTTCCGGGTTCCCGCCATGCTCCGGCCTCGGCCTCCAGAGTAGCTGGGACTACAGGCGCCCGACACCGCGCCCGGCTGTTTTTGTATTTTTAGTAGAGACGGAGTTTCACCTTGTTAGCCACGATGGTCTCGATCTCCTAACCTCGAGATCCGCCTGCCTCGGCCTCCCAAGGAGTTGCGATTCTTTAGATTTCTAACTTAAAATGTCATTCCTATGTGTAGTCATGGAAACTTAATATCTTCTTATCTGAAAGTAATATTTTGTGGTTTTAATAGAATTTATGAGGGAGTTTGAGTTTTATTAACATCCAGATAGCGTCCTTTAACTTGATTCCTCAATGTGGAGATAGACTCTAGAACCAGAAAGCTTTGTAGTTGTCCAGTGGTAGGAAGACTTATAAAAATGAACTGTGAGATTTGTTGATTTTTATTGGGGTACAATTTTGGTTTTGTTATTCTTATAAAAATGTAGAGAATAATTGAGAAATAAGACTATTAAGTTAAAATTGTTTTTGAAATGGAAATATTCAGTTTCCTGTGTACTTTTAGGCACAGTGGTAATGCATTCATACATTGTAATAATTTTCACCTAATTTTGATTTAACATGTGTCTCTTTCAGAATCCATATAATCTTAGGAAGAGCCCAACAATCCTGTTATTCCATTGTACAGATACATGAGAAAAATAGTATGTTTAATACAATGTGTTTATTGACATTTAGGACGTTTCATATAATGTACTTGATATGGTTTGGCTGTGGAATCTCAACTTGAATTGTATCTCCCAGAACTCCCACGTGTTGTGGGAGGGACCCAGGAGGAGGTAATTGAATCACGGGGCCGGTCTTTCCCATGCTATTTTCGTGGTAGTGAGTAAGTCTCACGAGACCTGATGGGTTAATCACGGGTTTCCGCTTTTGCTTCTTCCTCATTTTTCTCTTACTGCCACTGTGTAAGAAGTGCCTTTCGCCTCCTGCCATGATGCTGAGGCCTCCCCAGCCATGTGGAACTGTAAGTCCAATTAAACCTCTTTTTCTTCCCAGTCTCGGGTATGTCTTTTATCAGCAGCATGAAAACGAACTAATACCGTATTGATATTTACCCTGTTTTAGTTTTCTGTTTTTGCTTTAGTTTCTTAAAATAAGTACAGTTACCGTAGTGAAAAATTTTAACTTGTGCCGCATACAAAATATTTTAACGAATCTTTAACACTGCTTCAGTCAAAATCTTTGTATCCTGTAAACTTAACCTAGGTATCTCCAAGTTAGAATCAATATATATATATATTTTTAAGTGCCTTAATGAATGACCCACTCTACTTACTCGAAATCAATGGTCTTAGGTTAGGAATTGAGTTAAAGGCAACTCTTTATAGATGGAGTTCTGGTTGTAACTGGGTAAATGCTATCAGAATCATGACTCGCTGTTTCTGAAACATCTTCAGACTATACTTAATACTTTTGACAGTCTTACATATTTATCTATTCAAGTAAGAATAGTTTAATTTCAGTATATACTTGAGTATTGAATTGTAAATTTTTTTAAGTTAAATCTAAAATGTCTTTCATAAATGTAGTGGTCTTTAAATTTTGCTTATACCTTATTCACAGTGCATGTTTTGAGTTTTTGTCTCTAACGGTGAGATTAAAAAAAAAACTAGACTTGAAATAATTTCATAAATAAGACAAGAAATAATTTCATAAAGCCTTTTAAAATCATGTAGAACATATTTTTATATGCCATATTATACTTTGCACTAAAATTGTTTCTCTGTCTCCTTGTTTTACAAGGTTTTGTTTTACTAAGTAAATGAACCCATCACATTTTCTACATTATTTGGTGGGGGATCAAGGCAAAAAGGAGGTGGGGGCGCTTTTGGCAGGGTGAGGAGAAGTAGGACATGTATATAGAATTTTTAAAAAAGGTTCCAGGTAAATCTCTAATTAGAATGATTTTGTCCCCTGTACTTCCATTTCATTTATTCCCAGAGTCGTTGCATGGACATTAACAGAAAACAAATAAGTAATCACTCTGCTAAGCTTTCCTATATTGACCTCAATGCACAAATGTTTCATTTGTTATCTTCCATTTGATGCAAGAACTGTGCTTGCAAATAAAATGTCAATGAGCTTGTTAAGCAAACAGAAAACGGAACTTACCTATAATTAGAAGTTAACAAGAAGCTTTTGAAAATATATTAGTTGACAAGGAAGTCAAGAAAAAGAGGATAATAATAAAATATATCAAAACAAAGGTAAATTAAAAATGGAGAAATTTTCTAAATTAAACTCAAGGCTGCCAGATTAGAAAGAGAATATAAATGTAATACAATCTCTTTTCCATTAATGTTTAAAACTTGTCCTATACTGACCTGTAAATTTGCCCCACTGATGAAATGGAATCTGAAAATCGGGATACAGATACTCTGGGAAGAACTGCTCCAGATCAGCTCCAAAAAGATACATACTATTAATGGGGGAAATATTGTGAACTGCAGTCTTTAATAGATAACATTGATCAGAAACATTCCTGTGGGTAAATTACATAAAATGCGTTTCTCACCAACAAAAGCCTCTATAAATTTCAGACTAATCTGATGACAATTTAGCTTATTTTAAAAAATGTGTAATGATATCAAGAAATGCCACCATAAAGGCCTGAATACAGTCTCTAAGCCTAAAATCTTCCCCATCTTCACCTCCGTTTCACATTTGGTTGTACATATATTTGAGAGAGCTTCACTCATTTGTTTTGGGAGTAGTCTATAACCTTGGACGTTTCTTGACGGCAAGAATCAAACCTTTTACAGCTTCTAGCATGCCTCTGTGCACCCCACAGATCCTCAATAAATAATGTTACCCTATTTTGTCATAAAATACAGGACATACTTAGCTGTACAGCACAGTGTGATTTGATCACACCCAACCTATGAGTGGATAATAACAGCACTGAATCTGTTTAAGAACAACATTTTCTATTCCCTTTTCATCTGCATGGTATATTCGTTTGGTTTCTAGTAATGTTGGCTCTATCCATTATGTTTTTAGATAGTAGTACAAACTGTGTTGTGCCTAAGTAAAATTATACCAAACATTTTTATGGGGAAAAGCTAATGCGCTGCTCTTAATTTTAAGATTTTAGACATTTGAAAATATAAATTTTCAAATGAGATACTGGACAGTGAGAGTTTTATTTTGGAGGCTGCAGGAAATTGAAGTACTGGGGTAAGATTGATAGGCTCCTTTGGTTACTTGTGTATGGGGTTAGGGAGAATACACAAGTTTACAAAAATCTAATAAATTCTCTCAGTGCTTAGTTTTGTGACTTTACAAAAACTGGAATTATTTTTTCCTAGCTCTCAGTGGAGAAATGTAAGCTGTGAGTTTAACATCATGTTTACTGTGCTTTGGCCAGGATTTTGCAAGCTTTTGTGGAAAAAATTATATTGCTTTCCTTATCCTGTTCGTCACATATATATATCAATATGCTTCCTTGTATTTTACTATAGGAAACTGTATCTTGCATGTAGAGAAATAAGTCAGAGTGAATTAAAAGAAATCTTTACTCTGAGGTGGAAGCGTTGTCTAATGGACCATATGTTTAAACCTTGTTAATAAATCACACTAGAGCCCAGCGCAGCAGTGTGCGCCTGTAATCCCAGCCACCTGGAGGGCTGAGGCAGGAGGATGGCTTGAACCTAGGAGTTCAAAACCAGCCTGGACAACATAATGAGACCCCATCTCAGTCAATCAAGCAACCAATCAATTACACTAAAAAGAGCAAGATCTTAAAACTGTTCTAACAAATGTCTGGGTGTCTAAAACAATGAAAATAGTTTATGACAGAGTTACAGCAGTCATTAGAGAAAAACCCTGGACAAATTACAAATGTGTGCCAGTTGTGAATTGCTATGACTGCAATTGAAAACCGAAGTTATTTTTGTACAGTCTTCTTGGGTGTATTTGTGTTTAGTAATAACTGTTTGCAAATTTAGAGGACTCTAGCTATGATTTCTTAGAGACTTTGAATTTGAGAACTCACCGTTTAATAGAGAGAACTGAAAACCAAGATTAAATGTAGAGAGTGAGGTTCTGCAGTACAGGGTGTATGCAGGGTGCAGAAGCACTATGGCATCGTGTTCTGGCCTCATCTTCTACTGCTCTAGACTTCCTGAAGTGCCATGTGCTGAACCGATCCTTTTTTCCCACTATCTGAACCTCTCTCTGTAGGTGCCATTCTCTCTCCTTGCAAGCCTTTTCCACACCTTATGTGCCTGGTAAGTTTTCTATTTCTTCAAAATCTTCTTGAAGCCTGCCTCTACCTCATCCAAATAATTGTTTTGTCTACTTCTCTGTTATTTCCTTATAAATAATTACATTCAATTCTCATTATTTGCCACAGTTATATTCTATAAAGTTGCCTAGAACACTGAATTAAAGAAATACTAGGCCGGGCGCGGTGGCTCAAGCCTGTAATCCCAGCACTTTGGGAGGCCGAGATGGGCGGATCACGAGGTCAGGAGATCGAGACCATC
This sequence comes from Chlorocebus sabaeus, assembly GCF_047675955.1. Taxonomy (NCBI): domain Eukaryota; kingdom Metazoa; phylum Chordata; class Mammalia; order Primates; family Cercopithecidae; genus Chlorocebus; species Chlorocebus sabaeus. The sequence goes on along the minus strand of NC_132929.1, from coordinate 37,849,121 downwards.
CTGGCTAACACGGTGAAACCCCGTCTCTACTAAAAAAATACAAAAAACTAGCCGGGCGTGGTGGCGGGCGCCTTTAGGCCCAGCTACTCGGGAGGCTGAGGCAGAATAGCGTAAACCTGGGAGGTGGAGCTTGCAGTGAGCTGAGATCCGGCCACTGCACTCCAGCCTGGGCGACAGAGCGAGACTCCGTCTCAAAAACAAAAACAACAACAACAAAAAAGAAGTACTAAACCCTTGTTCCCAGGGAAAATAGGCACATATATACATATCTCACATAGGTTATAATCTTAATTCCTAAAAACAACTCATCCTGGTAGATTGAATTTTCTTTATTTACAAAATAATAAAGGAAGTACAGAAGCGTTAAGTGATTTGCTTGAGTCTGCTTCACTAACAGGTGCCAGAGTTAAGATTCAGACTTCATCCAATTGGTCCCAGAGCCAGAGCTTCTTGCACTACCCTGCACTGCCCTCTGCTGTCTCTATCCTTGGGTCATATTTGTATGAGAGCTGAAACAAGAAGGCTCAGGGTCACCTTAGTTGACCTTAGCTTGGGACGTGTGCAAGAAGTGACAAATTTTTCACTACTATGTGTATATTCATGAATCACCTGGAAAGCTCCACAAGTATTAATTTGGAGATTACAAACACATTTTAGTAAGTAAGCAAATTTGCAAATATAGGATTCACAAATAATGAGCATCTACTGTATTTGTAAGTGACTGCTAGGGTCTGGTTCATGATAACCCTTTCCCCCAACAATGTGGAATGTTTCTTTAGCTTCTTTGATAGTTCATTCATTTATTCATTCATATTTTTATTAAACACTTACATTAAGCCAGATTCTGCTGTAAACTGCGGTGAACAAGCTAGAGATTAAGATCCTGCCCTGTGGATTTTATATTACAGTAAGAAAGACAGAGAGCTAAGTCTGGAGCTCGGGGGAAGTAGACAGTCACTTGACCAAGGTGAAATCTGGTGTGCCCCTTCCTACTTCACATCCCCAGATATACTTCCAGAACGTTTCTGTTCTGTTCTTGGGTATAAACTCTTCCTTTTGAGCCTCTTTCCACTGACGCATGTCAACCTGTACTTGTCTTTTGTTGATTTTGTGGCCACTTGCCCATGTTACTGGCAGGGTATTGCAGAAGAATCATGCCGACTTGCTCTTTGAATTCTGGTTCTGCTACCTACCAACTGAATTGCTTTGGTCCAGCTCTTGGACTTCTGAGCCTATTTCCTAATTTCAGAAGTGGTGTTATGATGTGTTAGACCCTGATGGGTTGCAAGGAAGAGGCACACACATATCATCTTTGGTAATGAGGGCTGAATGTAGACTTGGATGGGAAGTCATCTAAGTAGCCATATTGTTTCTTGGCCCTAGTACTTTCAAAACGTCACAGAACATTAATTTAGCAGTATATAGGATAGGATTTGAGCTCTGAAGACCTGCCCTCTTTTCCTTTGTTCACCCAACATTTCTATTTTCCAAGAGAAGAGTATCTGATTGGATTAGCCTGTCACCTCCTAAAAACGGAAGGCCCCTATTGGAGAGAATTTTGAGCCATGCCATGTTCTTGGTGATTGATCTCCCTTAAATTCAACCTCTATGTTGTCCTTAGCTGAAACACTGAGCCTTGGTCCAGTTACTTGTGGCCAAACAAGTAAGGTTGGTTTTATGTATTATTGGTCACATGGATATGCTACAGATATGCTTTTTGTGTACGCTACAGTTGCACAATAGTTGTATGACTATAGCATATTCAGAAAGAACTATTAGGAGACAGTTTCTTTAGAAGACAATTGAGAGTATAACAAACTCTATCAGTCCTAGAGTTTCATGGCCTTCTGTCCAAATACTTATCTAATATGATCATAGATAATTGTTAATAAAGCATCTAACAAGGTGATTGACACATGTCAAATATTCAATACATTTCCCTTTTGGTATTGTAGTTAATATTATAGTGTGGTTATTACCTGTTAATATGGCTGTTTTTCCATACTAGACCATGAGCTCTATGAGGGCAGTTTCTACAGTTTCATCTTTCTATCCTAGACACTTAGTTCAGTGCCTGATACATAGTAATAGAGGCACAAACATTTCAAGAGTTAAGGAATTCTCAACTCTTACTGAAAGAATGGGAGGATATAAAGGTTTTCCAGAGAAGGTGTTATTTAAGCTGATTGTTTAAGGGTGAGGAGGAATTCTTTCTAGGTGAATAAAACCTTGAGACATCATTCCCTGCAGAGACCAGCAGGTGCAAAGACACAGAGATATAGATAGGGTGAAGTTTACCAAACACTCCCAGATTTAAAAATACCAAAAAGAAAACAATCAAAATCAAAAATTAAAATTAAAAATCACCTACAGAAAAAACTATGAATGGGCTTGGCCAGAGAGCATGTCACAGTTGATTTAACTATGGCCTTAGATAGTAACGGATGGAAGTTTTAGGGGAAGAGCATAACATTCTCAGGTTGTTGGCAGAGTATCTAGAACAATTTAGAAATACAGGTATTGAATTCTGGGAAAGATGACACTGTAGGGAATCATTTCCTTCTCTGTGTAGGAGGCATGTATGTTCAAGGTCACACACTGTTCAAGGTCGCACATTGCTCAAAGAGACCATGAGCAATCAAGGGAGACAGATGGGCGAGTGCCTGGTTATCATGTGACAAGTGAGGTAATACAGATATGAAGAAAATGCTATCTGAAAATGAAGAAGGAATAATTAGTAATATATGGAGTGCTAGGGAAAGGTTTCTCAAATGAAGCTGGCTGGGCATGATGGCTCACACTTGTAATACCAGCACTTTGGGAGGCAGAGGTGGGAGGATCCAGCAGGATCTAGGAGTTCATGACCAACTTGGTTGACTGAGCAAGACCTTGCCTGTCTCTATATCGAAAAAAAAATTTTTAAATGAAGTGATATTTGAACACTCTGGAACACTATGCAAATATAGGACAGACTGAAAGAATATATCCAGCTTAGTTTGAATTAACATTTTTAGAAATTTTACATTGCAAAAATTGTACATATTCACTGTTGTGAAATTAGAATTGATAAACAAGGAGGGGGGATCTACAAAGCACTCCGTAGGTCCCCAGCATACTGAGACAATGCTTAATGCTTTGATGGATTTATTTTATACTTTCTACACATATGCATGTATTGTATACATACATATGCATTGTTAAATAGAAATTGTTATGCTGGGTGTTCTGTTTATCCATTTATTTTATGAAATACATCCTCAAAGAGTACATTTGCTTTGCTCAAGGGAGTCTTTTGCTACATACTGCTGTACATAATGAAAACTAAAAAAGGAGTTAACTTTCCAGCCTTGTGATCTTGTGCTGATTTAAATAGAGGCTTCATCAAAGGCACATTCAGAAATGAACTTGGTGTGTGGGTGGTTATCCTTGGCATTATTGTTTGTGATAGTATGATGAGGATGGCTTCAGTGTCTGCCAACAGGGAACAGGTTAAATAAACTGTGGTACATCCAAACAATGGAATACTGTGTAGTTGTAAAGAAGAATGAGAAAGACCCATGTACTCAGGTAGAAGAACTCAGATATATTGTGTGGTTTTTAAAAAGGAACAAAGAATGGTATGGTGTATATGGTATGCTGCTTTTTGTGTTGAGAGATAAGAGCAGAATAAGAATATACATCTGTATTTGCGAATGTAAATTCTGAAATGATACATGAGAAACCGATTAAAAGTGTTTGGCTGTGGAGGGAGAATAGGATATGAATGGGATTTTGCCACATACTTTTGTAGTTATATTTTTAAATTTTTCAAACTATGTGTTTGTATGCATTACCCCTTTAAGAATAAGTGAATGAAGGAATGAAGTGAGATTATGAAAAAAGGATCTAAGGGGCTGCCCATCTTTTTAGTACCCAGTGAATATTAATACATAGCAATAGCAGCAAAAATTGGAAGAGTAACCCCAGGAAGGTGGGGAGTCAGCCTTTCCTTTGTCTTTGCCTCAATTTCATATATTTTAAAAAACACTGAGAACAATAAAACAATTTAAAACAAAAATGTTTCCAGACATTTTAAAATAAAAGGAAGATGGGGCAGCTTCGTGTAGTGTACATTCCAAAAATTGACTGAATGACCTGAAGAGGCAGGGTTTCTACCTCTCGAGCCTACATGGGATACATACATGAGAAAAAGTAAGAAAAGGAAATTTAAATATAAATAAAGGAAAATAACACTTCTTCTTGATTATAAAGGAAATCACATTCTGTAATAATTTGGATGACAAAATATAAAGAAACGTCTTTAATTTTGCCAGTCAAAACATTCTGGTTTGTTGCTTTTTATACTTTATGCATATAAACATTGTAAAAAGTAGAATCATAATATATAATCTTTTGTCACTTACTATATTTTGGGCATGTTTCTATGGCAATAAATATATCCTGGTATCATCATTTTTAATGGCTGGATGTATATTAAGTTAATCATTGCACCTCAGAGGTGAATTTCCTTATATGTACATTTTAATGGACTCAAGCAAGCATTTTACAACTGAATTCATAGAAGTAGAATTTCTGGAGGAAAATAATATAAAACAGTTTTAGGGATTTTAATAGAAATTTTCAAATTATCGTGCAGGAAATTTGGTTCAGTTTATACTGCCACCAACAGAGACAGAGCTCTAACTTCCCCCTTCCATTTGCCATCTTTGCTGGCCTTTAAGCAGAAAATCTCATTGTTTTCATTACATTTCTTTGATTTCTAGTGCTTTTGAATCTTTTATATGCTTACTGGCTATTTTTATTCTTGTGGAAAGTGTCTGTTTCTCCATTGCCCATTTTCTGTTGGAAACCATTTGTTTTCTTCTGAGTAATTTTATAAAATTATCAAATAATTTTATCTTTTAAAATCTTATTTCTGAGTAATTTTAAAGTTTTCTTTATGGACTGGGGATATAAACCTTTTTTCTGTCACCGAGGCTACAAAAACTTTCTCCTACTAAGTAATTTGTTGTTTAGCTTTATTTTTTCTTTCCTCTTTTAGCTACCCAGGTTCCAAAATCACACTTCACTTTATTTATTTATTTTTATTTTTTTGAGACAGAGTATGGTTCTGTTTCCCAGGCTGGAGTGCAGTGGCATTATCTCGGCTCACTGCAACCTCTGCCTCCTAGGTTCAAGTGATTCTCCTGCCTTAGTTTCCTGAGTAGCTGGGATTACAGGCACCCGCCACCACACCTGGCTAATTTTTGTATTTGTAGTAGAGGCGGTGTTTCACCATGTTGGCCAGTCTGGTCTCAAACTCCTGAACTCAGGTAATCAGCCTGCCTCAGCTTCCTGAAGTGCTGGGATTACAGACGTGAGCCACTGTGCCTGGCCACATTTCACTTAATTTTTTTTTTTTTTTTTTTGAGATGGAGTTTCACTCTTGTTGCCCAGGCTGGACTGCAGTGGTGTGATCTCAGCTCACTGAAACCTCCCCCTTCCAGGTTCAAGTGATTCTCCTGCCTCAGCCTCCTGAGTAGCTAGGATTATAGGCATGCACCACCACGCCCAGCTAATTTTGTATTTGTATTAGAGATGGGGTTTCTCCATGTTGGTCAGGCTGGTCTCTTGAACCTCCGACCTCAGGTGATCCACCCACCTCGGCCTCCCAAAGTGCTGGGATTACAGGTGTGAGCCACCGCGCCCTGCCATGTCACTTAATTTTTATCCTGCTGAATGAAAGCGTTTTAACTTAGTGATTTTAGTGTAAACGGGAGCAGGACAGAATGTAATTATCTAGGTCTCGCTCTGTCACCCACGCTAGAGTACAGTGGCATGATCGTAGATACAGCAGCCTCGAACTCCTGGGCTCAAGCGATTTTCCCACCTCAGACTCCCGAGTAGCTAGGACTACAGGCGTGTGCCACCAGGCTTAGCTAATTTTTAATTTTTTTCGTAGAGATGCGAATTCGCTATGTTGCCCAGGCCAGTCTTGAACTCCTGACTCCAAGTAATCCTCCCACTTTAGCTTGCCAAAGCCTGGGATTACAGGTATGAACTACTGCTTCCGGCTGAGAGTTTACTTTTGTTTGCTAGTGATGTTTTTGGTATCTTTTCATATTTGAGGCTTTAGTGCTAGTTTTGAAGTATTACACTCACCATCTGAAGTTTACAGGACTTTTGTTTTAATATTAACAACTTTAGTTCTGCATCTTTGCAAGTTTACACAATATGCCTACCAGGACTCTGCTTTATATCAATCAAAGCAAGAAGTAATAAAGTAAAACTTTGCCTGGCTAGAGGCTTTGAAAGAATGGAATATTCTGGTTTAATTCTATTAACTTGGAAGTATGGAGGCGAAAAAAAATTCAAAACTTTAATTTCCTGTTGAATGCAATTTGAAAATACAGCCAGTGATCCACTTTTCTTCTCTAGTAAGTTTGGACATTCATATCTACTTGGTCTTTTATTATAGAACTCCTACTGTGCCTTAGACTTATATTGTGAAGGTCCCTTTCTAAAACTTTAGATGTAGGAGGATGTAAGTGGTATTGTGTAAGATCAGACTGGATAAGAACAGATACCTGTAAATATACTTTTTAGATTAAATCTCTGATTGACACTTGTTTTCCTGTTTAACCTATTTAAAAAAACACATTAGCTGGAGGGTGGGAATAGGAAGGAGATTTATGTCTTTTAATTGCATGTCTTTGTTTCATATAGACAGAACATGTAGTATCCCTGGCTTTGGGCCTACAGAAGGAAACACATTTTTCTACCTGCTGTATGCCAGAGGTTCCTGAACACCTGCGGGGCTTATTGCAGCACAGATTGCTAGGCCCTACTCCAGAGTTTCTGATTCATCAGGTCTGGGGTGGGGCCTGAGAATTTGCATTTATAAAAAGTTCTCAGGTGATGCTGGTGGTGCTGGTCCAGAGACTACATTTTTAAGAACCATTCTTGTATACTAACTGTAAATTGTAGAACTCCAGAAGAAAGCTTAGTTTGGTCTGGGACAAGAAGCACACAGGTTACGGAGCAAATCATGAAAGATTGAACCCTTGATCCCAGCCTAGTGTGGAATTCAGGTAACAAGCAATACACAGTGACATAAGACAACTCTTGGTTTTCATGATTACAAGTCATAGCCAAGTATGGAGTGAGAAATTCAGTTTCATTTGCAAGGTTTGGAGAAGCCAGGTGATTCTCGTCAAATAGGATTTAGTGATTAACCCCTTGAGAGTAGGAGTTATTTATGTCCTTTTTCTCTCCCCCATCACTTAGCATTTAGCCTTACTTTAGAAGGACCTTGTACTTTTTTTTAAACTGGTAAAGAGCTTTGAGTGCTTATTAAATTGGAAACTGTGTTTTTAAAGATATTAGACATGTTTCTTATTTAAAAAGTCTTAACAATAATGTAGGAGAATAAAATAATCTTTTTCCAAAAAAGAGAAATCATTGTGATTATTTTATCTTATTGGAATGTTGGATAATATAGTCTGCTGCATTAATCATCAAGCATGCTATGGGTTTTCCACTTTTATAGGACTTGTACCACAATTGAGGTAATACTGGTAATTCTTGTGCTCCATTCAAAGATGAATAATAAAGGCCAAAATCAAAGACCTGGCATAGAAGCTGTATAATGAAGATAGCTCTGAAGGAACACACATACACACACATAGACATACATATATATAAAGTACGTGCAGATTTTCTTTTTAAGTTTTAAAGTTTTAAAAGTGAAAGCCAGCCCTGCCCCCCTCCTGGAGTGAGCAGGGACAGCAGTTGCCTGTGCAGCTTTCCTTGTGAAACCACAGGTCCCTCCGGCCACACTGCCACCTGGCCATGTCTCCTTTCCCTTTTGTTTCCCTTTTACCTCCTTTCTCATTGACCAATGGGCTTGGAGCATTGAGGCCAGGCCCTTATCCTGCGTTCTATTGTGGCCCTGGTTACGCCTCCGCTGGCTCAGTCACACAGCTGCGTGGTAGCTGGCTAGAAGTGTTTAGCAGTGGTTGCCAGGATCACACTGATGTGGTCCCAACCCCGCCTCCCTCCCTGCCCTGTGGTGTCGGAAGAAACTGACACAGCAAATTGGACACAGCCAAGAAAAGAAGGTAAAATGCAGCCAATTGGCCACGGCCAAGAAGAAAAGGTAAAATGGACGGGGTCGTGGCTACCTGACCCAGCCCCAAGCCCCCTCCGACAGCAGGACCACTGCCAGAGTCTGTGCCACTCCTGAGGCATATTGGGCTGGGCCTCTGGGCTTCCCCAGCCAAAGTCTTGTCAGCCAGCCCCACCCCATCAGCAGCCCAGCCCCCACCCTCACTGGTCATCCCTGGGTGACTCTGGGCTAATGACTCCCAAGGCTCTCCACTCCAGATTTCGTCCTCACCTCCTGCCACCCAAGCCAGACCTCCCTGGGCTCTTTGAGTGCACATCTCCAAGCACCCCCTCCCCCACTGCAGAGCAATGTGGCCCCCCCAAGGAAGGAGTTGTTGGGAGAAAAGCTGAGTATTGGGAGAGAAGCTGAGGCAGGGCTTGCATGTCTGACATAAAGCAAAAGAGTCTTGGAACATGTCTGGGGTCCAGGGTATAAAACCCCTCATGACCTTTGGAATACCAAGCCCTGTGCTAAAGAGTGGAAGGCTGCCCTGCTGCACCACAATCTAAGCCCAGGGCATAAAACCCCTTGTGGCTTGGATGGAATCCAGGGCTCGGGGCATAAAACCCCTCGTGGCCTCTGGAATGTGTCTAGACTTGCTGGCTCCTTGCTTCTAGCAAGCCCAGGTTCATAAGACGAGTGTATCTTAAACTAGAAGAACATGTTTTCCATTATCTCAAGTAGCATAATGTGTTCCATATACTTCAAAGAAAATGCTAAACCATCACAGCTGTAGCTCATTCATTTGATGCACTGCTTTCTCTCAACCCTCACATCCTTACTACCTGCTTCTTTGTTTGATCACCAGTAAATAGTGTGGGCTCCCAGAGCTCGGAGTCTTTGCAGTCTCCATACTAGCATTGGCCCCCTGGTCCCACTTTATGCCTTAACTAGTCTTTTCTCATTCCTTTGACTCTGCCGGACTTCGTAGCCCCCATGGCCTGGTGTAGGGTCTGATCATCCCAACAAGGAATGGAATGTAGTGAGTCACAATCCCCCTGGGAACTGTCATTATTGCCACAAGACCGGCCTTTGATCTTAGGACCCAGTCCCCTAACTGTTCTCACCCCCTTTCTGGTTCCTCTGGTTGCAGCACAAATTTCCAGCTGGAAGGGGAATGGGAACTATGGAACCTGGGAGCAAGAGGTTTCAGGTTGCCTTACTCCCTTAACTTAGACACTGACTGTGAAAAGCTTACACTCCCCACCGTCGCCTCCCCCTGCACCGGTGAGCAAACATTGACAGTTGTCAATGGGAGAATGGGATTGGTTGGTTTCCTTCCAGGCTTCTACTCTTAAGAGAGACTTTAGCATTTTGTTTTCTGAGTTCTCTACCTCATATTTGAGTTCTCCATGGTTCTGAGACCAGAGTGCCTTTCAGTCAGTGGTCTCTGGAGTGAGATCTGCTCATCTTCTGTGGAACAGATCTTGGGAAACTGAACTTGACAGTTTGAATGTTCCACATCTCATCTCAACCTGGGGTACTTTGAGTGGCACAGGATAAATATGGGGCATCTTTCTGAAGCATCAGTTTGGCTTCATTCTCTTGAAAGAGAAAAAATAATATACTTAGGGGTGACAGTCACAGAGATTTGTAAGAGTATACCAGATTTCTCTCTGAAATGAGGCTTGGGTTGTCCTCTTTCTGATAAATTCCCAGATTTAACAGAAAGGCTGCCTTCTGTCATGAGGATACATTGATGTAAAAGTTTGAGAGGTGCTGGTGTACTTCTTACACTAACAGATGTGTGACGATGTGTGACTCTGAACTGCACAGTGTACAGTTCCTGCCTACTTCATGTTTACTTTTCTACATCTGCCTCTGGTTTTGGTCCCTGGCAGCTGCTGATTCATGGCAAAACCCCAGAGCTTGCAGTCAGAAGACTGAGTTTAAGTTTCATTATTGCCTTTTTTTGTTTTTTTTTTAGCCATCGTATCAATCCTTGTCTGTCCTTAAGTGATTGTGACAACACCTTGTACAGTTGTTGGTGGCATTAAATCAGGTGGTGTATAAGAGTATTTTGTAAAAACCGTAACGTAGGATGTGACTGTAGGGGCTTGTAGTTCTCATGATTATTAGTGCTCTTCTTTTCCAAAGTTGAGAGAATATTAGCAGAGGAACAGCCCTTGTTTACTCCTTGTTTACTCCTTGGCAGGAGTAAAGAGGAAGAAAAGGAAACAAAATGGCAGTAGCACTGAGACAACAACTTCTGGTGGTTGCCAGTCACCTGGGGATGTGAGTCTTGGCTGGCCAGGCTTCTGGGGACAAGGGGCCCAAGGGGCAGTAGAGGGTAATTGTTAAGATTGTGGAAAAACTGTCAGGTACTGGTTAAGAATTCTGGGTTCGAATCCTACCTCTCCATCTGCTAGGGATAAGGTTTAGGGCAAATTGCTTGAGCTCTCTTTGGGCCTCCTTTTTCACATCTGTAAAATAGGGGTGCTATTGTTTTACATATATTTGTGAGGTTTAAATGAGATTTGTTATTGCTGTTGTTTTTATGTTAATCCCTAGTACAGGGCCTGCTGTAAACACCCAGGACACCCAGGAAATGGTAGTTACTGTTTGATTTTCCTCATCCCCATTCTCAAGGGGAAACCAGGCCAATGAGAACAGCCATTTGCCATCAGGCTGTCCCTTTAGGAGTCACTGAAAGGGCCCCAGTATGTGGTGAGGAGAACCCCAGGCACTAGGGTTAGGAGAAGATCTAACTTTTGCGTTCATCTTTGCCATCAGTTTGCTGCGTGACCACAGAAAAATCACTTCTTCCACTGGGCCTCAGTTTCCTCCTCTGTAAGATGATACCAGATAAGATCAGTGTCTTCCAAATTTGTTTTTTAGCTGGAGACCCCTTCGTTCAAATGAACCGTTACTCAAAACTCTGGTTTTTAAAATAGAGGTGGAGGTCTTCTGGAGCTCTCCCAGATTCATCGCCCATGGAGGGCCTGAGGAGAGGGGTCCAGTGAGCATATGAAGAGCTGCACTGGTCAGGTGACCCCACTCCATGTGACTGCATTGCTTAGGGGACTTTCCTAAGCAATGCAGTCACATGGAGTGGGGTCACCTGACCAGTGCAGATAGATGACTTTCCCATCTATCTGTTCTGGCCCTTGGCAAGGCAGCAGGTGACCATTTGGTGGGAGGAGGTCACAATCACAGGTCGTGGTTTTGACCTCCTCCACTCTTCTTTAGCATTTCGTTTCCCTGAACCCGTATCTTCCTCATTCCCTGACTTTCTTGCCTCTCTCTAAGTGACTCTTTCTCCCCCTGCCCTTGTTTTTCCCTTTTCGCTTCCTGTAGATTCAGGACCTTGTGAAGGTGCTGCGTTCCTCACACTGGACATGTGGAAGGTGAGGGAGTGCTGAGACTTCTCTCTGGCTTGCTCTCTCCAGCTGTGCATGCCCTTAGGCTTCTCTGGTTTTTGGGAATACTTTGTCTTCGGCTTATTTTATTTTGCTGCCTTAACCTTCAGCCTGTTTGTGTCCACTTCTTCACCTGTTTGACTGGTTTTTTTCCTTCCCCCATATCTTTTATCATTTTAGAGAAGGTGAGACATACCTTAAAGTTTAACAACAATTTGAGAATAACTTTCAGAGCAGGCCTGTGGGATTTGGGGCCTTTTTTTTTTTTTTTTTTTTTTTTTTTTGAGATGGAGTCTTGCTCTGTTGCCCAGGCTGGAGTGCAGTGGCAGGGGCACGGTCTCAGCTCGTTACAACCTCTGCCTCCCAGGTTCAAGCCATTCTCTTGCCTCCACCTCCTGAGTAGCTGGAATTACAGGTGCCCATCACCATGCCCAGCTAGTTTTTGTATTTTCAGTAGAGACAGGGTCTCACCATGTTGGCCAGGCTGGTCTCGAACCCCTAACCTCAAATGATCTGCCCTCCTCGGCCTCCCAAAGTGCTGGGATTACAGGCATGAGCCATCATGCCCAGCCTGAGATTTGGGCTTTTGAATGCCCCATGTGATGCTCTCAGACTAGGAGGGATGGAGGGAAAAAACCCAACCAACCTTTAGGTTTTGCCCTAAGGGCATAGATCATTAGACCACATAGAAGTTTGTCACTTTTTAAAATTAATTCACTTTGGTTTAAGAGAGAAAACACAGGGTTAAGAGAAAATGAGTTCACGTTATAGTTGGAAGGATTGAAGCTATTTTTTCAGAGGAACTAACTGTAAAAGATACGAGGTTAACCAAACAGATAAATGACTGAAACATTCTGCCCCTAATCTCTTTAAAATCAAATGAACACTTAGCCATATTCTCTTGATAGCAAAGGCACTTTGCTAAATAAACAATGGAGAGAATAGATGAACAAGGTAGGCTGCATACTGAGGGAGGCAGACTCATCTGAAGGAGGCAAGAGAGAATTTTGGAACATTCTAAATGCTCAGCTCTGGGGTAGCTTGGTTCCAAATGGACTCGAGGCTGGGGGAAGTGGCATTTGAGGCTGACTTGAAGATTAAAGGTGGGTAAACATTCATCCATAAGGGGAGTAGGGGAGGCAGGGAGAGTGGTGAGGTCATGGCCATCATTATGAACTTACAGAGCACCTTTCAGGAGCACAGGGAGCCTGGTGGGGGGCAGGGCATGGGGGTACACGGGGCTAGGAGATGACTTCCTCTGGTTGTGATTTGGCATTTCCTTCATATCTAACTTGCCTGGGGTGCTCCTGACAAGCCAGAGGAGCAGGGCACACATGGCGCCAGATCCTGTTGAAGATGGGCATGGGGAGGGGGACTGAGACAGAGCACCCTTGCCTGCTGTTAGAGACTTTTCAGTCTTCACACCTGTTACCTGCCCCCCCCAGTGGGTCAGGTCTGTCCAGGTGCTGTGACTCACCTTGCCAGCTCAGAGGAGATACTGAGTGGTATGGTGCAGAGTACAGGCCTAGAGGCATCCTGCAGCTGTGTATTTGGCTTTTTCTCTGCCAATGGTCCAGTGGATTAGGGGGTCTGGAGCCTGTTTCCTAATGCTCTGAGATTCTGTGCCCAGCCTAGGTCTCTCTGTTCTGGAAACAAAGGCCCAGATCCTCATATTTCCTTTTTGCTCTTTAGTTTTAGTTTTTGTTTTTGAGACAGAGTCTGGCTGTCTCTCCTGGAGTGCAGTGGTGGGATATTGGCTCACTGCAACCTCTGCCTCCCAGGTTCAAGTGATTGTCGTGCTTCAGGTCTCCCGACCAGCTAGGATTACAGGCATCCACCACTGTGCCCAGCTAATTTCTTTTGTATTTTTAGTAGAGACGGGGTTTTGCTATGTTGCCCAGGCTGGTCTGGAACTCCTGGCCTCAAGTGATCCACCAGCCTCGGCCTTCCAAAGTGCTGGGATTACATGCATGAGCCACTGCATCTGGCTCCTTGTTGTTTCTATACCTTCTCTATATCCATAACTGTTTCCCATGTAAGTTTTTTTTTAATTTCTCATTTTTATTACCATGTAAATTTTCTTTCTTTTTTTTTTTTTTTTTTGAGTTGGAGTCTCGCTCTGTTGCCCAGGCTGAAGTGCAGTGGCGTGATCTCGGCTCACTGCAAGCTCCGCCTCCCGGGTTCATGCCATTCCCCTGCCTCAGCCTCCCGCGTAACTGGGACTACAGGCGCCCGCCACCTCGCCTGGCTAATTTTTTGTATTTCTGTATTTTTTTTTTTGAGATGGAGTCTTGCTCTGTTGCCCAGGCTGGAGTGCAGTGGCACGATCTCGGCTCACTGCAAGCTCTACCTCCCAGGCCCACGTCATTCTCCTGCCTCAGCCTCCTGAGTAGCTGGGACCACAGGCGCCCGCCACCGTGCCTGGCTAATTTTTTGTATTTTTAGTGGAGACGGGGTTTCACTGTGTTAGCCAGGATGGTCTCGATCTCCTGACCTTGTGATCTGCTCGCCTCGGCCTCCCAAAGTGCTGGTTTTACAGGCGTGAGCCAGCACGCCGGGCCAACCATGTAGGTTTTCTACTCCAGGAGTGCAGATCTGTGATTGCGGTATCCTGAGTAGAGCTGATAACATTTCCAGAAGTAGGGAATAACGGAGAGAGAGAAAAATATCTTAATGTGATGGGACCATTTGAGGAGAGTAGGCTTTATTTTTTTTTTAAACTCCATTCTTAGCTACAAGACTTCAAATTGTCTTCAGTTCTGCTAGCTTCTGCAGCACTTGCTCTAAGGAGGGAAGCAGATTGAGGTTTTCAGAGGCCAAGACCGAAGGGTCCAGTGAGCAGGCAGTCCTTTCCCTGGAGCGAGGTGTAGCCACTTTCCCCAAACCCAGCTTCCTGTCCAGGCCCTGGCTCCCTGGTGTTTCTCTCTTGTCAAGCTTAGCTGGTCAGCCAGCTTTTTCCACTGTCTGCCCACCTGGCCTGTTGGATATTAGAAGATCTCTAGAGCCAGATGCTTGGGCCAAGAGTAAGGCCAGAGTCTGGAGAGAGGCTGGGTGGGGCTCTGGTCAAGCAAGTAGGTCCAGCTGGGGGCAAGGGAGAGGCTCCACATGACTCCAAGTCCTGAATCCTAGGATGGTCCCCAGCTGCTGTTTCCAGGAAAGAGGCCCCACAATTTCTAAGTTGCCAAGAGCCATGGGGCAGATGTCTTACCTCTGTTTGTTTGGGTGGTTTCTTGGTTGGGTTGATGTTTCTGGATGTAAAAGGACAGGGTAGGCGTAGTGACTATGGTTGATTCTCTTTTTACCTCCAGAGAGTGGGGAGAGGCTTCTAGTTGGGCAACTTTTTTTTTCCCTGAAAAGGCCTGAATCAGTAACACAGTCATTAGGTGCAGTGGCTTATACCTATAATCCCAACACTTTGGGAGACCAAGGTAGGAGGATCACTTGAGCCCAGGAGTTTGAGACCAGCCTGGGCAACATGGTGAGAACTTAGAGAGACAGGGTTTCGCAATCTCACGGGTAGCTTGTTCTCTAGGACCAAGTGGCCTTCCTGGGGATGGGGCTGGGGGAAGGCTGAGACTGACCTTTTACTTGAGGTCTGGGGAGATGCAAGATTGTTGGAATGAGCTTGGGAGCTTCGCTCACCCCACCCTGGGTGACTGTTACCAGAAATTGAATGACCCTCTTATTATATGTTTCTTCCCACACAGAAACATGATGCTGACAATGGCCCTCATCTTACGGATGAAACCAAGTGAGTGTCTCCTATTGGGGCAGCAGTCTCTAGGCCGAGGGAGTCAGGAAGGCCTCTGCCCATGACCTTCTTTTCCATCAAGCCACCTGCACCCCTGACCCATGTCTCCACCCCTAGGACTTTCTCATCGACCAAGAGCCTGAGGTAACTCTACCAACAGCTCAATGGTGTTGCCTCTGAGGTACCTTAGAAATTGAAGCCCAGAGTGGGGTGCAGGGGCAAGGAAAGTAGGATAGAAACCGAGGCAGGTTTTCACAAGAGAGGGCAGATCCTGGGAGATCAGCTGGTTTGCTGCTGGGCAATGTTGGGGAAGTCGCCTCTTCCCTCAGCCTTCTCCCTTGAAGCTGTTCACATGAAGGAGTTGGACCACGTGACTAGTTGCATCATTTTTTTGCTGCAGAAGCACCAGATGAGTGCTGCTTCGAAGGGAGGGATGGTGGGGAGATAAGAACCATGAGATATTTTGGTACAAAAGAGTTGTGGAATGAAGGGTTCAAGATAGGCAGAAAAGAAAATGTTGCCAGTTGCTGGGGAAGAAAGGAAGTCAGAGGGCTTAGACACTGAGGGGGCAGATCTCCATGCACACCCTCATCTCTTGTAGTCAGCAACAGGTATCCATGGGGAGGGCCCTGCATCATCTTGTTAAGAATAAAAAGTTCCTCTTCAAAGTTTCTGTTTTTAAAAACAATAAGTGTTAAGAATAATAGTTCCTTTTAAAAACTTCTTTAAAGTTTTCTTTTTATGCTATAAACTAATAAATCTTTTAGTTTACTAATGACTCTTTGTTATGCCCTGGGTAGCTGTTAAATATAGTAGAGAAATAAGTGTATTCTATGTTTCTATGTCCTTGTATTTTAAACAAAGCCTAAGCTGTTTATTCTAGTTTCTAGTCTGCCTAGATATGCTCGGACACATGCCTAGGCATGTCCCAGCTCGTAGCCTATGCCTTTTCCTTATTTGGAAATGTTATTATTATCCTAGTTTCCTGTAAGTAACCCCCTCCCTTTCTTTGTTCTCCATCGTGCCATTACCTATTTAGGGAAGTTTTAAGATTTTAGCAAATCAGAATCAGTTTAGATTGTGAGTTCCAGCTCTAGTCAATGGAGATAGGGCACAGCAGTAGGGTCTTGATGCATCAGGGATAAAAACTCCTGCTTTCCTTTGTTTGGTGTGCTCTCATGGCAATCTGGCCTGCAAACAGGATCCTTCTGCAGAAGTAAAATTGCCTTGCTGAGAAATCTTTTGTGTGTTCCTTGTGACTCCGAATTTTCATTTCTGACAATGTGCTATCCTGAAGAATCTGGAGGTAAGAGGGCCTGGGCCAAGGTGCAGTGACCCCCTGGGCCAGCCCTGAAACCTCCTCCCACAGTGGGGGTAGGGTGACCCTCTGCCCACTGAGACAGCCCAACAGCTCCCACCCCTAATTATTGCCCTCTCTAACTCTCCCCGTAGTCCTCCTCCAGCTCCTCCTCTCTGCATGCGTCTCAGAACCAATACCAAGAGGTAACTGTACCCTGAACTCCAGCTATCTAACAAACAATCAACTCAATAGAATGATTGAGACATTCTTAAGAGTCCAGTAGGGTACCCTGGTGCCACTCTGCCAATCCTGGGCTCCAATTTCCCCTTGGGGCCCTGAAGAAAGGGGCTAGGGGTGCCTGGTGCCAAGGGTATATGGGGAGCTGGGGGGCCCAGGTCTCAGCTGGAGGGACCCCAGAACATGGAGCATGCATCATGGCTCTTCTGTTGCTGCCCTCTTTGCCTACTGTCTCTTTTCCAGACACCCCTGCTCCAGTCCTTGCCACACGCCTTAGGATTGTTGCATCTCGGGGAAGTGCTAGTCTGACTGGTTGCCAGGAACTCCATATTTCTGCCCTGACTCAGTCCCTAATTTGCTCTTTGATTCTGGACAAGCCACCTCTCCTCCTTGGGCTTGTGTTTCCTGAGGAGGTAGAGAGTGTCTCTGCTAGCTCTGAAAGTCCAAGATTTAAAGGTCCACTAGAATGTAAACCTCAGGGCCAAGGGATCCTGTCTGTCCTTTTTTGTCCTATATCCCTGCTATGAAGAATTGTACCTGGCCCGTGTGTGCTCAGTGTTGAGTGAATGCATTTTCTAAATCACAAACTGGCAGAATGTTGGCCTTTTCTCAGACTCCGTCTATACATGTCACTGGTAGAAGGTCATGACTACAAGTTGTCCAGGATCTTGGAATTTTGAGCAAAGAATTGGATAAAATGCCCAGCAAAGCAAAGAAAGAATGAAGCAACAAAAGAACCAAAGCAGGGATTTATTGAAAACACAAGTACACTCCACAGTGTGGGAGTGGGCCTGAGGAGCCTCTCAAGGGCCTGGATACAGAATCTTCCTGGGTCCAAATAGCCGCCAGAAGTTTCCCATCGGCCACTTCATGCTCACCTCATGTAACTGAAGTGGTAGCCGCAATCAGTCTGATTGGTTGCAGAAAGCATCCAACCAGAGGCTGAAATGAAGTTACAAAAGTCACACTCCTGTGCAAACAATCTGATTGGTTGCAAAAAGCAACCAGCAACCAACCAGAGGCTAGGGTGAAGTTACAAAGTTATACTTCTTTGCAAATGAAGACTTGACTAGCAATCAGTCTTAACTTGTTGCAGACAGCCAATTTCCCATCTACCTTTTCATCCAGAAAAGGTGAAAGGTAGTAGCCTCTGGTTCTTTCGATACTCAGACATGGAAAGTTAGGGTTTTCTTCTCATTTTGGTTCTAGGAAGTCGGCGTGAAACAGTCTTAGGTTCCCTGCCTCCAGACCCTATTTTCCTGCCTCATAGAGGTTTATGTTACTGTCGTTTTGGGAGAATCCCGATTCAGACTTTCAGTTCTGTGGCTGTGGGCCAAAAGCAACAAAGACCCAAATCCTCTGTCCTTGGGAGCTTGAGGAGAGTTGACCAGTTGTGGGTCTGAGAACTTTGCCTTTAAAATCCACTCCTGGCCTCTACCTACCGCTTCATGGTCTGGGGAATAGAGTCGAGGGGGCCACCCTTGGTCCCCTTCCTTTGATCCTCCCCACGAAACAGCACAACCAAGAAATTGTGGATCAACTGGAAGTAGTAATGTGATTTCTTTGCTCATAGCATGACTGCTGGGTTTGGGGGGCACTCCGATGTGGAGGCCCCAGTCTCGTCTTGCTCACTCCCAGCCTGGGGAAGAAGGCTTACCCCCCAGATTCCACCTCATCCCCACAGGGTCCCTGATAACCTAGTCCCATGGGTGGGCCTGTCCTGGGGCATTGGTGACATTCAGGGGGCAAGTCCCTTGCTGGGCCATCTCTGCCTCCCCCTAGTAAGAGCTCTGTCTTCCTTTTCCTACAGGAAAAGCAAGAAAGCCAGCAAAACCAGGGAGCCCTAAAGAGGCAGTTAGAGGTGAGTGGAGGGTGTGAAGTTCCCTCCTGTCCTCTGGAGAATGTTGCTTTCCTTTTCTTTTAGCACTTGCTTGGCTTTTCTCCCAAAGGTTCAAATCCAGAGAACCAACATACTCATGTCTGAGAAAGGAAAATTAAATAGTGAACTCTATCATATGCCATGTGCTGCCAGGAACTTTGAAGGTGGGAATCTGGGCACCCCGTCATCCTTCAACCTGGTGCTTTGACAGGCCTTTTGGGGGAGTCCTTTGGGCCCCATCTCAACCTCTCTCATTTCAGGAGAGTCCACGGATCTGGCCAGCCGCCTGCAGTATTCCCAGCAGCGTGTGGGTGAGTTGGATTGGACTCTTTGCTGTCTCAACGCAGCAGAAGAACATGGACAGGGTGAGTCCTATCGCCTGCCCCATCCCTGGCAGCCCAGGTTCCCAGATGGAGGAGTGAGGGACCTTTAGGTTCCTTCTACAGGATGGAGTGTCCTGCCCAGAAAACAGCATGGGCCATTTCTCATTGCTTTTGTATGTGGTTGTTAGAGGCAGCCTAGGGCTGAGTTGGCTGCTGTGGGTGAGTTGGGGAGCACTGTGGGGAGCAAGCAGAGTTTGGACGTGCAGCACTGGATGCAGAGCTCGGAGGCCAAGTGCCTACCGTGCCCTTACCTGGCTGTGGCCTTGGCCAAGTCCTAAGTGGGGGGTATGGTACTTACACTGTGAAAGTACAGAAGAATATCTTTAGTATGTTACCATTTGTGTAGAGAGAGGGAACGTGTGTGTGTGTGTGTGTCTGTGTGTGTAAGTACTGTGATAATATACATAAAACATGCTTGAAAGTGGTTTCAGAGCCACTGGCTGCGTTTTCTTGAGGCTCAAAAATGAGAAACAAACTAGGAAAGAAGGGAATTTATTGCTGTAACCGGATACAGGGAGAAGGCTGGAGATAATTCCACCAGGCCAACTCGAAGTGTTACAATTTTCTTAGTGCTTATATAGGTTGGGGTTATGTGCCTACGTGCAGCATAGCATTCACCTAAGTCTATTGATAACTAATTTTGTTTCAACTAGAAAGTCAGAGGCAAAATGTGCTGGCTAAGTCTGATTAAGCTGTGAGGGCCCCAGTACCCTCAAGGCCTGTCTACTATGGTACCAGAGTGATTATTTCTATCTTATCTCCCTCACAGCTTGGTCTGGAGAGCTGCCTTAGACTCTCCAATGAATCTATTCAAACAGCTGCCTCTGTTACCTTGACTCGTCTCAGATTCCGTCAACCCGAGACTAGGAATATAAGACTGTCTCTATTATTTTGACTTGCTCCAGGTTAGGGAGAAGCCTAAGCAAGGGTCCTACTGACCATATGTTTCTTTTCTAGCTTTGATACCTGGGCATGAATTTCTCTAGGTTTAACTATTTGCTCAATGTTAAGGCAGCTCTGTGGAAATTTGTTTGTGTAAACTGGAGTGCTGTGCAGGGCTGTCTGTGTGACTGTCATGAAGGCCTGTCTGTGTGATTGTCAGGGAGAATTGGCCTGCCACAAAAGGATTCATACAAAACTCAGGAGAGAGACACAGGGTGGCTGGGAGATATTTCCCTTCTGTACCTTCTGAGTTGTGGACTATGTGAATTTATCATCTTTTCAAAAAGTGAACAAAAGATTAATTTCCTCCTTCCTTTCTGTGTCCCAACCCCCATTAAAAAAAAGGGCTTAGAGAGTCAGATATACCTGGGTGTTCAAATCTCAGCTCTATCTGAGTGATCTTAGGCAAGCAGTTAACCTCTAATACCCCATGTTTTTTACCTACTCAACAGAGGTAATAGTAGTAACTGTCTCATATGGTGGTTGTGAGAATTAAATGGATTGCTAGCATGGTGCCTGGTGAAGCACTCAAAGGTTCAAATAGTGGTAGTAATAATGGTAATAACAATAGCAATATTCTCTGATCTCTCTGGGCCTCTGGTAACCAGCTATAAATTCGATCTCTTTCCCTGTCCCTTCCACCCTTATTGAGTTCTTTGAGAAACAAATGAGACTATGGGCTTGGAAATGCCTTGAAAATATGTCAGCTGTGATTGAGAGTAAGGAAGTGTTAACTGGGGAATAGTTATTATAGCTATTGTTACTGGTCAGCCAGCTGCTCCTCTGCCTGCTATATCCTGACTTAATCTTTCTGTATTTGCAGTATAACAAGGAGGTAACCAAAGACAGAGATGCCCTCAGGCTGGAGTTATACAAGAACAGGTAGGACGGGGGACGGTGGGATGGGAGATCTGGGGCCCTTAGCATGGGTGATGTGCTGGGAGGTGGGAGGGGTGCAGGTGAGCTTCGTGAGGTGGTCATACAGGTTTGCATGTGTGCACAGGCTAAGCTCTAGCGCTAGCTGTGCCCCTGACTCACGGTGTGGCCTTGGGGAACTCATGTCTTCTCTCTGGTGTGCCACCTGTGACTTTTGATTCCTAAAGTCCCTTCCAGTGCCACGGTTCTGTTGTTCTGGGGCGAAGGTAGAGGAGCCATCCTTTCTGCTCTTCATTGTAGTCCTTTCTGTTCTTCCTTCATTCCTTTCTCTCCTGCATCTGGCCATAGCCAAAACAATGAGGACCTGAAGCAGAAGAACTCAGAACAAGAAGAGAAGCTTCAAGTCCTAGTGACTGCGAAGTCAGGGATTTAACTCAACTTGAAGGAGCTGCACAGGAAGCTGGAGAGGACTGAGCTCCTGCTTCAGGCAAGAGGCTTCAGCCCCAGGGGTGGTGGGAGTCCCATCCAGCTGGGGACATGGTCTAGGGATCATGCAGGGTATGGGGAGGCTCCAGCCAAGAGCTGGAAAATTTGGGTCCTTGTTCTGGCCCTGCCATAGACTCCTCTAGAGACTGCTAAAAATCTACAAACTGGGGCCCTGCCATAGACCTGGGGAATCAGAATCTCGGTTAGGGCTTACATTTTTTTTAAAATTGCATCATGGATGAAAACCATTATTTTATAGATTACACTTATATGGCTAGCTCATGAGTCTGTTTATTTCCTTCTGAGGTTCAAGCCAACACTTCGACTATTCCATGGTAATAATCAAGAGTAGAGTTTTTGTTTTTTATTTTGGGATGGGGCCTCCCTGTATCACCGGGGCTGGAGTGCAGTGGCGTGATCTTGGCTCACTGCAACCTCCACCTCCCAGGCTCAAACGATCCTCCTGCCTCAGCCTCTCAAGTAGCTGGGACTACAGGTGCCCACCACCATGCCTGGGTAACTTTTGTGTTTGTAGAGACGGGACTTTGCCATGTTTCCCAGGCTGGTCTTGAACTCCTGATCTCAAGCAATCCACCCACCTCAACCTCCCAAAGTGTTGTTATTACAGGCATGAACCACCATCCTTGGCCTGAAATCTTTAAAAAAAATTATTTAATTTTTTATTTCTAAAGCAAAGAAAACTCGACAGTAGAGATCTTTATTGACCAAGTTGTACATTAAGCCGGGCTCTAGACCTTTTAAAGGGCACTATGTGGAACAGCCCAGGCTCCCCAGATCTGAACTTCTCACTATTTACTATTGGATTTGATTCTAGGAAGTCGGTGCGCAACAGTCTTAGGTTCCCTGCCTCCAGACCCTATTTTCCTGCCTCACAGAGGTTTATGTTACTGTCCTTTCGGGTGAATCCCTTCTCTTTCTGCACTTGCTTGGCTTTTCTCCCAAAGGTTCAAATCAGACAGTTGGAATCTTGATGTTTGAGAAAGCAGAATTGAAGACAGCACTGTATCACACTGAATGTGCTCCCAGGCAGTTCGAAGGTGGGAATCTGGGCACCCATCATCCTTCAACCTGGCGCTTTGACAGGCTTTTAGGGGTAGTCCTTCGGGCCCCATCTCAACTTCTCTCATTTCAGGAGAGTCCACGGATCTGGTCAGCCGCCTGCAGTATTTGCAGCAGTTTACGGGAGAGTTGGAACGAACTCTCTCTGCTGTCTCCACGCAGCAGAAGAACATGGACAGAGTGAGTCGTACAGCCTGCCCCATCCCCTGGCAACCCAGCTTCCCAGATGGAGGAGTTGAAGCTGGTTATGAAGCTCTTGATGCTAACCAGCAGTTATAGCAGGCCGTGGAGGAGTGGGCACAGCTGGAAGCACACCTGGGTCAGGTGCGGCTTTGCAGAGGGAGGCATGTGGAAGGAAGATAACCCCAGGTGGCCAGGAGCAGGTGAGGACCAGTGACAGCCCTTCCTAACTTCTGTGCCCATTCTTGCAGGTGATGGAGTCACTGAAACAACTACAGATGGAGAAAGATCAACACCCTGCAAATCTGGAAGGAGAGAGCACCTTGTGGTGGCAGAGGATGCGGGAGATGTCAGAGGAGGTGAGACCTGACCCTTCAGCCCCAACCACAGATAGGTCACTTGATTGTTCCAGGCATCTGTGAAATGGGAGGAGCACAGCCAGAGGTGGTCGTGGGTCTGGGCTTTGTGGAGGTAGGGGCAGAGAGGGAGACGGTAGCCTGTCCAGCCACCAGCCCTGCTCTCCAGGGCCCTTCCCCACTGTGCTTTGGGCAGGTGCACACGTTGAGGCAGGAGAGGGCACATAGCATGAGTCGAGTACAGGAACTGGAGACGAGCTTGGCTGAACTAAGGAACCAGATGGGTGAGCTGGGGCTGGGGTGACCTGGGAGCAGGACTGGCGTCAGAGGGCTGTGGGGATGGCTTAGAATGCCCCAGGGAGGTGGGCGCATGGAAAGGCTTTGAGGCAGAGGGAAAGAGGTCTGTGCCAGGAGATGGCAAGTCTTGTCATCTTCACGAGCCTCAGTTGTTCCCATCAGCCAAGAGGAAAAAGTTGTCAGCCACCCACAGATGCCTCTATCTGAAAGTGGCTTGGAAGATTGGCTACCATCAGGGTGTGAGGAATCATTAGCAGGGAGGCCAAGTTTGGGGAGCTTGAGGGGAGGAGTGGATCAAGAGAAGGGTTTTTTTTGTTTGTTTGTTTTTTTTTTGAGAATGCGGAGGGTTTTTTTGAGAATCATTAGCAGGGAGGCCAAGTCTGGGGAGCCTGAGAGGAGCTGTGTACCAAGAGGAGGGTTGTTTTGAGAATCCAGAGGCCCTTATTGTCTGCTTCCTTTCTCAGCTGAATCCTCACCCCTGGAGCCCCCAGTAGGGGGCACAGCCTTTATGTGAAGTGACACTTCTGAAGGGACCTGTGAGCCAGAGCCCTGCTTTGATGGCTGTGGGCGAGAGGGGATCATTTTTCTGATCTACCTCCATCCTTCCCAGTGCCATGGGAGGCAGACACCAAGTTCTGGGGTCTCCAGCTGCAGCAGCAGCTACAAGCAGAGGCTGAGCACCTGTGGAAGGAGCTGGAGAGTGGCAGGACAGCTCCAGTGGGCCCACATGCAAGACAATGAGGGCTTGAAACGCCTGAACTGGGAGCAGGAGGAGAGGCTGCTGGAGCTGAGCTCGGAGGGGAGCAGGCGGAGGTACGCAGGCAAACCCTGGGGACCATGCAGAACGACCTCACCACCATCAGCCCTGCACTCTCCCAGAACCCTGAGCTCAAGGAGCAGCTGCAGAGAGCAGCTTTGTAAAACTGGTGCATCCCACCTGGGGAGACTGTCCTCCTCCCTAGCCCTCCAAGACTTTGTTTCCCCACCTGTTAAGTGGGAGCAGTGTAGCCCTCATGTGAAGTGGCACTTCTGAAGGGACCTGTGAGCCAGAGCCCTGCTTTGATGGCTGTGGGGGAGAGGGGATCATTTTTCTAATCTGCCTCCATCCTTCCCGGTGCCATGGGAGGCAGACACCAAGTTCTGGGATCTCCAGCTGCAGTGGGAGGTGTGATTGCTTGTCTCTGTCCAAAACAATGAGAACATGGAGATCACCAGTGCACTTTAGTCTGAGCAGCATGTCAAGGAGGAGCTGCCGGAGAAGCTGGGTGAGCTGTAGGAGATGGTAATCCCCGCTGATTATGCCACTGTAAGGGAGAAGGCAAGGGAGAAGAGAGAGGCAGACAGCTACATTGTACATTGCCCAGACTACTACTTCCTCATCACTGTCCTCTGCCCAGGAGGGGCCCAGTTAGGGTCACCTGCGGCACAGACTGGCCTTCTGGAAGAACAGCGCCTTTCTCCTCCCTGACTTTGGTGCACCTTCCTCCAGCCTGCTGTGGCTGCCACAGGTCAGAACCTGCTGCTGTCTTTTGCTGAGCTCCAGGGGGAGTGAGGTCCTCATGTGTTCATGAAAGAGGCTGTGCAGCCCCTGCTTTGAGCTTTGGCCATTCGAAATGCTGCCTAGCAGCCCAAGGCCTGGGCAAACCATATCCACACCCCCAAGTGGCTCCAAGCATGTGTGACTTTCAGTCTGACTGCACCAGCATCTGTCCTACCTGTTCCACACTCTTGTGTCCATGGCACTGAGGCACCTTCTCTCCCGCATGGCCCCCTAACACCCTGCGCTCTGTTCTGTGACAGATGCCAAAGACCATGCTGCGTCTGTATAGCCGCCTGCTGATGACACCATGTTACCTGGTGGTGTCCCTTGCCCTGGTGCCAGTCTCGCTAGTATAGTGGCACCTCAGGTTCATGCCTCCTCCTCTGCCTACTGCCCTCCTGTACCTCCTATGGATTCTCTTCTTTTTTCACAAGTAGTTTGTTCCCTAGGGCGAAGTGCCCTTCCTGGGGACTGGGATGGGGGAAGGCTGAAACTGGGCTTTTCCTTGAGGTTTGGGGAGATAGAATATTGTTGGAATGAGCTTGGTAACTTGGCTCACCCTGCCCTCGGTGATTCTTACAGAAATTGAGTGACCATCTCATATGTTTCTTCCCACATAGAATGATGATGCTAGCCCCAATCTCATGGATGAAAGTAAGTGAGTGTCTCCTATCAGGGCAGCAGTCTCTAGGCTGAGGAAGTCAGGGAGACCACTGTCTAAGACCTTCTTTCCCATTGAGCCACCTGCACTCCTGACGTCTGTGTCTCTGCCCTTTAGGACCTTCTCATCAACCGAGAGCCTGCAACAACTCTCCCAACAGCTCAATGGTGTTGCTTCTGAGGTACTTCAGAAATTGTGGCCCAGAGGGGAGTGCGGGGAGAAGGAAAGTATGATAGAAAGAAGCTGAGGCAGGGATCACAAGAGAGAAGGAAGATCCTGGGACCAGCCGATTTGCTGGGCAGTGTTGAGGAAGTTGCCTCTTCCCTGAGGCTTCTTCCTTGAAGCTGTTCATATGAAGGAGTTGGACCCTGTGGCTGGTTACATCATTTTATCCTGCTGTAGAAACACCGGATGAGAGCTGCTTGGGAGGGAAGGATGGTGGGGAGATAAGAACCATGAGAGAAGTTGGCACAAAGAGGTTACAGGATGAAGGGTCCAAGTTATGCAGAAAAGAAAATGTTGCCAGTTGCTGGGGAAGAAAGGAAGTCAGAGGGCTCAGATACTGCGGGGACAGAAGATCTCCATGCGCACCCTCATCTCTTGTAGTCAGCAACACGTATCTATGCGGAGGTTCCTGCATCATCTGCTACCTTGAAGGATCTGGAGGTAAGAGGCCCTGGGCCATAACCCAATGACCCTGCAGGCCAGCCCTCCAACTTCCTCCCACAGCGGGGGCTGAGTGCCCCTCTGCCAGCTGAGACAGCTCACACACACCCCAACCCTAATGATTGCTCTCTCTACCTCTCCCCTCAATCCTCCTCCAACTCCTCCTCTCTTCATGTGCCTCAGAGCAGATACCAATAGGTAACAGTCACCCTGGGCTCAAGTTATATAACAATCAGTCAACTGAATAAAACCATCGAGTCATTGGTAAGAGTTCAATGGGGTCCACTGATTCCACACTGCAAGTCCTGGGCTCCAGTTTCCCCTTGGGGCCCCGAAGAAAGGACTGGGGGGCCGTGGCCTCAGCTGGAGGGACCCCAGAGCACACAGCGTGCATCATGGCTCTTCTGTTGCTGCCTTCTTTGCCTACTGTCTCTTATCCAGACACCCCTGCTGCAGCTCTTGCCACACATGCCCTCGGGTTGTGGCTTCTCAGGGAAGCACTGGCCTGATTGGTTTTCAGGAGCCCTGTATTTCCACCCTGACTCAGGCCCTAATTTGTTCTTTGATTCTGGACAAGCCACCTCTCCTTCTTGGGCTTGTGTTTCCCAAGGAGGTAGAGTTAGAAAGTATCAAAAGTCTCTGTTAGCTCTGAGAGTCCATGATTTAAAGGTCCAGTAGAATGTAAACCTCAGGGCCAAGGGATCCTGTCTTTTCTTTTCTGTCCTATATCTCTGCTGTGAAGAACCATACCTGGCCCGTATGTGCTCAGTCTATATTTGTTGAGTGAATGCACCTTTCTAAATCATAAGCTGTTAGAAGGGTGAGCTTTTCTCAAACTCCATCTCTAAAGGTTTATGTTACTGTCCTTTCGGGAGAATCCAGATTCAGACTTTCAGTTCTGTGGCTGTGGGCCAAAACCAACAAAGACCCAAATCCTCTGTCCTTGGGAGCTTGAGGAGAGTTGACCAGTTCATGGTCCCAGTGGGTCTGAGAACTTTGCCTTTAAAATCCACTTCTGGCCTCTGCCTACCGCTTCATGGCCTGGGGAATAGAGTTGAAGGGGCCACCCTTGGTCACCTTCCTTTGACTCTCCCAAGGAAATAACACATCCAAGAAATTGTGGATCAACTGGAAGTAGTAACGTGATTTCTTTGCTCACAGCATGACTGCTAGGTTTGGGGGGCACTCAGATGTAGAGTCCCCAGTCTCGTCTTGCCCACTCCCAGCCTGGAGAAGGCGGCTTATCCCCCAGATTCCACCTCATCCCCACAGGGTCCCTGATAACCTCGTCCCATGGGTGGGCCTGTCCTGGGGCATTGGCGACATTCAGGGGGCAAATCCCTTGCTGGGCCATCTCTGCCTCCCCCTAGTAAGAGCTCTGTCTTCCTCTTCCTACAGGAAAAGCAAGAAAGCCAGCAAAACCAGGGAGCCCTAAAGAGGCAGTTACAGGTGAGTGGAGGGTGTGAAGTTCCTTCCTGTCCTCTGGAGAATGTTGCTTTCCTTCTCTTTCAGCATTTGCTTGACTTTTCTCCCAAAGGTTCAAATCAGGTAACTGGAATTTTGATGTTTGAGAAAGCAGAATTGAAGACAGCACTGTATCACACTGAACATGCTGCCAGGCAGTTTGAAGGTGGGAATCTGGGTACCCATCATCCTTCAACCTGGCGCTTTGACAGGCCTTTAGGCCTTTGGGCCCCATCTCAACCTCTTTGATTCTAGAAGAGGCCGAGGATCTGGCCAGCCATCTGCAGTATTCTTGGAAGCATGTGGGTGAGTTGCAGCAGGAGCAGAGGAAGGCAGACAGGGTGAGTCCAGCCACCTGGCCCACACCCTGGCAGCCCGGCTTTCCAGATGGAGGAGTGAGGGGCCTTTAGGTCCCTTCTGCAGGATGGAGTGTCCTGCCCAGAAAGCAGCATGGGCCATTTCTTGCTGCTTTTGTGCGTGGTTGTTAGAGTCAGCCTGGGGCTGTGTCGGCTGCTGTGGGTGAGTTGGGGGCACTGTTGGGAGCGAGCACTGGATGCAGAACTCAGAGGCCAAGTGCCTACCCTGCCCTTACCTGGCTGTGGCCTTGGCCAAGTCCTAGGTGGGGGTATGGGACTTGCACTGTGAAGGTACAGAAGAGTATCTTTAGTATGTTATCATTTGTGTAGAGAGAGGGAACGTGTGTGTGTGTGTTTGTGTGTGTACTATGATAATATACATAAAACATGTCTGCAAGGATTTGTAAAAAACTTAGGAGAGAGGAACGGGGTGGCTGGGAGATACTTCCCTTCTGTATTTTCTGAGTTTTGGACTATGGGAGTGTACCCTTCAAAAACTGAACACCAGATTATACGCCTTTCTTTCTGTGCCCCCACCCCCAGCTGTTAAAAGTGGAGGGTGTCCAGCTTCTTGGCGTCTTGAACAAAGAATTGGACAAAATGCACAAAGTGAGGAAGGAATGGAGGGATTTACTGAAACTGAAAGCACACTCCACAGTGTGGGAGTGCACCCGAGCATAAGGGCTCAAAGGCACCGTTAAAGAATTTTTGGGAGTTTACCCCCTAGAGGATTCCATTGGTTACTTTGGATATGCCCTATGTAAATGGAGAGGATGAAGTAAAGTTACAAAGTCATTTAGCTATAGGCCCCATAGGGAGGATATTTCCTGTTATAGCTGAAGTGTGAACAGGCCTTATGTTCCCTGCCTCCAGATCCTATTTTCCTGCCTGACAGCGAAAAAATGGACTTAGAAAATCAGATATACCTGAGTGTTCAAATCCCAACTCTGTCTGATGATCTTAGGCAAGCACTTAACCTCTAACACGCCATGTTTTTCAACTACACAATAGAGGTGATAATGGTAACTGCCTGCTATGGTGGTTGTGAGGATTAAATGGGATTGCTAGCATGGTGCCTGGTGAAACACTCAATAAAGGTTCCAATAGTGGCAGTCATAACGGTAATAACAATAGCAATATTCTCTTTTCTCTCTGGGCCTCTGGTAACCAGCTATAAATTCGATCTCCTTCCCTGTCCCTTCCACCCTTACTGAGTTCTTTGAGAAACAAATGAGACTGTGGGCTTGGAAATGCCTTGAAAACATGTCAGGCGTGATTGAGAGTGAGGAAGTGTTACTGTGGAATAGTCACTGTAGCTGTCGTTCCTGGTCTGCCAGCTGCTCCTCTGCCTGCTATATCCTGACTTCACCTTTCTGTATTTTCAGTACAACAACCAGTTAACCGGAGACAGTGATGCCCTCAGGCTGAAGTTATACAAGAACAGGTAGGACGGGGGACGGTGGGATGGGAGGTCTGGGGCCCTTAGCATGGGTGATGTGCTGGGAGGTGGGAGGGGTGCAGGTGAGCTTCGTGAGGTGGTCATACGGGTTTGCATGTGTGCACAGGCTAAGCTCTAGCGCTGGCTGTGCCCCTGACTCATGGTATACTTGGGCAACTCGTATCTTCTCTCTGGTGTGCCACCTGTGACTTTTGATTCCTGAGGTCCCTTCCAGTGCCACGGTTCTGTGGTTGTGGGGTGTGGGTAGAGGGTTGATCACCAAAGCAGCACTTTCTGTTCTTTGTTCATTCCTTTCTCTACTGCCTCTGGCCGTAGCAACAGCAATAAGGAGCTGAAGCAGGAGAACTCAGCTTTGGCAGAGCAGCTTCCAGTTGTACTGACTGACAAGGCAGGGATACAGCGTAACTTGGAGGAGCTGAAAAAGAAACTAGAACTCACTGACCTCACGCTTCAACAGGCGAGTGGCTGCAGCCCTGGGGGTGGTGGGAGCCCCATCCAGCTGGGGACATGGTCTAGGGATCATGCAGAGTATAGGGAGGCTCCAGCCAAGAGCTGGAAAATTTGGGTCCTTGTTCTGGTCCTGCCATAGAATCCTCTGGAGACTGCTGAAAATCTACAAACTGGGGCCCTGTCACAGACTTAGGGAATCAGAATCTCAGGGTTAGGGCTTAAATTTTTTTTTTTTTTAATGCATCATAGATGAAAACCATTATTTTATAGATTACACTTATATGGCTAGCTCATGAGTCTGTTTATTTCCTTCTGAGGTTCAAGTCAACACTTCAGCTATTCCATGGTAATAATAGAGTTCTTGTTTGTTTGTCTGTTTGTTTTGGGATGGGGTCTTGCTCTGTCACCGGGGCTGGAGTGCAGTGGCGTGATCTTGGCTCATTGCAACCTTTACCTTCCAGGCTCAAGCGATCCTCCTGCCTCAGCCCCTCAAGTAGCTGGGACTATAGGCACACACCACCACGCCTGGGTAATTTTTGTATTGGTAGAGACACGGCTTCGCCATGTTGCCCAGGCTGGTCTCGAACTCCTGAGCTCAAGCAATTCACTCACCTCAGCCTCCCAAAGTGTTGGGATTACAGACACGAGCCACCATGCCCAGCCTGAGATCTCTTTAAAATTATTTTTTATTTCTAAAGCAAAGCAACTTCACAGTAGAGATCTTTATTGACCAAGTTGTACATTGAGCCTAGCTTGAGCCCTTTTAAGGGGCACTGTGTGGAACGGCCCAGCCTCCTCAGATAGAAACTTCTCTTTCTTTACCATTCAGTTGTCTAGCTGGTGTGAAGGCCCTAATGCTAACCAGCAGTTACAGCAGCCCATGGAGGAATGGGCACAGCTGGAATCTACCTGGGGCAGGTGAGGCTTTGCAGAGGGAGGGATGTGGAAGGAAGGTGACCCCAGGGGGCCATGAACAGGTGAGGACCAGTGACAGCCCTTCCTGACTTCTGTGCCCATTCTTGTAGGTGATTGAGTGGCTGAAGTATCTGCAAATGGAGAGAGACCAGTATGCCCAGTATCTGCACGGAGAGAGTGCCATGTGGTGGCAGAGGATGCGGGAGATGTCAGAGAAGGTGAGACCTGACCCTTCAGCCCCAACCACAGATAGGTCACTTGATTGTTCCAGGCATCTGTGAAATGGGAGGAGCACAGCCAGAGGTGGTCGTGGGTCTGGGCTTTGTGGAGGTAGGGGCAGAGAGGGAGACGGTAGCCTGTCCAGCCACCAGCCCTGCTCTCCAGGGCCCTTCCCCACTGTGCTTTGGGCAGGTGCACACGTTGAGGCAGGAGAGGGCACATAGCATGAGTCGAGTACAGGAACTGGAGACGAGCTTGGCTGAACTAAGGAACCAGATGGGTGAGCTGGGGCTGGGGTGACCTGGGAGCAGGACTGGCGTCAGAGGGCTGTGGGGATGGCTTAGAATGCCCCAGGGAGGTGGGCGCATGGAAAGGCTTTGAGGCAGAGGGAAAGAGGTCTGTGCCAGGAGATAGCAAGTCTTGTCATCTTCACGAGCCTCAATGTCTCCATCAGCAAAGAGGAAAAAGTGCCTGTTGTCAGCCACCCACAGTTGTCTGTACCTGAAAGTGGCTTGGAAGTTTGGCTACCATCAGGGCGTGAGGAGTCGTTAGCAGCAGGGAGGCCAAGTTTGGGGAACCTGAGATGGGCTATGCACCAAGAGGAGGGTTTTTTTTGAGAATCCAGAGGCCCATATTCCTTATTGTCTGCTTCCTTTCTCAGCTGAACCCCCACCCCTGGAGCCCCCAGCAGGGCCCTCCGAGGTGGAGCAGCAGCTACAAACAGAGGCTGAGCACGTGCGGAAGAAGCCGGAGAATCTGGCAGGACAGCTTTAAGCCCAAGTGGAAGAAAATGAGGACTTGAGTCTCCTGAACTGGGAGCAGGAAGAGAGGTTGCTGGAACAGGAGGAGAGGCTACTGGAGCAGGAGAGGCTTCTGGAGCAGGAGTGGAAGGCCGCTTCCTTTCTCAGCTGAACCCCCACCCCCGGAGCTCCCAGCAGGGCCCTCCGAGGTGGAGCAGCAACTACAAGCAGAGGCTGAGCACCTGTGGAAGGAGCTGGAGAATCTGACAGGACAGCTTTAAGCCCAAGTGCAAGAAAATGAGGGCTTGAGTCGCCTGAACCAAGAGCAGGAGGAGAGGTTGCTGGAACAAGAGGAGAGGCTGCTGGAGCAGGAGGAGAGGCTGCTGGAGCAGGAGCGGAAGGCCGCTTCCATTCTCAGCTGAACCCTCGCCCCCGGAGTCCCCAGCAGGGTCCTCCAAGGTGGAGCAGCAGCTACAAGCAGAGGCTGAGCACTTGCGGAAGGAGCTGGAGAATCTGACAGGACAGCTTTAAGCCCAAGTGCAAGAAAATGAGGGCTTGAGTCGCCTGAACCAAGAGCAGGAGGAGAGGTTGCTGGAACAAGAGGAGAGGCTGTTGGAGCTGGAGCGGAAGGCCGAGCTCTGGGAGGAGCAGGTGGAGGCGCTCAGGCAAACTGTGCAGAACGACCGTACCACCATCAGCCGTGCGCTGTCCCAGAAACACGAACTGAAGAAGCATCTGGGCGAGCTGAAGGAGATGGTAACCCTCTCCCAATTCAAGAAAAGCAGGGAGGTGGGTACCAGCCTCTGGGGAAGGGAGGTGGGAGGCCAGAGGCAGCTGCCTCTGGTGAGCAGTACAGGTGACCCCAGCACCCTCCAGGGCATTGCCATGACTATTTCTTGCTTCCTGCCCTCTGACTTTTAGAGGTGGGTAGCCTTGGACTCCTCCCAATATCCTCTAGCTGGCTATCATCCCAGCTAGACACATGGAGCCCTCTAATCACAGGGAAAAGACAGTGGTATAAGAGGCTCCTTAGATTCAAACTGAATTCTGGCCTCGGCTCCACTGCTCACCATTGAACTGCTTTCCATCTCTAAGTCTTGGTTTCTTTCACTTAAAAAGGAAATGAGCATTTTCCTCGCAGAGGCGCTCAGGATTAAATGAGATAATACGTGGAAAGCATTAGGCATGTAGCACACGTAGCAGATGGGGGTTGGCTCCTGCTTTTCCAACTGTGGCTTACAGGTTAAATGGTGGAAAAAGGGTGTGTGATTTGAGGCTGGGGAAGGAGGCATGGGGCTCTCGGCAAGGGAGGCAGTCACTTAGGCCTGGAACAAGGGGCCAGGGGCCTGGGCAGGCGACAGTGTCCCACGGTGCCCTTGTTACCCTGTTTCTGGGCCCAGAATCTGGAAGCCAGTGCCCGCTTGACCTCACACCCAGCGTCTTCCTGCAGGTGGAGCTGAAGAGCCAAAAGGCTCAGAGCCTGCCGCAGCAGGGAAACCAGTGCGGGGCCACCTGCAGCCGTACTATCAGCAGCTGATCTCTGAGAAAGAGGCACTGCACAGGCAGTTAATTCTGCAGATCCAGCTCGTGGACCAGCTGCAGCACCAGAGAAAAGAGTAGCAGAGATGGCCCGCCAAGAGTTGCAGGAGACCCAGGAAACGGAGTTGCTGAGGGCAGGTGCCCGAGGGAGATGAGACCTGGCAGCCTCTGTGCCTTCTCATTCTCTTTCCTGACCCCTTAGGAGCACCTAGAAGCAGAACCAGTAGCTACAGGCCCAGTTGAGCTTCATGGCTCTCCCTGGGGAAGGTACGGGGGAGACCACTCAGAGGAAGAGGAGAGAGCCCCAGGAGGAGTGGGGGACTGTTAGCAGCATAGGATTGAGGAGTTGGAAGAGACCCTTAGAAGAGCTGGTCATTATGCAGACCGGGTGTCTGCACTAAGTTCGGCATCAATATGGTGACCTGGGAGCGGGGGACCACCAGGTTGCCTAAGGATGGGTAAACTGGCCCAGGTCAGAAGTGGAGCAGGTCAGAACTCCCAGGTCGATAGGTAGTGGGACTGTGCCTGGGCAACATAACAGGACCTTGGCTCTTTAAAAAAATACAATAAAAATACAGAACAGCTGCTCATTCGTCTCTGGGGATGGGCTGACCTAGGGTTACACAGTGAGGGTGGGAGCAGAGGTGGGCCCACTGTACCTCCCTTGTTGGGTTGTCTGAGGACCCCTCTGGTCACCACCCCCCACCTCCATAGGAGATGGACTGCAGAGTGAGGAGGAGGAGGAGGAGCCTTGGTCCATGCTGAGCATCCTGGAGGACCTGGAGAACTGGGAGGCCATGGTGAGCCTGACTCCCCCTGCCCCACCTTTGCTGCCTCCCTCTCTGCTCCCTCCCAGACACGCTTATGCTCTTGGTTTTTCTGCCTTCTGATTTCTTTGGACTCTCACCCCTTCCCTCGGAGCCAGTGGTCAGACTCCATTTCACCTGAGACCAACAGGTGCACCCTCTGAGGCCCCAAGGGAAGGGCTTCTCTCTACTGCCCTGGCCCGTTCATCCTGTGTATCCCCCTACAAGAATGCGCACCTCCTGCCCACTAGTGACTTTTTAAAACTTGGCTTTAGCCAGTGCCGAAGAGGAGCAGGCACAGCCACATGGGCGGCTGAAAGAGCAAAGGGTGCACTGCCAGCACCTTCTCACTTGGTGGCCTTGGCCCAAAGGCAGCCAGAGGCGGCCACCTCAGCCCCAGGGACTGGGGACGATTCTGTGTGGGCAGAGCCACGGGGCCTTGCAGGGGACCATGGAGAAGCTGCAGGTGAGTGAGTCTTTCCTGGCATGGGCAAGAAGGGTGGGGGCGGGGCAGGTTGTTGCGGGGATGTGACCCCGTTATTTTGACTCCAGAGCCGCTTTATGGAGCTCATGCAGGAGAAGGAGTGGGTGGAGAGACTGGAATGTCGCTGCATTCAGCTGTCTGGAGAAACAGGCACCATCAGTGAGCGAGAGGCCAGGGCACGGCAGGCGGAGCTGCGGGGCGGTCAGAGGGGCCCCAGTGTCTGAGCCCTGTCCTCCTGCAGGAAAGTACATTACATCATACCAGAGCCAGAGGTCAGTGCTGAAGACGTGGCACCAGGAGGATGAGTACGTAAGCAGGTTGGCCCAGGACAAGGAGGAGATGAAGGTAGGGCGTGCAACATCTCTGTGGGGGGTGGGGGGGGTGGGCATGGGCATGGACGTGGCAGCTGAGCACCTCTCCCTCCAGGTGACGCTGCTGGAGCTGGTGTTGCAGCTTGTGGGCGACCACAACGAGTGGCATGGCAGATTCCTGGCAGTTGCCCAGAACCCTGCTGATGAGCCCGCTCCAGGGGACCCAGCCCCCCCAGGAGATTGGGGCTGCCGACTCGCAGGGTGGTGAGTAGAACCCTTGGGCAAGGTGTGCTGGCAGGATGAGAGGAGGGCTCACACGGTGCTCTGAGCCCTGCCTCCCCGTCTCCAAAGATCTCCCACAGTGTGGAGCCTGAACAAGAAGAGGCCGGGGAGGTTCTCCCCACAACAGCCCCACTGCACAGCAGATCATGCGGCTGCTTCATGAGGTGCAGAACCCCCAGGAGCGCCCAGGCTTGGGCAGCAACGCTTGCATCCCCATTTTTTACTGGGCTCAGGAGAACAAGGTGAAGATAACAATCATCTAAAAGCCGGCCACTGTCAGCAAAGCCTGGAGAAGTGGGGCCAGAGGGTCTCCCCGACTATGTCCCTGCCACCTCTTCCCAGTTACCCCTTTACCCTTACAGTAGCAAAATAAGACCCCTATCTAATGAGGGAGACAGGTGCAGATGAGGTGAACATCATTGTCATCTAAAAACAGGCCACAAAATAAAAAAAAAAAAGTTATGGGATTAAAAAAAAGTTATGGGAAAAAAAGTTACGGGATAAAAAAAGTTATGGGATTAAAGAAGTTACGAAAAAAGTTGTAAGAAAAAAGTTATGAAAAAAGTTAGTTATGGAAAAAAGTTATGGAAAAGTTATAGAAAAAAAGTTATGGGATTAAAAAATAGTCATGGATAAAAATTTAAAAAATAAAAAGCAGGCTACTGTCAGCAAAGCCTGGATAAGTGGGCCTGGAGACTCTGCCCCTACCATGTCCCTATCACGCCTTCCCAGTCACCCTTTTACCCTTAGAGTAGCAAGACAAGCCCCCTGTCTAATGAGGTGAGACACACAAGTGCAGACCCTTTGCCGCCTTGGCCAGGGCTGAGTCCTTAAATTTCTGGATGATGATTATTGTTATTTAAGAGCTAGAGGCTCAGAGTTTATTTCTTTCGAGGAAGCCTCATGGCCTCTCTGATGGCCTTAATTTCACCAAAGCAATTTTTCCCTCATGGGACCTCCCATCTTACTCAGAGAGGCAGTTGAGGCAGGACAATGGAGCTAATGTAGACCAGGCGAGGGCACGAGCTGCTGGAGGTGGGTCCCCTTCCTCAGTGTACATATTGTATCTGTGCAACATTTTGTATATTCTGGGGGTAGGGCTGCCCCCTGTGTCATACATAGCGGAGGTTGGAGTTGGCACATGGGGAGGAGGTTCTAATAATTATTTGTGGCTGGGAAACTTATTTGATAGCATATGGCAGAGGAAGGAGGCAGGGATGGGGTTGTGGCTCCATGGTGATGAGACTCCTGTTTATTTTGCTTTTTATTTAGGAATGAATAGCTTTTGGCCATACTGCTCAGCCTGGTGTGTTCCTGTTTCCTTCACTGGCTCCTGGAGTTTGTGCCACTGAATGGGGAGCGCCAGAGTGTCTGAACATGTCCAACTGGGCTGACGGGGACCTTCCAGGCCTGTTACCTGTATGCTGCCTGGTGACACCTGGGGGATTCCACGGGGACTGCCGTGGTGCCTGTGGGGCACAGTCCAGCCCTGACAGCCAACAGGCTCAGAAGCCTGATCTACCGGTGGCTGGGAAGGCAGGTACCAGCACCCAAGGGCACTGACTTCCATCCAGCCCAGGCATCTTCCATTCCATCCTCCTCCCTCCCTTGCCTGTCTGTGCCTGGTGGCCTGTTTTTTCTGTCCCTCCAGAGTGCCAGCTGCCCTGCAGGCTTCCTCCAGGCTGAGTTAATGGCCCTGCACCCTTGTGGCAAGAACCAGCTTCACAGGATGAGCCAGCTAAGCTCCAGGGGCTTTCCAGGAAAAGCTCCCTTGGAAAGGATGTGACCTTTTCACTGCTCCCAACAACACTCTGTTAATAATGGCTTGGCCCTGCCCCTCCCCTGAGTTCCACAGAAAACACAGCCAGCAGAGGACGCATTTCCCGTCATTCATGGTGGGTTTGATTATCAGCTGAGGGACAGCAGGACTGGTAGAGACTGTCAGGCCACATGGCTGCCTGCACAGTACACCCATGCTTGGCAGGGGACTGAAGGGATGGCCGGGGCTGGCTGTCCACAGGCCGGGCATGACAGGGAGGCCTCACTGGAGGTGGCACACTTTGGAGGGGCAACGTTCCTGTTGGCTACTGAACTCTTCCTTTGGGCAATAAGCTGAATGTCAAAACGAGGAACTATGGGTCATTTTACCTTGATGTGATATACCTGGCTCCTTGCCAAAGGATACCTTACTTTTGGTTTTGCTAAGGGAAGAGGAGACAAAACATGAAGGCACTTGTTGACTAAAAGGAAGTCTTGAAAAATGCTTCAGCATTGAAAAGAGAAATGGAAAAACTAGAAAATAAACCATACTTCCCAGAAGCTCAAGAGAAAATTTCCCCTCTTTCCATATGGCCCACAGATGCCAACTGTGGGAGAGGGTGGCATGTTTAAAAACAGGCAGAATAAGAACCTATTCACAAGCCAGAGATTTGGAAGTGACATTAGCTACCCCTCTCCAGATACAGGGGAAAGTACAGATCCTTGGAAACCCCAAACCTCAGTCTATATTGCTGGATTCTCTTTTGAGCAGCAGCTTGGAAAGGCAAAGATGGGGAAGATTTTTAACTTCACTTCCTATGGATTATGCAGCTTCTTGCTAAGCATGGCTGAGAGTTTATTTGGGCAGGAGAGATTATGTGCAGGAACCTAAGAGGAGCCTGCTCTGAAGAATGCTGTCAGCATCAAAAGGGGCGGAGGAGGAGCTGGAATACAACACCCAAACTCCACAGACTCCAGGGCACATCTTGGGAGAGGTTCCAAATGTGGGCCCTAGTGATGCCATCTGCAGCAGAGAGAGCAAGTTCCAAAGAAGATGGGACAAGGTGCTGTAATTTGATGGTGAAATATCTTGTATCAAATTTTGATAATAGTATATAACTCTGTGTGTATTAATTTCATTAATACATATTTCA
The DNA here is from genome assembly GCF_047675955.1 of Chlorocebus sabaeus. Taxonomy (NCBI): domain Eukaryota; kingdom Metazoa; phylum Chordata; class Mammalia; order Primates; family Cercopithecidae; genus Chlorocebus; species Chlorocebus sabaeus. Next base: position 37,811,045 of record NC_132929.1, on the reverse strand, counting down.
GGAAAAGTGGATAAAATCTAATAATCTCTTCCACAATATGTGTATATAAGTGAGTGAGGATGCCGCAACTGCCTACCTAGCAATCCTAAATTATCCAGCTAGCACTCAGGGGAGCCGTAAACTTTAAGGGTCTATATATTTAACCACTACTCAGGTCACTGGGCTCCCTAGCCCAAGTATAGTTTCAGCCAATCTGGCAGCGTGGACCCAAATTCGGGGTGATCAAGATCAGTCTTCCTCTGATATATACACAGAATACCCCACCCACCCCAGCCTGGCACCCAACTATAGCCCAACTTACAAGTTCATTATCGTGATCCCTGCCCTTTGGAGAGCATCACATAATTCACAACAAGTAGCTGATTGAAGAGCAGGGAGTTGGTTTCATTCATCTTTTTCCTCTTTATTTCTAGCCTACTGCATGGTGTGGTCAGGCTCTGAACACTTATTTATTATGAAATAAAGGAGAAAGGGGAGAAGAGGGAGAGAGTTGGAAGACAGCTAAAATATGCATGTGTCTAAACAATGAAAAGGGGAGAGAATACTGCAAGATGACTCTTTCCCCTCTTGAAGCCCTCTTACTAACCTCATGCCTGTTTCTTTCCTTATTCTTGCCCTTATCCTTCTTCCAGTGACCCATTCTCTCTCCACTTTTGATGTCACTGATCTTTTCCTGTTTGGGGCCTTATTTCTACCCCTATTTGCTTGCAAGACTATCTACCTTTCTTTTTCTCATTCTCTGCGTATCTCATCTGTTTGTCTGATTTTTACAAATTTGATCTCTTATTCTGTCATCTGATAACTTTTTTCTTTTAAGAAGGAATGGCAGGGCCTCAGGAGAGCCAACGGGTAAAAGAGTAGATAAGAGAAAGAGCATCATCTAATGTTTCCCACAGGGGCAGGGCCCATTCATCCCTCCTCCCCATGCTTTGTCCCAGTAGGTCAGAAGTGGTCAGTCAAGGGTGTCCTATCTCATCTCTCTCTGGGCTCCTTTGAGTTGTCCTCCTGACCTACTACCTACTGTTACCATCAACATGGAAGCTAACCCTTTCAGGTACTACCCAGTTTCTGTTGTTAACTGATCTACCTCAAAGAGGCAGCCCCAGGCCCTAATTTTGAACAGCAGTGAAGACATACATTCTACAAAAGTCAAGAGAACTCCGTGTTTTTCCCACAGTTTGCTTCCCGAGAAAACTGACACCTGAGAACTCCATATACCCAAATCTAGTCTTGGTTCGGAGGTTTCTAGGCAACTTCCTAACACATGCACAGAGGCTACCTCTAAGGGGTGAATCCTAGTTTCATCGTCCAAGTCCAGCTTCACCCTAAGATCAGCTCCACTAACTCTAAAGAACCTTATGGTACAGGAGCTATTTCTCATTCATCTTAGAACCATGGATTCTCTGTTTGAATAATAAAATAACTTCCCTAAAGGCATTAAAATTTAAGTTTATTTTCGAAAGCATTGAAATACATAGAAAAGTTTAGGGAAGAAGCAGTTGCTTGCTGTACAGAATGAATCTATTGGTGTCATATCTAAGAAAAACCATTGTCAAATCCAAAGTCATGAAGATTTACCTCTATGTTTTCTTGTAAAAGTTTTATGGTTTTAGCTCTTATATTTAGATCATTGATCCGTTTTGAGTTCATTGTGTATGTAGTGTAAGAGTTCAACTTCATACTTTTGCGTGTGGCTGTCTAGTTGTCCAAGCACCATTTGTTGAAAATACTATTCTTTCAACAATATTTGAAATATATTTCAATTCAAAATTCAACAATATGTGTCCAAGCACCATTTGTTGAAAATACTATTCTTTCAAATGGTCTTGGTATCCTTGTTGAAAATCAGTTGACCCTACTTGTATGGCTTTCATCCTGGACTCTCAATTCTATTCCATTGCTTTATATATCAATCTTGTGCTAGTACCACACTGTTTTGATTACTGTGGCTTTGTAGTAAGTTTGAAATCAGGAAGTGTTTGAATTCCACTTTTATTCCTCTTTTTCAAGATTTGTTCTATTTGAGGCCCATTTGCAATTCCATATGAATTTTGGGATGAGCTTTTCCATTTCTGCAAAAAAGATCATTGGAGTTTTGATAGGGATTGCATTGAATTTTATTTGTAGATTCTTTAGGATTTTTAAAATATATATTGGGCATTATTGCTATCTTAAAAATATTAAGTCTTCCAGTCCATAAATATGGAATGTTTTTCCATTTATTGGTGTCTTCAATTTCTTTTAGCAATGTTTTGTAGTTTTCTGTGTATAAATCTTGCACTGCATTGGTTAACTTTATTCCTAAGTATTTTATTATTTTTGATGCTATTACAAATGAAATTCTTTTCTTAATTTTCTTTTTGGGTTGTCCATTGCTAGTGTATAGAAATAAAACTGATTCTCTGCCTTGTACCCTAACTCTGCTGAGTTAATTTCTTAGCTCTAATAATTTTATTTGTAGATTCTTTAGGATTTTTGTATATATATAGAATCATGTCATCTGTGAATGGTTTTACTTCTTCCTTTTCAATTTGGATGCACTCTCTTTTTCTTGTCTAACTGCTCTGGCTAGAAGTTCTAGTACAATGTTGAATAGCACTGGTGAAAGTAGGCACCCTTGTCTTGTTCCTGATCTTAGAAAAATATTTCAGTCTTTTACTACTGAGTATGATGTTAACTGTAGTTTTAAAAAAATGAATACCCTTTTATCATGTTGAAGAAGTTCCCTTCTACTAGTCGTAGTTTTCTGAGTGTTTTTATCACTAAGGGGTATTGGAGCTTGTTAAATGCTTTTCCTGCATCAATTGAAATGATCATGTGGGGCCAGGCACAGTGGCTCATGCCTGTAATCCCACCATTTTGGGAGGCCAAAGCAGGTGAATTGCCTGAGCTCAGGAGTTTGAGACTGGCCTGGCCAACGTGGCAAAACCTTGTCTCTACTAAAAGTACAAAAATTAGCTGGGTGTGGTGGTGCGTGCCTGTAGTCCTAACTACTAGGGAGGCTGAGGCCAGAGAATTGCTTGAACCCGGGAGGCAGAGGTTGCAGTGAGCCGAGATCACGCTACTGCACTCTAGCCTGGGTGGCAGAATGAGACTGTTTCAAAGAAAAGAAAAGAAAAAAGATCACGTAGACTTTTTCTCTTCATTCTATTAATGCGGTAGGTATATTATATTATTACATTGATTGATTTTTGTACGTTGAACCACTCTTGCATTCCTGGAATAAATTTCTATATTCTGTTATTATGCTTTACTGTCCCTCTTTTACATATTTTCTCCTGTCATGTTTATTTCCTGCTATATGTGTACATATTATCTCCGCATTTGTCTTTTTCCACACTTGTCACTCTTAATTACTATTTTGTGTCTCTTTTATTGCTTGCATGTTTGGCTGATTTTCCTAGATAAGCACATTATATTTCACTATCACAGGCAGACTAGAACCAACTCAGCAATGGAGGGCGGAAGGACTCAAGGCAAAATGTAGTAGTTAACCAATTACAGAGGCAGAACACACTAGCTTAAGTCAAGATGAGGTTGCAATGTCTATTTGTCCCATGCCACAATACCTGTGAATCAAGAATGCTGACCTCCCTGGAATCTTCTTAAGATTCTGCCCTAGAGAATGGGGAAAAGAGCTACCATCCTTAGGGTGTTGATATGAACTATTGAGAGGCTCCTTGACCAATGGGAGCATGTCTCTGTGACAGCATTTTGGGAATTTAAGGAGCATCAGGAAAGCCACAGTTTGTTAAAGAGGTAAGTAAACTAAACCCTGCTAATAATGCATTTGAGTATACCGCTTCATATCCTTAGGTGAAGAACCTGGACATTCTTAAACATTAAACACTCTGGGATAGAAATGATCAGATCTTTATGTCTACATGAGTACGTTGTGAGAAGAAGGAGAGACAGAAGAGGAAGGTCAGAGGTACAGGGGAAGAGATTCTTTAAAAAGGGCAAAACATGCACAAAATGTAGGTCGAGAGAACTATAAACAAACTTCCCCATTGTACAAACGAGCCCAGGGTGAATTCTGAGAGGGGGATCTAAGCAAACAATGAATTTGCCTTCTACAATTAGGATGCGAATTCCCCTTAAAAAAGGTGGATGCTCAGACATGCCTAGCACAAGTCACAAGACACAGGATTCAGAAAAGACACTAGAAAAATCTCTCTTCCAAATGATGTTTAGTTTTCTGGTTCTAGCTATGCTACATTAAGGCTTTCCCAGTCTCCATCAGCAGGGGAAGGAGTATAAGGCATCGTTGCGAGTCTGAATTCCTGATGTGCAGCCCCCAGCTCTAAACCTTTCAACATAAACCCATCAGGGAGTGTGTTTCTGGTCCCAATCCTGGATCCCACAGATTTGACTGCTATGAGGTCTCCCTGTCCCTTATTTTTTTCCCTAAAATCTGATTTTGGTCTTACCGCAAACCCTTGAATTCTCATAAGATAGGTGTATCAGGGAAATTCTAACTCCTAAACCTAAACAAAATAACTGTAAAAAATACCAGAAGAATTGTATTTCAATCAAGTTTTCTTATTTTAAATTGCTATAATGTATTTATTTTTTATTTTTTAACTTTGAAGTTCAAGGGTACGTGTGCAAGTTTGTTACATAGGTAAACTTGTGTTGTGGGGGTTTGTTGTACAGATTTTTTTTTTTTTTTTGGTCAGCCAGGTATTAAGCCTAGTACCCGTATACCCATGTTCCTGATCCTCTCCCTCCTTCTACCCCAACCCTCCGATAGGCTTCAATATGTGTTGTTCTTCTGTATGTGTCCATGTATTTTCATCATTTAGCTCCCACTTGTGAGAACATGTGGTGTTAGGTTTTCTGTTCTGCATTAGTTTGCTAAGGTTAATGGCCTCCAGCTCCATCCATGTTCCTGCAAAGGGCATGATCTCATCCTTTTTTATGGCTGCATAGTATTCCATGGTGTATATATATGTACCACATTTTCTTGATTTAGTCTATCACTGGTGGGCATGTAGATTGATTCCATGTCTTTGCTATTGTGAATAGTGCTGCAATGAACATGTGCGTGCATGTATCTATAACAGAATGATTTAGAGTCCTCTGGGTATATACCCAGTGATAGCATTGCTGGATCAAATGGTATGTCTGTCTTTAGGTCTTTGAGGAATTGCCACACTGTCTTTCACAATGGTTGAACTAATTTACACTCCCACCAATAGTGTATAAGCATTCTTTTCTCTACAGCCTTTCCAACAATGTCTCTTATTTTTTGACTTTTTCCTAATAGCCATTAAATTGCCTTTAACTCCTAATTTCCAGCCATTCCTTGTCTGATTTTAGGTGACAGAGCTGCTGACAATTAGATTTACCCCAAGGATGACTCCAGTGATAAATGCCATAATGGCTCCATCTTTGCCCAGCCATTTTGCCAACCAGGAGAATGAACATTCATCCCTCCAGGGACAGGTAGGGAAACCAGTAGGAATCCCACTCCATCAGTGTGATCTTCAGGTGGGAAGGGGAGCGGTTGAGTCCCTGCACTGCAGGTGGAGGCTCACCTCCAGAGCTCATCGTGGGGGAATAGCCTAGCCTTAAAAAAACTATTCATACGGTTTTCAAGCTTGTTTAATGTCAGTATGATTCTAGATCCTTCTGGATGATTGATATTGGAGATGCAGTAGAAAGGGATAGCCCTGAGTACCGAAGAGGTGGGAAGAGGGTACTGCAAGAATACAATTCCCCATTTCACAAGCTGATCTTCTGATTTTTATTGACTGATTGATTGATTGAAATGGGATCTTGCTCTGTTGCCCAGGCTGGAGTACAGTGGCACAATCATAGTTTATTGGAGTCTCAACTCCCTGGGCTCAAGCAATCCTTTTGTGTCAGCCTCCCAAGTCCCCAGGCTGCTCTCAAAGTCCTGGGGTGAAGCAATCCTCCTGCCTCAGCCTCCCAAAGTGCTAGGATGGCAGGCATGAGCCACCGAGCCCAGCCCTATACTGAGGACACTGAGAGGAGGCTCCCAGTCATGCAGGGCAGAAGCTACCAACCAGAGGAATCCCACCCTAAGGCAGCCAGGTCCAAGATCCGTTTCTATCAGGTCATGGAGGGACTGTGAGTTTAGGAGTAGGGGTGAGGTTGAGTGGTGTCAGGTTTCAGAAGTAACTCTAAGACTTTTCTCCATTTTAAGTCTGCTTGGCAGCATTTTTGTTCATTTTCCTACAGCAAAGCCACTCAGCACCACCTACACTGTTTCAGGTCACTTAAATGGTACCCAAGGTCAGGGCTGGATTTTAACTTTTTAACTGGATTAGAAAGGAAGGCTAGTTGGGAGCACATCAGCTAGTACCCACCAGAAGCAACGTGTGCAGAAAAGAGTTAACATAGTAGGCTTGAGACTGCTATCCTTGAAAAGGATACCTTGGCTGCTCTCTGGGAACTTGGGTTTAGGGTTCCACACTTTTAGGGGTCGAGCTGAGTGGGAGAGAAGAAGGAGAAAAACAATTTTCTATTATTTGGTCCCAATATATCCTTGTCTCTTTCCATTTCTGCTCCTTTCAGACACAACCCTTAAACTACTTTTCTCATATCTCGTTTTTCTTCTCTCAGAATTATAGAAAGAGATTCTTTCTAAAGAAGCTCACGAGCTGTACCAGAGATGCCTATATACTCTGTTTGAATGACTCTACTGGACTATATTTTCTGTTTGAATGACTGTCTTCCAGTTGATAGCAGTGCTCTTCTTGTCTGCTCATTTCTGATGCTGTGACTTTTGATTTGTGTCTTCACTGCCTTCTTTTAATCTCTTTTTCAGATTTGTCTCTCCCCTTTCCCTCTGCTATGGTATCGATCTACACTTTTTATTTGTTCTGAAGCTGTTCTTGAATCTGTTTCTGTATTTGTCTCTGACATAATCTCAGCACTTGAATGTTTGTGTGTCTTCCTTTCACAGCTAAATGCATTCAAAGACATCTTTTCTAGGGAGGCCTGGAGAATTAAGCCGTCTGAGTACATGAGCAGAACTACTTCAATCATCTATTTGTGATCAAAGAACAACTTTGTTGTTGTTGTTGTTTCCAGGCCCCAGTGGGTCAGAAATGATTAGATAGTACTCATGTTTGTCAAAATCTGTGCCCCGACCTGGCTGCCTGCAGGCTCTCCTAGATTCTATCAACAAAGACACACTAACATCCTTCAACAAAAAGCTATCAAGAAGTGGTTTCAATACATGTGTGGAGAAAACACAAGTAAGACGACGACAACAACAACAACAAAACTCTAAAATTTTAAAAACCAGAAAAAAATAGAAAAAGATGTTTTCAAGCCCCACAGCTGACCACTACTAAGAGTCAATATTTCCAAAGCCCACTATTTTGATAAAATACTTGGAAGCTCCCTGGCCTCTCCTTTTTGACCTGTCTCTTTGGCAGCTGAGACACAGCCAATGGTATTAAAACAAAGCAACAGTGACCTTCCTCCCCACCTCCTACCCTTGCTGCAAAGGCAGAGCCCAGTACCCTAATACACACATGCGACTGACTCAGCCCCAAAAGGTTGTCCATCACTCCTGGCAGTGTTCCCAGGGCTTCCAGACAGGGCTCCAAGGCTGCCAGGAAGGGTTTCTCCAAGGATTTCAGCAGGGGCTCCAAGACTTCCTTTGAGAGGTTTTAGACAGTTTATGTTAAGATTTCAAGGAGTCCCTTGCAGGAACTATGAGACTTACCAAAGTTTCCAAATTTCCATTTATGGGCCCCAGTGGAGGCCATAGATTTATTCTGCGGGTTTTCAGATATTTTGGGCAGCAGCTTCTAGCACTGTCTTCTTCTTCAAGGTCTCAGGGAGTAGCTGATCATTATTAATCAGGGAGGCTTCTAGAGGATCCTGTCAGCATATGCTTTCCTCAGCCCCCTCTTTTCATTCAGTCATTCAGCAGACATTTAAAGAGTACTATATTCTGGGCATTGGGCTGGGTCAAACTTATGCCACACAGCATCAGCCTCAAAGAGCTCACAGACATGGCTGCTCCCAGGATTCTCCTGCTGGAGGGGGGTGCCACCATCGGTTGCTGTCTTCAGCTCCTACAAGGCCCCTCATCTATAAAGCCTTGCTTCCCTGCCAGGTGGAACAGCTCAGGGTTCATCTTTCAGTTCTGTGACTGTGCAGCAGTTAGTCTTAGGGTCCCCAGTGGCAATTTTGTTCCAAGCTCTTTCAAGAAGTTTACTAAAATCTCCTGTGGAGCGGCACTAGGAGACTAAATCTCTGTCACCCCACCAGTGACAATTCTCAGGCTCTCTGGCCCTTGTTTGGCTACACTCTTTTTTTTTTTTTTTTTTTTTTTTGAGACGGAGTCTCGCTCTGTCGCCCAGGCTGGAGTGCAGTGGCACGATCTCGGCTCACTGGTGCCTGCCACCATGCCCAGCTAATTTTTTGTATTTTTAGTAGGGACGGGGTTTCACTGTGTTAGCCAGGATGGTCTCGATCTCCTGACCTCGTGATCCACCTGCCTCGGCCTCCCAAAGTGCTGGGATTACAAGAGTGAGCCACCATGCCCGGCCTTGGCTACACTCTTGAGGCAATGGTAGGGACCCTAAGAGACCAAGAGTCTGAAAAGGTCTTTTAGCCCTAATGCCAATCCCACCCAGCCACACTTTGCTAACAAAGTAGTCACACTTTCCAAGACTTTTCAAATTTATTCCTGCGAATCAAATTCCATAAGCCACAACTGAATAGGAATATATTCTTTAATGAAACACACCTGGAGCGGGTTTGCCACTCTCTAATAAGTCAGAGAAGCCCTGATGGGGTTTTGGAAAGTACATGACATCACAGTGGGTACCAGGAGAGGCCATGCCTGGAAAAAGGAGCAATAATAATAACAGCTACCTTGATAGCTGTGCAACAGATAACTGTTGAAGCAGTCTACAAATATTTTCTAGGGAACTCGTTTTACCTGCCCAACGTCCCTATGAGGTAGGTACTATTGTTTCATCCTCACTTTACACTTAAGAAATGGAGAAACTGAGATTGTAAGTAACTTGTTCAATGTCACACAGCTGGTATAATAGCAAGGCTTGAACCCTGGCAGTCTAGCCAGAGACTCTGAGCTCTAATGCCTGCACCTCTCCAAGGTGACTGGAAATGTCTCTTACAATACTTCCATTTCCTGTCAGCTTTCTTTTTTTTCTTCCTTTCAAATTTTCTTCCATGATATTGGTTCAGCTACTGAAGACCACTTTTGGTCCTGGAGACAAGGGACAGGAGGGCTTATTGTTCCTTCCCTCAATGTTCCTGAAACAAAATTTTCTCTCTACTTTTCCACCCCTGGCCCATTTAGTCAACCCTTCTAATTGGGCCTTACTCTGTTTCCCCCTCTCAAAATATGAATCCTTGCAGACATCTTTCTTCCCTTCTCTCGAAGCTGAGAATGGAGGGAGAGGACTGGTCTGCCAAGGGAGCCAACCCTAAGGTCAGAGAAGGGAGCCCCTGGGTGCTCAGCGGGGTCTGAGCCTCAGTGTCTGAATCTGCCTGTGTGACTCTGGCGTCTTGGGGGGCTCTCTGACACCCTCTCCCTTGCCCTCTCCTGTTAGATCCCTTGTCTTTCACGGCTCTTGTCTCTGTTACTGTCTCCTGGCCTGTTTGTCTCCCCACCCATCTGCCCACCATCCACGTCCACCTTTTTGCTGCTGGAGTTGCTTTTGGGGCCTGGCTTTCCTTCTTTCACCATCTCCTTGTCTCTGGACTCTTCTCAGTTTACTCTTTCTGGATGTATCTTGCTGAGGATGTGTCTGTGTCTGATTCTTGCCTATTTTTTTTTCTAAAAGGCTAAAAGGGGAAAGGAGCTCATGACCCCAGGATAAAATCCATTCTTTTGTAACATGGTGTAAAGGCCCTTGCATCTGTCTTCACTTCCGCTCTTGCCACTGCTGCCCTGTAAGGCAGTGCTGCAGCCATAAGGAACTTAATTTTTTCCCTAAATGTGCTCCACCCCTCACAGGTTCTGTTCCTCCACTGGAAAGACTTTGCCATGCCAAACCTGCTATTCAGCTAACTCCCACTCATTTTCAAGCCTCAGACACAGCTTCCTCTAGGAAAACAGCCCCTGGCCCAGGTGTGTCTTGCGTGTGCTTCCAGCCCATATTGCTGTGAAAGCGATGGTCATGTGTATTGAATTTGCCTATTTACTTACTGTGTCTCCCCCATTGCACTTTGCTCTTTGAAGGCAAAGAATGACCTTCCTTCAAGAGAACATAGTGAGAAGACTGCTTTTGGCATCATTCCTTATCAACTGTTCTCTCCCCACATCATCCTCTGAAATGTTGGCTCTTTTCTGCCTGATTTGGGGATTCTACAAGCCCAAATACTAATGCTTCCCCCTCCAAGTCCCAAGAAACACCCTTGAGGGTATTTCTTTAAAACTTCTCATGTCAGTCTATTTTTTTAAATCATGGAAGAAGGTAAGATTGAGTAGGAGTTTCATGGGGGTCCTTCCGATAACCATCTTGGTGGCTGCACTTACAGACAGGAAACCTAGATAAAATCAATCACATATCGATAACCCTTACCCATGTTCAATATAAACTTCAAGCATTTTTCAAAGGGAGGCATAATATCTCATTCACAAAAAATTTGTTGAAATGTTTCTTTCATTTCTATCTACATATGTGTATATATGTGTGTGTATGTATGTGTGTATACATGTGTACATATTAGCGACCTATAGATAGCTCTACAAAAGGAGGCTTTATTCATATGTAAGCATAGGATAGGGATGTAGAATGAGTCCTGGATGACAGACAGCACCTTGAACCTGGCTTTTCTGGCTGCATCTGAGAAATTGTGAGTTAGGGCCATGGGCTGGGTTCTGAGAGGACCTAATCAGTTCCAAGCACCTTAAAATCCAAGCTGTGAAGTTTATATATTCTTCTAAAGAAAAATGTCTCCTTTAGTAGCGGTAGCCAAAGAAAAACTACATTTTTGCCTGGCAGAAGTGATAGCCTATTATCCTACCTGTAGTACCTCTTGTTGAATGAATAGTTGACCGTTGCCCAGCCAATTCATATGTCATTGTTTCCTTGCGTGTTCCCCAATCCTAGAGAGGGCTTGAGCCTTTGATATGCTTTGGATGTTTGTCCCCTCAAATCTGACATTGAAATGTGCTCCCCAATGTCGGATGTGTGCTCTAGCGGGAGGTGTTTGGGTCATGGAGTCAGAGTCCTCATGAATGGCTTGGTGCTGTCCTCATGGTAATGTGTGAGTTCCCACTCTGAGTTCATGTTAGACCTGGTTGATGAAGAAAAGAGCCTGGCACCTCCTCCCTCTCTCTTGCTCACGCTCTCACCATGTGCTATGCTGGCTCCTCCTGAGCCTCCCACCATGAGTAAAAGCTTCCTGAGGCTATCACCAGAAGCAGATGCTGGCAGCATGATTCTTGTACAGTCTGCAGAACTGTGAGCCAAATAAACCTCTTTTGTCTATTAATTACTGAGTTTCAGGTATTTCTTCATAGCAACATGAATTGACTAACACAGCCCTGTAGTTTTTCATGAACTGACTAACACAGCCCTGTACTTTTTCAAGTTTCTATTGCTGGCTTCGCCACCACCAACTGGATCCTCCAGCAGGGCTCACCCTGCCCTGGTATCTCTCCTGGCAAAGTCAGCTTCCCACAGCTGATCCTATACCAGTTCTCCAGGCAGACAAAAGCTCAGAATTACCCTCTCCGTTCTGCACACAGCATTGCCCAGGACAGTCTTGTGCTTTAAGCCCTTCTTCATACAGTAGCTCTCTTGAGGAACTTAAGCAACATTGGCGAGATAAGACTCTCATAGTAGTCTCCCTTTCAATGATTTTGTTAGCTATTTTAGACATTTACATTGAAATTCTAAGATTATTTTGTCCAATTTTGAAACAACAAACAAAAGGGATCCTTTAGAAGGTATTTTTAAATCTCCCACTGAATTGCGATACAGAGAGAGAGAGAGAGAGAGGCAGGGTCTTGCTCTGTCACCCAGGATGGAGTGCAGTGGTGCAATCACAACTCACTATAACCTTGAACTCCTGGGCTCAAGTGATCTGTTCCACCCCAGCCTCCAAAGTAGTTAATTTTTTAAAGTAAATTTTTTTCTTTTTGTAGAGACAGGATCTCACTGTGTTGCCCAGGTTGATCTCACACTCCTGGCCTCAAGCGATTTTCCAACCTCAGCTTCCCAAAGTGCTGGGATTATAGGCGTGAGCCACCCTTCCCAGCCTGAGTTGTGTTTTTAAAATCAATTTCTCTTTGCATGTCTAATAGTTTTTGCTTATTAAAACACATAGGTGCTGGATTGTGTAGTGTGTCTGTTTTTTACATAATTTATTCAATCTAGCCTAATAAAATACTGCTACTACTATTTCTGCGTGTGTGTGTGTATTTGGATTTGTCAGCTACTTTATTTTCAACTCCTTTGGAAGCATTTTGTTTTAAGTATATTTCTTGTTCAACAATATATTAAATAACATATGGGGAAAAACAAAACCCAATAACGTAGTCTCTTTTAATTAAAAAATTTAACCCATTCACATTTCATAAAATAATTGTTATACTCCCTTTTATTTTTTTCATCTTATTTTATGTTTACCATTTATTTAACTATATCCTTTTTTTGATTTTCCTTCTTTTCCACTTATTCTCCCCTGTGTCCCCTGTTGATTTAGAAATTCTACTCTATTTTCCTATTCTGCTCATAATTACCTCCCAGTTTGTAACACTCATGATCAGACACGTATTTCTTTACTAGTAAATAAAAAGGCATATTCCTCTACATGCCCCCTGTTGCACACACACAAATTCCACAATAGTCACAGAGAGACACATGTCCCATGTTTATGTCCAGCTACTCAGGCACACCTGGTTGGGGGCCAAACAAGCATAGTGGGCTCAGACCTGAGAATGGGACTCCAGGGGCCCAAAGTCCCTGTCTCCATTGATAGGCTAGCTCTGACAATCCCCAGTTACTGATACTCAAAACCCCATTTTTAAAGCTGGAGCTGTCTCTCTCAGACTTAATATACCTGTCATCAGACCTCTCAGAAAAGGTCAGATGGGGACAGATTTGGGAGTGAGAGGATAAAGGGGTGCCCCAGGGCATGGGGGAGAAGGGTATAAAAAATAGTGAAATGTGCCCAAGAGAAGTTGAGGGATGATGTTTGACTGTAGGGCCGCTCTGCCTGGTAGGAGTGTCCCTCAGCAGGTACAGAACCTCTCCAATGCCAAAGCCTGGTGAGGCGCTGTGTCTTGAACATGCATGGGAGAAGAGAAAAGGCAAGATAGGGAAGAGTGCCCTGAAGGGTCACAGCAGGGAAAGGAGGAGAGGGCACGGTGGGGGATATGGTCCGCATGGAGGGTGGATGAAGGGCCCCTGCTATAGAGGCAGGGCTTCAGGCAGAGGTCCCAGACAGACTGGGCTTCCAGACTGGGGCCTTCTCGTTGTGGAGGAGGTGGGATTTGGACTAGGGAGGAGCAGACAGTAGCCCGGGGTCTTGTGACTCAAGTATTTCCTCTTAGGGAGTGTAGAAGCGTGTGGAGACAGGTCAGAATGGGATTGGGAAAGGGAGGGCCTCTTATATTTGGCCTTCAGCTTGGCACTCCTTAGGAGGTTGGGTCACAGCCTGAGCAAGACCCTCCATGCCCTCTGGGTGAAGGTGGACTCCAGCTCTGGACAGACTCCTCCAGAGACCTGGGACCCTGGACCCCAGCACACCTGAACGGGCTGTAAGGGTCAGGAGCACCCATCCTTCCTCACAGTCTGCAAAGGGCCCTTTGGAAAGGAAAACATCTTAGCTCCACTCCCTCATACTTGAGTCCAGGAAGAGTCCAGGAATCAGAAGAGAATAGGACTTGTACTAAAGGGAGCTAGAGGAATCCAGGCTGGATGCTAGTGGAAAAGCAGGAGGAGCACTGCTAGCTCTCATTAGCTGAGCATTGACCTTGACAGGTGCTGTGACGTCATCACTAACGTGGAGATGAAAAACCAGAGGCTGTGAATTTAGATTGCTTTCCCAGGGTCGCACACCTAATAGGTGGGAGAGCTTACACAAAAGCTGTCTCTTTCTGATTTCAAAGCCGAATGTCTCAACTTCTACACCCTCCACAATTATTTTGAATACTTTAGCAGCCTTCATTTGGAGTCTGGCCTTACACTTATTATTGATTGGGAAAGGTGACAAAGGAAAGAACAGAATAGAGAGGACTGAAGAGAATAAGGGTGGGGGGAGCCCTTTGTGACTCTGGGCAATGCCTCCCAGTTCACTTCTATACCTGCTTTCCTCACACACACACGTGTGCAGCTTTGGCTGAACCCTCGGTTGGAGAGGTATTAAATAATCAATTAGGTTCCTCTTCCTCCCAAACCATGGAAGAACCCCCACCGACCCTGTCCACATCAGTCCCCCTCAGCTTCCCCTAAGCTTCCATGCCCCTCTCGCTTTCTGTCAGAACTGCACTGTGTGGAAAAGGCCTGCGGGCATTAGGAGGGACCCCAGAAGAGCAGACAGACTTAATTAGATTGTCAAAGGGCTCGGTCTGTTCTTCCCCGTTTCCACAATCTCTTCATATCTCTGCCCACCTTAAAATTAAAAATAAATTTAAAAATCTGGGCTGGGGGCAGTGGCTCACGCCTGTCATCCCAGCACTTTCGGAGTCCAAGGCTGGCGCATCACTTGAGGTCAGGAGTTCAAGACCAGCCTGGCTAACAGGGCAAAACCCCATCTCTACTAAAAATACGAAAATTAGCCAGGTGTGGTGGTGGTGGGCACCTGTAATCCCAGCTACGTGGGAGGCTGAGGCAGGAGAATTGCTTGAACCTGGGAGGCGGAGGTTGCAGTGAGCCGAGATCACACCAGTGTACTCCAGCCTGGGCGACAGAGCGAGACTTCATCTCAAAAAAAAAAAAAACCTACTATGCGAAAAATACAAAAAAAAAAGAAAAAAAAAAGACAATGCAAAACTCTCATGTCATCTATCAATCTATCACACATAAACTGTCACCATTTGGTCATATCTCTCCCTCTGCCCTGCGAAAGGATAAGTGTAAGAAACAAAGTTTAATTGTTGCCTTTTTGGGTGATTATAAAACCAGTGAAGTTTTTGTAAATAACTTGTTAAGTTGTGTAGTATATGTTGTGTCTACTGTTTAAGTCATTGAAGTGTTCAAAGAACTCTACTTTGTGATTGTAATTTAAATAATGTAGGGATATTTATAATTAAACGAGGAATTAATGAGTAGATGTTCAATTAAAAATGCGTTTCAAGATAGTATCAGATGTGTGAGTATAATAAATTGAGCACAAAACAATACAAATAGTGGTGAGTATGGCTTCCTGGTGCAAAAAAGCCTTTGGACCTGTGAAGAGTTTCAACATAAAGGCTATGAGGCAGGGGAGATACAGCAGAGAAGACATGAGAAAGACCTAAGAGGCGCTAGAAGCAAGGGGACGACAGGCAACCAGATGCCCCAGGCGCTTCAGAACAAGCTGCCTCCTGGGGAGGCGGCAGGAGAGCCAAGTGGGCTCAGCCCCGGATGGCTGAGGGGACACCTAGAGGGTTCCAAGCAGGGGCAGGACAGGCCCGGTAGCAGGACCTCTTGAGTAGGGGGAGAGGAACAGGGAGGTGGCTTTACTTTGAGGAGCGCTGCGCGGGGAGAGACCAGCACCCCGGCCATGGTGACCCAGGAGAGTGACACTGTCCAAAGTCACCGGAAGACATGCGACTGGAAGGGGGACAGTGGAGGAGGGTCCCGGGAACAGCATGCCTCGCTGGGCCCAGGCTCGGGCGAATCTCAGGGCATCCATGCGCCCGTGTTTATACCCTACGGCCGTGCGTGGAGCTGGGGGCCACCGCCGAAGCTCCCCAGGCAGGGCACGGGAGAGCAGGGCAGGGCGCCCGGGGCTGGGGCTCCTCCCTGCACCCCGCCACGGAGGAGGGGCTCAGGGCGCCCGGCTCCTCTGACTCAGCGCCCAGCGGGGGCCCTGGCGCAGCCGCGGAAAGCCCGTTAGCCCCTGAAGTCCCTGGCGGCGGGCGCGGGAGACCCCTCTGGCAGCCGTTAAAGGGCGTTGTGTTCCCCGCCCCGCGTCCTTCTTCCGTTAGGGTTGGATGGTGGGGGCTGGTTTTTATTTAGCAGGCGCCCCCATGCAGGAGGACGCCCACTGGAGCTCTGGAGAGTGGGACATCCCCAAACCTAAACTGTTAACTGAGACCTGGAACTGTAGCAGAGTCATATATTCTTCCTCTTCTTCTTCTTCTTCTGTTTTTTTTTTAAGACGGAGTTTGGTTCTTGTTGCCCAGGCTGGAGTACAATGGCGCCATCTCAGCTCACTGCAACCTCCGCCTCCCCCGTTCAAGTGATTCTCCTGTCTCAGCTTCCCGAGTAGCTGGGGTGACAGGCATGCGCCACCACGCCTGGCTAATGTTTTTTGTATTTTTATTAGAGACAGGGTTTCACTATGTTGGTCAGGCGAATCGTATATTCTTGTGGTGATAGTGGCCTTAGGAAAAACAAACAAACAAACGAAAAACCCCTTCTTGGATGACGTGAGGCAGAAGCCGCGGAAGCCTTGTTAAATAGTGCTTCTGGCCTGTGGGGCAGCTTTTGCATAAACCCCTAGAAAATGTGAAAACTCTGTCACAGGAAGAAGGGGCTGTACAGTGGATGTTAAGTAGGGTGAAGTTTACGGTTCCATCCGTAAATACTGAGCTTCAGCTGCCAACCTCGCAGGCCACTTTTCTTCAGCTCAAAGCTGAGGATTTTGGATCAGATTTTCTGACGAGAGGGGAGCAGACATGCTTTCTGCTCTTTAAGCGATCTCCCTGGGATCCTAGTCATCCATCTAGTGAAGTCAAGAACCCATTAGGGTTCCACCGACCCAGCCTTTTTGTGCCCAATTCACAGATTCTGCCAAGTCAGACAAGCCTAGGGGCTTCTACCACACACGACATACTTATTTTCTTTCTATTCCTTTCTTTTCCCTATCAAAGTCCTCTCAGGCTCTCATAATGATACAAACATGGATTTTACCATCCTCTATGAGACAGGAAAGACAATTCTTGAAATGACTTTTAGGTTACTTTAATGTCATTAGATAAGTCATTTAACAAGCGTGTTATTAAGTTTAAAAAATTAAAAGACTCTGGCCTTTGGTGACTTCCCTCCCTGGTGGGGCACTATACTTTCCTCTCTAGCTGTTGCAGCCTTTTTCTGGCCTGCAGGTTAAATTGGGTGTGTGAGCTGCGCAAAAGCTCTATAGTCTGTTAATGAAGCAAACGCTGTGGGCCTGACTTGGAAATGCATCTGGATGTGGACTCACCCAAGTTGCTGGGCATCGTGGGATGGTAGGAGGTTGTTTTTCCTGAGACCAGAACCGGGAAAGTGAGAAAGGTTCCTGGCAACAGGGAACCTGAACGAAGGACGGACTTCCTTTAAAATTTTGGGGAATGGCAAGGGTTTGTTCTTAAAGCCCATTTTTAGAATAGGTTAAACCTATATACAAATAGTAGCATTCATGGTGGCAGTAATTAGAGAAGATTCATCACAGTTGTTGGGAACCTAAAGGAAACGAGAGTGGGGATGGGCAAGCCTGGAATTAGAAAAAATATGACCTCTTCCTTTCTTCTGAATTTTAGCGCCTCGTCACTGTAAGCAGTCCTGGAATTCAGGAACAGTGTTACAGAGATAATTAAACAGTAGTTCAGGTATAATTTTCAAGGCAGTTAAGAATTTGGGATTCAGTCTTGCTGATATTGAATCCCAAATTCAACACCCTTCGGGGTGTGGGTCTGGTGAGTGGTGTCAGAGTAGCAGGAATCTTGAGACTGAGGGGTATAGGTGATATTCATTGTTAAGCAGCTACTCGCTGCGAATGGCCTCTCCAATGTCAGGACACTAGACATGTAATGTCGATTATACAGGAAAGTCGTGTTTGGTGATTTGCTTCTTTGATCTCTCAGCTCTCCCCTCCATTTTAACATCACCAAAATGCCTGAATTTAGGATGTGCTATTTGTCCCCACACCCTGAAATCCTGTGCTCTGTGCTGCTGGACTAAGTGGTAAAGAATGTTGGATTCTAGTGGGAACTTGAGGTTGAATTCTCAAGTATCCTATGTGTTGTCCTTTCCTCCAATTGAGAGAGAATCTGGGGAGACCAATGAACTTTTGACCTCAGATCAGAGCTGGAAAGGGGGAGCTTGCAGAGGTATCAGTTCTGTGGGAGGTTGGATTATGACCAGAAAATGGGATAGTGACATGAGGAATGTGGCAGTGGTGTAAAGAACTTTTCTCCTTGGGGTGCTAGTTGAGGGCCTTTGCTGTCACTCCATACAGGGCCCGGAGCTGCCCTTTTGGAGTGATGTACTGAAAGAGGGAACCCCGTCCTGGGTGAGGATAAAGACCCGTGAAAATGTCGGTTCCTAGGTTGATGGTAATTGGAAGAGCTTTTTGGGTGACTCTCAAGAAGGCTGTTGGGCTAAGGGTAAAAGACCAGCTGTCAGGTACAGGCTAAGGGATTCAGGACTCTCTTGAGACTTCTCTTTGGGTGGTAACTGGGATGGTGTTACAGGTGCTGGACAGAAGTCTGAAGTGAGTCAGGGATGGGAGGCTTCCTTTGTGTTCCGTGGCACAATCACAGGCGCAGTGGGAGGGATGGTGTTACTATCCAGCTGCAACTCACCTTGGGCTTTCTCGGCCTTCATACTATGTAGAAAAGGGAGAAAATGTCACTGTGAGAGATTTGGAAAATACATAACACAAAAAAGAAACACTCTTATCCCCAAATAATGAGAAGAAACTGAAGGAAAAAAAATTGTCTAATTTATGGGTTACTTTAGTCCAGGAAGCCTGAGGCCCACAGAATAAATACCCATGTAGAGAAGATATCAGTGTTTAAGTGTAGGTTAAGGGTTTTTGCTGAGGCTGGGGGTGGGACAGAACACAAATCTTCTAGGTTTTTACCCCTTGACGAGAGAGCCTTTCTGGGGGAGGTGCTATTGTGCAGGTTTTAAAAAAACTTTTATGCAAAATACAAAAGAGTTCTCAGAATGTGGGCTTCTGAGGGAGTCAGGTTGGTTATATATATAGATTGGGGGTTGTAAAGTAGGCATTGAAAAATAGCTGTGAGTTTCCAGAGTTTAAGGGGGGAGCAAGGTTGGTAGTTGAGTATTGTGTCCGGGAACCCTTTCCTGCATGGTTGAAGGAATTTGCTCTTGTGGATGCTAACTGGAAGAGGGGAGCTTAAGGTTGCCTGACCAGAGCCCAAAAGAAACTGGAACTAAGGTACTGGCTAGATAGGCCAGCCATAGACACATTTGTGTCTATCCCATAGATGCAAAGCCAGGTGAAGGATACCGGTTCTATTATTCTCATTTCACCAAACATTTTGAGGAATGTTTGATGTATGTGGTCCTGTAATGAGGGACAGTGTTTTAAATTGGATAGCTATCTTTACAAAACAACAGCTTTGCCGTATTTTTCTCATGTGCCATGGGGCAATGAAATCTTTCATTTAATTGCCACAGTCCTGGGACAGCATTTAATTTCTACTGATCTAACCCAGCTCTATGGCCCAAAAAACCATGGCATGATGTCATGGAGCTTCCCCATCTTTCTTTGAGCAGATGGCCAAAGGAAGGGTTTTAGGGTACCAAGATTATGACCTGAAACTTTGTGGAGATTCTGAAATCTCTGCTTTATGGATTGATTAGGATTTCTAACCCTGCTTTTCCCTTCTGGAGGTATTTTTCTGTTACCATTTTGCAAATTTCCCAGCATCTTACTCTTTTAAAATGCTTGGAAGTTTTCTGGCTCTGATGTTTTCCCTTTGGTCTATGTTCTGCCTTTTTCTTAGGTGTTTTTGGCTCTCCTCCCAACTATTAGGTTGGTGCAAAAGTAATAGTGGGTTCAGACCATGAATTTTAAATCATAACTAGGCTCAAACACATCTTTATTAATCGAAATTGGAAACATTACAATCAACACGTTTTTGCCAACAAGACACAGGTCTATTCCTGTAGTGTAAAAATCCGCGCTTACAGATTTGAGGAACTCTCGGAGAGCGTTTTCTGCATTCTGCTGGTTGTGGAAGTGTTTTCCCTGCAAAAAGTTGTCGATGCTTGAAGAAGTGGTAGTCAGCTGGGAGGAAGTCAGGTGAATATGGCAGATGAAGCAATGCTTTGTAGCTCAATTCATTCAACCTTTGAAGCGTTGGTTGTGTGACATGTGGTCAGGCATTGTTGTGGAGAAGAATTGGGCCATTTCTGTTGACTTATGCCAACTGTGATGTGCATCTCATTGATTTGCTGAGCGTACTTCTCACATGTAATGGTTTCACCAGGATTCAGAAAGCTGTAGTGGATCAGACCGGCAGCAGACCAACAGTGACCATGAACCATTTTTTTTTTTTTTGGTGTAAGTTTGGCTTTGGGAAGTGCTTTGGAGCTTCTTCTCAGTCCAGCCACTGAGCTGGTCTTCGGTGGTTGTATAAAATGCACTTTTCGTTGCACGTCACAATCTGATCAAGAAATGGTTTGTTGTTGTTGGGTAGAATAAGAGAAGACGATACTTTAAAATGATTTTTTTTTTATTTTCAGTCAGCTCATGAAGCACCCACTTTTATCAAGCTTTTTCACCTTTCCAATTTGCTTCAAATGCTGAACGACCATAGAATGGCCGACATTGAGTTCTTCGGCAATTTCTCATGTAGTTGTAAGAGAATCAGCTTCGATGATTGCTCTCAACTGGTCGTTGTCAACTTCTGATGGCCAGGTATTACGCTCCTCATTTTCAAGGCTGTTGTCTCCTTTGCAAAACTTCCTGAACCACTTATGCACTGTACGTTCATTAGCAGCTCCTGGGCCAAATGCTTTGTTGATGTTGTGAGTTGTCTCTGCTGCTTTATGACCCACTTTGAACTCGAATAAGAAAATTGCTTGAATTTGCCTTTTGTCTAACATGATTTCTGTAGTCTAAAATAGACATAAAATAAACAACAAGTAATAAGTCATTAGCAACAAAACATAGTGAGAAATGCCCATTAAAATGATGTATAACATAACCAGGTTTATTTAAGAATGTATTCCAATATTAAACAGCAAATTCCAACAATGAAAAAACTGCAATTACTTTTGCACTCACTTTAATAACTTTCAGCTGTTCTTTGGGAAAAGGCCAAACAATTTCACAACTACAGTAAAAACAAAAAAGCAAAAACAAAAAACAAAAGACAAACCTGTGTGTCTTGCTGCTGATAACATCTGGATTGGTTTTGTTTTCCTTTAAATGGTATTTGGTTTCTGGACCCAAAAGCCCACAGTAGTAATGACATACTTCCTGATATTCTTGCTTGGGAATAATTCTTGGAGTGTGCAACCATAAATAGCATGATATGCTTCAACCCATAGTCTGTCAGAGTCCCCTTGCCACCATTCAGTTGAAAGACAACTACTTGTTGACAGGGCTTGACAATGAGTTTCCCGCAGGTAGCTCCCGTAGGTAGTCAAAAAGACTCCAGAACTTTTTGAAAATAATTTAGATTTGAAGGCATTTTGAAGAAGAAACGGAGAGCCTATGTTCTAGTTCTGGCACTGCCTTTATTAGCTGTGTGAATTTTGACAGATCTCCAGATTTCTTTGGGTTGCGGTTTCCTCATGGGTAAAATTGGGATATTAATACCTTCCTCACGGTGTTGTTGGGAGGATTAGATGTGCTCTGTAGTCTGTCATATCACATACATGCTTGCAAATTTTTGTTATAACTTAAAAGCCAGTTTTAAATATGCCCTGGCCAAGAAGCTGGGGCACACAGAAAAAAAAATCAACAAAAGTTTGTCTAAGATCAACCCCTGGGGAGCTCAGAGCCCAGCAGAAAAAGCAGAAAAAGGGTTAATGGGAGTGCTTTTCTGCTCCCCTCATCACTGACATCTACTGACTGCTAAACTGTTGGGGAACCCTCTGCCCCCGAGGCACAGGGCAACACCAACGGTGGCTATTAGAGATTTTCCTGGAAACTGGGAACCGGGTGACCAGCTCGCACAGCTGTGCTGCACCCCTGCCAACCACCCAGACTGGGAGGGCGGTGTCATACCGGTTGTGCATCCCCAGCACCAGTGCCCTGCCCGGAGATCTTCCACTCTTGAGCCATTGCACCACCAGACCACCCGAAAACAACATCACAACCACGCCGAGTTTGGCAAGCACAGACCAGAGGGTCCCTGGGGAGTTGTGGGTCCCCTGGAGATCCAACCCTCAGCTTGGACTGCCCCTTGTGGGGGTGGAGCATGGCCTGCCAAAGCCCACTGGGACAAAGGAAATGTGGGCATGATGTTGCCAACAGTTGAAGAGGGCTACCGAAGCCCGAGAACAGACGTAGAGAAGGGGGATCATCTCTCGCCCCTGCCCCGTTTCACAGTCCACTGTTCTGGATGCTTCACAGCTCTTCTCCTGGGGCCTGATGAGCACATGCTGAAAGAGGGCCTTTTCCGCTTCTCCAGCTGCTGCACCCCTGCTGAGGGCCAGTGAGCCCTAAGAGCCTACCTGCCTGCTATTTCTCTCAGGTATCATCTATAGGACTGCGCCCTGAATCACACCACCACCACCAATACATGGCTACAACAGACAGCACCCGAAAAAGACACCGCGGGATCCTACCTGCAACCAAGGAGCCCGTACAGAGCCTTGGCCCTCTGAAAGCACCCAGAAATGAAGCCTATTGATCATATACAACATACATCACAGTCAAAACCCCAAGGGAAAAAGGAAAAAAAAGATCAAAATGCCCCATCTGAATGATAGCAAATTAAAAAAAAAAAAAAAGAACCTTCAGCTATTAGCCAGGTATGGTGGTGCACGCCTGCAGTACCTGCTACTCAGGAGGCTGAGGCAGGAAGATCACTTGAGCTCAGGAGGTGGAGGCTGCAGTGAGCCATGATTGCACCACTGTACTCCAGCTTGGAGGACAGAGCAAGATCCCAGTTCTCCAAGCTTACTCTGGGGATTCCTTGGCAGAGAGGGGGGCCTGTTCAGTTTGTTGGAAGCTTCAAATTTTATTTTTGTTTCTCTTTGCCCCTTTTTTGACCAAGATTTCCTAGAAGCAGCATAGATGGTCATGCTTTTATTTTGTCCCACATTGTTGTCGAGGTGGTGTGGCTTCCTACCCTGGATCCATCCTATCCCTCAGTGGGGTCCCTATGGTCAAGTGACTTAAGAGTCAAAAGACTTAGAGCCTGTTGAACATTCCAGGCCAGAGGGGAATGCAATGGGCAGGCACTCATCAACTCTTCAAACCTTTTAAGCAATATATGAGCCAGGAATCAAAGCCAAAAAGGTTACAAAATTGACTTATCTATAAGTTCTATACATTGAACTATTGTAATCTTGGTTTTTAGTTACAATTGCAGCAATTAGCTATATAAACAATAGCATTTTTCTGAAACTGTTTAAGCTAAGGAACGTTAGAGGCTTGGGTTGTGCCGCAATGCTTTCTATGGGTCTCTTTAGTAGTTTATCCTAGGGTGGCCAATACATTTCTTGTCATATTTTTAGCAGCAGTGAAACTTTATGGTCTGTAACAATTTGATTCTTGCTCCCTTGAAGGAAATTATTCGCCTGAGGGGGATGAGGCAGAGTGAGAGAATGAGGCAAGTTTTTGAGCAGAAGTGAGAGTTTATCAAAAAGTTTTAGAGCAGGAATAAAAGGAAATAAAGTACACTTGGAAGAGGGCCAAGAGGGCAACTTGAGAGATCCGAGTGCCCTGATTGACTTTTGACTTGGGGTTTTATAAGTTGGCATGCTTCTGGGGTTTTGTTTCTCTGTTTTGATTTTTCCTTGGGGTGGGCTATCCACATGGGCAGTGGCTTGTCAGCACTTGGGAAGCGCCACATGCACAGTGTGTTTACTGAAATTGTGCCCGTGCTCATTCAAGGCATTTTTCTTTTACCAGTTGAGTGTTCCTAGAGGAAGGCCTTATACCAGTTAAACTCTGTCATTTTTCCTCTTAGTGAGCATGCTCGAGCCCACTTGCCCAACTTCTGCAGTCATATCGGGAAGCTGCTGATCACCAGCTTCAGGTATCTTCTGTCTATTGGGAGACTGCCTCTCCCTGGCACTGGCTGTGACTAATTACTATTTTAGAGAGACATTGGTCTCTAATAATTTTAGACAATGGTACCCTGACATTCCTGGGTGGGGAGCCCTCTCCTGCCCTCCTCATGTTTGCCTAGCTACCCACTCTAACAGTATTTCTATTTGCGTAAGCCCCATAACTGGGAACAACTATACGCAGAAGTCTCTGTCACCAGGTATCGTGATATCCCCTTGGTAATTCTCTTTTCATACTGGTGGAGGCAGGAACTTTTCCATGGTTGGGATGGATGGAAAAAGAGCCAGGTAATGTCCCAGGAGGCAAAGTACTTCAATTTTCTAGCTGTTTAGGCACCTGTGTGCCCATCCTTGAGTTGGAGGCTCTGAACTAACTCTATCCCTTGAAAATGACCCTTGAGACCAGGGATGGTGGTTCATGCCCTGTAATCCCAGCACTTTGGGAGGCTGAGGAGGAGGATCACTTACACCTAGGAGTTAGAGACCAGCCTGGAAAACAGCATAGTGAGACTCTGTCTCTACCAAAAAAAAAAAAAATTTTTTTTAATTAGCTAGGCAAGGTGGCACATGCCTATGGCCCCAGCTACTTGGAAAGCTGAGGCAGGAGTATCACTTGAGCCCAAGAGGTTGAGGCTGCAGTGAGCCATGAGTGTGCCACTGCACTCCAGCCTGGGTGACAGAGTCCAGCCTGGGTGACAGAGTGAGACCCTGTCTCATAATAAAAAAAATTTTTTAAAGGCCAAGTGGGATGCCAAATGATCCAAAATGAGGGTGATTTGCAGGCTCTGTCAAATCATCTCTGGTCTTCAGAATGTCATGATTCTGGCTGTCTTGGAAAGAAGTAAAACAATGAGAGATAACATTAGTGATTTGACAATCAAAAGAGAATTTTTGTGTCAGAATGAAAAAAAAAAAAAGAATTTCACTAAGGAACCAACTAAAACATCATGAAGAAAATTACAACTCAATTCTTCTTTGGAGACTTGTTGTAGCCAAGAAATAATTGAGGATCAGGAGTTAGCCCAAATTCTAGTCAAATAATAAAGCTGAAAAACAAAGGTCAGGGCTGGAATCTAGTATAAACAGGTGTGGTACAGTTTTCCTTTGAAACATAATTTTTATCTCTCTCTAGTCCCCCTTTTCTACTAAAGATAAAGTATAGTAAGATCGATCTGTGTGCAAAATTAGTTTTAGCCTTATTGTACTTCACCTGATTATTTGCACAAAGTGCAGCAAGAATTGTTTGACTGTATAGGCTTTGCTGGAACTTTACCTGAAAATGTGTTAGTCTAATCAAAGCCTTGGTAAAATAATCAATGTCTCCAATTGTGCCCTATTTAAAAAAAAAAAAAAAAAAGGAAACAGATTCTTATTCATCATATACAAATATAACTATATTGCCATAACATAAGAATACTCATGAATAGTTTCCAAATTTTAGAGAACTCAGGTAGAAAGAAAGGTAAATTTGGGTCACAAAAAAATAGTTTACAATCAGAGTTGCTGCCTTCCAAACAAGTATGTTTGTTCACTGTTGGGAGAAAAGCTGAGTGTTGGGAGAGAAGCTGAGGCACAGCTTGGAACATGTCCAGGGTCCAGGGTAAAACCCCTTGTGGCCTTTGGAATGTGTCCAGACTTGCTGGCTCCTTGCTTCTAGTACTCCCATGATCTCAAGTAGCCATATGTTTCAAAGAAAATGCTAAACCATCACAGTTGTAGGTCATTCACTTGATACACTGCTTCCTTTCAACCCCCACATCCTCACCACTTGTTTCTTTGTTTGATCACCAATAAATAGTGTGGGCTCCCAGAGCTCAGGGCCTTCACAGCCTCCACACTAGTGTTGGCCCCCTGGTCCTACTTTCTCTGTTAACTTGTCTTTTCTCATTCCTTTGACTCCACTGGACTTCATAGCCCCCACAGCCTGGTGTTGGGTCCAATCACCCCAACATTCCTGGTGCCCAATGTGGGGTGACGAAGACCCCAGGGAAGAAACACTAGGATGTGTGAAAGTGGAGGACGCATCATCAGAGGACACCTGAGGATGACTGAAAGAAGCTCGGCAGAAAAGCTGAGTGCTCCGAAGAACTAGGGTAACAATGGGACAAAACGAAAGCAAACATTCTGCTTATTTGAATTTCTTTATTTTTATTTATTTATTTGTTTTGAGACGGAGTCTCGCTCTGTCGCCCAGGCTGTTGTGCAGTGGCGTGATCTCGGCTCACTACAAACTCTGCCTCCTGGGTTCATGCCATTCTCCTGCCTCAGCCTCCCGAGTAGCTGGGACTACAGGCGCCTGCCACCACACCCGGCTAATTTTTTTGTATTTTTAGTAGAGATGGGGTTTCACCATGTTAGCCAGGATGGTCTCGAACTCTTGACCTCGTGATCTGCCAGCCTCGGCCTCCCAAAGTGCTGGGATTACAGGCGTGAGCCACCACGCCTGGCCAGCTTATTTAAATTTCTTAAGGCATTTATTACGAAAAGGGAGAGTGAAAGTTAGTACTCAGAATTTATCACTCCTTAGTACAGTAAAGCAGTTTTGCCCATGGTTTCTGGAACAAGGGACTATGGAGTTGGATGAATGGGAAAGAATGGGAAGAGATTTTAAAAAGGCATATAAAGATGAAGTAAAAATTCCAGTTTCTGTTTGGTCAATGTGGGCGCTAATACAGGCAGCTCTTGAGCCATTTCAAACAGATAATGAGGCAGATTCAGATAAGGAAGACGAGGACAAGTGTAAAAAACTAACTTCAGATTCTGAGTGTGAGGAACAGCTACCAGAGGAGATTAAAGAAAAGAAAGGAAAGCTAAAAAAAAGTATGTTTTTCTAGCCCGTCAGCTCCACCTGCTGAATTAAATGAATGGCCACCTCCTCCCTCTCCCCTTAAAGGGTGAGAAAATGAATTAGCTGAAAAACTTACTGCTCCTGTAGTTGCAATATTAAAACCTGGAGCAATTGGTGGTGCTATACAAAATTCTATTCAAAAAGCTAGAGCTGAGGGAGACCTCAAAGCATGGCAATTTCCAGTTACTATATAACCCAGCAAGGAGGACAGATACAGCTAATTAGGCCACCTTTCTTTTTAAGTTACTAAAGGAATTTAAGCAAGCCATTAGTCAATACGGACCAAACTCTCCTTTTATGCAAACTTTGTTAAAAAATGTGGCTCTTGATAATAGGTTAATACCATAAGATTGGGATACTTTAACAAAATCTGTTCTCACTCTGTTTCAGTATTTACAGTTTAAAACTTGGTGGGCTGATGAAGCTCAAAACCAGGCAAGGGAAAACACACAAGCGCAGCCACCTATGCCTGGTTCCTTTGAACAGTTAATGGGAGTTGGCCCTAATTGGGTCGATTAGAGAATCAAGCAGTAAGGGAGGATGTTGCCATTTTTCAGCTGCGCTTTGTGTGCTTACAGGCATGGGAAAGGACAAACATTACAGGGAAAAAAGATCCTCCTTTCAGTTCTGTCTGACAAGGACCTGAAGAACCATATGTTGATTTTGTTGCTCAGCTCCAACAGGCTGTGTAGAAAGCCATAACTGATACAACAGCTCAGCATGTTGTAATACAGCTTCTTGCATACGATAATGCTAATGCAGAGTGTCAAACTGCTATTAGACCCCTGAGAGGGAAGCCTCATTTAGCTGAATATATTCAGGCTTGTGATGGCATTGGAGGTAACTTACCTAAGGCTACTCTTTTAGCTCAGGCTATGACTGGATTGAAAGTAGGAAAGAATATGCCCCATTTCTCAGGCTCTTGCTTTAATTGTGGGCAATTTGGACACACAAAAAAGGAGTATAGAAAAGGAATTGCTATCTAGTAATGGAAAAGTCTCATTTGCAGGACCTCAACAGCAAGTTTTTCAAACTGACTTTGCTTCTGCTCAAAGGGCTGAACTTACTATGGCTATGATAACAGTGTTAAAAACTTTTAAACAGCCAGTAAACATTGTTTCTGATTCAGCCTACGTAGTGCAAGCCACCCCAACAGTTCACCTTGGAATTGCCATCCACAAATCTAGCAGCTCTTTGTCAGTCAAGTTAGAGCAATTTATTGGACATTGTAGAATCTGGCAGCCCCTTACACTGTTGCAGATTCACTGTTCTAGGGAAAAAGAGCCTTCCTGCCCCTCCTCGCACCCCAAGGTAGCATGATCATATAGAAACCATCTTCATTTTATTCTGGAACTCTGGGCACTGCTTCCCTTTAGAGTGTTTCTTTTGCATCACTCCAGACAACATGGGTATTTCAAGTGTCATGATCATTTTATACACTCTGGGTATAGGGGTAGCTTCACTTAACATCCCATAACCAGCGAGTAAATGCTACTCTAGTGGAAATTCTCTAGTCCAAGGTCCCAGTAGTTATCATTGGGAGGTACTCACAGGCCTTTGCCGTAAGCCCCAATAAACACTCCACAAAAAGCTATCAAGTAGATAATTTGTCCCTACCAGCACTTGAGTTCCTACTCTACACTGTGGGCTTGGGCAGTCTTAGTGGTTCCCACCTAGCATGTCCAGTTCATATTGCTGAACGGCAGATTTAAGTGCCTTCTGTTTTATAGTACTAGTGTAGCAGGACCGGTCGCAGACTAAACCTCTCGGACACCAGTTTTTGGAAGGAAGAGGCTTTAGTCAGCTGAGAGCATCGGTAGACTCATGTCTCAAGATTTGAGCTCCCTGAAGTAAAGATTCTTGTTCCTTTTAAGGACTTACAACTCTAAGAGGTCCATGTGAAAGGGTCGTGATACATTATGCAAGTGGGGGTTACATGATTGAGGGCTGTATGCGTCAGTGATGGGGGCTAGAAGAACAGAACAAAGTTTCACAAGTCTTCCTCATACAACGTCTGGAATCGATAGATAACACAAGTGGTTAGGTCAGGAGTTGATCTTTGACTACCAGGCCTGGTTCTTGGTGCCAAGCTGTCCGGCTATTGATCTCACTTCTGCTTCTTTTTAACTTTTTGCTGCCTTTTTGAAACAGAAGATAATGGGAGAGGTGGTCTCCTTCCTTACTAGTTAGGGAAAACATTCCCCATTCAGATACGATATCCATTTTCATAAGACATTTAGGTAAAAGAGACACAGGTATTTTACATAAAGCCTATTTAAACATCCCAACTTTCATAATCCTATCAGCCCTTACATTTTTATGTTCTGGTCCCAGGAAACTTTTTCTTTTCCACTTCCAGACCATTTCACCCTTTCTGGTCAAAAAGGATTTGGGTTCTCAGCAGGGACTTGAGCCAAGGGACCCAGGCTCTTTTGTAATCTTGAATAATTTGCCTCAGCATTTCCCAGGCAATTGTTAATCAACTTTCTCATTGTAACCTTTGCCTGCTGACTGAAGTAATTTCTCCAGTCTGGGGCAAATACAGAAAACTAGTTTGGGGATTTTTAATTTTGAAGGACCAGCAGGTTCTCCCTTTGGTCTACCTAACCTTCAATAGTGTTGTATTAAAACCTTTGTGGTATATATATATATTTCAGTGGCTTTTGGGGTACAAGTGGTTTTTGGTCTCTAAGAAGCTCCAAACTTTTCCTCATTTTCCTTCTTCTAAGCCCTCCAAAGTCTTTCAACCTGCCACCCAATTCCAAAGTTGCTTTCATATTTTCAGGTATTTTTATAGCAATGCCCCACTCCTTGGTATCAATTTTCTGTAATAGGCTGTTCTTACATTTCTATAAATACCAAAGGCTGGGTAATTTATAAAGAAAAGGTGTTTAATTGGCTCATGGTTCTGTAGGCTTTATAGGAAGCATGGTGCTGACATCTGTTCAGCTTCTAGGGAGGCCTCAGGAAGCTTGCAATCATGGCAGAAGGTGAAGGGGGAGCAAATGTCACACACAGTGATAGCAGGAGCCATAGAGAGAGGGGGAGGAGGTGCCACACCCTTTTTAAACAACCAGATCTTGTGAAAACTTGCCATTGTGAGGACAGCACCAAGGGGATGGCATTAAACCACTCATCAGGGATTCGTTCTCATGATCCAGTCACCTCCCACCAGACCCACCTCCAACTGGGAGATTACAATTCAACATGAGGTTTAGAGGAAAGAACATCCAGACTACATCAACATCTTACTTTATCTATTCTGTATGTAGAATTTTTTTCTCTTGTATCTACTAGTTTTAATCACATATGTTAACTACTATTCTCTTAGTAACCCTCATTTCTGGTGAAAAACCTAGGATTACTTAATGCTGGGAACAAGCCTGTCATAAATAGGCCTTAAAGAAACTGGCCATAAACAGGATTTCTGCAGCAATGTGACATACTCATGATGGCTATGATGCACACTGCTAGAAGTTGCTCATTTACTGGAGCAGAGCAAGGAACACCTGGCCCGCCCAGAACGGACAACTGCTCAAACCACAAACTACAGCAGGAGTGGCCTGTGCCTTAACAACATGTTTTTGCGGCTGATAATCAGTCAGAGCCTGTTTCCCTACTCCTTGCTAAGAATGCTTTGTTTCCCGTAAGGAATGCTTTTAGCTAATCTATAACCTATAGAAACAATGCTTATCACTGGCTTCCTGTCAATAAGTATGTGGGTCAAACTCTGTTTGTGACTCTCAGCTCTGAAGGCTGTCAGCCCCCTGATCCCACTTTGCTCTCTAGTTCTGTGTCTTTGTCTTCAATTCCTTAGCGCTGCTAGGTTGGGGTTTCCATGACCGAGCTGGTCTTGGTAACTTAATATAATGTTGTGGCTTCTTTGCTCCAGTAGTTCAGCAAGTGGGAGGAAGTGGCATCCAGTGGCTTTTTCATTTCCATAGTTTGGTGAGCAGGAGGGAGTGTTACAGCTTATTTACTTGCACCGTCTGCAGCTCAGTGAGCCAGCCAGGAGTGTCACAGCTCTTTTGCTCCTGTAATTCAGTGAGCAGGAGGGAGTGGCACCCTATGGCTTCTTCTCACCGGTTGTTCTGCAAGCAGGAGGGAGGGTTATAACTCTTTTTTACTCCTGTTGCCTACAGCTTAGCAAGTTCCGGGTTCCAGGAAGAATAAGGTATGCAGACACTGGAGAGTGAGTAAGGCAGAGAAGAATTTTATTGAGCTACAGAAGGAAAGCTGTCAGCTTGTCAGAGGGGACCAGGAAAGCAGGTAGCTGTTTATGAGGCTGAGTCTGGGGTTTTTATGGGCTTAGAATGGGGGAATGAATGCATGCTGATTGGTCCACAGGTGGGCTTGGAGAGAGCACCATTTGATTGGTTAAAAGGCATCATCTAGAAGGAACCAATTGAGAGAGAGTGTGTAAGATGGGGATAGAAGTTTTCACTCCAGTCGTGGACTCTATCCAGAACTAGCAGCTCAGTCCTCAGGTTGAAGGTTGAGCCCTACCAGCGACCCATCCCTGTCTGCCTAGGAATTTGTCTGTCTCCTGTTGTTATCAATAACATGACTTTAAA
Source organism: Chlorocebus sabaeus (assembly GCF_047675955.1). Lineage (NCBI taxonomy): Eukaryota > Metazoa > Chordata > Mammalia > Primates > Cercopithecidae > Chlorocebus > Chlorocebus sabaeus. The sequence goes on along the minus strand of NC_132929.1, from coordinate 37,779,522 downwards.
AATTTAATTACTGAAGAGACTAGTTTTATTTAACAAAGATCACTGAAGTCATGTGAACTAAATGGCATTTGAGCTAGCTTCTATTTTCCTGAGAAAATATTTCATTTAAGCACTTATTTTTCTTTAAGCCAATTGATTTGAGCTCTTTCATATAATTTGGTAGTGAAATGTATCTACATGACACATAGAAATATATAGACATGGCCAGGCATGGTGGCTCATGCCTGTAACCCCAGCACTTTGGGAGGCTGAGGCAGGCAGATCACCTGAGGTCAGGAGTTCGAGACCAGCCTGATCAACATGGAGAAACCCCATCTCTACTAAAAAAATACAAAATTAGCCAGGTGTGGAGGTGCATGCCTGTAATCCCAGCTACTCAGGAGGCTGAACCAGGAGAATCACTTGAACCTGGGAGGCAGAGGTTATGGTGAGCTGAGATTGCACCATTGCACTCCAGCCCTGGGCAACAAGAGCGATACTCTGTCTCAGAAAACAAAAAAACAAACAAACGAAAAATATAGACATACAAACACACAGACAAAAGCAGATCTTAGAGATTTATAAGCTTTTGCGTTTGCAGTTTTCAAAGCTTCTCCCCTACTTTAAGACTATTAATCCCTTGAATACCTGTTATATACCCTAAACAACTGTTAGCTATACAACTCTAAATTTGCATCTCCAAAGACATGACTTAGGTGAAATGGGTAGAAAAGGTATGTCTCAAAGGCACAAACTTAGATCTAAACAAAGATAAGATTTAGTATATAAACTTTAGGCCTTTGTCTTCCCCATAGCTAAAATGCCTAGTGGTTTAGGTGCAGAGACAGAGATGCCCTTACAAATGGAAGTTTCCTTTAAAGATATACATTTCTTTTTACAAAGAGTTTCACAAGACTAATTTAGTTTGGAAGGTGGTTTTTTTTTTTAAACTTAGTTTGTCTCTTAATTCTAGAGCCAGATTACTGGCTTTAGGGTACAGCCCTTTAAGAAACAGGGCTAATGGGAGCAGTGACTCACACCTGTAATCTCAGGACTTTGAAAGGCCGAGGTGGGAGGATTGCTTGAGGGCAAGAGTTTGAGACTGGCCTGGGCAATATAATGAGATCCCATTTTACAAAAATCAAAATAAAAGAAAGTAAGCAGTTTTTAGAACTAAACTATGCTTTTCTTACCCAAACACAAAGAACCAAGTAGTCCCCTGTAATAATAACTATTTCCTGTAAACAACACTGCTGTTAGCCACCTCTAACACTATAAACAGTTGCTCATAACTTCTAGCCATCATACACACCAAGGTCTAGTCCTCTCACAGTACCAGGTAATCTCTGGTAACCCTAAAAGCCAAGGGGACCAGGTAGTGCGATACAAAAGAGGGCAGTGTTTTTAGACCTGAAAGGAACTTTCCCGTGATTCTTGAAACACCTCAAGGAAAGCAGAAGACTCCCAAAAAGGGAGTTAAAAAGGACAAAATGATAAAGGGTTCAACTCAACAAGAATATTTAACTATCTTAAATACATGCACACACCTAACAGAGCACCCAGATTTATGAAACAATTACTCCTAAACCTAAGAAAATAGACAGCCACACAATAATAGTGAAGGATTTCGACACCCCACCCCACTGACAGCAATAGAAAGATCATCAAAGAGGAAAACTAACAAATTCTGGGCTTAAATTGGACATTTGATCAATTGGACCTAACAGAAAACTACAGAATACTCCACCCAACAACCACAGAATATACATTTTTCTCATCTGCACATGGAACATACTCTTAAGATCGACCACAGCCTTGGTTATAAAGCAAGTCTTTATAAAAAAAAAGTCAAGTTACCTCTCTTCACTGACAATATGGTTCTATGTCTAGAAAACTCTAAAGGTTTCACCAAAAGGCTCCTAGTCCTGACAAATGACTTCAGGAAAGTCTCAGAATACAAAATCAATGTCCAAAAATTGGTAGCATTTCTATATACCAGTGATGTTCAAGTTGGGAACCAAATCAAGAATGCAATTCCATTTACAGTAGACACACACACACACACAAATACCTAGGAATATGTCTAACCAAGGAGGTAAAAGATTTCAAGGAGAACTAACTACAAAAAACTGATGAAAGAAATAATACATGACACAAACCAATGGAAAAAGCATTCATTCCGTGCTCATGGGTTGGAAGAATCGATCTCATTAAAATGTCCACTCTGCTTAAAACAATCTACAGATTCAATGCAATTTCTATCAAATTATCAATATCATTTTTTATAGAATTAGAAAAAAACTATTCTAAAATTCGTATAGAACCAAAAAAGAACCTGAATAGCTGAACCAATCCTATGCAAAAAGAACAAAGCTGGAAGCATCACATTACTTGACTTCAAACTATACTACAAGGCTGCAGTAACCAAAACAGCAGGGTTGGGGGTGCAAAACAGACAATGGAACAAACTAGAAAACCCAGAAATAAAGCCGCACACCTACAACCAACTAGTCTTTTACAAAATTGACAAAAAGAAACAACTGGGAAGGGACACTCTATTCAATAAATGGTGTTGGGATACCTGGCTAACCATACGCAGAAGAATAAAACAGGACTTGCCATATACAAAAATTAACTCAAGATGGACTAAAGCCTTAAATGTTAAGACCTCAAACTATAAAAATCCTAGAAGAAAACTCTTCTGGACATTGGGCTAGGCCAAGAATTTCTGACTAAGACCTCAAAAGCATACACACAAAAACAACAAAAACAAAAATTGACAAGTGAGACCTAATTAAACTAAAGAGCTTCTGCACAGCAAAAGAAACTATCAACAAAGTAAACAGACAACCTACAGAAAAGGAGAAAATATTTGCAATCTATGCATCCAACAAAGGACTCATATCCAGAATCTATAAATAACTGAACAAAAAAAACCAAATAACCATTCTGGGTGCGGTGGCTCACACCTGTAATTCCAGCACTTTGGGAGGCCGAGGCAGGGGTATCACTTGAGGTCAGGAGTTTGAAACATGCCTGACCAACATGGCAAAACTCTGTCTCTACTAAAAATACAAACAATAAAAAAAATTAGCCAGATGTGGTGGCATGTGCTGTAGTCCCAGCTACTACTCCGAGATTGTACCACTGCACTCCAGCCTTGGCGACAGAGCAGGACTCCGTCTCAAAAAACAAACAAACAAACAAAACCAAATAACACCATTTAAAAGTGGGCAAAGAACATGAACAGACATTTCTCAAAAGAAGATATACAGATGGCCAGCCAACCTATAAAGAAATACCCATCGATAATCATCAGAAAAATGCAAATAAAAACCACAATGAGATATCATCTTACACCAGTCAGAATGGCTATGATAAAGTCAGAAGAATCGCAGGTGTTAGTGAGGTTTCCTTCCTGACTGAAATATATGCGTATTTACCATCCACCATTTGGATATGTCTTCATCCTCCTGCCAGACCCAGCTAATTGCATCCACCTGCACTGTTGGGGAAGGGAAGCGTGAATGATCTCTAACCTACTTTTCTCCCTGGTCTTTTGGTGAGCAGGGGAAGCTTATACACTATTGGTGGGAGTGTAAATTAGTTCAGCTTCTGTGGAAAGCAGTTTGGAAATTCCTTAAAGAACTAAAAATAGGCCAGGCGCGGTGGCTCAAGCCTGTAATCCCAGCACTTTGGGAGGCCGAGACAGGCGGATCACGAGGTCAGGAGATCGAGACCATCCTGGCTAACACGGTGAAACCCCGTCTCTACTTAAAAAAAAAAAAAATACAAAAAACTAGCCGGGCGAGGTGACGGGCGCCTGTAGTCCCAGCTACTCTGGAGGCTGAGGCAGGAGAACGGCGTAAACCCGGGAGGCGGAGCTTGCAGTGAGCTGAGATCTGGCCACTGCACTCCAGCCCGGGCGACACAGCACGACTCCGTCTCAAAAAAAAAAAAAAAAAAAGAACTAAAAATAGAACTACCATTCAACCCAGCAATCCTATCACTGGATATATACCTAAAGGAAAAGAAATCATTCTACAAAGGACACCTGTACCCATTGGTTTTATCGCGCTAGTATTCACAGTAGGAAAGACATGGAATCAACCAAAGTGACCATCAACAGTGGACTGGATAAAGGAAATGTGGTACATACGTACCACGGAATACCACACAGCCATAAAAAGAATGAAATGATGTCCTTTGCAGCAACATGGATGCAGCTGGAAGCCATTATCCTAAGTAAATTAACACAGAAAAGGAAATCAAATACTGCATTTTCTCATAAGTGGGAACTAAACATTGAGTACACATGGACAGAAAGATGGGAACAGTAGACACTGGGGACTTCAAAGGGGGGAAGAGGAGGAGAGGGGAAGGGTTTTAAAAAATAGGCCGGGCACAGTGGCTCACACCTGTAATCCCAGCACTTTGGGAAGCCGAGGTGGGTAGATTGCCTGAGGTCAGGAGTTCGAGACCAGCCTGGCCAACATGGTGAAACCCCGTCTCTACTAAAAGTACAAAAATTAGCTGGATATGGTGGTTGGTGCCTGTAATCCCAGCTACTTGAGAGGCTGAGGCAGGAGAATCACTTGAACCCAGGAGGCGGAGGTGGCAGTGAGCCGAGATCGCACCACTGCACTCCAGCCTGGGCAACAGAGTGAGACTCCATCTCAAAAACAAAAACAAAACAACCCTACATATTAGGTACTATGCTCACTAGTTGGGTGATAAGGTCAATAGAAGCCCAACCCTCAACATCATGCAATATATCCATGTGACTCATCAGCACACGAACACCCTGAATCTAAACTAAAAGTAAAAAAATGCCCTGGTCACATAGCAGATATGCTGACATTTCTACCATCAGACCAAGTGTTTTCACTGTCATATATTGCATGTTAAATCACTGCAGTGAAATTTTGTGGTTTTTTTGTAAATATTTGTGCGTGGAAAGGGTCTATAGCTTTCACTAGCCTCCTAAATGAGGTTCATGATGCTAAAGAGTTGAAAGCCAGTACTTCAGAGCTGAAAAGTAGGATTCAGTGACGGGAATAGATTGATTGCTTCCAAAATGTTTCTCTTAATATGTCTGAATAGCAATTGCTGTGTTTCTTTGTATAGTGAAATTCTTAATGTGGCCTGATAGCTGTACATAATATTTGAGATTGGAATGAAAATCTTGGACATATGTTCCTGGGTAGCCATTAGATTATCTAATTGCTATTAGTGTTAAGGTGGGCATAAAGCAAATTATTAACTGCGTGGGCCTAAGAAAGTCACCTTATCTCATGGGATCTTTTACCTCATTTGTAAGACATTTATAAAAGGAGGAATGTGACCTTGAAGATTTCCAGAACTCCTAGTTTGGATTCTCTGGAAAAGTCAGATCAAAGCTGGACTTGGATGGAGCCCTTTTGTGGCAGAAATGAACCAGGCTTTGCGTAGAAGGAAAAAGACGGAGTGTCCAAATGAGGAAGAGGCCCAGAGGATCCAAGAAGCCTCTTCCTCCATAAATGGGAAACACAGGCCTGCTGTGGCAAAGAGCCAGCGTAATCAGGGCAGGATGAGGGCTACTGGGCCACTTTTTAACATCCAGGACTCTGAGGGAACCAGAGACTCAACTTCTGCATTTCACCCTAGAACTGACTTGCCAGAACACAAGTTGTCCCTCAGTGAGTGAATACACCATCTTGCCTGCACTAAGAGCTTCTGATTCCCATAGGAGAAAATGCTTTGGGTCTTCCCACTTCCCACATCAGCTGGCTTGGCTGCGTCTGGAAAACGCTGCTCTCCAAATGCCTCAAGGCACAAGTAAGTCCTAGGGTAGAGCTGTTTGGAGGGGTAAGAGAACCGCTTATCTGTACTTTAGGATAGATTGGAATCCCACCCCACACCAGTCACTTTCGGCATAAAAAATTTTAAACCACTATTGATACTTATTATAAACTATTTTTTACAGTATATTTGTGTCATTGTGGTTTAAATTTTCAATTTCCTAAATGAATAGTGATGTTGAGCATCTTTTCTTCTGCTTATTTGCCATTCGTATATTTTCTTGGGTGAAGTGTCTGATCAAATCTGTTGCCTTTCCCCTTTGTAAAATTGAGTTTGAGTTCTTTTAAAAATATTCTAGATACAAGCCCTTTATCAAATATATCATATGCAAATATTTTCTCCCAGCATGTGGCTTGCCTTTAATTAATAGTGTATTTTAAGGAGCAGAAATTTTTAATTTTTATGAAGTCCAGTCTATCAATTTGTTCTTTTATGGATTGCATTTTTGGTGTAGTATTTTAAAAACTCTTTGCCTAACTCAAGATCACAAAGGCTTTCTTATGTTTTCTTCTAGAAGTTTTGGAGTTTTTTTTTTTTTTTTCCAGACGGAGTTTCCCTCTTGTTGCCCAGACTGGAGTGCAATGGCGCGATCTCGGCTCACCACAACCTCCGCCTCCCAGGTTCAAGCGATTCTCTTGCCTCAGCCTCCTGAGTAGCTGGGATTACAGGCATGTGCCACCACACCCAGCTAATTTTTTTGTATTTTTAGTAGAGACAGAGTTTTACCGTGTTGGCCAGGCTGGTCTTGAACTCCTGACCTCAGTTGATCCACCTGCCTTGGCGTCCCAAAGTGCTGGGATTATAGGCGTGAGCCACCGCGCCCGACCTCTCCTAGTTTTATACTTTTAGATTTTATATTTAGCTTGATGATCCATTTTGAGTTCTTTTTTGTGTATGGTATCAAGATTTGTAAAGGGCGCTTCAGGTATGGCTCAAAGTTCATTTTTTGTACATGGATATCCAATTGTTCCAACATTATTTGTTAAGAAGACCATTGTTTCTCCACTGCATTGCTTTTGCAACTATGTCAAAAATCATTTGTCCATACATGTGTGGTTTTTTTTCCTGGATTATCTATTGTGTTCCATTGATTTAATTGTTGATCTTTATGCCAACATCATGCTGTCTTTACTGTAGAAAGACAAGAAAAAGGCAAGAAAAGTCATAAAATCAGGTGGTTTTTATTCATCTTCTGACTTATTTTTAAGGTAATTTTGACTATTCTATGTCCTTTGTATTTTCCTATGAATTTTGGAGTAAGCTTGTTCATTTCTCCAAAAGCACTTGCTGGGATTTTGATTAGGATTGCACTGAATTTGTGGCTCAATTTAGGCAAATTGCTATCTTAACAATACTGAGTATTTTGAACCATGAGCCATGGAATAGCTCTCCATTTAGTTTGGTTTTCTTTTATTTCTCTCAACAATGTAGTTTTCAGTTACAGATCTTGCATATCTTTTGTCAGGTACAAAACATCTTTGTCTTAGGATACTAAATAGTTTATATTTTTTAATGCTGTTGTAATGGTATTGTTTTTAAAATTTCAATTTCTGGGCAATTGTTAATATTTGCCAATTCAGTTGATTTTTGTATACTGGCCTGCATTATGCAAATTTGCTAAATTCCTTAATGTTAGCAGCTTTTTTGAAGACTATGACATTTTCTACACAGCTAATCTTCTTATTTGTGAATAAAGACAGTTTTATCCGCTTTCCAATCTAGATGACTTTTCTTTTATAATTTTATTTTTATAGATTTGAAGGGTACAAGTATGGTTTTGTTACATAGATATATTACTTAGTGGCAATGTCTGGGCTTGGAGCGTACCCATCACCTGAATAATATACACTATACTCAATAGGTAATTTTTCATCTCCATACCTCCCTTCCACCTTTTGGAGTCTCCAATGTCTATTATTCCATTCTGCATGTCTGCGTGTATCATTTAGCTCCATTTATAAGTGAGAATATATAATTTAGAAACTATGTTTTCAAGTTATTTCACTTGGGTTAATGGCCTCCATTTCTATCCATGTTGCAGCAAAAGGCATTATTTCACTGTTTTTTTATGGCTGAGTAGCATTTCAAGGGATACATATAAATATATCACATTTTCTTTCTTTTTTCTTCTTTTTTTTTTGATGGAGTCTCACACTGTCACCCAGGCTGAAGTGCAGTGGCACGATCTAGGCTCACTGTAACCTCTGCCTCCTGGGTTCAAGAGATTCTCCTGCCTCAGCCTCCCAAGTAACTCTGATTATAGGCAACTGTCACCATGCCCAGCTAATTTTTTGTATTTTTAGTAGAGATGGGGTTTCACCATATTGGCCAGGCTGGTCTTGAACTCCTGACCTTGTGATTCATCCACCTCAGCCTCTCAAAGTGCTGGGATTACAGGTGTGAGACACCGTGCCCGGCCACCACATTTTTTTAATCCAGTTGTCCACTGATGAACACGTAGGACACTTCCACGACTTTGCTATTGTGATTGGGCTGTGATAAACAGGAGTGCAGGTGTCTTTTTGGTATAATGTAGATGACTTTTCTTTTTCTTGCCTTATTGCACGGGTTAGAATCTTCAGTATAGTGTTGAATTGAACTGGTGAAAGCAAACATATTTTACTTCTTCCTGAACTTATGGGGAAATCATTCAGTTTTTAATAATTAAAAATGATACGAGATACAGGTTTTTGTAGATGTCTTTTATCAGGTTAAGGTAGTTCTCTTACTAGTTTGTTGGAGAGTTTTAGTCAGGGATGGATATTGAATTTTGTTATCAAATGCTTTTTCTGCATCCTTGGAGATGATTGTGTTGTCTGAAGAAACAAGCTAGCTTTGTGGACTACAGAAAATGGGAACAGGGGTTAAATTATTTATAATAATACCCTTAACTTACGATTCTCCAGAATAGGGGTCAGCAAAATTTTTCCATAGTACATATTTTTTGTAGTAAATATTTCAGATAATATTTTTGGCTTTGCAGGCCACATATAGTATCTGTCACTTATTCTCCTTTGTTTTGTTTATTTTTTAAATATACCTTTAACAATTTTTTGAAAACCTATTCTTAGCTCACATTCAAAAATTTAGGTCTGGCCACCTGAGATGAAAGTGTCTTTTACATTTTTAAAGAGTTGGTTTTATAGTTGGAAAAAAGAAGCAATATGTAGCCAGCAAAGCCTAAAATATCCACGATCTGGATCTTTATAGAGAAAGTTTACCAACTCTCTATTCTAAAATATTGTCACAAAATACTTTGAAAGGAAGATTAACATTTTCATATTTTTCAAGAACAATTCAGTGGAGAAACAATGGTTTTCTGCATATGGGCTGGATTAAATTAAGCCAAGGTATAAGTCAGATAATCAGGCGCAACTTTTTCTCATCTGTGGTACTAGTCTCCAAACTGGGAAATTTTTAAATGAGGGTGTGATTATTAAAAGCATGAAATGTGAAGAAGCAGCTGAGTCTCTCAATTTATTAATTTGAAATTAATTGATGGTAACTCTGTTTGATTTCTCAGAAACTGAAAAACTTGGCTTCTTGGTTTAGAAGCAGTACTGACAGAAACTTAGTTCTTTGGAAATACACAAGGTATAGTTTTGACTTGAGTCTTTAAATCAACACTTATATAGTAGTAATGATATCCCAGGCATTATTCTAAGGGTTTTATGCTCTGGGCCTGTCTCCTGTTCTATAAAAAGAGGATGACAATGATACTAATAATAGCCCTGTCATAAGGTTGCTGAGGGGATTGCATATGGTTAACTCGTAACGCATATATGTAATAAATGTGGTTAACTTGTCAGGCAGTGGTGGGGCCAGAATCTGGCTCTGAACTCAGTGCCATGCTGTTTCTCCACATTCAGTGCCCCTTTCTCAGCTTCTGCCCTTTTCCTCTGGTCTTCCTCCCCAAGTCTTTTAGTGGTCCACAAATACTGATAGAGGTGAGATGTAACCAAAAAGTCCCATTTGACTCCCTTGTTAGCGAACTGCAAGATTGATAGCACTTGTAAAGCAACATTCAATTTTAATTTGCAGTACAGAATAATGTTTGATTAGTGTTCATTTAAATATTAGTATCTCTTTGAGAATTCAAAACCTTACGAGTCAGGAGGGCCCGAATGTTTTAGAGAAAGACAGAGGAAGACACAGAGACAGTGAGACAAGAATATAAAACTAAAGAAACTAAGAGTGGGCTGGGCGTGGTGGCTCACACCTGTAATCCTAGCACTTTGGGAGGCTGAGGCGGGTGGATTGCCTGAGCTCAGGAGTTCGAGACCAGCCTAGGTGACCTGGTGAAACTCCGTCTCTACTAAAAATACAGAAAATTACCCAGGCATGGAGGCGTGTGCCTGTAATCCCATCTACTTGGGAGGCTGAGGCAGGAAGATTGCTAGAACCCGGAAGGCAGAGGTTGCAGTGATCTGAGATCACGACACTGCACTCCAGCCTGGGCGACAGAGCGAGACTCTGTCTCTTAAAAAACAAAACAAAACAGAAGAAAACAAAAAAGAACAGAAACAAAAGAAACTGAGAGTGAAGAAAACTTCTACTCTTTTATTTTCCTCTGACCTGAAAACAAACTTGAAATTTGGAAGTAGCCAAAGAGCTTTCCATAGTTTAGATTCATTTGAATCCATTTTAAGCAGTTTGTGTTTTTTCCAAATGAACCTCTCTAGGTAACCATTGACTGCATAGTAATTATGACACTGAGTACTTTTAAAGGTCAAGAAACAAAATAACCAAAATCAAAACATGTCATTCAGGGTAAACTACCTCCCCACATTCATTGCCCCTAATGTGCACATCACCTGAGACACTTGATTTTCTTCCTGGGAAATGGGCAGGGACTGTCCAATGCTTAGTGCCACACGGATCCATACCACTGAGTTACTCCTGTGGCTCGTTCCTTTGCACCACTCTGGACCGGGCCTGATTTTATTCTCCCACAGACTCATGGTTCTTGTTTTCCCCACTGTTTATAAATGCAGTGCGTTTTTGTCAAGCCCTTATTTGTATGGCTTTACTTCATATACTAGCATTTGACGTATAAGATCACTGGGAAAAACTACGCAGTTATCAGGCAACAGCCTTTTCACTTTTTCTTGGGCTTTCAGAGAACTCATGCAATGTAACCTACCAAGCGTCTAAAACTTTTACCACACTTGTCCTTTTCCAGGTACCCAGGCTCTGAAATGGCAACTCGTAATACGCTAACTCCACTTAAAAGGTCCATCCCTGATGTCTTTAGTATTGATCACTCAAATTTGTTGTCTAAAGTAGCTTTAGTTCTCTCTTTTACGTTACATCTTGAGGGCAGAAGAGAGAGGTTCTACTATAAAAGTAGTACATCTTCATTTTAGTAAAACCAGAAAATTCAGATCAGCAAATAAAGAAATATTAGAATCACCTCTAATCCCGATCATGCAGAGTTAACTTGCTGGTGTTATTTTCATGGATATTTTCATACTGTTTACCCACATAGAGTTTTTTTTTTTTTTTCCCCAAAAATTGGATATTTAGTAAAATACTGTCTTGTAACCTTTTTCTTTTAATTTTTCTGAGTTTCTAATCTTCTACGACATTGATTTTAATGATTTTATTACAGAGGTGTGTTTTACTTTATTTAACAAATCTACTGTTGTCCACAGGTCCCATTCCAGGAGGCTTTTCATACAGAAGATGAGTGGACACCAACTAGAGACACTGGAGCAAGGGCCCCACAGTGTGACATTTGGTTGTCTCTCGATGGGGGAGGGAAAGTGTGCTTTTGGGTACAAGTATGGGATAGGTGGATCCTATCATGTGGAGGATATTGCTTCTCGACCTTTTGGCTAAGATCAAGTGTGGTATCATGAGGAGGCTTCTTTGAAATTGTGGGTTTCCACTTATGTAATCAGTGGTGCCATTATATGCCTAGCACCAAGGTATGTAAATGTTGCATTAAAATCTTCTTGAGGTGGACGGGCGCAACGACTCATGCCTGCAATCCCAGCACTTTGGGAGACCGAAGGTGGGCGGATCACGAGGTCAGGAGTTCGAGACCAGCCTGACCAACATGGTGAAACCCTGTCTGTACTAAAAATACAAAAATTAGCTGGGTGCGGTGGTGTGCGCCTGTAATCCCAGCTACTCGGAAGGCTGAGGCGGGAGAATTGCTTAAACCCGGGAGGTGGAGGCTGCAGTGAGCTGAGATTGCGCCACTGCACTCCAGCTTAGGCGACAGGTGAGACTCTGTCTCAAAACAACAACAACACAACAACAACAACAACAACAACAACAAAAGAAAAAACCTTCTTGAGGTATTTGCCATCTCACAATGTATTTATTTCAAAGTGACACCAAGGCTCTGTAATAAAGTGTACTTATGATGACATATGATCTGACAAAGCATTTATTTATGTGAAACATCTTTCAAATACAATATAAATTAAAGACTATTTAGCTCTATATGTAGCAAAGATTTCTTCATACTACCTAGGATGCAAAAATGTCATACGATTTGGGGCCCTAACTTGTAAAGGGCCGCAAGAAGTATTATATTTTGTGTTACTATTGGAGGATCCTTCACTATTTAGAGTGTACCAGGGCCTTGGGGCCTAACTCCGAGCAAAGGGTAAAGGAAATGTGGTTGTCTTTGGTCTCAGTCCATTGGGTTATTTGGAAGATGCCTCTGTCCAGGCCCTATAGTTTTAGTTCAGCCAACCCCACCTGTGACTCTACTCCCCTGGGGTGGGCCTGGACTGGCTACAGTGAACCTACTTCACTGCTGCTCTCAGTAATTCTGTTCACGGCCACAGCCTACTCACTGTGTCATGATGCTTTCCCCTTTCCAAGGTGCCTCTGCCTCAGGGATGCCCAATGTGAGTAGGCTGGCATTGTTAGCTACTGTCAGAACTGGAAGTCCCAGTTGCCAAACTCCATATTTTCCTCGACTTGGACAATTCATCCTTAGAGCCTTGCTGGGCCCCTGTCACCCAGTCGAAGGCAGTGGGAGAGAAGGAGATTCTTCGGGCTAGCTCATCCTACCTGCTTCGAAACACACAAGCGGTGTCACCTTTCACCGAGGAGCAAGAAAAATGTAACTCAAGACAAATGTCTGACTGCCTTTCTGCAGAGAAAGGAAGATTTTTAACTTTTCTTTTGCTAAAGCACCGCAGTTAGTGAAAATGAACAACTTACCTTGTCCCATGTGTTACTATATCCAGCGTTTGTCCATCACAGACAGGAGCTTCCATTTATGCAAAGCTTTCTATGCCTCAGACAATATTATTCTAAATGATTTTATGTTTTTATTCATTTAATCCTCATGGCCCCAGTATTCCACCCCCATTATTACAATGATGAAACTGAGGTGCTGAGAGTTTACATTATTTGCCCAGGAACATATAGTAACACAAAACTATTTTGTGTCATGAAAGAAATAATACAGTTGGAAAAGTCTGAGAAAAAGGTGGACATTTAGTACCCCTGTTACAATCTTCAAGAATTAAGGTTTTGATGCTTATCTGTTTGGTGTGAGTCCATAAGAAAGAGGTGGGACAAAGAATATAACTTCAGCATAACCTCAAAATTTTAGCTTTGATAGAACTTGGAAGTGATACAAATGTTTTGCAAAACGTGGAGAAGATAGCTTTCCTCCTCAAAGAGCAAAGTTTATAATCTTTTTTCACCTTCTCAATGGAATTGTTGATTTATTATTATTATTTTTTGCCACTGCTTTCTGGGAATCCCCTTCCATGCCTACTGCTCTCTCAAAAGGAGCGTCTTTACAGCACATAGAACTCTGAAGACTGGAAGGCACAGGGACATGGCAGATTGTGCTAGCACTCTTTGAAGAAACTGCATTTAAAGGAAATGCAAACTGCAGAGAAAATCTGACATTTTAAGAGAAAACATTTTTCTAAGCTAAACCAAGTTTTGTCATTTACAGTATTTATTGTGGAGAAGGAAAAAAAACATTTTCATAAAAAATGTTTCATAGCTCTCTGTCTCAATTTCCTTAAGCAGCAACTGTTGTTCTTTAGCAACTCTGGGAAAGCCTAAGGGACGAGGCAGAGCCCTGGCTAAACTGGGGAACTTTCATAATCTCCCAGGGGTGGAAACAGACTTGGAAGAATAATCCAGAGCAGAGGTATAGAGGCAACCTCTGGATGCCGTGCTGTGAACAGTTGACTCAGATCCTATGATGATTCCTGTCTATGTCCAGCATGAATGTTGCCCCATCTTATCAAACTGAGTTGAATGGACATTGCTGGCAGTAGTAACAACGATAGGAAAATTGTCATACCTTTGCTTGCCATGTTAATCGACCAAGTTAATGTGATTTATCTCTAATGTCCCAGGTTAAATACCACAATTTCCTGTAGTGTTTCCCAGACAAAATTGACACTCTTGAGTTTCCCAAAACACTTGTCACACATCCCCATGTTTTGATTTAATAGGTCTATTTTCTCTCCTAAACTGAGCTTTTTGAGAGCAACAACTAAGATTTATCTCTGATTTTGCAGCACTTGCTGGCAATTTATGAACTAAATTGTTGAAATATATGTCTAATACCAAGGATGATGCTAACATAAGTGACATCTGATTTTTGCGCTTTGTTTTGTTTTTTAGCCTCAGTTCCTTCAAGACTACCCTTTACCTTGTTTTCTGTCCTCTAAATGCCTGTGGCCATCTGCTTCTCGATTCTTTGTTTTCCCTTAGGCAAGGTTTCTCAGACTTCCAATGGAAACTTAAGAAATATCAAATGCTTGTTAATGAGTACCCCTCAATATCTGGAGGTCTGGTGTGAACTGAGATTTGTTGGAGTTTCATACTTCCTCTAAAACATTAATCTAAATTTTTTGTATGTTCTACTACATGTAATACATTTTCCCATAAAACTTCTGAAAATTTTACATAGTTTCATAGTCCCAAAGAGAGTAGTTTGAGAATCACGGTGCTAAGCAGTTAATAACGGTGAGCTGATCACAGCTCATGTGAGTGCCTTCCTAGGAAGGGATCAGATGGCACTCTACGAGGAAGGATTTCTGAAATCTGGGAAACAAGAGAGAATTTGGAGGGAATCACCTTATTAGTTGTATCTCATTCTGCCTGACCAAAAGTTGTTACTGACAGGGATTTTGGAGTTGGTTTGTAACACAAGTTTCACTCTATTGTTAATTGCTGACAGTATATTATAGACTGTTGAGAAGAGGATGATAACTGAGATGTACTTAGCGTTCTCTGAAATTCTGTACACATTATCTAATATTATTGTCTTACTTCATGATAATCCTAAAATATGGATGGAAATATTGGCAACCTACCTGTTTTATTTTAAGAAAAACCCATCTTCTTAATTGAAAATACTTCCTCTAGAGTTAAGTTTTTTATTTCCAAGGTGTTAGTTTTAACAGTGTATTTAACCAAGAGAAATAGCCCCCACTGGCTAGTTAACTTCTTTTTTGTCTTATTCGTTCTTGTGATACATAAAGAAATGTTATACAGCAATGAAAGTGAACAAAGTAGGGTTTCAGCTGCGTTTATGAATGAATCTCACATCAGGTTTAATTAAAAAGGAAGTTGTGAAAGAATATATACAGTCTGTTACTATTAATGTGAAGTGTAAAAACATATAGGACCAAATAATATATTATGTAGGAATACACGCACACATTAAAATTACAAAGATAAGCAAGGGAATAATAAACTGAAAACTCAGGATGTAGTTAACTCTGGTGGGGAAGAGGGAGAAGAGAGGAAGGGACCTGTCATGAGGAGGGTAATACAGGTGTCTGCAATCGCATAGCAAATACTCTCTCTTTTTAGCTGGGTAGTTAGTAAATGAGTTTGTTACATTATATCTTATATTCTGCATATGATTGCATGCATAAAATATTTTATAATTCAAATACTGAAAAAAGGAAAATGTGAGAGTGACATAATGTGATGGACAAGCAAAAGTGTGTCTTCAGAAAGGATTTTGCAATTGGAATAGCTCCCAGGTCAACACTTTGGTGCCAGTGATGAGTAGGAAAACAGAATACCTGTAAGACGGGCTGCTGTTCCCAGTCTTTTGTCCTTCAGTATTTCAAACTTAAAGACCTATTTATCTTATAAAAGTAAGATAATATTTCATTCCAAGTCTAAAATATTAAAATATGTAATGGACCAACTACAATCAAGAAGTTGGTTAGGGATCAAATAAAATAATTTGCTTTTAGACAGTAACATGATAGATAAAAGCAATTTTTACCTTAGGCTTGCATATGCATCAAGTTGAACAAAAGTCTCATCAATTTCTTGGATTACGATAAAAGTATGACAATAAATTACTTGTATGGCTAGGTGCTGTAGTCAATGCCTATAATCTTAGTACTTTGGGAGGCTGAGGCAGGAGGATCACTTGAGCCTAGAAGTTCAAGACCAGCCTGGGCAACATAATGAGTTCCCATCTCTACAGAAAATTTCTAAAAACTAGCCAAGTGTGGCGGCACGTGCCTGTGGTCCCAACTACTTAGGAGGCTGAGGTGGGATGAACACTTGAGTCCAGGAGGTTGAGACTGCAGTGAGCTGTGATCATGCTGATTCACTCCAGCCTGGGTGACAGAGCGAGATCCTGTCTCAAAGAAAAATTACTCTTATGAGACAAATCAGTCTGTAAATTTGAAATACTAAAAGACAATTTCTTTGACTTATGGAGATTTAAGCAATAATGACTACAGCATCTATAACATGAATTAAGGCAACAATAGTTATGTTAAGACAGATCACACAGAAAGAATATATTCAGTTATATAGAATGAATTCTCAAAAAACATGTACTGGTTTCTTACCATATTTCTTTTTAAGCAAGAACATGGATAATTAAAATATATTATCAAAGGAAAGTAAATTTAAATGCATAACCTGTTCATTCAATAAATATTTATTTTTTACTTGTTATGCAGATGAGGATTACAGATGGTTCTTGACCTCAATTTACCTAAATGCTGATTCAAGGGACTTGACATGTAAACCCATACATGGAAAAGCTATGTGAGACAAATCCAATTCTAGCAGACATTTGAGTGTCTATTATGTGCTCAGGTGGAGATGAAAATCAAAATTTTCCTTCTTCAGTGAGTCCAGTAAGAGAGACAGGCAGGGGTAAGCAATAAGAAATTGGCATAGAGTGTGCAAAGTGCTGGAATAGCAGGGAGTGAGGCTGTAGTAACCCAGAGAATGGGCACATGCTCTAGCCTGAGGAAATCAGGGAAGGCTTTCAGGAAGAGGTGGTACTTGAACTTCATTAGGAAATGAATGAGTTATGGCACAGATAAAGAATGAGCATTACAGGGAGAGGAATTAGCATATGCAAAGGCATAGAGATGAGAGAATATGAACTTTCTGGGAATGGCCAGCACAGTGACAGAAGTGACAGAGCTGGTGGGTATGGCAGATGAAGCTGGAGATATTGGTAGGGAGGAGTCAGATCACAGGATTCTCATGCACTAGGCAAACGGGTTTGGGATTTGTTCTGAAGGCAATGGGGAGCCACAGAAGGCTGTGAAGAAGGAGAGTGAGTGATGTGGTAAGGTTTGTGTTTTAGCTCCTTCTAGAAGCAATGGGTGATAAGAGATGGGAGTGGAGGCTGACTAGGGCAGCACCAAGAGGCAGGCACACAGACAAGGAAATTCAAGCCATGGGAATGGAATGTTTCCCTCAGGGAAGGCGGACAGAGTGAGGAAAGGGGACTGAGGGAAGAACTCTAGGTAACAACAGCATCCCAGGGCAGGACTGGCTACCCAATGGATGGGTCTGGCACAAAATGGAGCCCCTTTTCTCAAAGGCAAAATAAGTATATTGTTAAAGTACTAAACTATAAAGTATTTTTCTTTCTCCTGCTGTCTCACTCTCAACCTGTCATAGTCTTTTTTTACTTATTATTTAATGGGATGCTCTCTTGAAGATGGGGATACTGGTGGGATGAGTACAGACCCTCACAGGTAGCTGGGGACTCACCCTAGACTTGGCCTGAGCTCGTGCCTCATGTGCTCTCCACCTCCGTTCAGTCAGCCACCGGACTGATGTGCTGTGCCTCAACCAGGGGTGGAGAAGTAGAGTCAGACATCTCCCCTTCCCATGACTTGCTGTCCCCAATCCATGGTGAACAGACAACCCCTATAGGTGTAGCAACTTCTTTTCTGAACACACTGTGTGCACGGGAGCCAGTGAAAAGCTTGTCCCCTGCTGAGTCCTGTGCCAAAAGTGCTGTGGCACCAAGCATTAGACCCTTCTAAGCTGCGCTGATCCCACTCATGATGCCAGGCCTTTCTCAGGGAGGGCAAAGCAGAGAACTCTTGTTATTAAGACAGAAAAACAACCTGGGAGGAGTATGTGGCCTAAAAGAGGAGTTTTTTGTTTGTTTTTGCTTGTAGAAAACTTGTTTTATAAAGTTTTGCAAGAGCCATGCTTTCAAATATACTTTATATACTTAGTATACTTCAGCAAATTAAATCTTTTTCAAAGTTGAATGTGAGAAACACATTAAACACATTCTAATAGGTATCTGGCTAGCAATAATAATTGCTAGCACTTCTTTAGCCCTGTTTGTCAGGTGTTTTACATACTTATGTCTAATTCTCATAAGATGGACACAAGAGAAGCTATAAGCCCAGTTTTTAGATGAGAAGATTTAGGTTCGAAGAGTTTTAATTAAGTTGCCCCAGGTAACTAGAGTAGACGGTGGTAGAGCCAGAATTGGGAAGTCAAGTGTGAGAGAGTTCAAATTCACACTCTTTCCTGCCACACCACCCTGCTTCTATCTTTCTTGGGCTTGGAGGAAAGTCGTAAAAGGGCACATATTCTATCTTAGGGAGGCCCTGAAATCCTTCCATAAGGAGGCAACTCCTGAACAGAGTAACAGGGGATAGACAGGGATTTTGCAGAAAGCTGGGACAGGAAGGGACTTCTCAGGCGCAAGGAACAGCAAATGTAAGTTACGAGTAAAAGAATATAATGCTTCAGGGACTGAGAGTCAAGAGCACTTTGAAGCTTACAGAATGCTTTAGCTGCAAGTTCTCCATCTATATTCAACACAGAGATTTTATTATGTTCCCCCTTATATAGATGAAAACAAGATCGCAGCAAGGTTAAATGTTGTCCCCAGGCACACAGATCAAGAAAACTGCTGAGCTTGGCCTTCTGGTGCCAGATCCTGTGTTCCTCCTTCTCTGCTCCAGTCTGCTAGCAGGGCTGTGGCATACTACGCTTACTTTTCTTTCCTCACGTCTTTCCTGCCCTCCTTTCCTTCTGTTCCAATTCCCTCCCTGACTTATATCCATTTTATTTTGACTGCTTATGTTGTATATATTTTTATAAGCTAGCTTAAGACATTTTCCACCAAAGCTGGGTATACATCAAAACACGTGTGTGTGTGTGTGTACACACACACAATAATAGAAAAAGCACTCAAAAGCTTGCCTCCATAACGAACATATCCACTGTTACTAGGTTTATAGTCCACTCCAGGTCTGGTCCAAAGCATCCACATTTTCGCCCAGGCATGATGTCAGGTGTAGATGTAATGTTCTGTTTTGCTTTTTGTCCATTCAATGTAATATGAAAATCAAGTTTCCATGTTACTACAAAGCTATAATACAATGGAGAATATCCTCGGTAATAAAGTGTCTTTCAAAGGTTCCACCTATGTTTTGGTGGTTACCTGTGGACTTCTACATTCAGTGTAGTATCCTGAGCCCCAGAAGGTGGAACTGAATGAGGTTGGCCATGGGACCAAGTCACCTTCAAGTCTTTAATACTTTGGAGTTCATTTCAGGCCCGTGGATTTTATCATTCTTTTCAAATTATCTGATCTCTACCCTGAGGGAGTGAAAAGGTGATCTCCTCTGTGGTCAGTGGTCATTTAGGTCTTTTTACGCGGCTCTGGGAGCAGCAACTGGAAAGCTTAAAGGCTGCCTAGAATTGTGGTTGTTGGCTGTGAGACACCACTTCCCCTAATGCCACTCCCCAGGAGGTTGAACCAGCACTGTGAAAGGGCTTGGAACAGGACTACTGCCAGGGACTCTATTAGGACCTGCCCCAGACCCTAGAGCTCAACATGTAATACTGAGCTATTGGGTCTGATAGGACGTCATGAGCCAAAGAGGCTTTAAACTCCCTGAGAACAGAAGATAGGCCTATGTGTAATAAACCAACACTTAAAGGAGATACACCTGCCACATTGGAATCTCAGAAGTTTAGGGAGTGATATATCAAAGTCTCATACATTTTTGACTTGCTGACAGGGTACTTGACACATGTTAGAGTCCCCTTAAATGCTTTCTGGAAAGAATTAACCAGGTTGGCTACTGGAGAAAAGCAGCAGCTAAATATGTCACTTAGGTATTTCCCTAATCCACGAGTGGTTGCAACTCAAGGGGTCCCTGAGGGAATCCCTGACCTGAAGCTCCGGCACCTTTGCCAAGAGGCTGGGAAAGCGCCGGCCTGGAAGTTAGAGGACCCCTGACTGAGAACCCAGGAACCCCTGCTTAAACGCTGGGGAAACGCTAACAGGAGACTTTGAGGCTAAGGAAAGCATGAGGTTTTTATTTCTGGATAGCGCTTCCTCTCCACATCTTACTGGGACAATGCGTTGGGAGAAAAGTTACTTTTTTTTTTTTTTTTTAAATCAATGGTTAATTGTGGAGGAAGAAGCAGAAGAATCAATTAAGAGACATTAAGCTGTTTGTGGTATGAGGAGCAAGAAGTCATTGGCCTGAACCAGCCCCAGAGAGAGCTTTGAAGGCAGGGGAGTGGAGATTCATAGCAAATACTGAATTAGTTGAAAAGTGTTCTTTTCACAATTAACGGTGATCGAGATTAAAGCATGGGCAAGACAGAAGCACAGCTCTTCTGTCAGGTGCCAGAGGGGCTTCCTCATGTGCTGCTATGGCTGTGGCTTCTGTAGGAGACCCTTTACCTTTGCGATCTCCCCCAGATTTCCAGGTGCCTGTAGTCTGGACTGTCAAGCAACGCTGTGTGTGCTCTGCTTGAGGGCTGTGCTGGGCAGTCAGGGTAAAGGCAGAAATGAAATGCTGTACATGGTGTAGTTAAGGAGGGAGAGAGTTGCCAGCCCCAGCCTGTGGCAAGCAATTGATGGTCAGCAAATCAACAGAGTTTTTGTTTTTGTTTTTTTTCCCACTGAGAGCTGAGCTTCTTAGAATTGAATTGATAATATCACAAGACAACTTATTATTAGGAAAATCTAAATTTATAAAAAATTTGGGCCAGGTGCGGTGGTTCACACCTGTAATCCCAGCACTTTGGGAGGCCGAGGCAGGAGGATCACGAGGTCAGGAGATCGAGACCATCCTGGCTAACATGGTGAAACCCTGTCTCTACTAAAAATACAATAAATAGCCGGGCGTAGTGGCGGGTGCCTGTAGTCCCAGCTGCTCGGGCAGCTGAGGCAGGAGAATGGTGTGAACCCGGGAGGCGGAGCTTGCAGTGAGCTGAGATTGTGCCACTGCACTCCAACCTGGGCAATAGAGCGAGACTCCATCTCAAAAAAAAAAAAAAAAAATTTGCTGCAGTGGGAGAGAACTCTACTTTGATAAGGTTAGCAAGTGTCTTAGGAGGAGGAAGTCAGAAGTTGGGTATTTATAGGGCTTTCGTGTGGGGAACTGATGGGACTGGGCTAAGTTTGTCATATAATAGTTTAGGGTTAGTGGACACAGTGAAGCCAGAGTCTTGAAATAAGTCTTGGTAAGTAAGCTGTTGTCTGAAATGCCTGTTGCTCAGATAAGTAGACTATTGTCTCCAATAAGTTGATTGTGAGGAATTTCCAGTAGCAAACAATGTAGTTATTTATTGGTTTAGAAACATCGTTCCTGTGCAAGGCCTTCCTAGAATAAACGAAATCATGTCATAGGTCACTTATAATCTTATGAATTATGTTTCAAATGTTCTCAATTCTCATCAGGTGGCTTTCCTGGAATGGCACGAGGAAGTTCCAGATTTTGTGTTAGCACTCAGTACCCATGCAAGTAGCACCTAAAGGAGCCAGCTAAGGACAAAGGGGGTAGTAGAAAGGCATGAAGGTTTTCAGGCTTTTGCACTTGCAGGATATAGATGGAATATAGACTTTGGAGACCATAAAGTAATCAAATGTTGGGAGGCAGTCTTGACTTTACTAGAAAATAGAAAGAAGGTGGGGAGGGGAGACTAAGATACTTGGCATTAGAAATCTGTAGGATGTGATAAGAAGCCAGAAGTCTACTGAGAGTGAAATTGCAGTAGGATAAGACTTGATTCCTCAGGACAAACCACGTGGGGTTCACACTGGGTGAAGATCTGGACTCCTGAATCTGTTAGCTTATTGATGGTAGTTAGAAGGATTTAAGGGAGACTCTGGAGGAAACTAGAATGAAATTATGGTAGGACAAGACTTGGTGCTGCCGGGAAGAAGGAGCTACTCCTTCTGTCTGCCCCATGGAGGAGGTGGTTAGTGGTGCTCTTCCCTTGTGTTGCCACAGCATTGCCTCTTGGCCACTCAGACTTCTGATTCACAGCATAAAAAAAATAAAATATTGGATGAGACAGAACAAGACTTAGACACACAGAGAGAAGCATCAAACAACGAGAAATGAGGCGGCTGCTGGAAAGAAAAAAAGAAAAAAGTTTAAAAATGCAACCACAGAAATAGGTGGACAGATGTAGGAGGCCAGACTTGGGTACAGATTATGTTCTGTGAAAGAGGAAAAGAATAAATGACTCAGAGAGAGAAAGGCACAGATTCAAATCTGTAGGATTACCATGAACACTAAACTAAATCTTACTTCCTCTCTTTGTCCTTCCTCCCTTATTTTCTTTCTCTTTTTGTAGCCATTGCATGCCTAATATATACAGGACTAGGAGCCACAAGTAAAATACAATAGAATGCAGAGATAATTCTAATCTATGAAGACTTGACTACAAGGCTACGTCAGTGATACACTTTTCCCAAAGGCTGTTTCATTTATGCAGGAACACGGGGAGGACTAAGAGTCTTGAAGATCTCACAGTGAGCACAGGTTGTCTTACTGGTTGATAAGGTGCCAAGGTCAAAGGGTCAAGAGATAACCAGGTTGGCTGAGGACTCAGATCTTCAAGGTGCTGGCAACCATATTGATGGTAGTGGGTTTTACTAGGCAGAGGACCCTCTGATCCCTTCTGCCCATATCCAAAGACAGAACAAGGGATTGATAGGGCGAAGTTGTGCCTCCCTCTTTCCTGAGTCAGTTCATACAATTGAGGGTGGTCAGATTATATCTCTTCCTTGGCACTTGCTCCTCTTTTGGCCACACAGAGATAAAATAAAGGGGGAAGAAAATTTGAGAAGATTGTGTAAAAGGCCAGGTGTGGTCACTCACACCTGTAATCCCAACACTTTGGGAGGCCAAGGCAGGAGGATTGCTTGAAGTCAGGAGTTTGAGACCAGCCTGGGCACAAAGTGAAACCCCTGTCTCTACAAAAAAAAAAAAAATTTTTTTTAAATTAGCCAAGTGTGGTAGTGCATGTCTGTAGTCCCAGCTACTAGGGAGGCTGAGGTGGGAGGATCACCTGAGTACAGGAATTTGAGGTATAGTGAGCTATGATTTTACCACTGAACTTCAGCCTGGGAGACAGAGCAAGACCTTGTGAATTAAAGAAAAAGAGAAAGAAAGAAAGAAAGAGAGAAAAAGAGAGAGAGAAAGGAAGAAAGGGAGAAAGGAAGGAAGGGAGAAGGAGAGAAAGAGAGAAAAGAAAGGAAAGATAGAGAAGAAAGAAAGAAAGAAAAGAAAGAAGAGAGAGAGGGAGGGAGGGAGGGAAGGAAGGAAGGAAGGAAGCAAAGGGGAAGAAAGGAAGGAAAGGAAGGAAGAAAGAAAAATTACGTATAACTATAAATACTCTTTTTTTTTTTTTTTTTTTTTTTTTTGAGACGGAGTCTCGCTCTGTAGCCCAGGCTGGAGTGCGGTGGCCGGATCTCAGCTCACTGCAAGCTCCGCCTCCCGGGCTTACGCCATTCTCCAGCCTCAGCCTCCCAAGTAGCTGGGACTACAGGCGCCCGCCACCTTGCCCGGCTAGGTTTTTTTTGTATTTTTTAGTAGAGACGGGGTTTCACCGTATTATCCAGGATGGTCTCGATCTCTTGACCTCGTGATCCGCCCGTCTCGGCCTCCCAAAGTGCTGGGATTACAGGCTTGAGCCACCGAGCCCGGCCAACTATAAATACTCTTAAAGTGACAGAAAGGAAATTGAAAGAAACATTTTCATGTGCCTGATTTACATCACAGGTAAGATTCCTGTTCCAGGGGAAAAGACTGTTTCATATAAAGTTGAAAGTGTGACTCTTTAAGTGGAATTGGGTTGGGGCCAAGGTCCTAGGTTTCACTGTCTGTGGAAGAAGCCCCAGGAGGACTGTTGTGTGGTCTTGTGTGGCCCTGGGAGAAGTCCACATCCTTCCACAGCATTGGGATGGGTTCAAATGAAGGAAGTTTCTGGCAGTTGAGCCATGAGAGGAAGGCCAAGGATTACCTTCTGTCCAGATTTAGATTTGGGAAGTAGGCCATGGTTGGGCCTACTTCCCACCCATTTTTCCCATTTTTTAGGATGACTCTTCACTTTGTTGACTATTTTCTTTGTTGTGCAGAAGCTTCTTAGCTTTATGTAATCCCATTTGTCTATTTTTGCTTTTGTTGCCTGTGCTTTTGAGGTTTTACCCAAAAAGTCTTTACCCACACCAATTTCCTACAACACTTTCCCAATGTTTTCTTTTGATGGTTTCATAGTTTCAGATCTTACATTTAAGCCTTTGATCCATTTTAGTTTTTTCTTTTCTTTTTTATTATTATTATTTTTTAATTTTCTATAGAGATGAGGCCTCCCGCCGCCTCCTCTAGGCAGGTGGATCATTTGAGGCCAGGAGTTTGAGACCAGCCTGGGCAACATAGGGAGACCTCATCTCTACCAAAGAGGTGTGACCTTATCACTACAGTTGTAAGCCACCATGCCCTGCCTCTTTTTAGTTTTTCAATTGGCATAAAATAATTGCACATATTTACAGGGGTACCTAGTGATGTTTCTATGCATATAACGTATAGTGATCAAATCAGGGTAATTAGCATATCCATCATCTCAAACATTTGTAATTTCTTTGTGTTGGAAATACTTAACTTCCTCCCTCTAGCTTTTAGAAACTATATGTTATTGTTAACTATAGTCACTCTACAGGGATATAGAACACTAGAAGTTATTCCTCCTATCTAGCTATAATTTTGTATCCTTTAACAAATCTCTCCCTATCTCTTTCTTCCTCCTATCCTACCCAGCCTCTAGTATTTTCTGTTCCACTTTTCATATCGATGAGAGCAACTTTTTTTAGCTTCCACATATGAGTGAGAACAGGTGGTGTTTAACTTTCTGTTTCTGGTTTATTTCTTAATATAATGTCCTTCAGTTCCATCCATGTTGCTGTGAACAACAGGATTTCATTCTTTTTTATGGCTGGATAGTATGCCATTGTGCATATATACCACATTTTCTTTATCCATTCATTTTTTGTTGGATACCTGGGTTGATTCTGAATATTGACTATTCCAAATCAGTGCTGCAATGAGCATGGGGATTTGATCTATTTTGAGTTTAAATTTGTATATGGTGAAAGATGGGGATCTAGTTTCATTCTTCTGCATATGGATATCCAGTTTTCCTGGCACCAGTTATTAAAGAGACTGTCCTTTCCCCAATGTATGTTCTTGGTGCCTTTGTTGAAAACGAATTTGCTGTGTGTGGATTTATTTCTGGGTTCTCTATTCTGTTCCACTGGTGTATGAGCCTATATTTATGTCAGTATCATGTGGTTTTGGTTACTGTGGCCTTGTTTAATTTGAGATCAGGTAATGTGATGCTTCCAGTTTTGTTCTTTTGGCTTAGGATTGCTTTAGCTCTCTGGTGTCTTCTGTGGTTCCATTTTAGGATTGTAGCAATTTTAAGAATATTTTTTCTAAAACAGAATTACTTACATAAAAAAGTAATTTTTTTTCCATTTTGCTATGGACCAATTGCCTCAATCCTTGTTCTTACCTCCTGGGTCCACCAACCTAGCTCAGCCCAGCTACTAAGGCCAACTACAATTGTTGACTTCCTTAACAGACAACTAAGGAAAAGTTTCTGTGGTCATCGGAAATGCAGTCTTAGGTATGGGAGTAGAGACGAGGATTGCAGATTTTCCTTGTTTGGGGTAAGGAAAAACCAGTATTATCTTTACATTTCTAGAATCTCTGGCTGATCTATACAGTCTGAGTTCTCAACCTGCCTCCTTTGAGACATTCCTCCCTCTGCTGGGGTGGCTGCCTTAGGGCCCGTCAGAAATCTCCCTGAGGACTGCATTCCACTTATTGATAAAATAGGGACCTTTACTTTTTCATTTTTATGCCTTTCCTTACATTGTTGACCTCCGCATTCTTGTATTTAGCTCTCCTTTGGGAAGGCCATTAGTTCCTAGGCCCAAAAGAAAGAAATTCCAATGGTGGACTTTCTGGCATTATTGCTTGAGGGTAAATCTTGGGACAGTGTGACATTAAAAAGGTAGTTAGGTAGGTTTCAAGCTTACAGGAAGGAGGACAAAGGAGTGTGATAGAGTGAGAAGGAAGGACAGTGCATCCAAGGAGTTGGCACTAGGGGCTCCACTGGACCAGAGACGCAACCTCTTCCCACACATGAAGTAACTTGCCAGGACTGGTTGCCTCTCATGGGCCAAAGATGTCAGTGGTCTTGCCTACACTCAGAGTTCTGGACCTTCCAGTCAGCTTAGGAGAAAATGCCTCATGCCTTCCCAACCCTGTGGCTTGGCCACTTCAAGAAGATACTGTCCTTAAAACACCTCAAGATACAAGTAAGTCTAAGGGGACTGTCAGCACAGCAGAGAAAAAGTAAGGAGAGATCTTTCATACCTGTGTTTTTGGGGTGGTATCGGCTACTGGAGCATCACCCCCATCTCACACCTGAAGCAACCCAAAACGGATACTCTGTTATATCTGATTTTTATGTACATTGAGCCAGTTGATATTTCTTAGCAGAAAATGACTTATCAACTCTGTTGATTTATTCTTGTATGATGTTATTTATTGCTTTATGCTCTATTTTTAGAGGCCTTTGGAGATAGCACTTAATTATATTTAGTATCAGTTTTCACTTTTTGGGGAAGAAAGCAAGGCAAACAAAAAGGGAATGGGGCAGATAAATTCTGATAGGAGAAAGGCAGCACTAAATTTGGAATAGTGGATGGTGCTCTCTCCACGGTAGACCATCCCAGCAGGGGTCGTCAGAATGCTGCTAAAAAGGAGGGTGATCATGGGCTTGGAGAGGAGGCTTGACAAGCAGAGAATGGCAAACTTCCTCTTCAGAATCCTGTTGTGTTCCTTGCACACACAGAAGGTATGAGGCAGCTTTTTATCCTCTGTTGCAGACCACAGACTTAAGAAATAATAATACAAAATATACATGAATTTGTCCTTTTGAAAGATTCTGGCAATACAGAGTAAAAGATTATCCCATTACTACTGGGACACTTGTAGCTGTATCTTCAGAAAGGTGGACTCTTCTCAGGCCTTCTATTCATTGACGTGGTCATTTAGAAAAAATATAAATGGGATTTTGCTATACAGAAAAAAGCTCTTTTTAAGAGTCTTTACCCACACCAATTTCCTACAGCACTTTCCCAATGTTTTCTTTTGATGGTTTCATAGTTTCAGATCTTACATTAAGATATATATACACACACACATATATGCATATATATACACATATATTTCTATATATGTGTGTATATGTGTGTGTGTGTATATATATATACACATACATATATAAAGAGAGCTTGTCTTGGTTTTCTGTTGCTTACAACAGAATACCCAAAACTGGGTAATTTATAAAGAAAGGAATGTATTTCTTACAGTTAAGGAGGCTGAGAGAGGTCCAGGGTCAAGAGGCTGCATCTAGTGAGGGCCTTCTTGCTGGTGGGGATTCTCTATATATAGAGTTCCAAGGTGGCACAGGGTATCACATGGCAAGCTTTCTAAGTGTGCTAGCTCAGATCTCTCTTACTCTCTTTCCACTCCCGTGATAGCGCATTAATCCATGAATGGATCAATCTATTCATGTCAGAACCCTCACAATCCAATCACCTCTTAAAGGACTAACCTCTCAATACTGCCACACTGGGGATGAAATTTCAACAGTTTTGGAAGGGAGAAAGAATTAAACCACAGCAGAGCTAGAGCAGAAAATCTGCATCTTTTCCCTCCTAGCATGTGTTGGAATTGGCTTTTAAAAATGACTATACGTGATTTCAAATTTTTAAGCAGCTGCAGATTATACCAGAGTATGCATGAACTCTCATTGTTGGACTATTCTGATAGGGATAGACCCTGAGCTTGTCTTCAACCTTGTATTATTTAAAAAAATACTAAGACAAATAGCTTTGATTAAAATAGATCATTGTATCTCTTTAGTATTCCAGTTAAAGAAGAAAACAAGAGCTGGGCAAAATTTTAAAGCTAACTTTGTATATAATTAGAGAGCACAGTTCAGCGTTTCATTTGAATTGAGAACAAGAAAGGAAATACTTTATAATATACATAGAAAAGCTTTAAAAAAACATAGATATAATTACTCTAGTATACAGAAGTAAGACTCACCAGAAAGGAGGAAATAGTGAAGAGTGAGAGAGAGAGGAAGAGAACGACAAATCTTTGTTTTTTCTTCTTCTTTTTTTTTTTTTTTTTTTTTTTTTTGAGACGCATCTGGCTCTGTCGCCCAGGCTGGAGTGCAGTGGCGCGGTAAGCTCCGCCTCCTGGGTTCACGCCATTCTCCTGCCTCAGCCTCCTGAGCTGGGACTACAGGTGCCTGCCACCACGCCCGGCTAATCTTTTTTTTTTTTGTATTTTTATAGAGACGGGGTTTCACTGTGTTAGCCAGGATGATCTCAATCTCCTGACCTCGTGATCCGCCCGCCTCGGCCTCCCAAAGTGCTGGGATTACAGGCGTGAAGTCACCGCACCCGGGCTAGAAAACAAATCTTTGTTTCTAAAGCTCTAGGGGCAAAGATATGATAATGTCTTTATTAATACTTATTTCTAAGACGAAAATAATATTTTAGATTTTTATCTTTATAAAAATGGATAGACTGCCACAATCATTTTGAAATTATTTCCTAAAGTGTGAAAGCAGGTATAGCTCAGGAATCACTGGTTTCTTAAATTTGTGACCAAATAGCTCTGTGGACTGGAAAAAATGGCTTTGTAAGTTATAAAGACAGAAGGCTGGTTTTCATAGAAAAATATCCATATTTTGCAACTGTTCTGGAGCATTTTTATATGGGCCAGATCATATTAAGACAAAGTGTAGATCACAATGTAGCAGTAATTTCTCCTTTCCTCTTCTGCAGTATTCCACCCCAAACTTGGAACTTTGTTTAATAATGTGATTATTAAAGTGGTATCCAGTGATCAAGACGCAGCTGAGGAATTGAATTCAAATCTTAATTTGATAATAACTATGCTTTATTTGAGGAATTGAGTTTAAATCTTAATTTGATAATAACTATGTTTTATTTCTCAGAGTTCAGAAGATTCAAAAGGCTCATTTTGATATAGCGTGAACACTTGGTTCTTTGGAAATTCACATGGTGTAGTTTGGGGGCTAGTGTTGCTTCTTTTGGTCCTGCATTTTATATACTTACTTGCTTAACACCCTTACATAACACTTACTACATCCCAGACACAGTCTTTACGGTTTTGTGCTCTGTGTTTTCTCGTCGTTAAAATGGAGATAATATTACCTATATAATAAGGCTTTAATAATAATACTGTGAAATTATGTAACCTTCCTAAGGTTGTAAGAGCTAGAAAGTGGTGAAGCCAGAATTTCACTCTTAGCCACTGTCCTAGGCTTCCTCTCCAGGATACCTGGTTCTACCACCTCAGATTCCTTCCTTAAACTGTGAACTTACCCAGTGATGCCAGGATACCAGAAGGACTGATGGAGCTGCGATGTGGCCTAAACATCCTGTTCAAACCCTTTTTACTAGACAGCGGATTATATAGTACTTATTTTCAATGAGTTAACCAGCTGGATTTTGTAAATCTGGAAAACAGTTGAATAAATATTTATTTGAATCTTAAGTTCTCTTTATGAATAAAATATCTTAATGAGTTAGGGAGTCAAGAATATTTTAGAGTGGAAAAGAGAGATGAGAAGGAAGTAAGAAATGAAGGAAATTTTGAAAAATCATTATAAGCAATATGAAAGCTTTCCCTTTTCCTCTTGATTTGACAGCAGAATCTAAGATTTAAAGAAAAAGAGTGTACCCAGGTTTAGAGTGATTTGTATGAATTTTAAGCCAGTTTGTGTTTTTCCAAATAAACATCCCAGGTTTGGGTAACCAGTGATTGCATCTTAATTTTGGACACTGATCAATATTTACAGTCAAGAAACAAACCAAAGACAAAACAATATGTGCCATTATTGTAAATCACTGTAGCACATCATTCCTTCTTACCAATACCTTCCCAAATCACTGGTTTTCTCTCCTGGGAATGGGTCAGAATCCTTCTGTCAAATGCTCAGTTTAACTCAAATCAACATCTAGTGTGTAGATGCCATGGGGCAGTTTCTGTCCAACACCCTAAGACAGTACCCTCTGGGAGTTTTACCAGAAGAAGATGTCAATGGCCTTCTACAACAACA
Organism: Chlorocebus sabaeus; assembly: GCF_047675955.1. Lineage (NCBI taxonomy): Eukaryota > Metazoa > Chordata > Mammalia > Primates > Cercopithecidae > Chlorocebus > Chlorocebus sabaeus. The sequence continues at coordinate 37,748,967 of NC_132929.1, read as the reverse complement.
TGGTGTTTCTTTAACTTACCCCCAAGTCGACAGATTTCAATTATATGGACTGACATCTACACCTACTAGGTAGTGTGGGTTTCACTTTGCCTTGCAGTGGTTGCAGTTCATTTGACATACTCATTTGACAACAAACTGCCCTTTCCAGTGGCTGTCCTACTAAAGCACCAAGTAAAACGGGAAGGTTGGCAGGTTTCCTGTGAGGCAAATGCTTTTTCATATTGTTTTCCCTTTGGGGGGTATTTCAGAGAACTTACACTTCCTGACAAGTATCTAAATAAGCACTGTACAAAACAAAGATGTGAATCATTTTAAATATTATATTTTATTTACCCAATATATATAAAATATTATTATTTCAAGATGTAATCACAAAAATTATTGAGGATTTTAAAATATTTTTATTACTAAATCTTTGAAATCTTATGTGCTTTTTTTACACTTAAAGCACATCTCAATTTGAACTAGCCATATTTCAAGTATTCAGAGGTTACATGCAGCTAGTGGCCTCTGTCTTGAACAGCGTAGGTCTAAACCTTCTCCTTTTACCCAGACTTGTCCTTTCCTAAATCTTGCAGCCTCTGAAGCCGCCACTGTTAGCATGGGAGCTCCACTTAAAGTCTCATTTCTGATTTCTCCAACTAGTGGTCAAGCAATCATTAATTGACTAATGTAGCCACAAAAATACTCCTCATAAGACATCTATAATTTTTAGATGAAAAATAATATTTTCAGTATTTCAAATGTAACTTTTTTTTTTTTTGGCTGATCTAGAAAACGTTTTTAAATAAAAGGAGAAAGAGTAGAATAACTTATAATCCTACCACCCCAGATTTTAGTGTACATTCTTACAGATTTTTCTCGTATGTTTTTTCCCCCAGAAGTGGAATTATATGGTATACATTGTTTTATTATCTTCTTCCCCTTAATAACATCCCAGAAACTTTTTCCCTTATAATGATTATCTTCTACAACTTCGATTTTGATGATCTACCATATGAGTGTGTCTCAATTCATTTAACCACTCTCCCATTGCCCACAGGCTACTAGACCTTGAGAATCTGCACCTAGAAGAGGAATGGATATCACCTGAACATACCTGAAGAACAGCCCACAACATGATATTCAGTTGCCTCATGCTGGGAAGGGCATGAATGTATTTGTGATCAAATGAGGGAGAGGTGGATTACATTAAATGGGGACACCTTCAGAATTAGCGACTTCTGCTAATGGAGCAGGGGGTACCAGCATGTGCTGAGCGACCACGGTGTATACTGGATGCATTAAACCCCTCCTGAAGTGTCTGCCCATCTCTTGATGTGTGAACTCCAGAGTGAGAGCATCATTGTGATGAATCTGCTTAGCTTAAGGGACCCACCATGAGCAAAGTCATGCCTCCTTCCCCAGGGAAGCTCTCATCCAGTGATTATCAATAGGGGACTATAATTACTTGCCCCTCTTCTTCCAGTTGGGGACATTTCTTCAGAGTGATCCCAGTTCTAGAGCTCTTTGGGCACTGGATTGCAGCTCCTCTTTTCCCTCTGCTTCATCCTGCTTTCTTCTCTTCACTCCCCCACATATGTATTCCCAAGAGCTTGCTCTTGCAATAACATTCTGACATGCACACCTCCAACTCAGCGTCTGCTTCCCAGGGAATCCAATCTGTGACAGGCACTAAAATAAACTTTACTGGTCTGACCAGAGTTTAAGCACATGACATGTCTTACAGAGACAGTGCAAGTTAAATAATACTTAGTTCTAAGTTTAATAGTTTTACAGATTTCTCCATAATACTGGTGTTGCTAGTAATGAAACATTTGCTTTCTAATTTAAATCAAATCTGGCCTGGAGCTCTCACCTGAAGAAGTCAACAAGAAGTGTTCTGTATTTGTTATTCTCCATGCGCTTTCCCTACCATTTGGACTGTACCAAGATCCCAGGCCTGTGATCTGAGAAGAAGTGGGTGGGGAGATGGATAGACATTGCCCGGCCTCAGTGGTCTCATAGGTGGGCATTTCTTGTGGTACCCTTCATGCTGTGCCAGCCTGTGACCCTCACTACTGCTCTCGGTACTGACACACTTGGTCCACAGCCTCTCCATGAAGCCACACGTCTCCTCTTTATTACGGAGCAGGAAAATGAGTACAACCTATTTCCTCTCTGGAAATTCCAGCCTTATTCAGTACTTTCCTTATTTAAGATGAGGGGATTTTATTTCTTAAGCAGCAGCTGTTGGCTGTCAGCCAGTGTGGAGCAACCTCAGGAAGGTGACAGCCCCCGCTGAGCTGGCTACTTTTCTATTTCCTCAGGGAAGGAAACAGTAATACTCTCTAGTTCAGAAGCAGAGGTAGAGAAGTGCCCTCTGGTTCCTGTGCTGGGGACAGATGGTTCCATTTTTATGAGGGCTCCTATCTTTTTCCCTGGTTCAGGTCCTGAAGTTGTCTCTGTCCACCCTATACTAAGTTGGGTGGGGAAGCCATTGTGGAAAGATGCATCAGAGAAGATGTGATTGAGCCACTGTTATGAGTTGAATTGTGTCTCCCCAAAAGACATGTTGAAGACATAATCCTCAGTGCCACAACATGTGATATTATTTGGAAACGGTCTTTGCAGAGATTATTAGTTAAGATGAGGTCATACTGAAGTAGGGTGGGCCTTTAATCCAATATAACTCATGTCCTTAAAAGAAGAGATCCAGAGATACAGATACAGGAGGGGAGAACACCATGTGACGAAATCCTGCAGCTGTGAACCAGGAAACGCCAAGGATTGCTAGCAAACCACCACCGGAAGCTAGAAAGAGGCGAGGAAGGATGCTCCCCTACAGGTTTCAAGGTGGGCATGGCCCTGCCGACACCTTCATTTTGGACTCCTGGCTCCACAGTCATGAGACCATAAAGATCGGTTATTGGAAGCTGCTTGGTTTGTGGTATTCTGCTGCGGCAGCCCTAGGAAATGAATACAGCGATTATCACAAAACCTTTAACTAGTGAAACCAGAAATAGACTTGGTGTTCTGTCTTCTAGTTCAGAAATTGACCCACGTGCTATTCCCAAAGCAGCCAACTTCTAACTGCTTAGGCAGACTGTTTCTTTAGATCCTCTTTGTGACAAGCATTATTGTAGCTCTAATAGTTGCGTACCAAGAACAATCTTTAGTTGCTGAGAAGTCCGTTTCTAGCTCAGGGAAATTAGTGAAACTGAAAGAAAAGCTCACAGGGTTCAGGGAACTGGGAAATCCTCATAGGCAGGGGTCCAGGAGGAATTTCATTAAGGGCCTCCGTGCAGAGAAAGAACCTCTAGAAAGAAATTTGAAGATTGCGGAGTACTATTCAGTGTCTTGTTTCATGTGGAGGAAACCAAGATGTGGGAAGGTGAAGTGGCTTACCAGGCCACGCTGGTAAATGCTGGGGCCAGGACGGGGCCCCTAAGCATCCTGAGATGCAGGGCAGTGTGCTTTTCCCAACTCTGAACTCCCTTGCTGGCCTGGTGAAGAGTTGCACAAAGTCAGGAAGCCACTCTGAGGATGTTCTATACTGACTTCTCAAAAATAGTGAGGTAAGCAGAATGAGCTTTGAGGAATGGGCCTGGCAACTTGTTTGAACTGCAGGTAACATCTGAAATGCAGTGTTAAGATCATGAACAGTGTAGACTTTTGTGTAAGATAATGGCGTTATATCCCAGCTCTGTGGTTATAGGGCCAAGTAACTTTAGTAAAACTTACTTTAGTAAAACTTACTTGTTTGTAAAAGGCTTTGCTTAGAATAGGTGCCCGTTAAGGTTAGTTGTCTTTCTTTCCTCAGTTCTTTTTCAAGTTCTCATCTGTGTCCTAAAAATTTAATCTGATATAATAATGAGTATAGTTGTGACACTATTTCCTTTGTTCCTACTACTAAAAAATAGATAAGGTTTACTAAGCAGATCCTAGACTGTATCACAATGGCTTTAAACAGGTTACTAATGCCCATAAGCCTAGGATATAGTTATAATTATTAAACTCATTATATAGATGAAAAACCTAGGCTTAAAAAACCAAGGAACTGGCCAGATACGGTGGCTCATGCCTGTAATCTCAGTAATTTGGGAGGCCAAGATGGGCAGATCACTTGAGGTCAGGAGTTTGAGACCAGCCTGGTCAACATGGTAAAACCCTGTCTCTACTAAAAATACAAAAAACATTAGCTGGGAGTGGTGGCGGGCGCCTGTAATCCTGGCTACTTAGGAGGCTGAGGCAGGCAGAAGAATCGCTTAAGCCTGGGAGGTGGAGGTTGCAGTGAGCTGAGATCATGCCACTGCACTCCAGCCTGGGTGACAAAAGGGAGACTCTATCTCAAAAAAAAAAAAAACAAAAAAAAACCCAAGACTAAGGAACTTGATGAGGCTCACATAAGTAGATAGGGGTGGAGCTGGAACAGGAACCTAGGCAGTCTGTGTTTTCTGTGACAAATATGAAAAATCAAGAAGAGCAACATTTAGTCCCTAAACTCCACCATGAAGTGAGAACAGTCATGTTGCAAGGCAGGAAGCTATAGTTTGCTTAATTCTTCCCAATTACCAACAGGTGGCGGTTTGTCAATTTACAACATTGTTGATATGTACATAAACTTGAATGACTTAGAGTTAGTTCTGCCTTTTAAATATGAATCAGCAAGCCAAGTGTAGCCAAGATAGGAAAATTAAGTATTCTGATTAATATTTGAAATATTGGACTGTTTTCTAGCAACACCATCTATTGTACTCAAATCCACCACCAAATAGATTAGAGTCTATACATCCACACGTTTCTTGAATTTTTTTAAATAACATCTCTACCTCATGATTGTTCAGACTACTTGAACACCTCCCAAAACGAGCTTACCACCTCTTACAGAAGCCCTTTTCATCTTTAGAGAACACTGAAAATTCTCTCCGTTAGTGGTTTAAAGATCTAAACGTAAAAAGAGCAAAACTTTCAAAATATCAGAAGAAAATACCAGTGCTCCTCAATTTATGATAGGGTTACATCCCAATAAAGCCATCCTAAGTTGAAAATATTGTAAGTCCAAAATGCATTTAGTAACCTAACCTCCCAAACATCATAACCCAGCCTAGCCTACCTTAAACATGCTCAGAACATTTACATTAGCCTGCAGTTGGGCAAAGTCATCTAACACAAAGTCTATTTTGTAAGAAAGTGTTGAATATTTCGTGTAATTTATTGAATATTATACTGAAAGTGAAAAACAGAATGGTTATATGGGTACTTAAATTATGGTTTCCATTGGATGCATATTAATTCTGTACCATCATAAAATCAAAGGATCGTTGAGCAGGACCATCATAAATCAGGAACTGTCTGTACAGAAAAAAATATCTTTACTACTTCACAGAAAAAAAATCTTTATTATTTTGGGGGAGAATATTATTTTTTAACCAAAATTACAAAGGAAAAGATGGAGACATCTGATTACATTAAAATTAAAAACTTTTATTTCTCCAAAGACTTCATAAAAATACAAAAAGCAAGACACAGACAGTCATATGGCCCACCCTAATGATTTCATTTAATCGCAATTACCTCTTTAAAGACCTGATCTCCAAATATGGTCACATCCTGAGGTCCTTGGGTCAGGTCTTCAACATATGAATAGGTGGGGGCACAGTTCAACCCAAACACTCACCATAGTAGTGATATTTAATAAAAATCTGGGCTGGGCACAGTGGCTTACACCTCTAATCCCAGCACTTTGGGAGGCCAAGGTGGGTGGATTGCTTGAGCTCAGGTGTACGAGACCAGCCTGGGCAACATGGTGAAACCCTGACTCTACAAAAAATACAAAAATTAGCCAGGCCTGGTGGCACGTATCTGTGGTCCCAGCTACTCAGATGGACGGTTTAAACAATAAACATCTATTTCTCACAGTTATGGGGATAGAAAGTTCAAGATCAAGGCACTGGCAGATTCAGTGTCTGGTGAGGGCTCCCCTCTAGCTGTGTCCTCACATGGTGGAAAGGTGAGGGCTCTCTGAGGACCCTTTTACAAAGGCTCTAATCCCATTCACCAGGGCTCTACCCACAACCTAATCACCTCACCCATCTCTTAATACTATCACATTGCGGGTTAGGATTTCAGCATATGAATCTGGTGGGGGAGACATAAACATTCAATCCATAACTCTCTGATAATAATAGTATAGTTGAGGATGTGAAGCCATAGGAAATCTTATATATTGATGACGAGGAAACTGATTTTGCATTAAAATTGAAGATGCAAATATCCTATTACCAGCTATTATGTTCCTAGAGATGTACTCTAGAGAACTTTTGCATAGGTGATTAAGAAGACAGGTACACAGATAATCGTACCAGCACTGGAAGAATCAGAAACAATCAAAATATCCATCAGCAAGAAAATAGAGTACGTTAAATAATGGAATACAGCAAGAAAACAGAGTACATTAAATGATGGAATACAGCAAGAAAACAGAGTACGTTAAATGATGGAATACAGCAAGAAAACAGAGTACGTTAAATGATGTAAGTCAGTGAAAGCTAATGAACTAGCGCTATACATGGAACATAAGTGAATCTCATAAACAGAATGCAGACTGTTGCTACAGTCTTCTAGATAATGATTTCCCATGACTGTATTTTGTTCTGTAAAGGGACACGGCCATTCTCACACTGCTAGACATTCAGACTGGTTCTTCCATGGCCTTCCAAGGCTAGTGGACCATGAGGCTCCTTTAGGACTTGTCAACATCCCAAGCCTTCCCACTAGAGCCTCTTTAACTGACTTTACACCTTACCCTTCCCAGCCTCAGGATATAGGTGTTGACAGGTGTCAGTTTGTGACCTCATTCAAGGTTCTTCATTCAGTTAATTGGATGTCTTTTCCATTTTCATCACATCAGTTTCCAGCAGCTGATAAATTCCCTGGGTCCTTGTTATGTAAACAACCCCAATCCGTTTTTTGGAAGCATGTATAACATGAATAAAGAGAATGACTATACTTCCTGGGGGGACAAGGATTCTGTCTACAAATGGCACAGCACTACTGTGCATAATGTGTGCTTTCCTGCTTATGACAATGTCATGCTTTAATATATTAGGTACTGGTATAATCAATATGGTGTGTAAGTTTCAACTCAAGTTGGCCTTGGAAAAATGTTCTCTTTCTCTGTTATCTAGCTACCTAGAGAGGAGCTGGGTTCAGGAGAAATGGCTTTGAGAGAGGCACTGTGTAGGGAAGGGGTTATAAGCACACCAGACCATGAGCCAGATGGGCCTGGATTTGAGTTCCAGCCCTGCTTTTACTATATGTGAGACTTACGACAAGTTTTGTTATTGTTCTTTTCCCTTTGTGGGCCTGTTTCTGCAGCTCTATCTTCTTTATAGGGTTGATTAGATAAGATAAAGTATATGAAGCAATTAACATGACTTCCGCCTACTACATAGTCGGTAAACATTAATGTTATTAAAGAGATCATTTCTTTAAGATAACAATTTCAAGGTTTGAATACAAGATGATAGTGGCCTTTATGTGGTAATGAGGTACAAAACAATGAAACAACTGGAGTGATAGAAGTTTCCACTGAGGAGCTGTTTTCTTATTTTCTCCCAATGTGATTTAAGAAGATTTAAGACTATGGAAGGAAGCCAGGCCTCCAACTGTGATTCCAGCCTGTAGCTGTGGTTGAATAAGTGACCATCTGAAGAGTATCCCTGGTAAGTAATTTAATTTCCCTGTATCTTACTTTCTCTTCTATAGAATATTGATTCATGGGAAGATAACAGTTTTGGAAAACCCTCTAGATAGGGACTGTGTTAATAGCCATGCTTGCGTTGCTCTGTAAACAGCGCAAGTGCTGGGAATGCAACCACTCAAATCCCATGTCCTGCTTTCAGCGGCTTTCACCCACTGACATGATGTCTGAGTGTTCATTGTCACCAAGGCCATTTTCACTGAGGTTTAATTTGAAACGAGCTGCATCTACTGCAGGACGGACATAATGCAGGTGTGCTCCGCTTTAGAGAAGACCCTTTGCCCAGGAATCTGCACATCGGCCTGATGAATCACAGGGAAATGATCCTGTCAGAGACCACTCGGGATGTTTCTGCCTGAAAATTTGGCTTCAGCAGGAATGGCTGCTGCTCCCTGGCTCCAGTGGCTGCATATTGATGGATACTTGCCCCATCAAAAAAGCATACAGATGTCCCTCGGTGTGTGAGGGGGATTGGTTCCAAGGACCCTCAAGATACCAAAATCCTTGGATGTTCAAGTTCCTTATATAAAATGGCATAGTATTTGCATATAACCTATGAATATCCTCTCATATACTTTAAGTTATCGCTAGATTACTTATAACACCTACTACAATGTAAATGCTACGTGAATAGTTATTTTATTGCTTCATTTCTTTTGTATTATTATTTTTTCCCAATATTTCCCATCCGTGGTTGGCTGAATTGGGGGATGCAGAACCTGTGGGTCAATTAAGAAGTAAAGTATTATTAGCCCAGAGAAACACTCTTCTTACCTTTAAGGATTTAAAAATAATGGGGCTTATTCCAAAGCAAGTATAGTGGAAAATACTACTTAACAGTAGATTGAGATGCTATAAGAATTAACATTCTGGGTGTAAAGGGCAATACAAATCACACAGTGTCTGACACACAGTAGACTCAGTGAATTATATTGAATTGAGTGAATAGATGGAGTAAGGGTGTAAGAAAAGAAGAAAGGAAGAAAGGAAAGAAGGAATGAATTAGAAGAAATTAGCCAAAAAGCTAGGACTTAGGCTATGTAGGCTATGATCATAGCTTGAATGACCCTAGGCAAGTCCCTCAGTTTCTCCTCTGGGCAACAGAAACAACAATTCTTCCTTATTGGTTTTCTGTGAGAAATAAATCAAATTACGTAGAGAGATATGTGGTTGAAAGCACCTGACAGTCATAAGACCTGCAGATCAGTATCAATTCAATACAATTCATCAAATATTTGCTAAGCCCTTAGTATTTGCCTGGCATTGTATCCTGGGTGCTAGAATTATGTAGAGATGAATAAGACAGCCAGGCTTGTACCCTGGATAAGGCAACTGGGATGGAGGCAGTCCCAGCTCTTGATCTTAGGACTTTTATTTTATTTTTCATATATTCCTAATAGACTCTTGAAATCCCCCTCTGGTCGAGTTGCCCCAGTCCTTACCCACTGAAAACCCACAAGTCTATTAGGGGAGACAAAACTGTAAATCGAAAATTCCAAAGTTGCGAACTGCAACAATGGTGGCCCCTAGATGTAGGAAGGAAATGACGAGGGGCTGAGGAGCTGGAGCAGGGGAGTTGGGTGAAAGCACCTGAAAGGGAAGATGCATGGGCTGAATTACAGAAAATAAACAGGAGTTCCTATATAAAGAAAAAGCAGAGAAAGGGCATTTCAGATCACAGGAAGCATCACATGCAAAGCCAAAGAAACAGGAAATTGCTAATTCCAGCTTCTGCCATTAACTGGCTCTTTTTAACCTTTCTGGAATTTCCTCAGGTTCCTCTGGGATTTCAGTCTTCTCATCTCAGAAAATGAAGGTCGGGGGTGGAAAGAAAGAATCTAGAGTTCGGGAAGATGTTTTCTAACTGGATACCTCCATGCTAGAGCATAAAGAAAAGGGGTAGCTTTAAAAACGGCACGAGCCAGAAGCCCCATGTTTTGTGACTATCAAGATGACAGGCAGAGCCTGCAGCCATTCAGAAGCTTTCTCCACTTGATCTTAGCCAAAAGGCCAAGAAGCCATCAGAAATTTTCTCAACGATTAATTTACCCACTTCACCAGTACTTAGGGCATGGACTGAGCCAGGGCCAATGCTATCAAAAAGACCACAGTCTAGCAGAGGGAGGCAGGCAGTAAATAGGTATATGAATACTTGGAAACCACATTGGTCTGTACACCTGAGTGCATAGGGACCGGATAACAGAAGCTCCCAGGACGTGCAGGTCACGTCCAGGTGACATGCAGGGTGAGTGACGGTTTATCTCCTAGCCAAATTAACTTCCTGTTTCCTCATCCAGCCTCACCTTCTCCCAGAAGCCGAAAACATTTTCAGCCGCCAATTTTTCCTTGGCAGGACGACAGGGTGCCCTCTCTTCACCTGCAACCTTTCCCAGGCCTTGCCTGGGGCTCCACGCACTCACTGCAAATGCGGGTCCCAGAGCTGACCACAAAGTGCCTGCTCCGGCGACAGCTTCGCGCAGACCTGAGCGCCCAGTGCAGAGCCCCCGGCGTCGTGGGAGAGGGTGGCGGGAAGGCGGGATGTGCAGCGCCTCTGGGTTGGGCCGCGGCAGCTGGGCGGGACTCAGCCTACGGTATAAAAGGGGAGCGCCACTCTCCCGGCCGCAGTACTGAAAGTGGCGCCCCAGCACCGGGCTAGTGACCACTGGCACTGAGCTTGCAACCAGACCCAGAGACACTGAAGAAGAAAGGTCTGATTTCTATTTATTCGTTTATTTAGTACAAAAGAACGGAAGCAGGGCTGATTTGTGGGTGCAGAAAGCAAGGCTGGAACTGGTCCAGGGTCTTAAACACGTCGGGACGTTTACAGGGTCCGGGGGAGGGAATCCAGCCGCGTCAAGGGGCTCCAGCAGCCCCAGGCGCCCAAACTCAGCAGCTTCTCTCTCCCGCAGGCGCATCTCTTCCCGCCACTCCTAGCCTCAGCCTCCAAGGATGCGGCTCCTCGAGAAACTCTGCTCCTCCAACTCAGGCAGCTCCGCGCCGAAGCCCGCCTTCGCTAAAGTGCTCACGCCGAATCGCATCCCCGAATTCTGCATCCCGCCGCGGCTGCCGGCGCCCTGCGCGCTCGAGTCTCCAAGCCGGGCCGCCGCCCTGCCCCGGCGCTGCGCCGCTGAACGCGACCTGTGGCCCCGCGCGGCAGACGAAGACGCCGGCCGCACGGACTGGGACCCGCGCTCGCAGGCCGCATTGTCGCTGCCGCACCTGCCCCGTGTGCTCACAGCCTACGGCTTCTGCGTGCTGCTAGAGAGCCCGCACACGCGTCGCAAGGAGTCGCTCCTGCTCGGTGACCCGTCCGCGCCCCGGCCTGGGACCCGCGCCTATGGCGGCGGCTGCGGCCCAGACGCCCCCCTGGGGACCCTGTGCGGCCCGCGAGCTCCGGGCCCGGCCACCCCCGCGGTCCCCGGCCGTCCCCGCCCGCCCCAGGACGCGCTCGTCCGGCGGCCCCGCGGCTGCCATCTTCTGCGCGCCCCCGACGGGCTGCTGAGCCGCGCGCTGCGGGCCAGGAGTCGCCGCCGCCTGGCCCGCGCCCGCTCCGTCTCCAGCGGGAACGAGGACGAGGAGCGCCGCGCGGGCTCCCAGTCCCCGGCCCGGGCCCCCTCCGCCAGCCCGTTTTCGTCCCGGAACCCGCTTCCTGAGCGCCTGGAGGCCGAGGGCACCCTGGCTCTGGGCCGCGCCGGCGACGCCCTGCGCCTGGCCGCCGAGTACTGTCCGGAAACCGGGCGCCTCCGTCTCCGGCTGCTCCGCGCTGAGGGCCTCGCAGGAGGCGCCCCGGAGCCTAGTGCCGTCCGCTGCCGCCTCAGCCTCGTCCTGCGGCCGCCGGACACCGCGCGTCGGCAATGCAGCATTGTGGTGGGGCGCAGCCGCAAGGCCGCCTTTGACCAGGACTTCTGCTTCGACGGCCTCTCGGAGGACGAGGTGCGCCGCCTGGCTGTTCGCGTCAAGGCCTGGGACGAGGGCCGCGGCCGGGAGCGGGGCCGCCTGCTGGGCCAGGGTGAGCTGTCCCTGGGCGCCCTCCTGCTGCTCTGAGGGCCCAGCCCTCCCCAAGGCGCTCTGCCCCGGGGACTCAGGACACTGACAGCCGCGTGGTACAAAATAAATGTTATTTATTTTTCTATTTATGATACTGCTTTATTGACGTTTTAGTTCCTCACCGTCCACATTTGTCATCGTTTATTGGTAGAGAAGAAAAAGATGATGACTCCCCGTTCTGTTCACAGGACCCCCATTCTTCTTTCCAGACCATTTTTTACATTCCAAGGAAAAATGGGTTGGCTTGGGACTGGGAGAGAAAGGAGGTACACCCATCTGCATTGTTTTTCATTCCTTCCGGTTTTCTATCATTGTTTAACAGTTTTTTTTTTTTTTTTTAAATAAAGCAAGTTATTCATTCAGAGTCATGCCCAGTGTTGCGATTCATATACACAGCTTTACGTATTGATGCCGCATAGGTAATAGCCTAACTTGTGTGCGCGCACGTGCACACATCAGAGTGAGACATAAGGATGGACACCTTGGTGGGGAGAACAGGTTTCTTTTGGAAGTTAATTTTTCAAAAATTGCTGAGGAAAAGAAATGGGAAGTGGAGGACCTTCCAATAGATGGTTATGTAGGGAATAGCTATTCCTGGGGTCTTTCTCTTACCTAGGAAATCTTAGAAAATAAATCTTTCCTCCCTCTGTAAACAAGGTGATATTTTTTGTGGCATTTTCTCACTTAGCTGTGTGTCTAATTACACAGTAATTAGCTTGCCATGGGATTTCCTAGATGAGTTAAGAAGTAAATTGTCAGTTTCTTGAACACTGGGTTCTACAGAGTTTTTAAAATCCAACTGATTTTCATTTGTTAATTCAACAAATAAACCTCAGTCCACTGGAAACTGATTACACCCAAGAGAATTTGCCCTGGGCTACAGGAATCCACCATGTAGTGGAAAGCACAATGGAGTGGGAGACAGATACAGAGTTCAATTTTTTTCTGCCACTTGTCTGGACTAGGGCAAATCAGTTAATCTCCCTGAGCCTCATTTTCTCCCATCAGTGAAAAGGGAGTAATAGCTACCTCACATGGTTTTGTGAAGATATGCCTTAATATCCAAATAATCCTTGAATACATGTGAAATATGATAGCAAACCTGAAAAGACTTGCACTGTACTGTTGAACAGTGCTCAATAATGTTCCAGAGAATGAACTCCTTCAGGTCTCCTTTCTTTCCAGTTGTTTCTCCCTGCTCCTGAAGTGGAGCCTGGCAAACGTATGGCTACCTGAGACTGAAGACTTAGAAGAGCCAGGAGAGGGAAAGTAGAACCCTTCAGTATCCCCATGGTAAATTTCCCCGTAAGCAACAGTTTGCACTCATTCTCCATCAGAAATTTCTTCTGCATTGTTGTTACAATAATGAGATCTCGGTACAAATTTGGTCAGACTAAATAAAAATCCTGGATTTTAAATATTATTTCAAAGTGAACAAATTAGCCTTTAAAAATAATCTCATCAAACTACTTTTGAAATTGAGAAAACACCACAGAGATGACATGCCCAAAGCTATACAGCTCATGTGCATAGCTGGATTCAAACAAGAACCAAGTGTTCTGACTTCTCTGGAAGACTGACCCACCCTTGTGGGTCAGAGGAAGTGAGGCCAGTGTGTTGGAGGAAAGTATTCCAAGAAGAGACTGTTCAACCTGTGTATTCATATATAAATACATATGTATTCATATATAAATACATATGTATTCATAAATAACCTATGTATTCATAAATATATTCATAAATAAATACATGTTTTTATTTAGTAAAAATGGAATTAGTTTCATTCTGTAGACTTCAGAGAACATAATGAAGATGACATACATAAAGACGTCATTCCTTTTCAGAGGGCTCAATGTAACAAAAATGAAACTTCATGTAAAATATTGACTTCTTAATAGGTAAAGAATCTGGAATGAGCACTTGATGAACTACAACATTTGTGACTGATTATATAAATTTATATATTTTATATATTTACATAAATATGTAAATTTATATAAATATATATAATGTCAAGATCACTGAAATCTGAGAGTGACATCAGCAAGATGGCTGACTAGAAGCGGCATACAGTATTTCTCCTGTGCTGAGCTTATTTCACTTAACATCATTTTCACTAGGTTCATCCACATAGTTGCAAATGATACGATTTCATTTTTTAATGGCTGAATAGCAATCCATTGTGTATAGATACTAAATTATTTTATCCATTCATTCCTTGATGGACACTTAATTTGATTCCATACCTTAGTTAGTGTGAATAGTGCACCAATTAAGATGGGAGTAAAGATATCTTTTCAATATACTGATTTCCTTTCCTTTGAATATATACCCACTAGTGAAATTGCTGGAGCCTATGGTAGTTCTATTTTCAAATTTTTGAAGAATGTTTGTCATCTTCATAATGGGTGTATTAATTTACATTCCCACCAACAGTGTATAAGAGTTCTGCCTTCTCTACGTTGTTGCTAGCATTTGTTTTTTGTTTTTGTCTTTTTGATAATAGCCACATTAGCTGAGGTGAGGTGGTACTTTATTGTGATTTCGATTTTCACTTTCCTGATGATTAGTGATGCTGAGCACTTTTTCATCTACCTGTTGGCTATTTGTACGTCTTCTTTTGCCCATTTTAAAATCAGGTTATTTGGATTTTTAAATTTGTTTGTTTGCTGTTGAGTTGTCTGAATTTATCATATATTCTGGATATTAACCCCTTGCCTGATGCATAGCTTTCAAAATTTTCTCCCGTACTTTAGGTTGTCTCTTCATTCTGTTGATTGTTTCCTTTGCTGTGCAGAAGCTTTTTAGTGTCATGTAATTTCATTTGTCTATTTTTTCTTTTGTTGCCTATGCTTTTGAGGTCCTATATAAATAATTCTTGCCCAGACCAATGTCATGAAGTTTTTCCCTTATGTTTTCTTGTAGCAGTTTCACAGTTTGGGATCTTACATTTAAGTTTGTAATCCATTTTGAGTTTAATTTTTTTATGTGGTGAAAGATAGGGGTCTAGTTTCATTCTTCTACATGTTCATATCCAGTTTTCCTAGCACCATTTATTAAAGGGACTGTCCTTTCCCAATGTGTCCTCATGGCACCTTCATTGAAAATCAGTCGTAAATATTTAGATCTATTTCTCGATTGTCTATTCTGCTCCACTGGTCTATGTGTCAGTTTTTATGCCAATACCATGCTGTTTTGGTGATTACAACTTTGTAATATATTTTGAAGTGATGTAGGGTGATGCCTTCAGCTTTATCCTTTTGCCTCAAAATTGCTCTGGCTATTCAGGGTCTTCTGTGATTCTACACAAATATAAGGATTTTTTTTTTTCTATTTCTGTGGGGAATGTCATTGGTATCTTGATAGGTATTGCATTCAATCTGTAGATTGCTTTGGACAGTGTGGGCATTTTAACAATATTAATTTTTCCAGTCCCTGAACACAGGATATGTTTTCATTTCTTTGTGTCTTTTTCAATTTCTTTCACCAATGTTTTATAGTTTTCATTGTGGAGATCTTTTACCTCCTTGGTTGAACTTTTTCTGAGGTTTTCAAGCATCATATGTTCTCACTGATAAGTGGGAGCTAAGCTATGAGGACACAAAGGCATAAAAATGATACAATGGACTTTGGGGTACTTGGAGCTCAGTGAGGAATAAAAGACTACACATTGGATACAGTGTATACTGCTCAGATGATGGTTGCACCAAAATCTCAGAAATCACCACTAAATAACTTGTTCATGTAAGGAAACACCACCTGTTCCCCAGAAACCTATTGAAATAAAAAAAATTTTTCAGAGTTTAAAAATTTTATTTTTTGTAGCTATCATAAAAGGGATTGTTTACTTGTTTTTTGATTTGTATATGATGAACTATCCTTGTATCTCTGGGATGAATCCCACTTTATCATGGTGAAGGATCTTTTCACTATGCTATTGAATTCAGTTTGCTAGTAACTTGTTGAGGATTTTTGTATTTGTGTTCTTCAGGGATATTGGCCTATAGTTTTCTTTTTTGTTGTATTTTTTTCTAATTTTGGTGTCAGGGTAATTCTGGCCTCAAAGGATGAGTATGGAAGAATTCCCTCCCCTTCCATTTTTTGAGAATAACTTGAGAAGAATTGGTTAGTTCTTCTTTAAATGTTTGGTAAAATTCAGCAGTGAAACCATTAGGTCCGAGGCTTTTTTTGATGGGAGACATTTTATTACTGATTCAATCTTATTACTCATTGTTGGTCTGATTGGGTTTTCTATTTCTTCATGATTCAGTCTTAATAGGTTGTATGTGTCCAGGAGTTAATTCATTTCTTCTAAGTTTTCCAATTCATTAACATATAAGTCATTCATAATAGTCTCTTATGATCCTTTGTGTTTCTGTGGTATGAGTTATAATGTCTTCTTTTTTATCTCTGATTTTATTTATTTGAGTCATGTATCTTTTTTTTTTCATAGTGTGTCAGTACATTTTTTATTGCTATAACAGAAAACCACATGCTGGGTAATTTATTTACAAAAGAAATTTATTTCTGACATTTCTGGAGGCTGAGAAGTTCAAGATCAAGCAGCTCTATCTGATTAGGGTTTTTTTGTTGCATCATAACATGGTGGAGGGTATCACATGGCAAGAGGGCAAGAACATGCTAGCTTACATTCCTCTTTCTCTTCTTATAGAGCCACTAATCTTATTATGGGGCCCCACCCTGATGGCCTCATCTAATCCTAATTACCTCCAAATGGCCCATCAAATATGAATTTAGGGGTTAATTTTCAAACACATGAAATATGGGGGACACATTCAAACCATAGTAGTTACTCTAGCTTTGTGTTCATCAATTTTTTTATTTTTATATTTATTCTATTTATTTATTTTTATTTTTTTATTTTTAGTCTTTTATTATTATTATTATTATTATACTTTAAGTTCTAGGGTACATGTGCATAACGTGCAGATTTGTTACATATGTATACTTGTGCCACGTTGGTGTGCTGCACCCATCAACTCGTCAGCACCCATCAACTCGTCATTTACATCAGGTATAACTCCCAATGCAATCCCTCCCCCTCCCCCTCCCCCCTCCCCCCTCCCCATGATAGGCCCCAGTGTGTGATGTTCCCCTTCCCGAGTCCAAGTGATCTCATTGTTCAGTTCCCACCTATGAGTGAGAACATGCGGTGTTTGGTTTTCTGTTCTTGCGATAGTTTGCTGAGAATGATGGTTTCCAGCTGCATCCATGTCCCTACAAAGGACATAAATTCATCCATACATTAAAAAGTCAGGAAACAACAGGTGCTGGAGAGGATGTGGAGAAATAGGAACACTTTTACACTGTTGGTGGGATTGTAAACTAGTTCAACCATTATGGAAAACAGTATGATGATTCCTCAAGGATCTAGAACTAGAAGTACCATATGACCCAGACATCCCATTACTGGGTATATACCCAAAGGTTTATAAATCATGCTGCTATAAAGACACATGCACACGTATGTTTATTGCAGCACTATTCACAATAGCAAAGACTTGGAATCAACCTAAATGTCCATCAGTGACAGACTGGATTAAGAAAATGTGGTACATATACACCATGGAATACTATGCAGCCATAAAAAAAGGATGTTCGTCAATTTTTATCATTTCAAAAAACCAACTCTTTGTTTTGTTGATCTTTTGTGTTGATTTTTTGTCTCTATTTCACTTATTTCTGCTCCGATTTTTATTATTTCCTTTATTCTACTAATTTGGGGTTTCGTTTTTTCTCATTTTTCTAGTTCCTTGAGGTGCAGTGTTAGTTTTTTTTTTTTTTTTTGAGCGCTTGCCACCTTTTAGATGTAGGTATTTATTGCCATAAACTTGCCTCTTAGAACTGCTTTTGTTGTATGTATAGGTTTTGAAAAGTTGTGTGTTCATTTCCATTTATCAGAATAATTTTTAAAATTTTCTTTTTAATTTCTTCATTGATCCATTAGTCATTCAGGAGCATGTTGTTTAATTTTCATGTATTTGTACAGTTTTCAAAGTTCCTTCTGTTGATTTCTAGTTTTATTCCATTGTCAGAAAAGATACTTAATATAATTGGTTTATATACCGTGATTACGGTATGAGAGTATTCTGAATTTGTGTGCTTACTTTTGTCAGTGAGTTTTGTAGCTTCAGATGTTTTCTTGTTACATGTTAGCATCTTTTTCCTTCAGTGTGATGAACTCCCTTCAGCATTCCTTGTGAAACAGAATCATTCTATCCTGAGGCAGGCCACACTTAGAGTCCTAGGATGTTGGCCAGTAACCACCAGGAACTACTCCATAATTTCTCATGAGGTCCAGGCTGATGAGAAGGCCTTGCTTTTAAAAGCATACCCATAAGACTAAGGAAGAATGTCTATATGTATTTTAATGACCCAGCTTGGGTTGCAATCCCAATTCTGAACCGATTCCTGCAAGAGGAAGGATTTTAGCTTTAGAACTATTGAGCCCATCTGAGTAGCTGAGTGTGTAGGTCAGCTCCTGATGAGACAAATGCTTCTTCCTTTTAGGAAGTAAGAAAGAAGAGTTGAGGTTGCTTATTAGGTAAATGTTTAAGATGAATGGCTATGCTAATTAGCCTATATAATCGCTGTACATTTTATGTATCAAAACATCACTAGGTATCCCATAAATATGTACAATTATCATGTGTCATTTTAACGTTAAAATAAACAAAAATATATATTAATTGATTGTAATTTATGGGCCTTATTTGAACCCCAAATCAAGCAAACTATAAATAAATAAATAAATAAATAATATATAGTTATATTTGGCCGGGCGTGGTGGCTCACGCTTGTAATTCCAGCACTTTGGGAGACCGAGGTAGGCGGATCACGAGGTCGGGAGATCGAGACCATCCTGGCTAACACAGTGAAACCCCGTCTCTACTAAGAATACAAAAAATTAGGGAGTAGTGGCGGGCGCCTGTCTTCCCAGCTACTCAGGAGGCTGAGGCAGGAGAATGGTGTGAACCCGGGAGGCGGAGCTTGCAGTGAGCCGAGATCGAGCCATTGCACTCCAGCCTGGGCGACAGAGCGAGACTCCGTCTCAAAAAAAAAATAAATAAATAAATAAAATAAATATATAGTTATATTTATCAGACAATTGGAAACTTGAATGCTGAATACAGATTGGATATTAATGAATTGTTGATAACTAAATTTGGGTATGGTAATGGCATTAGAAATATGTTTTTAAAGAATGTCTTTGTCTTTTAGATATACATATAGAAATATTTATGGGAAAAATATTTAAGTCTGTAGTGGATATTATGGTATGCCTCCCACATCTACTCACTCCCCTCCCAGGACTGAAGTACTCACTCCTGTAGCTACTGAGAGGTTTGGCTATTGACAGCTCATGGCTCAGATCCCCTCTGAAACTTGTTCTCTGAGCAATCCTACTTCTTTCACTTCCCCACATGTATTGATCCCAAGAGCAACACCCAATAAACCTCCTGCATACAAAAAAGGAGAGGGAAGGGGAGGGGAGGGGAGGGGAGGGGAAGGAAAAGGGAAGGGGAAGGGGAAGGGCCAGAAAAGGAGAGAGAAGAGAAAGAAAAGAAAGGCCAGAAAGACAAATCTATACTCTGCATGGCCTTTGAAATGCTTAATTTCTTTGAACTAAGGTTTTGTCTTTTCTAAAATATTGAGTATGAAGATGAGAAGGGTTAAATGAGATTGTTGCGTTTATTCAGAGCAAAATCATAGTAATAGGTAAACAGTTTTTCATTTTCAAATGTAATTTGAACACCTCCTCTCTAGCTCATGAAAATGATTATAATTTTGCCACATGGCTTTATGCGCATCTCTCTTCAGCCTGTACAAAGGGTAGTCTACTGGGAACATGTCTGGGTGAGTGCACTAAATGACAAAACCACAAAAAATTACGTCTTTCCATTCCACTGGTTGTATACTTCAGAATCCATCTGCCGTATTCCAGAGAGAGAAATAACAGTTCTGCTGATGTGTGCTTCTAAAATCCAGCCATCACTAGGAGGTTTCATCATTTGGGAATATCAAGGCTTTGTCAAAATATCCTTATGTGACCGGACACTAGTATTTACCCTAACAGGGAAAAATCCATATTTTATTTTATCTGGCACGGAACAGGATGTATTTTGCAGATTGGTGACCAGTTTCTGATTTACAAAAGAATGGATATCCCTTGTCTCTGTCTCTCTGTCAGGAGGTGGTGCCTCATCTGTTAGAAATGTTCATACAGAGCTCCACACCTCCTCCTAGCTACATGGCTCAGAGCCACCGCATCTTCCTCCTTTACTTGTTCTGCTCTGGGTTTCCCTCTTCACCATCATTGTGTTTTTTGTTTTTTTTTTTTAATTACCATTTTCAAGTAATTCAGGTTTACAGAATAGTTGGTAAAACTGTTATTAGAACTCCCATATACCCTTCACCTATTTCCAAATATTAACATTTTACCATAACATTTTTCTCATTATCCTTTTCTATCTATAATCTATCCTTTGAAAAATGAGTTTGAACTGTACTACCATCAGATTTAATTTTCTAACACTCTACTTTTATTGCAAACAAAATCCTTCTATATCTAACATCACCCAGAATTCTTAGCGTTAAAATTTAAGATCCATTCTAGTCTCTCCCCAGTCCAGCTCCTCCAACCTTATCCTCTGGGATCCCCTGTCTCCAGTATTCCTCTGCACAAGGAGAAAGTCCACTTGCTGTGCCATGAAGTATCTCCTTACTGTATCCTGATCAAATTTGTGTGGTTTGAATTTTTCATCATGATCATAGGATGAAACATTGTTGAAACTGTATTTACACACAAGCCATTAAACTTGTAGAACTGATAAAAGAAAAAGCTAATCAACAAATGTATTTGATGTAAAAATATTATACACAGAGCATATAGCTAAGGGTAGAGGTGTTGATATAAGAAGTCTTCTCCTAATTGGAAAAGGCTCATCTAGAGGAAAACACACTAGAAAAGCTTGGAGTTTGGAAGCTTCTTCTGGGAGCGTCAGTCCACTATTAATCTGCCTCAAAACTCCTGCTCATTCTGCAGGTTCCAGCTCAAACAGCACCCTCCCTGGAAAGGTCCCCCCCACCCCAAGTCTCCCAGGCAGAGACTCTTTCCCCTTTGGGCCCATCAGACTGTATACAATCCTATTGTACAACTGTCCCATTGTAATTGTCAGTCTGCCTTACCAAACTGTAAGTTCCTTGAGGGCAGGATTCACGCCTTTTGTCTTCTTATTCCCAGTGCAGTGCATGATGCATAGAAATCACTCAGTAAATATTTGGCGAAGTTAGTCACTTTCTGCTGCTCAGACCAGGCTGCCATTCTTCCTGCCTGGTGCATTAATTGTGACGCAGATCATTTGGTTGGCCTGCAAACCGTGTCAAAATGTCAACTACTTTTTCAGGTAAGACTGTGTACTTAATGGTAGCTTACCTGAATTGCATGCATCACATCTTGCAGGAAACATGTCTCTGAAAGGATCATCTTAGAAGATCCAAACTTGTGAAATGATGACAGCCTGAGAGGTGCTGTTTTGACTTGTATATACACCTTCTGTACATATTAATAATAATTCTCTGAATGTCACTTCCTATGTGTAAAGTGCTTCCACAAAATGTACACCTTTTGATCCCAGCAGCAACCCTTTGTCAGGTATAGACACTATTATTATTGTTTGCTCTATTTTACAGAAAACGAACTTTAATAAACTGCTCATGCTAACCCAGGTAGTAAGTGAAGGTGCTGGGAATCAATCCCAGGTCTTCTGGTTCTTCTGGTCCCAGTTGAATTGTAAGCTCCTTGAATCAGGGTGCATTTCTTAAACCTCTTTATGTATTCCTGCTAATACCTTCTAACCAAGCTGTATGTCTAGGGGGTAGGCCTGCCATGAATATAGATGAAATGGGTCAGTGTTGGGCAATTGGTCATCAAATCAAAAATGGACAAAATGGAGAAATATCACCTGGAGTTAGCTTCAGGTAGTCAGCTAGAAGTGAGAGGGCACTCAGGCCAACCTAGAGTTCTATCATCTCTAACTCCCTTCCCCATTTTTCTTCTACCTTAACCCATATTCCATAAGATGTTCAAAGGGTGTCAGTCCCTACACTGACAGTAGATGGTCACAAGTTTCTACTACTCTATGTAAAATTTATTATAGGAAGTCCTTATTTCCAAAAATCTCCTAACTGAAAAAAAAAAAAAAAAGACAAATGTGAAAAACCAGACTTGATGTGGTCAATGATATGGGGGAAAAAAGAGAAGGACAGGATTAAAGTTCGTATTTCGCCTTTGGTTTTGGCTTACTGAATAATTAATAAATATATGACTAGATTATATGCCTGCATAATTTTAACAGCTCACAGGAGAGAATTTGATATAGTATAATTTAGGAGGAAATAATGGCACAAAGAGACTCTGATTGCTTCTAAAGGGATGCTTATTTCCACTTACTATCCTAGTTTAGTTACATTTTTCTGCTCAGGTTAAATTAGAATCATTCTGGATTTCTCTCATCATCACTCTAGAATCTGTCGGTGGGATTTTGGGGCCAGCCCTCACTCGAGTGAACCGTGCTATCAGCTGTCTCCTGCGGGCAGTGAATCTGCAGAAGAGAAGTCAGCCTCGTCAGAGGTGGGCAAAGCCTGGTGAGTAATACAGAAACGTGACTACGAGTACTGTGGTAGGATGGTGGGACCTACGGCAATGCTTTTCTTTATTCATAATATTGTTTTCAAAGCTGAGCTTCCAGTTGAAAAAACAATTAAACACTGTACTTGATTTTATAGAGATTGTTTTAGAATCGGAAAGAATTATCCTTGGGCAAGGCGCTTAATCTTGCTAAATCTTAGCTCTATTTACATCATAGGATGATTTTACAATCAAAAGAGGTCTGTCTTTAATAAAGACTGGAAACTCGGTGGAGGCAGCCTGGGAGTAACTGGGAGCTGTCAGGGGTCTACGCTAGTGCAGGGAAACAGGCAAAGGAAAGGGCGAGGCAGGCGAACTCTGACAAGAATCCATCTGTGTGTATTTGGCACTAGTAATAGTAATGATACGATGTTGTTGGGGTTGATAACTAACACTTATTGCATGTTTACTATTAAGGTATCACGGTGAGGATTTTATATGCACCAATTTATTTATTTATTTATCATAATCTTCTACCTGGGAGGGAAGTACAAAGAGAAAACCAAAACTCAGAAATAAGCCTAGATTTTCAAGCTAAGCAATTGCAGAGCTGCTCATTTAACCCAGGTTGTACAAGGTAGTGGTTAAGAGCATGGATTTTGAAATCCAACTGTTTTTTCTTTACTTATGAGCCATGTGACCTTCAGGGGTTTACTTTTTTCTCTGTGCCTCTGTTTCCTCATTTTGGAATCGGGATGTAGTATCATCTATTTTGGGGAGTTTTTCTAAGAATTATACAAATTATTATGTAAAATTCTGGCCTATTCCAAGCCTTCAACATATATCAAACACCTGGTCAAGTTGTTTCCATGATACCAGAAGGGACATCTGAAGAATTCAGAATCTGGGTGGGGCCTCATTCTTAGCTGGATGTCTAGAAACCAGGGTCTTCTGGCTGACTTTGCCTGAGGGGGATTGTGTCCTGGCTCCTGACCCCATCCCAGTGTTGACCCCATTCTCTGAATCAGATCATTCTGAGTTTGCCTCGCCTGATCTCGACCTTATATGAGGTCCCGAGGCTAATTCAGCACATCCTGTCAATGTCCTGGCCCTGGAATGATGGCCTGTGCCAGGGATTGCAAGTCTCAATTATGTGAATGTTCCTACCTCTGGGAGAACAGAATGTGAGGAGAGGGCCTCTGTGTGAGCCCCGGGTCTTTGCATTAGTACGTTGGGCCGCTGAGTGCTGGGGGAAGGTTGTAGAGCAATGCTGGGAAAGGAGAGGTTGTTGCTGGAGAGAGCCTAGGAGCCAGGTGAGGGGCAGATTCTACTCTATGGAAGGGCGTGATTAACAAGTGAGGGACCTTCAGCCCTTTGAGATGTCCTGGGCTGTGCCCCTCCTCAAAGCAAGGAGAGAAGAATTCGTAATGGGGGAACTTGTACAGTGGTGTGAGCTAATTTCTCCCCAGGATCTTGGCAAGGAGGTCTTGGACTCTGTCCCATGTGACAAAGGCCAAAGATTTGCCTCTGGAATTGAGGTCCTCTGAAAGAGAGAAAGAGGACAGTGCTGCGGTGTCTCTTGGCTCCAGAGCAGAACCACTCGTGGCTTTGCAGGATCAGGCTTACAACTTATGTTACTCCCTCTGCCAGGTGGGAAGCCTATACTGAGGCCCGTCAAAACCACTTGGGGCTGAAGGCCTTCTGCGGTAGGCACCTTTTGGGATAGGCTGCAGGCTTCCCAGTAAGCAGGGGAAGTGAGGCCAAGTTGCAGCTGATGGGTGCAGCCCATATCCATAGCTGCATGGGAGCAAAGACAGGCAAGAGGGCAAGGGACTCAAGGTCATTGGCAAAGGAGTGGTTGGTGCGAGTGGACAGGGAAGTGAAAAGAGGAGGGGCTGGCTGCCAGAACAGGTCCATGCCCCAGTGTCTCAGAGCAACTGTCAAACAGTATCATTGGAATCAGGGATGAGAACAGGAAGGATAAGAGTATAGCATTATTAATCAGTGCATTCTAAGTGCAAGGCATTGTTCTAAGTGTTTTACATCTATTAAGACATTTGATCCTCGTGGTAGCCTATTACTATTCCTACTTCGCAGATGAATAACGTAAGCGACAGAAAGGTCTAGTGTTGTTGAGACCATTCAGCAATTAGTGAGGGGTGGCCGGGCGCGGTGGCTCACGCCTGCAATCCCAGCACTTTGGGAGGCCGAGGTGGGCAGATCACGAGGTCAGGAGATCGAAACCATCCTGGCTAACACAGTGAAACCCCGTCTCTACTAAAAATACAAAAACTTAGCCGGGCGAGGTGGCGGGCACCTGTAGTCCCAGCTACTCAGGAGGCTGAGGCAGGAGAATGGGGTGAACCCAGGAGGCGGAGCTTGCAGTGAGCCGAGATGGCGCCACTGCACTCCAGCCTGGGCGACAGAGCGAGACTCCATCTCAAAAAAACAAAAACAAACAAACAAAAAAACCCACACAAAAAACAAGAAAACAGTTAGTGAGGGGTTAGAACTTGGATTTGAATTCAGGCAGGCTGGCTGCAGAGATCAAGCTCTTAACACTTTTTCTTCCCTGTAGAAGACTCCGGGCGTGAGAGCTGAGGTGCCTGCTGCAGGCAGAGACGGGTGGAGGTGGGGGTTTGAGGAACAGTGGGATGGTGGAGTAGGACGGATATTAAAAACAAACTTCACTCATCTCACAATTTTTTCCCAGGCATTAGCCTGAAAATATAAATTGTGCATTAAATCCAGGCTTAGAGAAAATGTCCTAATGCAGTTTACTATGAGGTATTAGTGCTATAACTATACCAGGAATCAAATACATCTGCCCATGTCCCAGAAATTTTCTCTAAAGATGGATATTATAAGGATGCTGTTAAAAAAATAAAATAGTAAGTACATTTTCCCTGAGAAAGGGAACAAATAAAAATAACTTGTAAGGCAACTAACTTGAGATAAAAGCAGAGGAAAATTGAAGAGCTGTGAATGGAACATCTGATGTGGCTTTGTTTCCATACAGATCATGTGACAGGAAACTCCAACAGCCTAATCAGTTCTGTTCTTTGTGTTTCCACTCACCATTATGTGGTCAGGGTCATGATATCACTTATGTTCCAATGAACAGAAATCCAGAAAGGGAAAGGATCTGGTGAAGCTGGTTGGAGGACAGGAGGGAGGTCTACTGATATTCTGCAGCTGTTTGTCTAGACTGCGTTTTCCTTGTAAAACAGGTCACTCTGGGGTGCCTCCTCTTCTCAAGAGGAGAGAATATTAATGGAGCATTAGAGAAGGTTTAAGGAGCACTTACTGTGTAAGTAAGTACTTCAAGGAACTTATAATTTTATGAAAGAGAAATACATGTCTAAAAAGCAGGACAAAGTGAAAGATGCCCAACAGAGGCAGATGCAAAGATGAAACTCTGATTAGATCTAGCTTTTAAGGGCCCCCTTACGGATGGGGCAGACCCTGCTGTTCTTACCATCTGCTTTCTCTCTCCTGGTTCCCTGGGATCCTCCCTGATGAAGTCCGGCTCGCAGGTGGCTTTCCTTTTGCACACTTCAAGGGCTCCATGAGGGAAGATGGTTCAGGTGGATAATATGATTTTCATAGAGATAAACCCAGAGGTGTGGGCCTAATCCTTAGGTGGTGAAGCCTGGACAGATGGAATAGTCCAGGGGTAACGTGCAAGTCCCTAGAGACTGGGTCCGGGACCAAGATTGAGGATCCAAGAAAAGAGGTTGCAGTCCTGTAGGAAGGCTGGCTAAATGGGGACTGTGGAAGACACGTTCAATGTTGAGCCATAGGGAACAAGGGAAGAAGGCACACAGTGAAGAGGAGGGATGGGGTAAGGCTGGTGTTGGATGAGTGTCCACAGCACAGTCGCCCTGGGCCTGCCTTCCTATCTCCTCCCTGCCTCCTCAAGATCTGTTCCCAGAGGCTTAGCTGGAACCAAACATTTGCAAAATGAATTATGTTTTTATGTCTTCCTGACATTATGCTTTCTGACATGCTTTATCATTTTCATTGGTCCTCATTTGTGAGTGTTTTCACAAACTTTAGTGTTCTCTAACTTTGTCTATTTCATCCTGTCCTCCCCAAGCCTCATTCTTTCAGCTCACACATATACACTCTTAAATATAAAGGGCAAAGTTTTTGTTCAAAGGAACACTCCAAACATTTCTACTTATAATTTTTTTTTTTTTTTTTTTTTTTTTTGAGGCGGAGTTTCACTCTGTCGCCCAGGCTGGAGTGCAGTGGCCGGATCTCAGCTCACTGCAAGCTCCGCCTCCCGGGTTCACGCCATTCTCCTGCCTCGAGACTCCCGAGTAGCTGGGACTACAGGCGCCCGCCACCTCGCCCGGCTAGATTTTTGTATTTTTTTAGTAGAGACGGGGTTTCACCGGGTTAGCCAGGATGGTCTTGATCTCCTGACCTCGTGATCCGCCCGTCTCGGCCTCCCAAAGTGCTGGGATTACAGGTCTACTTATAATTTTTAATGGATTTGCCTACTATTTGTGGGAAGGCAGAGTGAAATCAGGCCATCTGTGTTCCATTAAGACTCATCCACTTCATACCAGGGTGACTTGAGGCATCTTACTTAAATTCAATCAGCCTCAGTTTTCCCATTTGCAAAGTAGGGCTGATAATAATGAAACTCACCTTACTTAGAGTTGCACTAGGAATCAGAGATAATATCTGCAAAGACCCTGGCCTGGTGCCTGGTATTGGCTTGATCCAGGCACCTCTTCATTGCAAAGAGGAGTGAAAGTAGATAGAGGTGGAAATTCTTGAACTGAGTTTAAATTCTGAATTCAGTATGTTTTAATATGGAATTACCAAGTTACCTTAGACCCAAAACATATATACACACACAGGAATCCCGCCAGACAGAAAGCTTTTGTGATATCTAAAATCAAATAATGGATAACTATTCATATTGTCTTAAAATAGGTCATTTCTGTACTTTTCAAAACTCTGAAAGCAACCCATAGCACAGTCCTGGGAATGTGTAACTCTTATATCGTGAGAATTGGCTTAGAACTTACACAGCTTGCAAGCCTTTCCTGTTTGGGGGGAAATTTAATATTTCATGGGTTGTTGGAGTGAGAATCAAAGTAAGCTTAGTTTTCATTGTGAAATGAGTTCCTGTTTTCTGTGTGTCTTAATGCATTGTAATCTAATTCTTGTGAGCTCAGGATTCTTGTCTTGTCTTGCTTTTTACTGTATCCCCAGTCTCTAGAACAGTACTTGGCACACAGTAGGACTCAATAAATATTTCCAAAGTAAAAAATGTATAATCATATTATTTCCAGTAAATTGTTTAAGGAGGCAAGTAGACCTATGTTTATATCTATGTTATCTGCATATCCTTTCTTTCTGGATTTCTGACTACATCGGTAATTAAACAAAGTGTGAATAGATGAATGCCCCCTCTTGGGGCCTACATGGAAAGATCACCATGGCTGAAGGAGGAGTGCCAGGCTGTGGACTTGGGGGAGGCAACTATGTGTAACATGCTCCAAGAGACATGAGAAATTGCCTGAGAATTCCTCCACAGCACCCTGAAAGTGGCTCAGAGGGGACTGAGAATGAGCTGGCCCATCCAGAAAAGCTTGGCATCAGAACCAGGAAGAAGCAGATGGGGGCCCAGTGACCAGAGGCCATGGCAGGATATGAGCATCAATAATGAGGCCAGTTCATAGGCACAGGGACCAGATGAAGGCCACTAAGCCACTGCTCAGCAGAGCCAGTCACCCCAGGCAGTGGCTCTTGGTCCAGCATCTCCTCATTGGAAAGAAGAGTGAAAGTAGGTAGAGGTGGAAACACTTGAACTCATTGAGTTTAAATTCTGACTTCACTATATTTAAATATGGAATTACTGAGTTACCTTAGACCACCCTCCCCACACACATGCACACACACACACACACACCCCCACACTTTACCCAGGAATCTCACCAGACAGAAAGGTTTTATGATATCTAAAATCAAGTGCTTAAAATCACGTGATTTCAAAAATAACACGAGTAACAAAACAAAATCTTAAACATCTGGTCTCTCAAAATCTTTGTAAATTGGTTTTCTCTGGCAGCTATAAAGGTCACAGTTGATTTAATAAGTAATTATTTATCAGAAATGCAACTGCTTGTCAGAATCATGACCAGGTTGAACTTTGGTTTGAGTTGGCAGTTTCTGGAGAAGCAGGTGGCCGAGGTGAAAACCTAGCCAGCATCCGGCTTTGTTCTCAGTGGGGTGTTACGACTTTGAGGGCAGTGACTTGCAGCTGCTGCAGGTGATACTTCAAGCAGGTTCCTGATGCTCACATGGGTGACACTAGGAGACCCTTGGCTCTCAATGGCTGTTGTACCTTATGATTTTGATTGCCCTTGGTTTTCCATAAGCACCATAAGATGGATCATGCAGGTGTAGGCACAGATTGGCAACTTGGGATCTGGGTTGAGGGACACTCAGAAGTTCAGGAGGACATGTACATGGTATGAATAAGAGACCGGGGGTGGGGAAAACTTCTAGACCTCAGAGTGGGATGGACAATACGCAAGGAATAGGCCTGAGCCATCAGTAGAAATCCAGCTATCAGACCGTGGACTAACCTCACTGCTAAGCAGACTGGATGCTGAGCCTCACTATGTATGGCTGGTTTGTTAAATACTTTTGCATCAGATCAAGAGGGGCCTGGGAACTGGGAAAAGGGCAACACTGCTGGGGCAGATTCTGGAAGCAGACTGGGTTGGAGGGTCCATACAAGTGTCTGCTGCCTTGAATTGCAATGTAACAGTGTGATAAGGGTCCCACATGCCTCTGTATCCTATCACTACAACTAGACTGAAAGGCAGGCCCATGCTGCATGCTTCTGCCCATCAAGCACACCACCTGACCTTTTGTTGATGCTCAATAAATACATGTTATGCATTGATGGGTCTTGATTCCCTCAGTTTTCCAAAAAAGATAAAAAGTCCCTTTCTAGGTAGTTTGATGTATGAAAAAAAGTTATTATCCTGGTTCTCTGCATGTGAGAATCAAAATAAGTTCTGGTTTTGTTGTGAAATGTGATCCTGCTTTTGTATGTCATGATGCATTAGAATGTAAATGCATTTCCCATGCATTTTCCAGCAAGGAAAATGACAAGAGAAGAATCATGGAGCTGGAAGCACGATCTAGGGGGTCTCACTGGGGAGGGAAGGTGTATGGTATCAGGGGTCATGGTCAAGTCAGGAAGCATAAGCATTGTAGAGATGTTCTTGCTATTCTCTGCCTCAGACTCCCATGGGTTTGGATTTCTCTGGAAGATGGACCTAAAGGTAGAGCTGGACTCCGGGCTTTCACCACCTCTCAGGCCACCAACATTTATAGTCATGCATATGCATACTTTAGGTTTTGCTCACCAAATACTCCATGTTCTCTGTTCCTAGAAACCTTATGCTCAAGGAACCCCTGTCTTTACCTGAATCTGCCTCTTGAACTCCCGAGTCCCACCAGTACTCAGGATGCATAGGGCAAGGCCCGGGTCTCCTTCTTGGTTGTCCATGGTTGTCATTGTTGGGGAGGGCTGGACTTTGGCTTGGCATGATTCAGAGATAATGGGAGAGAAGTAGAGACTCTTCATGTGTGCCTAGGAAGGCCAAAGGGCGTGGTCCTGGCCTCCACTCTGAAGCTCTGTGGAGGTCACAGGCAGGAGGTCCTGAGCAGCAGGAAGATGTCAGGAAGAGCTATGGGTACCCAAGTGCTAGAGGCAGAGGGAATCTGAGAAGGGATGTAGATCCAAAGGGGACCCTGAGGCCAGAACAAAATCAGGGTGAGTGTAAAAAAGGAGGGGAACTGGTCAAGTGGGTTGACTCAATTCAAAGGCATAAAGTCCAGAGAGACACCAAAGCTCTTGCAAGATCACAGTTCACTTTTGAAGTAGTTATGTCCTAGGAAGGTAGAAAGAGCCTATATGAAAGTTCCAGTGGAGAATCTGAAGAAACAGCTGAGATTCACCCCTGCATAGCTCTTTACTCTTTGTAGCCTCCATGTTATTACAGTGATGACACCTGTCTATGCCTGGTGTGGCAACATGGAAAGAGTCCTAGCTAGGATCTGAGGGGCCCCTGGGCTCTACACCAGAAAGACACTTAACTCTCTGAGCCTCTGTATACTTATCTTTAAAACAGGACAATAACAATGCCCTAAAAGTGCTTGTGATATTGGATGAAATAATGTATTTAAAGATATATTTTTTAGAAGCTCAAGAGCCAAAACCATTTGAGAGAATGAGTCATAATTCTTTATTTCTTTAGCTGCAGGAGAAGTTTTTATGCACTGAGAATGTGCCAAAAACACTGATATCTTAAATTTATTTCACATTTTTTTTTCCCTTTTGCTTCAAATGATAGGGGTCTCTGAAGCCAAGTTGAGAAAGCTAAAGGAAGACATCAATAAAACATCTGCTGGGCCAGGCGTGGTGGCTCACACCTGTAATCCTAGCCCTTTGGGAGGCCGAGGTGGGTGGATCACCTGAGGTCGGGAGTACAAGACAAGCCTGGGCAACATGGTGAAACCCCATCTCTCCTAAAAATACAAAAATTAGCCGGGCATGGTGGCAGGAGCTTGTAATCCCAGCTACTAGGGAAGCTGAGGCAAGGGAATTGCTTGAACCCGGAGGCAGGGATTGCAGTGAGCCAAGATTGCACCAGTGCACTTCAGCCTGGGCTACGGAGTGAGACTTCAGCTCAAAAAAATAAATAAATAAAAATAAAAATAAATAAATAAAATGTCTGCTAGACTGTGAGCAGAACCTAGTCTCCTGATAAGATATTTACATTTCCACTTACTGTTGATACTAAGAGTAAATACTGATGTAAGACTGGATATTAAATAGACAGAAAAGGCTTACCGGGTCTTGATAACAGGCTCCTTGAACTACATTTCTTAACCAACTGTGTTTCTGCTTACCCAGAAAAACAAGAGCGCTGTTGCTATTGGATTTTGCTAAATTCCCTTGATAATCCTATCACAATTCCACTTCTTTTAGTGTTTTGTAAATACAATAGTATCTTCATGGGATATTTTGAATTACAAATGTTTTAAAGAATTCTGATGACATAGTTGCACAGCGATATTAACAGGGTGGCCTTGTTTCCAAGTGGAGTTTTGTGACTGAATAGGGGTTCCAGGGTTTCCTCATAAATTGTCAAAATGCTAAAAACAGTGAAAGGAGATGTCTACTAATTAAAATAAAAATAGTTCCTAAAGAGCTGGGTTCACCTGAATGACAAAAGTTTTTAAAGGTGACACCAGGGGGAGATCTGATAAAAGCAACAGGAGTCCTAGGACAATTTTAAAGAATTAAGATAGCAGTAGTGGATATGGTATCTAGTAGAAAAGCTTCATAATTGGAGTTGGAAGCTTCAGGGTCTCCAGATATAAACAATATGCCTATATTTGTACCATTTTATCAGACAAACTTACTGAAATTATTTTAGTATGAAGACTATGCTAACTTTTCAGACAGTTAGAAACCCAAAAGGAGAAGCCACAATCCTACCACCTGTTCACAACTGTTAAAATCTTTTCACATTCTCTGCCACCTTTGTCTATACAGGAGACCAGAATAGGCTGCTCCCAGATATGAAGGATTATTGAGCTGAAGACAATCAAGAAGTAGGTGCAGGAAAACTCTCTTCTCTCTCTCTATTTGCCTAAGAGCAGGACATAGATTTCCGAAGAAGGTGTCCTGCCCCATCTTCTACCAAGGAGAACGAAGGTTAACTACTGCAGACAGCTTTAGATGTGTCTCGCTTCTCTGCCTGGAGATGGTACCAGAGGAAGCTACATGAACAAGCTTTGCTAAGTACCCTTTATCTGTGTTAAATTAAGTCTAGCCTAATTCCGCCTCCTTACATATTCTAAGTTCAACGTACAGGCTGAACTCCATACTCAGTGAACCATAACCTACCTGGGTCTGTGAACCTAACTGAATGTAATCTACTCTTAGGCCAATCACTGAGTTTCAGCCAATGAAAGACAGCCAACTGTTCAAAAAAAAA
This sequence comes from Chlorocebus sabaeus, assembly GCF_047675955.1. Taxonomy (NCBI): domain Eukaryota; kingdom Metazoa; phylum Chordata; class Mammalia; order Primates; family Cercopithecidae; genus Chlorocebus; species Chlorocebus sabaeus. The sequence goes on along the minus strand of NC_132929.1, from coordinate 37,716,479 downwards.
AAAAAAAAAAAAAGCAAACACCAAGCAGTAACCAATTCAGCTGTTTCTGTACCTCATTTCTGTTTTCTGTACATCACTTTCCTTTTTCTGTCCATAAATCTTTTTCTACCACGAGGCAGGCCAGAGTCTCTCTGAAACCTGTTTTGGTTTGAGGGTTGCCCAATTCACGAAACATTCTTCGCTCAATTAAACTCTGTGAAATTTAATTTGTCTAAGTTTTTCTTTTAACATCTGCCAGCTATTTGCTTTCCTCCAAGTTACTGCCTGTAGAGACTCAAAGTCCTTTCCTTTGTCTTATCTTATCACTTCTCTAAAATTTTATTGTTCTTTGTTGAAGATGCTATGTAAGCTGAATTTGAAGCCCATTCTTTGAGAACTTCTCATTTCCTGGGCGTCTCCCATGTATATATGAAACATACATGCTCATAAACTTTGGTTTATTTTTCTCTTATTAATCTGTCTTTTGCAACAAGGGTCCTTTTCAACTAAGAACCTCTGGGGGTAATTATTTTGCCCTTATATATATTCAGTTACTTTTCAAAGTTAGAACCACAGACTTCATACAATGTTATGCGTTTTCATATTGTTACAGTCTATATAATCAAGTGGGGGAGTTTTTTGTTCACTTTTTTCTTTTTAAAGAGAGGGTCTTTCTCCCCCAGGCTAGAGTGCAGTGGTGTGGTAATAGCTCACTGCAGCCTTGCACACCTGGCCTCAAGCAATCTTCTTGCCTCAGCTTCCCGAAGCACTGGGGTTACAGGTGTGAGCCACTCTGGCTGGCCATAATCATGGCCTTTAATGCACATATTTGGCTTTCTTCACTGGCATCTTCCTCTTGTCCCACAACATATTATTCAGAATTCTTCTTTGTTACAAAAAAAGTCTTTCTTAGCTCTTTATTTTAAATAGAAAGATTCGATTCATATTGCCAAATAAAAAAAGCAAGGCTCAGAGGGGAAAAAAATGTGTGTGGAATGATACTTGCCCCTTAGAAGTCAGGTATCTTCTTTGATTAGAGCAAGTATTGATTTTTGAGACTCCTCTAGTTAGGGGAGGTTGTCATTCTACCAACAGCAATGCTTTTGTGATCTTTTTAGCAATTCTTTGGCAGCTTTCTCTTTGCCCTAGGAACTCTTGTCTTCTCCGTATCTCTTAATCTAATAAAAAATTATTTTCATGTTTTGCCTTAGGAGTCAGCTCTATGAAGTTGTAGCTGATTTTTTAGTTCAACATCTAATAGCTACCCATGTAAAGGACTCAAGGAAGGATTGATACACACCTTAGACCTGAACCTACCTAGAACTCAGGATTAGTACTCTACCTCTATATACCAAATGGCTTCCATGGAAGCCATTGGTCTGCCTGAGTTCCTTTAGCCCTCTGAATTAATCTAAACTATCTGAGGCACGATAATATTGTGCATTTTTATTTCTGCATCATATTAGCAGACCAGTGTTTCTTAAGCAAAAAAGCAGACATGATTAAAGTATTTTAACTTGGTCCCTCCACCTTTCAGATAAAGGACTGTCAGAACTTGATGGAATCAACCAGGCGGTCGCTTCACTTTTCTAAACCATGTCTTCAGCTGTGCCATTCACTCCTTCTTTCCCCCTTTAGGGCAGTCAAAGTTCTTGCTCTCATCTGTCTTCCCTCTTTTTGGCAATATGTCGTTCAGCACTCTGAACACTAGCCTGGTACTCAATAAATAGTAGGTATTCAATAAATGTATCAAGTGAATGGATGAAAAGAATGAATTCTTACAAAGCAAATTACTGAGATGCTATAGAAAGTGTTTCACATCAGACTTCCTTTAAGTCCTGTAATGTTGTAAGGTAGGTATTATTATCCCCATTTTACAGAGGAACAAATGAAGGCTCAGGGAACAAAGTGACTTTTTTCAGGTTTACCTATCCACTTGTGGCAGCCTGTATAATCCGCCCCTGCAAACCCCCACCAATGATATCCACATCCTAATCTCTAGAACCCACAGATATGTTACCTTATGTGGCAAAAGGAGTTTTGCAGATGTGGTAAATTAAGGCTGCTGAGATGGGAAGATTATCCTGGATTATTGGGGTGAGCCCAGTGTAATCACGAGGGTTCTCATAGAAGTGGGGCAGGGGGGTCAGCTGCATAAAGGAAGACAAGGTGATAACAAATGCTGAGGGGAAGGAATGAATGCAAGTGGCCTTCAGAAACCGGAAAAGGCAAGGATAATGGATTGTTCCCCACAGCTGCCAAGTGGAATGCCGTCCTGCCCACATGTTGACTGCAGCCTGGAAAAACCACTTTGGACTTCTGACCTCCAGGATGGTGAGAGAGCAACTCTGTAACAAATTTTTGTTGTTGTAAGCCACTAAATTTGCGGTCATTTGTTACAGCAGCTACAGAGAGAACTAGTATACTCCTATAACTGGTATTTGAAAGGGCAGGACTCATAAGAACAATCTTACAGCAAGTTAATCTTTATTTTACCACCGCCTCTTCACTCCTGCTGTGGGGCTGGTTCTTCCCTGGCTTCATCTCAGGCAGACCTCATAGCTTCTCCCGTGTATAATAATAAAAGTCTTCAGTTGGCCGGGCGCAGTGGCTCACGCCTGTAATCCCAGCACTTTGGGAGGCCAAGGCGGGTGGACCACCTGAAGTTAGGAGTTCGAGACCAGCCTGACCAACATGGTGAAACCCCGTCTCTACTAAAAATACAAAAATTAGCCGGGCATGGTGACCGGTGCCTGTAGTCCCAGCTGCCTGAGAGGCTGAGATAGGAGAATTGCTTGAACGTAGGAGGCAGAGGTAGCAATGAGCCAAGATCATGCCACTGCACTCCAGCCTGGGCAATAGAGTGAGACTCCGTCTCAAAAAGAAAAAATAAAATAAATAAACGTTCCCAGGTACTTTCATCCTCAGAATAGTCTCACATCAATAATTAATATGTACAATGCTATGTAATTTACTTTTTTAAACAAAAACAGAAAAATCCCTAAACTTCAATCATAAAGCATCTCCCTTTCCCCAGCCAAGGACCTACAGTGGGAGCAACACTGCTGTGGTCCACTTTGGCTCAGCAATTTGGCTGTTATCTTTCTCTCCTGATTTCTTGGAAGGCAAGATGACAACTCGGTTTCAGCTTGGTGATATGGGACTTTAGCATGGGTGACTCCATTTTGGTTTTTAGTCTGATCTGTTGGGGCCTAGTGCAAGAGCTTAGTCCAAAACAATGGCCTCCTGCAATTTTTATTTAACTTGAATAATCTGAACACCATTTTTCACAACCAAGGAGGAAAACAAAATAAAACCAAGTTGCACTGGGAGATAAACCACAAATAATAAACTCACCATTTCTGCTTCTGATGTCCGAAATAAGCAAGCCGTTAGCCTCTCCAGTAAAGCTAGGTCTCCAGCCTCTGTAACTCCTTCCTTTCCTAATGGGGTCGGGGGTGTTATTTGATTCTTACCTGACTCTAACAAAAACCTTTATCCTGGCTTTTGTAATGCTGACAGCTGACCATATGTTATGACTTTTGAGGATGTGATAACCATATGAGAAAATCCACCAGAACAGGCTAATGTAAACTAGCTAACCTTGCTAAAGTTAAAGGATTTTCCCTTTAAATATCTATTATAGACTTATGTATGTATGTATGTATTTACTTATTTATTTATTTGTAAGCCAAGCTGTCTGAAGTCTAACTCCCTTGAGCTCTTTTGAAAGTAAATTTCTTTTCTTTCCTAAGTGCTTTTGTCTCTGAACCTTCAGTTCTCAAATCCTGTATAGGCAGTCTGGTATTTCCCTTCCGTATGTGGGAGTGATGGGCACTTATTGTTTTGGAGTCCTCGGCCAAAACAGGCTGCAATCATTACGCTGTCAGTGCTGACTCACAAGTCAGGTGCGGAACTGGGATTCAAGGCCAGGAAGCTTGAAGCAAGTTCCATTTCTGCCACAGCGTGGTTCCCTGGTTGTCCTGAAGTTAAAAGCCCCCCGAGTTTCTCTTCTCAGTCTAATGGTGTTTAAACTCTCATCCCTTCTGGTGTGATGGAACGTATTCTCATCAATGCCTTCATTTCCCCTAGGTGACCTCAGGGAAGGAGGCTGGTTGTGGGAGGAGGCTGTCCCAGTGTCTGTATAATCCTGGCATGAGTGTTGACATGGAAGACATTTAATTCTGGAAAGAAAAGTAAGTCATAATTAACCTTGTTTTACAAATGAGTTTTTTTTTTTTTTTTTTTTGAGACGGAGTCTTGCTCTGTCACCCAGGCTGGAGTGCAGTGGCCGGATCTCAGCTCACTGCAAGCTCCGCTTCCCGGGTCTACGCCATTCTCCTGCCTCAGCCTCCCGAGTAGCTGGGACTACAGGCGCCCACCACCTCGCCCGGCTAGTTTTTTGTATTTTTTTAGTAGAGACGGGGTTTCACCGTGTTAGTCAGGCTGGTCTCGATCTCCTGACCTTGTGATCCGCCCGTCTCGGCCTCCCAAAGTGCTGGGATTACAGGCTTGAGCCACCGAACAAATGAGTTTTAGCTCAGTGGTTAACTATGAGATCATTCAATGGTCAGATCCTATCTGGGTTCCAATCTCTGTAATTCCTTCTTCTTCCGTAGCTGGTGGGTGGGGTGGGGGTGTCACTTGATTCTTACCCACAGATAAGAATCACCCACTCCTAACGACCTGGTCCAATCTAGGTGGACATAGTTGGTTTTCAATAGCTTCAGCCCTGCATTCTGGGCATTGAGATTTCTTTGCTGAGAAAGTGCCTTCCCCCTCTGGTACTTTCTGTTCTTATCCCTGAACTTTGACCTTGGACCTCTGAACCCCCCTTTTAGTGACCTGCCCAGATTCCTATTGTCTTCAAGGGGCTCTGACCCAGAACTTGAGGACAGACCTCTTTTGTCTTTCTCGGATTTGGGCCTCCAACTCCCCAGGCTCTGCTTACTGGTTGGGATGCCCTGAGAGTTTCACATGAGCATCCTCACAAGTCCTCCACTGCCAACATGTGCTTGGGCTGTGTCAGGCGAACAGCATGCCTGCTTACCAGACGATGACCAGACGATGCCTCCCTTCAGTGCTCAGGGGGGTGTTCTCACAGGTTGTGCCCTGCTGGGTCCTGGGATCTGACAAGAGGCCTTTTTCTGAGGTGTTTATTGCAAGTGTCTCCAAGACTTTTTAACTACAGAGACATTAAAAACGAGACAAAACAAGTAACAACCACCACTACGAAAACCCAGAGCCCAAGATAAAAGCAGTGAGCTTCCTAGTTGCCCAGTAGGGCAACTGATTTCTATTCTACTTTGCTCCCTGTTGATTTTTTAAAAATTGTTTTCTTCTCCAGTGACTTGTTGCTACCACAGCTTCAATGAGGAGATAGGACAGTCCCCATTACAAAGGGTAACTTAAAGGAATTATCTGCATTGCGCATACAGATTTGCTCTTGCAGCTGTGGGCTGGAGGGAGCAGGGCACCTTCAAGATGATGCACAGTAAAAAGGGGCAAATAGAACTACCCCTGCCCAGAAGGGGTATGTAGGGGAATGTAGTGAACTGGGGCCAACCACCTAGCGCCTCCTTTTCCAGGATAGGTGCTGTCACACCGCTGCCTGCTTCACGTTGCCCATCAGCTCTGCCAGTTTTTAGTTTGGGCTTTCCTCTGTTCACTCCAAGATATCTCCTGTTTAGCTACCTGTCTGAATACCGGCTTCGCACCTAGCCAAGTTCCCCTGGTCTCCTGTTATTCCCAATGCACCTCACTGTGTCTCTGGTCCACCTGCTCCATGTACCCTCATCCTGTTGGGCCTGACTTGGGGAATCATGAGCATAATTGATATAAGCATAATATTTGAGCAAGGTGACTGAAGTGGCAGTTTATCTGTCCTCATGATTCTCATAATTTACAAACACACAAAAAATGTGTTTAGGATCAGTGGTGCAGTAGGCTCCGTGCGGTCTCCTGAGTCATTCACAGACTGATGAGGGCTCTGAATTTCCTAAGGGAAATGAACCTGGCAGCAGTTTGTAAAGAAATGATTGCCATTCAGTGTGATAAGCTGCTGTCAGGTTCATTGATACAAAATGATGTTGATCTTAGGGCGGTCTTGTCCCCAGGTGAGGCAATGTATGATGTCAGAACTTCGTTAAGTACTTTGTCTTATTCAGTATGAGTTTCTTAAAGTGGAATTTGCACCATGAGGTGTGAGTGTGTGTGTGTTTGTGCATATGCTCACTAACACCTGTCTCCTGAGACTTCTCAAAACCATCTATCCTTTCTGTGATGCCAAATGTAAGGCCAAGCCCACAGAGTTTACTCAGAGGTCTGAAATTCAGTTCCAGGCTCTTCTAGATAATCTTAGAAAAGCCATTTAAATTATCTGAGCTTCAGTTTCCTCATCTTTGAAGATAAGATCCGACCTCATGGGGCCACATAATGTGTATGAAATAGCTTTGTAAACTCTGAAGCACTGAACACAGGTGACTTGCAATGACTCCATCCAGGATTTGAAGTGTTTATTTAGAGTAGGCCACGAGATCTTTCCCCAGGCCAGCCTTGTAAATGCCTCTGGCTCTTGGAGAACTGGGGGAGTCCTGCTATGCCCCCTCCAGCATCTCCTCCCACACATTATGTCCTGCACACTGCTAGGTAGAACCCGCCCTGCCCTGCTGATCAAGTTGCAGGGAATGTTGGCTGCTGCTGGGAAACGAAGAGAAGACAATGAAGAAGAAAGGGCAGCTAGCCAGGAAAAATAGGAAGTTGGTGCATTTGGACGATGATGGGGATTTTTTTCTTTTTTGGCTGGGAGATAAGAGTGTTTTTGTTAGTTTAAGGGGAGTAGGGGCTCGTGGCAGTTATCTGGCTAGAACTTGTTTATAGATGGCTCCAGACTTTGAGACCTGGCAGTGCTGGCACTAAGCAAAACTGAAGTGTTTTCAACACAGTGGAAAATCCCCGAAGTCTCCTGATTCTCACTAGAGTGCTCAAGTTGGCAGAACAAACTCTCAGACCAGATTGGACTCAACTGGAGAGGTCACAGGGAGGCTGCAAAGGTGCTGCCACTTCTCTTTGGCTTCTGCTAAAATAAAACCAAGAGGAGCCCTGGGAGTGTCAGCGTGGAGGTCTGTTCCTCTCTCTGGTCTGGAATGAACTAGCTGCATAAGTTAATGAGCAGAATAGGAAAGAATTTCCTACGGCCCCAAGGCCTGGAGAGGAAATCCCAACGCGCAGACTCTACGCCTCTTTCTCACTCCACATGTAACCCTTGAACCTGAAATAAAAGTTGGGAAGAAAAAAATAAATAGTGTTTTAGGAAACACTTGGACATGCGTTGCCTCATTTGATTCTCACTACAATCCAGTGAAATAGGCAGAGATAGTATTAGCCCATTTTTCAGTTGATAAACTGAATTTCAGAGAGGTGCATGATTTGCTAAGATTGCATAGATACCAGGTAACTAAGCCAGGACTAGAACTCAATAAGTCTTTTCTGTCTTAATCAGTGTTCTTTGTGTCATGTGTACTACAGTGTGCAGAACAGTGGAGAAGTGAAATCAAGATGGCAGCAATAGAAATAAAAAGAAATGATGGTCAAGAAACTCAGAAGAATAAATGGGTGAGATCAGGACCAGAGCTGTGTGGCAGGTTATGAGAAAAAGATGTTTTTGCTTCATGTAAGCAAAACAAACGGAAAAGTTAAGAACTGGAGAAGATTCTAATGGAGACGTAGAATTACAATTGTGGAAGCATGTGTTAAAAGAGAGCCAAGACAGTGACCAAAACAGCATGGTACTAGTACCAAAACAGAGATATCGACCAATGGAACCAAACAGAGATCTCAGAAATGACACCAGACATCTCCAACCATCTGATCTTCAACAAACCTGACAAAAACAAGTAATGGGGAAAGGATTCCCTATTTAATAAATGGTGCTGGGAAAACTGGCTAACCATATGCAGAAAACAGAAACTGGACCACTTCCTTATACCTTATACAAAAATTAACTCAAAATGGATTAAAGACTTAAATGTAAAACTCAAAACCATAAAAACCCTAGAAGAAAACCTAGGCAGTACCATTCAGGACATAGGCATGGGCAAAGACTTCATAACTAAAATGCCAAAAGCAATTGCAACTAAAGCCAAAATTGACAAATGGGATCTAATTAAACTAAATAGCTTCTGCACAAGCACAAAAGAAACTATCATCAGAGTGAATAGGCAACCTACAGAATGGGAGAAAATTTTTGCAATCTACCCATCTGAAAAAGGTCTAATATCCAGAATCTACAAGGAACTTAAACAAATTTTCAAGAAAAAAGCAAACAACCCCATCAAAAAGTGGGTGAAGAATATGAGCAGACACTTCTTAAAAGAAGACATTTATAGAGCCAACAAGCATTTGAAAAAATGCTCATCACCACTGGTCACTAGAGAAATGCACATCAAAGCCACAATGAGATATCATCTCACATGAGTTAGAATGGCGATGATTAAAAAGTCAGGAAACAACAGATGCTGGAGAGGCTGTGGAGAAATAGGAATGCTTTTACACTGTTGGTGGGAATGTAAATTACTTCAACCGTTGTAGAAAACAGTGTGGCAATTCCTCAAGGATCTGGAACCAGAAATACCATTTGACCCAGCAATCCCATTACTGGGTATATACCCAAAGGATTATAAAAATCATTCTACTATGAAAACACATGCACACGTATGTTTATTGCAGCACTATTTACAATAGCAAAGACTTGGAACCAACACAAATGCCCATCAATGATAGGCTAGATAAAGAAAATGTGGCACGTATACACCATGGAATACTATGCAGTCATAAAAAGGGTGAGTTCCTGTCCTTTGCAGGGACATGGATGAAGCTGAAAGCCATCATTCTCAGCAAACTAACACAGCAACAGAAAACCAAACACGAGATGTTCTCACTCATAAGTGAGAGCTGATCGATGAGAACACATGGACACAGGGAGGGGAACATCACACACCAGGGCCTGTTGGGGGGTGGGGGCGAGGAGAGGGAGAGCATTAGGAAAAATATCTAATCCATCTGGGGCTTAAAACCTAGATGATGGGTTGATAGGTGCAGCAAATCACCATGGCACATGTATACCTATGTAACAAACCTGCAAGTTCTGCACCTGTGTCCCAGAACTTAAAGTAACATTACATAAAATGAATAAATAAATAAATAAAATTAAAACCGTGTGAGAGAGAAAAAAACAAAAGAGAGACAGCCAGTCAGATTTTTAACGCTCATCTATGTACTTATATCCAGCAGTGGGCATACAGAAATACTGATTATGCAAATATGCTACAAGATCAGGTAGGATAAATCAGACAAGTAATCTTTGGGGCCCAAGACTAGTTTTTCTGAGGTTGTATAGTTGTTGTACAGTAAGGACAGACTGTGAAGAGCAGAGAAGCAAAACCAGCAAAGCCATAAGTAACAATATGTATTTCATTGTGTGGGATTTTTTCCTAAGCTCTGCAAAGTGAGTATTTCTCTATCTGTGGTTGCTACTGCCTCCTGGCTAAGGAGAAATCATCGTGCTGCAAATTACCAGGGCAAATCAATCATAGCAGGAGACTAAAACAACTTTACCCTTTTGTAAGCCCCTGTCTCTTAATGCTCATTTAAGGTTATGGTGGAGCACAGCTATGGCATCACGACTGGGTGGGAAGGGAGGAAAAGGTTGCGTGGACAGGGAAAAGTACAGGAAAGGGTATCACTGGGGGTAAGTAATAGGGTCATGGGCTGGAGGAACTCCTAGAACTCTAAGCACAGCTGTGATTCATTTGGGCACATCATTGGGATTCTTGGGAGAGAGGAAGAGGCCATTAATGAAGGGCTGGCAGTTGAAAATATGGCATCTAAAGGGACTTGGAAAATTCAGGATTGATTCCAGCTGTGGTTAGTATCCAAGGGGTATCAAGTCTGTGGACCACTAATACAGAGTCTGGCAAACTACAGCCCACAGACCAAATCTGACCTGCTTCCTGTTTTCATATGGCCTGCAAGCTAAGGATAATTTTTACATTTTTAAATGGTTGAAAAAAAACCAAAATAATAATAATATTTCACGACATGAAATCTACATTTCGGTGACCACAGATAAAGTTTCATAGGAACACAGCCACACTTACTCCTTTCCACACTGTCTAAGGCTGATTTTGTACTATAGCGTCAGAGCTGAGCAGCTGTGATGGAGACATTTGGCCCTCAGAGCCTAAACTGTTTACTATCTGACCCTTTACAGAGAAAGTTTGCTGATCCCTGGGATAAAGTCTGGGAATTGACTCCTGACTTTTCACCATCATGGGTCAACCATATGACTGATCATAAACTTTAGATTTTCTGTGTGTTATTATGCAGATCAAGTGTAGCTTTTGCAACTTCCCATCTTTTCAGTCTTAGGGAGCATACAACCAACGAGCCACCACCAAAGTTCCTGCAGGGTCGACCCTCCTGATTTCCACTCCCTCCCTGCTGCCCAGTCTGGTGACCATGCAGAGCTTGCCTCTGCTGCTCTGAGATCCCATCATCCCCACCGAGCCCACTGAAATCAGGAGGTCCATGTAAACAGAGCACCTCCTACTCTCATCCCCCCAGGTGTGGATGACAGTGACCATAGGTCCTTTAATGGATCTATGAGGAGCCAGACCCTCTTCACCAATGAATGGCTTTGCTGATGACAGTGTCCTCTGGGACCTCCTGGGGGCATAATGAGGGAGTGGCTGAGCAGATCCCCCATAGTAAATCCATTCTTACTTTACTTTTCCCCTAAGCCTTTGGGTTCTTTCTTCTGTATTTTATAAAGGAAGTGTTGGCAACTCAACTTGATTTAATAAAGGCCACAAGTGAGTCCAGGCTTCAGTCAACCAGCAAGGAAAACTGCGGGGGGCCACTCCCAACTGTTCAAAGTAAAACTTTAAATCTGGACTGTCTGGTACATTCACCCATATTGGGGTGTTCTGTCAATATGAATCAGATCAGTTGGTTGATAGTGTTTTTCAGATCATCTATATTCTTGCTGATTTTCTGTATACTTTTTCTATCCATTACTGAATGTTCAGCTAGAATTACAGATTTGTGTATTCATATCCACAGATCTTTCAGTGTTTGCCTCATTTAAAGTACTTTTTTTATATGCATAGTATGTCTTTTTGGATAATTGACCCCTTTATAATCTTATAATATTATCTTGATAATATTCCATGTTCTGAAGTCTACTTGATCTGAAATTAACATAGCAACTCCAGCTTTCTCTTGGTTAGTGTTTATGTGGTATATTGCTGTCCATCCTTTTATTAACCTATATCCTTATATTTAAAGCAGATTTCTTGCAACTGGAATATAGTTAGCTCTTGCTTTTTAAATCTACTCTGACAATCTCATATCAGAAATTAACATGTATGTTTAAATTATTCACATCTCAAGTGATTATTGATGTGATTGGGTTAAAAATTACTATCTTGCTAGTTATTTTCAATTTATTTCATTTGCTTATTCCCCCCCCTTTTTTTTTTTTTTTTTTTTGCCTTCTCTGGGTTTAATTGAACATTTAAAAATTCCATTTTTATCTCCTCTATTGACTTATTTACATCTCTTTTAAAAACTTCTTTGGTGGTTCACCTAAGTTTTATAATACACATTTTAAAATAATCTAAGTCTACCTTCAAATAATACCATACCAGTTCCAATGCAGTGAGGATCTTATAAATATTCCCAGTTCCCACCTCCTATCCTTTGTGCCACCGTCGTCATACATTTCACTTTTACATATTCTCCTTTCTCTTAACACAAACTACATTGTTATTGTTAGTGCTTTAAATGGTCAAATTTTTAGAGCAATTGAAGATAAGGAAAATATTTTATTTTACCTTCATTTACTACATTTTTGATGTTCTTCATTTCTTTGTGTAGTTCCAAGATTTTTGTTGTTGTTGTTGTTGTTTTTGAGACGGAGTCTCGCTATGTCACCCAGGCTGGAGTGCAGTGGCATGATCTCGGCTCACTGCAACCTCTGGCTTCCAGGTTTAAGCGATTCTCTTGCCTCAGTCTCCCGAGTAGCTGGGATTACAGGTGTGCACCACCACACCCGGCTAATTTTTGTATTTTCAGTAGAGACAGGGTTTCGCCATGGTGTCAGGCTAATCTTGAACTCCTGACCTCAGGTGATCTGCCTGTCTCGGCCTCCCAAAGTGCTGAGATTACAGGGGTGAGTCACTGCGCCTGGTTGAGCACTCAAGTTTTTAACTGTATCTATCACATTCTTTCTCCTTGAAGAATTTCCTTTGATATTTTTTGTAGTGTAGGTCTGCTAAAAATGAATTCTCTCAGTTATTGTTTATCTGCGAAAGTTTATTTTTCTTTTATGCTGAAGGATAGTTTCACTGGATAAAGAATTTTAGGTTAACAGATTTTTTTTTCTTCAGCGTTTTAAAGATACCATCTCATTGTTTTTGTTTGCATGGTCTGATAACATGCCTGCTCTGTTGTTTTCTTTGTTTCTCTATCCTGTATCTTTTTCTCAGGGTGTGTTAGATTTTTTCTCTTTTTCTTTGATTTTCAGCAGTTTGGATATGATATTCTTAGGTGTGAGGTGTGTGTTTCTTAAAAAAATCTTGCTTGATGTTTTTTGAGCTTTTTGGATCTGTGTTTTGCTGTCTGTTACTAAATTTGGAAAATTCTTAGCTATTATTATTGCAAATATTTGTTTTGACACATTCACTATTTTTTCTTCTAGAGTTTTTAATGCGCATGTCCGACCACTTTATGTTGTCCATAACTCTTGGGTACTCTATTCTTTTTGTTCACTCTTTTTTTTCTCTTTGTATTTCAGTTTGCATAATTTTTTGACATGTTTTCAAATGGATAGGGTTTTTTCTTGGTTGAGTCTAATAATGAAGCCATCAAAAGTATTCTTCAATTTAATCCCTGTGTTTGTGATTTCTAACATTTTCATGTGATTCCTTCTTATAGTTTCTGTCTCTCCTGAAATTACCTATCTGATCTTGCATGCTACCTACCTTTTAAATTAGCATCTTTAACATATTAATCATAGTTAATTTAAAATTTTCTGTGTCATAGTGGAGCCTGGTTCTGATGATTGCTTTGTCTCTTCAGATTCTTGTTTCTTGCCTTTTTGTATGCTCGTATATTTTTGTTGAAATCCAGACATGTTGAATAGAACATTAGGCACTGATGTAAATAAGGAATTGGGTTGGATTTAAAAACTGTTGTTGCCTCGGTTACCTCTGTGCATCAGCGGCTTCAAATTCCTCTAGTGATACCTTATTTTAATCTCTTTACTTGTCTTTGAGTCTCTCTTCTACACCATTCCCTAGTTAAGTGTGTGCTGCTGCAGCTCTCCCAGCTGTATTCTTCTGTTATTTTTACTTGATGCTTGTTGGTATGGTGGTAAGGGGCCAGGGAAGAAGGTATTCTCCGATGATCTGATTAAGCCTAGTCTGTGAAGCTGAGACTAAATCTGTGAACCACACGTACTGTGAACAGGAAACCTGTGGGTTTCCAAACTGTGACTTTCACAGGTGTTCCTGTCTCTCCTCCAGACATCAAGCTGGGCCTATCTTATATTCCTGTTTTATCTTTACTCTCATGCTTGCCTCCCCCAGCTGAGGTGGGTTTCCACCAGTGCCCTCAGATACAGGTTTTGATGACCTTCCCCATATAGACTGAGACTTTTCTTCTTTTGCAAAAGTAGGGAAGACAGTCCAGGTGGAGCTTCTACAGTGGCTGCTGTTGCCCTCCAACCCTAGGAGATGGACTTTCTCAGGCTTCTCCCTGTCTCCTCTGTGAGAACCTAGAGGAGTTCCTGGAAGAGAGACCTGCAAAAAGTTGGAATCCCACCCCCCATCTTTGTCCCCAAGGGCTTCACACTCATGCCGGCCCACAATTTGTTAAAAATTTCTAGTTAAATGTTCTCTGTTTTGTACGACATTTGACATCATATATTCCAGGTAATAAATGTTTAGGTCTTGTTTCTCCCTACAGGTAATTGTCTCTCTAGTTTTTACGTTAATTATTTGCCTTGCAATTTTAATTCTCTGCTGGGTCAAGAAAAGTCATTAGTTTGCAGCGTGTCCATCTTTTTCCTAGTTAGTAAAAGGGAGAACACCCTTTTATTTATTTATTTTTTTAGCTCTCTGTATCTCTAAGCTGAAACTGAAGATCTCAGTGTTGTAAGAACTGAAACCATCTATTCCCCGCCCCGCTACGTAGTGTGGACTCTGACAACTGAAACTACTTATCCTCCACACAACCTATTGTCTGCATGAACATGGCTTTATATTTTATTGTCTTTATTAGCATAACTTTATTATTCCAAAAATACTCTTGCTCAGACAAATAACTTGATTTTTAATTATGGTAACTTCCTGAAAGTTCCATCAACTCCAATAGAAAGCATCGAAAGACAGTTGATGCCCTAAGATTCTGAATCCCTCACCTCAAAATCCTCACCTTGTGGTTTCCACTAGTATGTCATGATCCTAAAGTGTGTATCAGGATCCTTCCCCAATTTTAATCAAGTCTTTCCCCGACACAACTTTGAAAGACCTACTGGAATCCAACCTTCCTATTCTTAATAAAATCCTACATTATTTTTCCCTCCAAGATGCCATGAAAGTTCTGTTGTAGTGATATTCTCCCTTACATGTGAAAGCAAGAAACTTGGCTTTGTATTATCAGTTGATGATATTTGGGGAGCATATTTGAAAAAACTTTAAGTTGCATTTCTCTTATCATTTTGCTTTTATCTCTTGCCTATTTTTCTGTAGGGTTATTGATCATTTTTAGAAACTCTTTGTATATTAAGGGTATCAACTCTTTAGCTATGATAAAATTTACTAATATTTTTTCCAGTTGTCATGTGTCTACCTTGTCATTTGTTGGAGTTTTTTACCATTAATTTTTTTAAATGTGGTCAGCTTTATCAATCTTCGTTACCTTGTCTGGATGTTGAGTCATAGAAAGATTTTCCGCATTCACAGCTTACAGAGGAATTCACTCATATTTTCTTTAAGTATTTGTGTTGTTTTATTTATTTTTGCATTAATATCTTTTCCATGTTGAAAGTATCTTGATAAATTGTGACAGTAATAAATAGGATTTTATCTTTTTTCCATGTAGTTATCTGGTTATCTCCAATACTGGAATATTATAAAGTCCAGCTCTTTCTCACTGATTTGATATGCCCCTATACCAATTCAAAAATAATATTTAATAGAAAATAACAAGCTGATTCTAAAGTTCACATGGAAGACCAAGTGTGTAGGCTAGATCCCCCTCCAAAATATTTTTGCCAAAAATAACAATGAAAGGGCACTTACCCTACCAAATATCAAAATATAATGAAAAACTGCAGCAATTAGAACAGCATGATACGGACATTGGACCAGAATTAAAGATCAAAGAACCATTAAAAAAAAAAAAAAGAAAAAAGAAAACAGAACCCTGTGTAGTTAAAAATGAAGTTTATGGTGATATGGTTTGGCTGCGTCCCCACTTAAATCTCATCTTGAATTCCCATGTGTTGTGGGAGGGACTCGGTGAAAGGTAGTTGAATCATGGGGGCAGGTCTCTCCCATGCTGTTCTCGTGATAGCGAGTGAGTCTCACGAGATCTCACGGTATTATAAGGGCGAGCTTCCTTGCACAAGCTCTCTTTTTGCCTGCTGCCATCCACATAAGACATGACTTGCTCCTCCTTGCCTTCTGCCATGATCGTGAGGCCTCCCCAGCCACGTGGAACTGTAAGTACAATAAACCTTTCTTTTGTTAATTGCCCAGTCTCAGATATGTCTTTATCAGCAGCATGAAAATGAACTAATCCATATGGTAAAAGTGGTTTTAAATCTTTGGGGGAAAGAATGGATACTACTTATCAAATTTTATCAAGACAACTAGCTGTCCTTTTATAAAGAGAGTTTATTTCCGGTTTGTTTGTGTACATATGGAATGTTACAGTCAGAGGAAATTTTGGGCCTTCCCTTTTGATCCATTTACTAGCTTAATACCTCATATACTGAGACTCCTTTTGGAGTGTTGCCAGAAAAAATTAGAAGGATCTTAGGCTTAAAAGCATAAACAAATTTAGTATGATGGTATGTGATGATGTGAGAGTAAACACATAAGTATGATTGATTGACAGGGATGAAGTAGAGAAGTGAGCTGGGCACTTCTGGTAATATCAGTGACACCCAGATAAGCTCTTGTGAAAGGAAGTGCTTAACTTAGCAATAACCTGCTCTCCAGCTGTGCCAAGTACTTAGCAGAGTGCTGGGAACTCCAGGATGCAAATACTGTCCTGTAACTGGAAGCAGCAGCAGTTTACCTTTAGGGAGCCCTCGGTCTGTCTGGCTGAGAATATACCAGATGGGTCTAATTGTGCACTGCCTTCTGGCTTCCCCATCCCTACTCCCAGCTCTCTGGGCCAAGGGGTAGCAGAAGGCAGCAATTAAGTAAACTTGGGGTTTTTTTTTTTTTTTAACTCTTGATATAAATTTATGTTCTTTATCATTAGGTCTAACCGAATGTAAACAGAAAGAAGATACGTTGTAGTGAAACGGCATAAACGGAAAGATACAGAGAAAACCTTAAAAGAAGTGACTGGGAGGAGAGGAGGAAAAGAGATGGTAGCTAGAAGAAGATTTAGGAAAGAGGGAGGGTTTTTTGGTTTTGTTTGTTTTGTTTCTGAAAGTAAAGATGATTTGAGGCAACTTATGCTGAGGAGGAGGAAACTACTTTTTAAAAAAAGTGTAATACAGAGGAGAAAATTCTGTCCACAACATCATGATGACCACAGCTTCAGTTACCATTTAAGCTACTAGTCCTAGACCTCTCCTTCAAGATCTGTGTTTTTAACTATCTATGGGACTTTAGCCTTATCTGTAATGTCTGAATTTCTTAAAAGAAGAATCCATTAGTGTATTTAATGAGTAATTGGAAATTAATTTAAACCCAATATAGGAAAGAAGAAAGTTACAAATGATGAGATCAGAGTCTAGATGACATAAGGAATAGTCTGGAATAGAGAGGAGTGAGTAGGGAAATGAGAGTAAAGATACAAGCAAATGCATGCACAAAATGCAGCGAAGTGTAGCGTCCTTCTCTGTGAAGCAGTATGCACATTCTCCCACCCTCTGAGCACCCGTGTGAATGACCATGTCTACCGTTGAGGGTTGGAAGTGCTTCTCAGGTGTTAGTGAAAGGAAGTGTGGCCAGGTCTCATGCTCCACCTATTGGTAAATTAAATTTGTTAGCCATTTCTGGCCGTGTGTAGCCATTTCTAGGAAGCTATCATGCTACAATCTGTGAATTAGAGCACCTCTTCTAATCTGAACCTAGAAAAGTTTTTGCAGGGTAGCTTGCCATTATGACCTGGCAGGGGTGTATTGGATGAGTCTACGTGGCTTAAAAGACTAGGAACTGAGTGGGAAAATGAGAGAGGAACTCATCTGCTGAGTGTAAGGGAAGTCAGGGATTGTGGAGCTGAGAGGGGGCTGAGGATGATATATGATAGGAAAAGTTGCTGACCAACTATCTAAAAGAATATCTGTTAGCATCAAGGCCTCAAATGATGTTCTCAACATCTTAATTTCCTGTTTTATTTTACATAGAATATCTTAACTTCATGAACTCTATAGTACTACTGAAAAATGATTACGTTTCTGAATTTTCCCAAGAAATGTGTATTTCAAACAACTTGCTTACAGTATCAGCGATTCAGGAACAGTCAATATTTGTACTGCCCTTTGTTACTTAACGTTGCGAATCATTGTCTATCAGAGTGAAATACGAGCAATTTTCCTGTTGCCTGAATATGCTTCTTTTTTCTACTGCAGACATTATCTTAGGTTTTTTGTTTTGTTTAGAAGGAAGCCAAAGTAGACTATCTAACCCAACATGATGATTAAGAACGTAGTTCCGGGAGAAAGGTGCTCAGGATGTGAGTCTCGATTTCACTGTTAATAGCCGTCTGAACTGACAAGCCATTCAACTTCTCTGGATTCATTTTCCTCATCCTGTATGATGTGAATAATAATAGTGTGGGTCTCTTAGCAGTGTTGTGAGGAGGAAATGAAACAACCCATGCAAAGTACTTTGCATAGTGCCAGGATTTAGTAAATACTGAATATATCCTGGCCATATATATATGTGTATGTCATAAACGTTAAAAATATTCTGGGTAATCTGTGAATTAATAAAAGACAAATCAGGATTTTAGACCTTGAAGGGGACAGCTGAGATCATTTATACTAGGATGGCTACTCTCTGGCTTATTTTCCATCATTCTTTCCCACCCTATTCATTACAGGCCTCACTGATTGATCCCAGCATTCTTTCCCACTGATGTCAAAAGGATTTTAGAATCCTCAATACAGTATTTTATCTGGTCACTACTAACTGATTGGGGTGGATCCTTGAGATGAAACTCATCTGCCACCTCTAGCTGTTCTCAACAGATAAGGAAGTGACTTTCCTAATGTGACATGGTTGATTATTGTTAGAGCCTGGACAAAAATCCAGTCTCTTGTTACGTAGAGGATTATACTCATCTTTGTGCAGAATTTACAGCTTTACATAATATAAACTCTTAAAAGAAATAAAAATATCCTTAAAATACAAATATCCTTTTTATGAGGAAAAGGGATATTTGGAAGAAAACTTTGTGAGCTAAAGAAAATGGAACATGAGAAATTATTCTTGTCCATATTTTAACTCTTCAATCTTGCTTATTGGTCATGATTTGGCTAATGAAAGAAATTAAGTTGACTGCAGAAACCACACATTTTGCACTATTCTAAGATACTTCATCCATTTACTTATTCAACAGATATATATTTGATGTCAGTTTTGTACCAGGCACTATACTAAGTGCTGGGAATGTACGGATGATCAAAATATGACCTCAACCCTTAGTAACATCAAGGGACAATAAGGAGACAGATGTGAACAAAACTGGAAGTATCAGCAATGTGCACTTCAATAAAGGCATGTAGAGGGGACCATGGGAACAAATTTGGTCTGTTCTACCCAGAGCGATAAAAAGCAGTGAAGGCTGCTTGAACTTGAAAACTTCAATGAAAAATTAACCTTACAACCAAGAGATTCTAGGAAATGTTAGTAACCATTACTGACAAGTCAGGAATTGTATTTTTAAATGAGAAAATATTTACGGATTTGAATTTACTTCACTGAAAATTGGTCTTAGTAGGCCATATGTTTTTATTAATGGCAAGCCATAGAAAATGTTGCTACCTGCTCTAAGACTAACAGAATAAAGTAATATTTACCATAATCACATTTTGGGGAGTAGATTATTTTGTATATGTGGCTGAGGGACAAATATACTTCCTGGTCTAGCAGGCTCTCCTTGTGTGTCTGTAGGACTGATGTCAGGGAGTTCACAGTCTGACCCTGGGTGGACCTCATATGGCCCAAACCTGCGTGAAACTACCTGCAAAACCAGACCGATGCTTTACCCCATTTGACGTCATGGCCTTAAAGTCAAATTTGCTTACCCTTATTCTTTTATGGTTAAACACACTCTGGTTATTGTTCTCTGCTTAGGGAGCAAGATAAAAAGCCTCTATCCTGAAAACCCGGGTTATAAACACACCCACAGTCACTACAGAGCAGCCATCCAGATGCCCTTGGGCAACTGGTAGTCATTGAAACCCAGAGCCAAGTAGCTCACCCAACATGTTAAGGCTAAAGTTGGTAGACTGACTTTTAAAAGTGCTTTTCCACTCTCTTTGGCAAGAATAAGGGGGAAGTGCCTTCATTCGCAGGCCAAGATAATCAACCTTGCCTCAAGTTCCATGTATAATGAAAGGTTCTACCACAATGTAGGTCATGACAAAATGTCACTGGCCTAGATTCTCTGCTGAATCAACACCATTAAGAGATGCTGACCCAGTTTCCACGTGCCCTTCACTTTCTGTTTTTGAATTAGGATTGGTAGGTTACTGCAGAAGCTAACAGACAAGGGTTCCATTGGGTAAAAGACTTTGTGTGGATTGTCTTGAAGCTCCATTAGGAAACCATTGAAACGAAATTTAGAAGTGAGCCTGGGATGATCTTGATAGCATTGTACATAGATTGGACTCTTTTTATTTTGAGGAAATTTGGCTAAAACAATTATCATTTTAACCCAATGGTAGCTCTTAGTCCCCAGTGGTGATGGCTAAGACCACTATGGGGTGGGAACAAGGTTGGAAAGTAAAATGGGTTGGTAGGAATGGTAAATTGTGGGGTACAGCATGGGGTTGAGGGGTGTGGGCTGACATGCATGGGTACCCTGGGCAGGATAATAGTTTAGAGCCCCTTCAAAGAAATGCAGAACGTTTATTTAGAGGAGCACCTGCCTGGGGGAAGAGCAGTGCAACAGGCATGTCACCACTAAGAGCCTGTCCTCTCTCTGGTCTGGGCAATTCAGCTCTGGATCCAAATCTCTACACTCCACTCAGCAAAGTGAAACTCCAAAGGCAGCCAAGGTATTTATTACTTGTTGTTAACAGAACGCATCCCTTGGCGTTTTACACCCCAAGTCAAGCAGCTTGTAATTGTCACAGGTGTTTGAACCAGAGTGACTCCATCTTGAATAGGTGCGATAGGAATCTGCAGGATTGGTTTTGCAAACTACAGGTCATGAAGACCCTGCTCATAAAATGAGACGTGGTGGAAAAAAACAGTCAAAACTCACCAAAACCAAGATGGTGACCTCTGGTCGTCCTCACTGCTCGTTATATGCTAATTACAATGTATTAGCATGCTAAAAGACACTCCCATGACATTTTGTACCATGATATTTTGCAAATGCCATGGCAACTTCCTATATGGTCTAAAATGGGAGGAACCCTCAGTTCCGGGAAATCCCTGCCCCTTTCCTGGAAAACTCGTGAATAATCCACCCCTTGTTTGGCATATGATCAAGAAATAACCATAAACATAGTCAACTGGTAGCCCTCAGGGCTGCTCTGCCTATGGAGTAGCCATTCTTTTGTTTCTTTACTTCTCTAATAAACTCACTTTCACTTTATTCTGTGGACTCACCCCAAATTCTTTTTTGCTTGAGATCCAAGAACCCTCTCTTGGAGTATGGATCGGGACCCCTTTTTGGTAACATAACTACATACAGCTCTGAGAGGTGTTGCCTTAACTAGGATGTTCTCCACATCACTGCATTTCTAGCGGGGCTTCGGGGATGTGCTGAGGGGAGAGGCCGTGGTGCCGGGAGAGGAAAACCAGCAGCCTGCTCTGAGTATGCCTCAGCCTCAGAACCAGGACTCCAGCTGAGAATGGGTGGGCAGGGCTGAAAGTTGAGGCCTGAGAACAGAAGAGTGGCCAGGAAGTGGTAGTAGCCAACTCTAGCTGTGGACCTGTGCTTGCCAAACCAGTGGGCCTGTTGTGCTCAGTGCCTGTGAAGCACACAGTTTTTAAATATGATAAAACATAATTTTTAAAGAAATGTGAGCCTCAACATTCAGAGCTTTTCACACTAGTGGCAGACAGACTAAGTTCGGGTTTGACTGCTGACTTCATGCCACTTTTGCACTTTATGACCCTCTCCTTCATTCATGTTTCCAGAACATCTGCTCTGTGTCAGGCGCAGTTGTAGGCACTGGAGGTGCAGCAGTGGAAAGGATAAACCAACTGTCTGTCTTTCTGGGACACTATGTTCTAGTGGAGGATCAGACAATAATTAAGACAAAACTACACGTTACATAAAGTGGTGCTAAGTCTCCCTCCCTTGGGGAGGAGGGAATGAGGGGCCAGAGAGGGGTGTCCCTTGTACATCTCACCCTTTGGGGTTCAGAGAATGAAGTCTCTCTTCTTCCTGAAAACTTAGGGTGAGGAATATGTGTTCCCTTCAGTGGGCGTGACGCAAGAGGCAGGGAGTGTGTGGGTGATTTCAGAGCACGCTGCAGTGTTCCTAATCTATCAGTTTGATATTGTGTATCCTGGAGGGCCCGTTTCTCAAGTATGGTTGGGCCCCAGAGACCATGGGGCAGCTTTGCCTCCCTCTCTGACTGCATATGTACCCTTTCACTCTCTCTATCAGTTACAGCAAGATAGCAGGGTTCCTTCATTGTCAGAGACAACATTGTGTATGGTGGCAGAGCCATCCTTTTATGGTCAGTGAAATGGCAATGACCCTGACCCTGTGCTCAGCCAGAGGGACTTCATCTCTAGTGACCAGGCTGGTGACAGCTGGAGGATTCCAGGGAGAGGAGAGAGAAGGATGAGGAGAAGCAAACAATCTAGATGATGTGGGTGCACAGTAAAGGGGCATGGGAGGGACTGCTCAAGGGGACGGTGACCCTTTTGGGGGGTGATGCAAACATTCTGAAATTAGAGTTATAGTTGTACAACTTTGTGAATATACTAAAAACCGTTGAATAGTACCCTTTAGAAGGGGGAATTTTGTAGTATGTGAATTACGTCTCAATTAACAAAAACAACTCTAAATTCAGCAGAAAAAAGGAAACAGGGAATTGTTCTTCTGACTTCGGCTTTTAGATTATTTTCATCACACTCCAGCCACCTTAATTATATTATTTTTGTTAACCTTACCTTCCATCAATGGAAAACACCATAAAATCAAAACCGTGTGACCAATTCTGCCCCAGAGTTTCTGGGAATTTCTGGTTCTACTTTTAATTTAGGTCTGTGGTCTAATCCCAGTGCAGTTAAAAATAAGAGTGATGCACTAACAGGAAGTCAGGACCCATGCCTGTATGCAATAGCATGAATGTGAGTTACCCTGAGAACAACAGGCTTCTGAATCATGGCATGATGAGGAAGTGAAAAGAAGGCAAGTCGGGGGGTTACGGTATTGCTGAAGCTGAGAGCCGAATTGAGCAGCCCTAACCGCTGTCTTTGAAAAGGCCTGAGTGTTTCTACAATTAAAAGCAGTAACCCCATATTCTAAACACATGTTGGCAGCGCCAGCTTGATAGGAGAGGGAAGGGAAGCACATTGTGTGGAAAGTGAAACTTTAGTTGAGCAGGATGAAAGGGTTCTCCCACCACTTCCTATGACCGCAGTAATACCTAGAATCCAACGGGAGCCTCACACGGTTTACCTCCGGAATTACTGGGAAATTCAGCAAAGGAATCTCCTGGCTACATCACTTATAAGATCTACGGAGAGTCACATTCCCTTCCTAACCCTCTGTTTTTTCATCTGTATAGTGAGAATATTAATAGTTCATTCCGGGTAAAGACATTCTGAGAATTAAATGAGAGGCTGCGTGTGCACACTGCCTGGTTCACAGTAAGATGTCCTAATATAGTAGCTCTTCTTGGCTATCAGGCAGCTAGGGGAGGTATTATGTCCTGATTTAACAGAAAAATAGTGACCAGAAAAAATGTTTCACAGATTCTTAGGGGAAGAACTGAATTAATCCCTGTTTTTTCACCTGGCTAATAGACTGCTTGTCTGAAGGATAATGTACAAAAGAGGCACATAAAACCGAAGCAGAGTATGGAAGCTCCCACAGCTGCTCTCTAGGGAGCCCTTGTTGTGACCTGTCTCCTGCCTTGTCCTAAAATCACAAACTGGCTTATGACACACCACCCTGCCCACAGATTGTAGTAGTTCCTCTTTCCTTTCAGGAGAACCCCAGGCTCCCTGCTATAATGGATGAGGCCCTTCAGAGATTGGCTCTACCACTGCTGGCCTCCCCTCCCGCTGCTCCTTCCCTTGGTCAGCTCCTGGCCCTTTGCCCAGATGGCCCTGTCCTCTAACCTGTCATTGCCCACTCGTCCTCAAAAGTCTATTTCAAAAGCTGCTGCCCCAGAAGCTTCTGCACTCAGCCAGGCCTGCTCCATGGCTCCTGTACTTTAACGCATCACTGACTCCTTCTTAAACCCTGAAACCCCTGGGATGGGAGAATTTTGCAATTAAATAACTTAAAGCCTTATGAGAAACACAGAATTGGAGACTCTGAGGTCACAGATTTACAAAATACCCTTAGTTTTACTTTTAAACTTTCTTTTTGTGAGTATTAAGTCAGTGTAATCCTTTAGAAATGTTTCAGAATCTGCCTCCACTGCAATTTAAATGATAGGCTTGCATATACATTTATTTTATTGTTGGTTAGATGTATGCCAAGAGATACTCTGCTTGCTTGTCAATTATGTGACTTAAAGCTGGTGAATCTTGTCTGCCACTTGCACCTTGTCCCAAAAATCCACTTAAATGCATGCCTTAACTCTTTGGCTTATCACCAATAGGGGAATGCAGTTATAATGCCAGGGTTTTCTGGTCCTTGTTCTTTCTATCCTCCAGCATGCGCTGTAAATACCTTTACTCCTGCCCTGACACACGGGCTACCAGCTACGATTCCTTTTTCCCCGAGCTTCCTTTTTTTTTTTTTCTAATTAAAATCATGTATTGCTTCTGATAAATGTTTCGCTGGACGATTTCATCAGTCTAGGTGTATAGTATAGCCTATTATACACCTAGGCTATATATTAATAGTATAGCCTATTGCCTAGGAGCTATATATGTGCACACATAGAGTGTATTTATATAGGCCTAGATGGTATAGCCTACTACGCACCCAGGCTGTAGAGTATAGCCTGTTGCTTTTAGGCTACAAACCTGTACAACATGTTACTGTACTGAATATTGCAGGCAATTGTAACACAATAGTAAGTATTTATGTATCTAAATATATCTAAACATAGAAAAGGTACAGTGAAATTACATATTACAATCTTATGAGACCACTGCTGCATATGCGGTCCATTGTTGACTGAAACATTGTCATTCAGTCCATGACTATATATTCAAAGAAGTGCCATGTCATGCTCTGCTTGATGAGAAGGTGTGTGGAAGCAAATATACAAACACCAGAATTTAGCAAAAAGAGAATACATGACTAGGATGCAATTGCATTATCTTAACTGGGGACAAGATGGAGAAATGCTGATTGAATTATGAGGAAGTTGGATATGAGTATCTATTTCCCTAGGCTGGGCACAGTGGCTCACGCCTGTAATCCCAGCACTTTGAGAGGCTGAGGTGGGTGAATCACAAGGTCAGAAGTTCGAGACCAGCCTGACCAACATGGAGAAACCCCATCTCTACTAAAAATACAAAATTAGCCGGGCATGGTGGAGCATGCCTGTAATCCCAGCTACTTGGGAAGCTGAGGCAGGAGAATCACTTTTACCCGGGAGGCGGAGGTTGCAGTGAGCCGAGATTGCGCTATTGCACTCCAGCCTGAGCAACAACAGCGAAACTCCATCTCAAAAAAAAAAAAAAAAAAAATCTATTTCCCTACCCATGAGGTGTTTGCTCTTTGAGAATAGGGCTATAATTAATCCAGCTCTGTATCTCCAGTGCAGTTGTTACAGATTCGCTAATAAAAGTTTGCCCAAGGCTGGAGGCAGTGGCTCATGCCTGTAATCCCAGAACTTTGGGAGGCTGAGGAGAACAGATCACCTGAGGTCAGGAGTTCACGGCCAGCCTGACCAACATGATGAAACCCCGTCTCTACTAAAAGTACAAAATTAGCTGGGTGTGGTGGCACATGCCTGTAATCCCAGCTACTTGGGAGGCTGAGGCAGGAGAACTGCTTGAACCTGGGAAGTGGAGGTTGCAGTGAGCTGAGATTGCGCCATTGCACTTTAGCCTGGGTAACAAGAGTGAAACTCCATTGCCAAAAAAAAAAAAAAAAAAAAAATTTGCCCAAGGGATGAATGAGCAGTTAAAGATGGAGTCAGGATGGCTGAAGTCCAGGATGGCCTTAGACTTAAAGACAATTGTAAGAACTGTAGTAAAGTCGGGCGCAGTGGCTCACGCCTGTAATCCCAGCACTTTGGGAGGGCGAGGCAGGTGGATCACCTGAGGTCAGGAGTTCAAGACCAGCCTGACCAATATGGTGAAACCCTGTCTCTACTGAAAATACAAAAATTAACCAGTTGTGGTGGCAGGTGCCTGTCATCCCAGCTACCTGGGAGACTGAGGCAGGAGAATCTCTTAAACCCCGGGAGGCAGAGGTTTCAGTGAGCTGAAATCATGCCATTGCACTCCAGCCTGGGCAATAAGAGCAAAACTCCATCTCAAAAAAATAAAAAAATAAAAATAAAGAACTGTAGTAAGAACTGTTTTTATTTGGTTCAGAGCGGGAGGAATTGCAAAGGGGCAAGTCTATTGTTTGGGGTAGGTGGTGTAATTAATGTTTATGGTGACAAAGAGAAAGCACAACTGTTTTTTAACTTCACTCACCTACCAAGTTTAATTATTTGCAGAATGAAAAAAAACATGGAGACCAGGAAACTGAAGCTCAAGATAGGGGAAAGGAATGGCAAAACAGCGACACCACCTAATTGTTTTGAACAGCTTCCTATCCTGGTTCAGGCAAACTGCATGTAAATGAGATTGGCATGCCTGTCAGTCATCTGAGGAATTATGGAAAACAGGAAAGAACTAAAAGATTGGAGAGAGGAAAACACTGCCCAGTTGTCAAACAAGGAAAGAAGCTGGAGTCTAGAAACTCTACAACTAATTGTTAAATGAAAGTTTTGTGAACTCTCAGTCTAGTGAGTAGAAATTCACCAGAAACCAAGAACAGTTCACTGTAAATCATGCCCTTTATTTTTCTCTCTCTCTTTTTTTTTTCCCGTTGCCCAGGCAGGAGTTCTATGGCGAAATCTCGGCTCACCGCAACCTCTGCCTCCAGGCTCAAGCGATTCTCTCCCGCCGCAGCCTCCCGAGTAGCTGGAATTACAGGCATGGGCCACCACGCCCGGCTACTTTTGTATTTTTAGTAGAGAATAGGTTTCTCCATGTTGGTCAGGCTGGTCTTGAATTCCCGACCTCAGGTGATCCGCCTGCCTCAGGCGGATCCCAAAGTGCTGGGATGATAGGCGTGAGCCACTGCGCCCGGCCTATTTCTCTTTTAATAGGACTATTTGCAGGTCAGATCAGAAGCAGAAGTGTGCATTGAGCAAGTGTATCTGGATTGCAAGAAGATATTAGACTGTTTCATGATAGTATGGAGACAAGTTGGAGAAATGCTGATTAAATTACGAGAGAGTTAATCTGTAACCTTTTAAAAGACAGAACCTAAAACATTATTGATTAATGAGTGGATGACAGATGGGAAGACGATTTCTAGATGCATACTGTTGCATACTGTAGATTTTTAATCTTGAATGGTCATGTACAGTGTTTATATCAATGAGTTGGCTGCAGAGATTTATTAAGAAATATATGATAGTGAGTTTGATGTCAGAATTGGGACATAATATGATTTCAGCAAGGTGAATATTGAACTGATTTTAGCAAGGTAGAGTGCCATGGATATATGAAGTTTTGCTTTTAGGCTTTAATCATGAACCATTCAGTAGAGAGAGAGACATGAGGCCCAACAGTAGTCCACAGACAAGCGACGTAGGAGTTTAATTGATAAGTAGCTCTGTGAGAGCCAACAGTATGTTCTGGCTACCAGAAAACTAAATTTAAACCTCAGATCATTGTTGGAAGATTTAGTATCCCATAGCCAGAAAGCAGTTAATGATCGTTTAAAAAGAGGAGTCTGGATGGTGAAACATTCCACTCTGCGTTTTACACAGCAGACAGCACATAGGGCACAGCATGAGGTTTGGGTGCTGCAAGGGTCCCAAAGGAACTTTGATGCACGGGAGTGTATCATAGACACTGACACGAGGATGGCCTGGAGCGCCGAAAACACCGTGAGGAATTATGGAAGGTCCTGGCACTGTTTAGCCTCAAAATGAGAAAACCTATGGGAAAGTGACAGACATTTTCAGGAATCTGAGTAAGTCGGTAAGAACTAGAGGTGAGACAGCTGGCTGCCATGACTCATGCCTGTAATCCCAGCACTTTGGGAGACTGAGGTGTGTGAATCATTTGAATCTAGGGGTTCAAGACCAGCCTGGGCAACATAGGGAGATCCTGCCCTTATAAAAAAAGACAAAAATTAGCCAAATGTGGTGGCATACACCTGTAGTCTCAGCTGCTAGAGAGGCTGAGGTGAGGCAATCACCTGAGCCTGTGGAGGTTGAGGTTGCTATGGGCCATGATTGTGCCACTGCACTCCAGCCTTGGTGACAGAGTGAGACCCTGTCTCAAAAAATAAAAATAATTTTAAAAATAACTAGAAGTAAGTGGGAACTGCATAAGAAAAGAAGAACTTTCTGATGGTCAAAGCTATCTGAAAATGAAAAGAGGTATGTAGTAAGCTCCCTGGCACTGGAACTATCAGATGGACAAGGCTGGATAACCCCTTACAGAGGATGAAGCAAAGTGATTTCATAGACAGGGTAGGTGTTGTGCTTGGTGTCCTCTAAAGGCCTCCCCAGTGCCAGGTTGTGTAGACACGTGGTTCTGTCCTGCACTGAGAGCAGGTGGAGGGGGCTCCTGCCAGGGGGAGGAGAGCAGACCATGTGGCTTCCTCGCCATCCCCTCGCTGCGGGCTCTCCTCCAGCCTGCATTGGGATTGCCCTTAGTTCCCACGGATTTCTGGAGGGGCTGATGTCTTTGCTCACTGTGCTCTCTTGTCCCTACAGCTGTCTTCTTTGGCCATCTGTAGGAACACTGGACCTCCTTGGCTCCCCTGGCCTTTGTTACGGCTTGTCTATCTGTTCTTGGACCCATTAATCTCTGAACCTGAGAGAGAACAGTGGGTGTCAGGGTAGTGAGGACTTGCTTGAGATGCCAAGAGTCTCTAGCTGAGCAGTGTTGCTCCTCCCAGAGCAGGGAGCTGGCCAGGCAACCATGACAGGATCAGGTTCCATGGCGGCAGAGAGTCAAAGACCAGAGGCATGGACCAAGCTGAAGTCTGGAGAAGACACTGACTCTGAACTCCAGGGAGATCAGAAAAAATACCAAGTCTGGAGGGGTTTGCTGGTGAGAGGCTGTGGGGCAGGCTGTAGAGCCGAGAGTCGGGAGTCTAGTAAAGATGGGACCAGAGTAAGAGGAGTGGGAGCCAACAGGATTACAGGGACAGCCTGGGCCACCTTTATGGGCTGAACGGGTAGGACACATGGATGGGGTGGAGCGTTGGACTAAAGGACCAGTAGGTGGGCAGACGTCTGCAGGGAGACAGTGCTGCTGACCAATGGACAGCAGAGCTTTGGTTTGTGTTAATGTGTGTGAATGACAGTAATGGAAAGGGATTAAACTTTAATTACTCCTCGACAGTCAAACAAGTGAAATGAGATCATCCCTGGGGAGTAGAGGCAGTGCCTGGTGACACAAGCCTTGAAGTCAGAGTGACTCAGGTTTTAATCCCGGCTCTGACATTCATCAACTACGTGTCCTCGGGCATTTAACTCCTGGAGTCTCTGTGTCCTCTCCAGTCTAAAGGGGACAATAATACAAACTCTCATGTGACAGGGAGGAGTAAGTGGCTCTCAGGTGCCCCATGGGAAACACATGCCCGGCAACGGAAGTTAGAACGGGCTCTTTTCCCTTCCTTTGCTTTCATGTTTTCCTTTCTTCTTTTTCTCTTATTTTTGCAACTGTGATTGGCTGGCAGAAGCTGGAGCCATGCCTTGTTTCTAAGCAGGGTCGAGGCAAACACTCCTGTAGGAAAACCTGACAAAGGAGATCGAGACCATCCTGGAGGAACACGGTGAAACCCCATTTCTACTAAAAATACAAAAAATTAGCCAAGTGTGGTGGCGGGCGCCTGTAGTCCCAGCTACTCGAGAGGCTGAGGCAGGAGAATGGTGTGAACCTGGGAGGCGGAGGTTGCAGTGAGCCGAGATTACGCCACTGCACTCCAGCCTGCGCGACAGAGCCAGACTTTGTTTCAAAAAAAAAAAAAAAAAAAAAGAAAAGAAAAGAAAAGAAAAACCTGACAAAGAGGGAGAGACTGGAGTCAGTTGATCCATGGCAGGCAAGTCAGTGCCACTAGTCAGGCCCTTCCAGGGCCATCTCCTTCCAGGGTTGGATATCCCCTTGTCCATGAATGGAATGCAGTCTCCAGCAACATGGTGGTTGTAGCTAATAACTGTCTCTCAAGAAAAACCACCTGTAGCTCCAGGGGAGTTCATTTCAATGGGATTTTTCTGTCTTTTCTATTTCCATGCCAATGCGTCTTCAGACTCTCTCTTCTTCATGATACCAACTATGCAGGCCAGCTTCCTTGTCTTTACCCTGTTCCCTTTCTTCTCAGACTATTCCCATATCCCTTGCTCAGTAGACAAGCAGTGATCTGCTCTGCCCTCCTCCATTCACAAACGTCCAGGGTTTGTATTTTTAGGAAGGTGCTGCAAAAATCTATACCCCCTTTCGAAATAAATAAATACTCCTTTTAAATGATGAAGAAACAAAACTTTAGATCAAAATGTACACTTGGGGGTTGTCACCCAGCCAGCATGAAGGAACACATCATCACAGTACAGGTATGCATTGCGTTAATGATAGAAAGCTTCCTTCTCATCTTACACAAGCTTCTGGTCTTCCATTTGGGGAGCAATGTAGAGCAGAGATTACTCGCACATGAAGACATAAAATTGCCCCCACCCCAAA
Organism: Chlorocebus sabaeus; assembly: GCF_047675955.1. Lineage (NCBI taxonomy): Eukaryota > Metazoa > Chordata > Mammalia > Primates > Cercopithecidae > Chlorocebus > Chlorocebus sabaeus. The sequence goes on along the minus strand of NC_132929.1, from coordinate 37,685,946 downwards.
TGATCAGGACTTGAAAAGATGCTTAGAAAAGAGAGAAGCTGATTGGATTTCAGGCAGTTTGGGGGTTCCTGGAGCCAAGAGTGTAGCCATGATCTAACTCTGGGGAGCCCCCACAAATCAGTGAGCCTCACCCTCATTGTCTGAGGATGAGTTTGGGCCAGGTCAAGGGTGAGACCCGAATTAATAGTTGAAGGGTGTATGTACATTGTGTGTGCCAATGTTTGACCACCTTCTCTATAAGTCAGAGGTTTGACCTTTGGTGTATCAGCTATGGCTAGACGAATCCACCCCGTATCACACTTCTTCCTCTGACTTTACAACGCTGGGGGCATAACTTTCTTACCAACATGCCTCCTTAAATTGTTGAAAATGCACTTGTTGGCTGGGCGCAGTTGCTCATGCCTGTAATCCCAGCACTTTGGGATGCCGAGGTGGGAAGATTGCTTGAGCCCAGCAGTTTGAGACCAGTCTAGGCAACATAGGGAGACCCCGTCTCTACAAACAAACAAAACAATTACCCAGGCATTGTGGTGTGTGCCCATAGTCCCAGCTACTCCGGTTGCTGAGGCGGGAGGATCACTTGAGCCCAGGAGGTAGAGGCTACAGTGAGCCATGATCACACCACTGCACTCCAGCATGAGTAACAGAGCAAGACCTTGTCTCAAAAAAAGAAAAAGAAGAAAGAAAATGAACCTCTTTAGAGAAGGAGCCCCAGGGGTGTGACCACCCGCTCTGCTCCCACAGGTATGCCCCATCTCCTCATGGGCTCAGCCCCACTTTCTGTCCTTCCTTCATTACTCTGAGATACACCTGTTTCCTTTCAACACAGTCCCTGTGATTTGTTGAGCTAGTTTGAAGGGTTTCTGTTCTTTTCTCCCTGAAAAAGACCCTCACATTACACAGGGATAAAATGACAGCATTTGTCTGCAGGAAGGAGGGAGTCCGAGCAAAGAGGAAGGTACAGCATTGCTTCCTGAGCCCTAGACAGAAGGTGAGTGCCTATGGGCAGGAAGGGGAAATTGGCTTCACTGAGGCAACACTAGAAAGGCATCTTAAGTAGGGATTTAAGTAGGCATTAGGATGGGAGGAGGAGTCATTTGATAATTCAAAGTTGGATAATTGTTTTTTTGTTCCATGATCAGAAAATGTGGTTGTACCCTTTCAAAACAGGACTTCACCAACATTGAAAATGCCTTTTATTTTATTATCATGTTTACTATGTCTTTGCTTGGCAGAAATAAAGCACAGCCCACTGGTGACATTAATATTAACATGTACAAAGGGAAACATGAATAGTGTTTGGCTCTAGCAAGGAAGAATATACAATAATGATGAGAGAAATGTGAGCAAATTATTCTGCCAGTGACTCAGAAATTCTGCTGCCCTAAATGAATCATTTGTAGAGGCCAAACAAGTATTAATATAGGAGACGTCATCCCAAACAGAGGAACAAATCTGACATTCTATAATAGCTCTTTTTGTCATTTATCATCCAAAACAGATGAGCTCTGGAACATGTAATTTTATTGCTGAAATCAATGAATTCTGGCCTCAGGCCAGTGCTTAGAATAGCTGTTGCAATTGTCTGGCAGATGGAGAGATTGCTGTTGCAGGCCTCCTGGGCTCACCCTTCTTCTCTTGGTCCAGATTCAAACCCAGTCCCCCAACCCACCCCTTTCCACCCTGGTCTGTGGCAGGCATCCCTCCCCTCCCCACATTTACTGAGGGGCTTCCCCAGTGCACACCCAGCACCTTTACACTTAAGTGTGATGTACCTTGGTTTCTCTCTTTCTCAAAAACCAAACCAAACCTAACAAAATATTATTTTTCCAAGCTCTTCAGCACAGGCTGAGTCATAAAGGTCACTGGTCACTTCGGGACTTTTCTCTCCCACATGGGAAAAGGATTTCATGCTAGGCCACCAACTGGTATCTGTCATGCTCCATACTGTGGGGCCCAGGAGTCTCCCAGCACTTTGGGGCATTGGTCAGGGCACTGACCTGGGAGGCTGAGGTTTAAGGTTCTTGTGGTTCTGTCACTAATGGGCTATGTGAGCCGGAGTAGGAACTCATAATTCTCTAGACCTGGTTTCTCCATCTGTATTGGACTAGAATTCAGCAGGAATCAGGGGCTTTCAAATTGTTCTGCAGAGATGCTTCAGGGGATCTGCAAACTCTTGAGTCACATGTTATTGAAACAGTGAAGCATATTTAAATCGTGATAAAACACAAAATAATCAAATACAGAGGATTTTAATTTTAACTGTTAGAATACATGAGCACATTATTGTGAGTTTATTCTGTGGTCTTGGAAAAAAATTATCTGGATATCTCTTGTACATATATTTAAAATATTTTATACATGTGTGTTGATCTGGAAGGTTGCCACTGGTCTTGTCTTAAAATCAGGGCTGTGCATATGCATTAGCTTAGCTTCTGTGGGTCACACCAGATTAAAGGCCATGCCAAGCTCAGATGCATCTGCTTGCCACACACTCTCATTACAGACCAGTTCTCACTTGTGCGATAACCAATAAATGCCAAACATATTGCAATGTGAAAATATCATGTTATAACATTTAAGCAATTTATATCATTTAAGCAATTACTGTGTTTTCTCTGGGTGATTTATTGCGAGATATTTACATGCATACACATGTGTTTATATACAAATATATAATGTAATCTTCGTGTATATATATATCTATATGCATATAATATAATCTCTAAAGTTTAGATGACCGTTTTATCAATATGTCCCATGAGGTTGACAGAGACCTGTTAAAAATCTGGGAACCATTAAGAATTACTTATCTGTGTGGTAAGGTTTTCCTGACACTGAGTAGACGAAACAATAAAACAACATCAACAACATAATATGTTACTAAAGATGAGAAAAAATTTAACTGTCATCTAATGTCAATATTTCTTTTTTATTTCTGACAAATTATAACTATATATATTTCCGGGATATAATGTGATGTTTTGATATATGTTTACAATGCAGAATGGTTAAACCAGGCTAATTCACAATTCTATCATCTCCTATACTTTTTAAATAGTAAAGTTTCATTTTTAAGAGAGTCTTTTATGTATCTCTGACTTACACTTTTTTGGGTTATAATTGGCAAACTTCATAAATTTCAACTAAAATGAATTTATATTAATAAATAAAATTTGTATCTGTTTTATAAATACTGAGATCCAGGACAAAATTTAATTTGAAAGAAGAGATGTCTTCTACTAAAAATGTTTGCAGTCCCGTGGGAAGACGCTGTTTCGGCCGGAGCCGCCCTTGTGAAAGGGAGATAGCTACTTGGTATGATTCGGGGCCACCAGAAGAATCCTTGCTGTTGATATGGCTTAGTCTACCAAGAGGTAAAGCCTTTCTTTCCTCAGTGAGGTTGGACAGTTACCATGCCATGCTTCTGGGAGAAATGCCTAGAGATGTAGAAATTCACACTGAAGTGGGAAAGACTGATATTAGAACCTTCCCAGAGAGTGGGTTTTGGCGTCAGTGACAGGCTCTGGGCATTTAAATGGGGTGGAAATGAGGAATTTCAAGGACAATAGAAACAGGAATTTGTTGATTTCCTCAACGGTTTTGACAGTAGAAATTTTGTTCTGACTGTAGGGAAAAATAATATTCTGGCAATTGGGGATGGGGTGGAGGGCTCAATATCTGTAGAGTACCAATTATGAAACCGCCATGCTAGGAGACATTCTCGCATTGTGATCTCTGTCTTCATAACAACTTTGCAAGGTAGTTCCTCTTATTTACAAATTAAGGATAGGGAAATTGAGACATTGAGATTTTAAATAATTTACTCAAAGTGGTATGTCTAGTAAAAGGCAAATTGGTATTGAAAGCCTGGTCTTTCCTTCACAGTCACACTCGTGGGGAGACAGACCCTATAGCCTTTCTTCCTTTTGCTACAAGAAGGGGATGGTGCTTGCCATAGTGCACGAGGTTTGTGTGCTCAGCCAAGAGGCAGAGCTACCAGGTAAAACTGGAGGTCAGTGGATATGAACTAGAAGACTGGACTCCTTAGTATGTAGGTTTAGCCTTTGCAGAGTATGCTACTGCAATCTGAGCTGAGTCATGTCTCTTGTTTTTAGCCTGAAGAAGTGTAGATTAAGTTCCTGGCAAGGAGGAAATGAGGGAAAAGCAGATGAATCTGCATCTCTCAACTATCCACGTGAAACTTTGTATTTATTACTGACTGACAACAGTCACAACAGCTCCTTCTTGCATCCAGCTGATCCCAGTTAATGATTTAACCAGGATGTGATAATGTAATGTGGCTATCATTTTGTGCATGAGGCTTTTGAAGACGTCATTTCTATCCCCCAGCCTGGAGTTCCTGTTATTCACTCAATCTAGAATGTGAAAACTTTCCAGAAAGTTTTCAATTTACCTTGCCCGGATCCATCAGATAAATCACTATCTATGGCTGCTGTAGCCTCATAAAATGTGTTTCTTAAATAATAAGACATAAAAGTCAAAATGACTTCCTTATCCACGGGCTACAGAATGGATGTTGTGTTAGCAGACATGGAAACAACATTAATATTCTTGTACATCTCTATCAGAGCTCTTGGATGACCAGGTGCATTGTCAATGAGCAGTAATATTTTGAAAGGGATTTTTTTTTTTTCTGAGCATTAGTTCTCAATAGTAGGCTTAAAATATTTAGTAAAGCATCCTGTAAACAGATGTGCAGTCATCCTGATTTTGTTCTTCCATTTATAGAGCACAGAGTAGATTTAGCATAATTCTAAGGGCTCTAAAATTTTCAGAATGGTAAGTGAGCATTTATATCAACTTAAAGTCACCTGCTGCATTAGCCCCTAACCGGAGAGTCAGCTGGGAAGCTTGGAAGCCAGGAATTGACTTTTCCTCCCTAGCTATGCAAGTTCTGGAAGGCATCTTTTTCTTTTTTCTTTCTTTTTTTTTGAGACAAAGTTTTGCTCTGTCACCTAGGCTGGAGTATAGTAGTGCAATCTTGGCTCACTGCAACCTCCACCTCCCCGGTTCAAGTGATTCTCCTACCTCAGCCTCCTGAGTAGCTGGGATTACGGGCGTCTGCCCCCATGCCTGGCTGATTTTTTGGTATTTTTAGTAGAGAAGGGGTTTCACCATGTTGGCCAAGTTGTCTCAAACTCCTAACCTCAGGTGATTCACCCGCCGTGGCCTCCCAAAGTGCTGGGATTATAGGCATGAGCCACTGCTGGTTGGCATCTTTTTCAAATAGAGGGCTGTTTCATCTACACTGAAAATCTGTCATTTAGTATAGCCACTTTCATTAATTATCATAGCTAGATCTTCTGGATAACTTGCTCCAACTTCCCCATCAGCACTTGCTGCTTCACCTTGCATTTTTATGTTTTGGAGACAGGTTCTTTCCTTGAACGTCACAGACCAATTTCTGCTACCTTCCAACTTTTTTTCTGCAGCTTCCTGACCTCTCTCAGTCTTCATAGAACTGAACAGATTTAGGGCCTTGCTCTAGGCCAGGCCTTGGATTAAGGAAATGTTGTGACTGGTTTGATCTTCTATCAAGACCACTAAAACTTTCTCCATATCAACAGCAGTAAGGCTGCTTTGCTGTCCTTATCATTTATGTGTTCACTGGAGCAGCACTTTTAATTTCCTTCAAGAATATTTCCTTCACATTTACAAATTGTCTAACTGTTTGGTGCAAGAGGCTTAGCTTTCATTCTGTCTTGGCTTTGGATATGCTCTTCTCATTAAGGTTGGCTAATATCAACTGATTTCAATGTGGTGTGTTTCAGGGAATAGGGAGGCCCAAGGAAAGGGAGAGAGATGAGGAATGGCCAGTTGGTGAAGCAGTCAGAACACATAGCACATAGCACATCAATAGATTAAGTTTACCATCTTATATGGGTGTGTTTCATGGTGCCTCAAAACAATGACAACAGTAACATCAAGGATCATTGATCACAGATTACCTTAACAGACATAACAATGAAAAAGTTTAAAATATTATGAGAATTACCCAAATGTGACATACAGACATGAAATGAGCACGGGCTGTTGGAAAAAAATGGTGCTGAAAGATTTGCTTGACATAGGATTGCCACAAACCTTCAATATGTAAAAACAAAAAACAAAACAAAACAAAAAAACACAGTGTCTGTGAAGTGCAATAAAGTGAAGCACAGTAAGATGAGGTATGCCTGCACTGTATTCACAGGCAGGGTCATTAAAGAGACAACGAAGTTAAAATAAGGTCATTCAGATGGGCCTTAATCCAATTGACTGGTGTCCCAATCAGAAAAGGGGACTGGGACACAGACATGGACAAAAGGAAGACAATGTGAAGACACCCAGGGAGAATACGGCCATCTACACGCCAAGGAGAGAGGTGGCAGCCCTGACGACACTTTGATCTGGAACGTGTAAGCTCTGAAACGGTAAGAAAATACATTTCTGTTGTTGAGGTCACCCAGTCTGTGTACCTTTGTTATGGCAGAGTAATGCACACCCCAACGGAACTCTTCTTAGAGCTGTGCTTCAGTATGAGGTTCTTCCTACTCAGCCCTCCTTTCTTCTACCTCTCCTGTCACAGGTGGCCGACCTGCCGCCTGTGATCTGAAGGGTCTCTCCACCTCCTCTGGCTCCCCTGCCACCCGCTACTTCTCCCTCACAGGTGTTTCCCCCGAAAATCTCTTGTGTGCTAATCTCTTTTGGCATCTACATCTCAGAGGACCCAAACTCTCACAAATACACAGAAACAATTTTATTTGGAGATGCAATATATTTCTGAGATTATTAAAAAATAAATTCTAATACTAGGTGACAGAGTTCTTGAAAAATAGGCCCAAATTTATTTTGGATTGATGTTCCACTTGCCAGTATAGACGGGTGAAGTTGTGTTTCCTGCCCTGCCCCTCTGGGCCCTCTGCAGCTGTCTTGGGGCTGAAGGGGAGAGGAGGAAATGACACCTCTGCTGGTGGAATGATAGCCTGCCAGAGCTGGAAAGGACCTCAGAGATGATCACTCAAGCCCACCCCCTCACCTCACACATGGAGAGACTAAATACCTGAATAGTTAGGTGTCCAAGTGAATCACCCAGGTCACAGAACCAAGTGGCTCTTATTGGCAATCCAGGGATGCACTTCGTAGAAGGATATAGAAACAGTTCATTGAAATGATGTGTTTGGATAGCATATGAGTTACTAGTCACCTCTTTCAGTTATCTCTGGTTCCCGTTAATGAAATACTGGCTATCTGGTCACATACGTGAGTTGGAAAGATGCATTTCACCTTTCACCAATGCCTGGGGCTATTTCTAGGCACCGCAAACCCCTGATAGCATGAGAGTGGGTTGAAACTTTTTAGCAGCTGCCACAGAGGGTAAAGCCTGGCTCAGTAATTGAAGCCAGAACACATCCTCACAGAATAGCAAGGGCTTCCTTGGGCTGGCAGCAAACTGCTGGGGGCTGTGTCTTCATCCATCTCTCCCCAGCAGATCTCAAGTGTACTCCCCAGCAAGTTGGGCTGGTCAGGGCTTCATCATCTTGCAGTGGAGCTGCATGAATGTGGGGCTGGAAATATTGGCAGAGGCTTAGCGTGAGTCCAAGGACCACCACTATTCCTGTTTCTTCTAAATCATTTGTTAGTCAACAGCTGTGCTATTAATCTGGTAGGAGATCTTAATTGTTAGTGAAATGGGGCTTCCTCTGGCCTCTCCACACCTCACAGGATCAGGAGGCTAATGTAGAGCTGAGTCATAAGATACGAAAATGTCACAATTCCTGACTTGAAAGAGGCCTTGGGGGCCCAGACAGTTTCTTCGGGAACATTAACAATTTTATAGACAGTGACGGGGCAGAACCTATCTCCCAAAGGAGGTAGCCCAATCATTGTAACAAAAATTATAAAACTTATTAGTTATAAAAATAGGCAGCTGACCTGCAGGCTGTAGTTTGTCACTTCCATTTTTTTGAAGATTTACCTCAAAATATTATTCATCTTGTTACTGAGGTTTTGGTGCCCTCTTAAATTCTGCACCTGAGGCAAGTGCCTCACTTGACCCACCCTACCTCCAGCTCCAAGATACCTACTGCTTTTCGTCCAGCACGGTGCCCCTCTTCTCTGGTCCCAGAACACCAAGGACACCAAGTTGCCTTTGAAAACTATCCATCCATCTTTTTTCTTAGTTATGTGACTTCTATGGGAGCGGCCCCACCTCCAATTCCCTGATTGGCTTATCCGTTCCAAAATATCCCTTCCCCAACAGGATGGTTGATTCAAGGGGTAGGCAATAAAACTGGTCCAAGAAGAGTGAAGTTGAGACTTAAGCTGGGAATGCTGGGCCACAGACACTTTCTCCTCCCTGGGTTTGTAGTGTGAGGATATATGACCGGGAACTGCTGAGACCACAAGAAGTAAGCTTAAAGCTTCAGGCCACCTCCTGGGCACTGCCAAAAAGGTAGAATCCGGGGATATATGCAGGTTTTGTCAGGTCTACAGCTTATACAATTTTCTTTCTCTCTCTAAAAATAACAACAACAATAAAACACACAGAATTACATATACAAAATTAAGTACAAATGTGAATAGTTAGTTAGAATGAGAAAAGAGGTCATAAACAAATTTGCAAATTAGAAAGAGCTGAAAAATACCACAAACATGATGAAATTTAGGAAAATAGCACATTTTTATTAATTAATTAGCACCTCTGTGGTACTTTCCCCATGTTTTTGGCTGCATATTATTTGATTACATTCTTATATGACAATGATTTTGTAATGTTGTTTTTTAAAGAGAAGATAAAAGATAGTCTTTCCTTTGGTATGAATAATTGAAAAAAAAAATTTTTTTTTTTAAAGAGTTTCACTCTTGTTGCCCAGACTGGAATGCAGTGGAGCGATCTCAGCTCACCACAACCTCCGCCTCCTGGGTTCAAGCAATTCTCCTGCCTCAGCCTCCTGAGTAGCTGGAATTACAGGCATGCGCCGCCACACTCAGCTAATTTTGCATTTTTAGTAGAGATAGCGTTTCTCCATGTTGGTCAGGCTTGTCTCAAACTCCTGACCTCAGGTGATCTGCCCACCTCGGCCCCCGAGTTGGCCGGAGGTGCTGGGATTACAGGCGTGAGCCACTGCGCCCAGCCGGAAACTTTTTGTTATTTATAGTTCAGAAAACTCTCAGTATCATAACTCATTATTGGTAATGCCATGTAACATTTTTAGGATTGCTGTCAAATAAGGAAGTGTAGCCTTCATTATCTTCATGGTAAATCTACTTCTTATCTCATTCTTATTTCATGTAGTTCCCCTATGTAACCTACATATTAGATGATACCTCCATGCCTCTCAAGGTCTATATGAGATTTTGGCTCAAATTCCTGTTCTAGATTATGTAAAAAATAAAATACCCTCCACAAGATTTCTGCAGTTCCTAGGAAGGGTCTTCTGTTCTCATGATAGGTACTTTGGAGCAGCCAGCATCTATTCACTCTATTTCAGGTGACAGTAGTTTCAGTCTTTCCTCTTATCCTCCATTATTAGCCCAGACAGTTGAGTGGGACTGACTCTGAAATTCAGGGTGGGAGCACATGTCCCATACCCAAGACCAGTGATATGTTACATCCCTCCTGGCTACGATGGTTGGTTCTAGAAGGCCATGAGATTCAGTTAGAGTCCAGGATACTCAATTTGTCTTTTGTTGAAATTTTTGTAGAAGAGACACTTGCTGTCTCCTGAGAAGGTGTGAGGTCTGATAAAGTGTAAAAAGTGTTTGAGGGACTATGAGAGCTGGTTTGGAGAGAAGGAGAAAATTGGGTTAAATTTAGCTATCTTTGCAATGTTTGTGGAAAAGGAATTTATGTCCCATTATTAGGTTGACAGATGTCAAGGTTAGCACCAGAGGAAATAGGGGAGAACCAAGGAAGATGTGTGGGAAACAGAATTTGATTCTCTTAGAAAGGGGAAGTCATCCAGTTTCTTGGCCTTTAAGAGTAAATGATAGGCCCAGCCAAGGGCAAAACCACCAGATTGCTCTATAACCAAAAAGACTTAGAAACATGAACCAATGGCCCATCTACTTCAAGTCACATTTAGTGCATAGAATATATGAGTTAGGAAGATTCTTCTTAAAAGGCAAGGTTTTAAAATACTATGATTTCATTACCAAAAAAATAAATGTTATATTCAATGGGTGTTTGACTTACGATTTTTATAGATTCTACTTCTTAAATCTTTATGAAACTGGGAATCCCCATCTATGTATAGATATCATGAAAAGACATACTTGACCATTCAGCCTTATGAGCTCTCATGTTACTTTGTACATTCCAATCATAATAACCCGTTTCTCAGTCTCTGTCAGTATATATTTATAGATCTATTTCCCAAATAGACTTCAAACTATTTCAAAAGGTCTTGCTTGTATTGCATTTCCCCCAACAATGTCTGGCATGTAACAGGCAACTCAAAGTAAGCTAGACAGACTTAGGTTTGCAATCTCAGTTCTTTCACTGGCTGACTGGATACCTTTGGAAAAATTATTTTACTCTTTATGAAAGCTCTTAGCACACGCTTGGTGCAGAGTCTGTGCTCTTCCCTCTGAATAAACGATTCAAAGGAAAAGATTGATATTTCCCAGCAAACTGTTCAGGACACGTATGGCAAGAATTCCTGACTTTTGGATTCTTGGCCCAAGAACCTTATTGTGTCAATCTTTCTTATGTTAAGAGGAGGCCATTTGTGGAACCCATTTTCATCTCCCAAACCCAGTGTTTTCACGTTTGACAGGAAAGCTGTAACACATAACAGCTCCTAGCCCTGGAGGATAAAACTCTACACAGAAGGGACCATGTGGCTGTACTGTATGCACAGCTGATTAAATATTTGAGTAACTCACTTTATAATGTGATTTCACTAAGTGCCTACCTATTGCACCAAACCCACTGGCAATTAGATGGCTCAGAAATAGCCTCAGAATGCAAAGGCACATCCTTCACAGCTTAAAATAGAAAAATCACTAATGCTCTCTCCTGGATGTCGTAACTAGAGAAGTTGGGACATATGCCACTTTTAATGACTCAGTCAGAGACAAGTCTGTGTCAGTGGGACTCCTCAGAGGTTTTCCAAATGTTACCACATGGCAAGAAGTTGTAAAGTGTGATTTAGAACATGTGTTCTGGTGGTAAAACCCTATAAATGTAGCTAAGGTTGGGGTTTACTTTCATCTTAAGCTCCTGGAGAACAATCACTTCTTTTTGAGCTGTCCATGGCTGCCTGACTTCCTCTGACGTCAATGAATTAGGCAGACTTTCTTCTAAACACATTTTATAAAAAGAAGCTAATGAGTTAGAATTTTCCACTCACATGGAGCATATTGGATCATGACCAGAATTTGTTTTAAGTAAAAAGGAGCATAATGGCATAGAAAAAAATATATGTCCATCTTATCCAGTAAGGGTAAGGGATGTTTTTAGTAAGTTTTGTTTTAGTTTCACATATGAAATGTATTGTGATGTAATACTTACTGTGGATTACGGTAAGAAAAAAATAAAAAGCTACTGGGTTTGAGGACTCCTCTGTTTTTAAGATGGTTTTGCTATGTTTGTCTTTATCAATTGTCACAAATATTTCCGTGAAAATTAAATACGGTCCATGGCTCATTTTGGTAATAATGCTTACTATTTGTTGGATACTTATTTCATCCTTGACAGGGTGGAAGATGCTTCACATAGTTTGTTTCAAGATAAGCTTTAATATCCCTATTTCAGCTTTGAGGAATCTAAGGTTTAAAACTGTTCATCAGTATGTTCATCATCATACCAAATATGATGCAAAAATGTAACTCTAGACCTAACTATCTTTTCCTTAGCCAAGCATTTTACTAACAAAGTAAAAGCACAGCATTTTGACAAAAGAATAGTTAGGCTACTCTTAAAAACCTGTTGATTTAGGTTTTCAAGAGTTTTGAGTCTTTTGGATGTGGTCGTTTGGAAATTTGTCCTAGACACACAAAGATCTGGATCTTTTGGAAGAAAACTAGGAAAGATAGATGTGAAAGAATAGATGTGCCACTGCCCATGCAGCCCAGAAACAAACTCAAATGATCTAAAGAAGACAAAAATAGCAGACAACCTGCACCAGCTCTGAAACCAGAGAAAGGTGTCCTCTGTTTTGCAGGCTTGGAGGAAATTCTGTCAAATATAGTCACCAAGGGCCAATCCATAGCTCTATTTTCCGAGAAAGTAACACCGAATCATAGAAAATCTAAGCCAAATACCCCTCCCTGGCCTACACATTCCGTAATTTAAAAAGTTGGTAAACTGCTGAGTGCAGTGGCTTGCACCTGTAGTCCCAGCTATTTGGGAGACTGAGGTGGGAGGATTGCTGAAGGTCAGGCATTCAAGGCCAGCCTGGGCAATGTAGCAAGACCATACACATTCTCTAAAAAATTACGAAAATAAAGGTTTGATAACTTGCCATCTCCAACTATTGTCTCCTCTCTTCCTCCTCCTCCCAGAACTCCTTCCCTCAATGGTTATCAGCAAATGCAGCAGGAGAGCAGAGTGGGTTTACCCCTCCTGGGCTTGCTGGTCCTCTTCTTCTTCACAGCTCTGTATCAGGGAGAAGGGGTGTAGGCATCAGAGTAGGGGGACAGGGAAGGGAAGCTGATCCTACAGGATGTGTTTCCCAGGCTTCCACGTCTGCTGGTTGCTACTGATGGGTCAGTGGCATATCCAGCAGCAGCCGTATTTTTTCTGTGACTCCAGCTCCTGTGGCACAGGCCTCCCACAGTTCCAGTGTCTCCCGTTTGTCCATGGTCTAGGGGAAATAGTGGTTTTCTGCTGTTGCTAATCTCTGACTTGCCTCCTCACACCCTATTGGCTCCTTGCTTTCCCAACACCTAAGCAATTTGTCCCCTGCAGTAAGTTCTTTTGGCTTTAAATACTCAAGAATCATTTCCATTTTCCTGGTCAGACCCTGGTTAATACAGTGGGGGTGGTGGGACACCTGCCCAGAGCCATTCTCTGAATCCCAGTTAGGTGCAGCCGAACACCTCCCTACGTGTTTACCTGAAGACAGATATCTATAGCGGAGTACAAGGGAAACAATCAATAAAGTGAAAAGCTACTGACAGGCAAGTGTGATATAGAATAAAGGCTCTGGATCTCAAGTGATCTGTGTCTACAGCAGCATCATGACTCCTTTTCAGGTCTGACTCTGTGCAGTGAACTCAGGCTCTGCCTAGAGCGTAGGGCTAGCTCGCCTTACTAAAATGGGGAAGGAAGAAAGCCCTCTACCACCATTCACACTTCTCCCATATCCAAAAAGTCCTGCCCAGTGACTGGAGGCCAAATAAAGAGTCTTGTCTTCTTGTGACTCTTAGAAGGACAAGGACAAGGACAAGGACCCAGGACAGACAGGGGTTTCTAGTCAAAGTGTATTTTTCACCTGGTCTTTGGCAGTTTGTCTTGATTTTGTAGCAAATGAAACACATCCTGAAATAAAATTCACAGATAATAGGCTGGGCGCGGCGGCTCACACCTGTAATCCCAGCACTTTGGGAGGCTGAGATGGGCAGATCACGAGGTCAAGAGATCGAGACCATCCTGGCCAACATGGTGAAACCCTGTCTCTACTAAAAATACAAAAATTAGTTGGGCGTGGTGGTGCTTGCCTGTAGTCCCAGCTGCTCAGGAGGCTGAGGCAGGAGAATCACTTGAACCCAGGAGGTGGAGGTTGCAATGAGCCAAGACTGTGCCACTGCATTCCAGCCTGGTGACAGAGCAAGACTCTGTCTGAAAAAAAAAAAAAAAAAAATTCCTAGATAATAAAGCCTACACATACATATAACTTTTTAAAAATCAGTATAATACCACAGCTGTAACATAATGGAGAAATAAGATAAAGGTAATAATGATAAAGTTTAACCCAACATTTAAATGATAAGGTATGATTTCACTAGAAGACGTAATGAATTGGTCAGATGGTTGCAGTTGTGCATAATAAATAAGTTGGGCTTTAAGCAAAAAATAAAAAAATAAAAAAGATGAGGGACGGGCGCGGTGGCTCACGCCTGTAGTCCCAGCACTTTGGGAGGCTGAGGCAGGCGGATCACGAGGTCAGGAGATCGAGACCATCCTGGCTAACACGGTAAAACCCCATCTCTACTAAAAATACCAAAAAAGTCCCAGCTACCCAGCTACTCACAGCTGAGGCGGGAGAATGGCGTGAACCCGGGAGGCAGAGCTTGCAGTGAGCCGAGATTGTGCCACTGCACTCCAGCCTGGGCGACAGAGCGAGACTCCGTCTGAAAAAAAAAAAAAAAATGAGAAAGATGAAACATCAATGGTACCCAGGGAGAGCACCAAAATAGAAACTAGTGTTAGGATGAGTGATAACCAGTTATTTTATGCATCATAAGAGAAAGTGGGAAGTACTTAATTGAAGGAGGGATAACATACCAAGATAAGCTGCATACTGATACGGTAGAGAAAATGAGAAAGCATGACATATTCTCACTTACAAGTGCAGTGTCCATTATTGCCTTTGTTATGACATGGACTAAGGGGCAACAAAATTTTATGGAAAACACATTTCTTATGATGAAACACACACACATATATATTTCAATACATTATGCAGAATTAGGGATGGGCTAGAAAAGAACAATCACTCATAAGGGCATGGAGTAGACATCAAACATCATTAGTAGAATAAGATGGAAAAATGATAGGCAACCCTTAAATAAATGTATGATTTCAATGCTAGATTTCTTATCATTGTTCTAAAAATTGTAAGTGATAGCAAAATTTTAGTTATAAAGAGCTTTTTTTTTTTTTTTTTGAGACAGAGCAAGACTGTCCCAGGCTGAAGTGCAATGGCACGATCTCGGCTCACTACAACCTCTGCCTCCCGGACTCAAGTGATTCTCATGCCTCAGCCCCTGAGTAGCTGGGATTACAGGCATGCACTACCACACCTGACTAATTTTTGTATTTTTAGTAGTGAGCTGTTTCGCCATGTTGGCCAGGCTGGTCTCAAACTCCTAGCCTCATGTGATTCACCCGCCTCGGCCTCCCAAAGTGCTGGGATTACAGGTGTGAGCCACTGAGCCCAGTCAAAAAAGCTTTTATCAATGAAATGCAATAAGATTCTTACACTTAATGTACATCTGTATGTTAATAATATCTGGATCTAAATCTGCTAAAGAACTTGCTAAAAGGTGTCTCAAATATTTGCTATATTTTTACATGGGACAGCTACAGGTACAAACTAACACAGGTGTGTGCAGCCGAAAACACGTGGCATGATTCTTGGCTATGATGAACAACTCTTCATACATTTGCAAACAAAGAACAAACTTCCCTAGATTGGCATAGTAGTTACATTCTTGGAAAATCAGCATGTATGTTAAAACAATGCAAAAACTACTTCGTGTGGTACATAAAACAGAGTTCAATTCTAGGCTCATAAATAATTATAAAAAAGGTTTTTCCACCATGTGAATACCTGCTGGAACATTCAAAAGTCATGCTAGACTTGAGAAAATCCTTTGCTGTATGGAACTGTCCTGCCCACTGCAGGTTGTTTAGTGTCCTTAGTCTACCCACCAAATGTGCGCAGTGTTCCTACAATCATTGTGCTGACCAAAAACTCCCCCTCAAATCACCAAGAGGCCCTCTGAGATAGGATATCAGCCCACTGAGAACCGTTGCTTTAAGCCACAACATTATCTAATCAGCTGTTCCATACAGAGTCCCTCTCCCTTCCATTCTCTCATGCCGGGTACAACCCCAGGGGCTGAGCTGATGCCTGTTGCCCTGGGCCTTGCCGATATGACTTTCCTGGGACGTGACTCTGCTGCTGTGGTTCTGCACGTCCTTAACAGCCCACTTCCTCACCTACCCCCTCCTTCTAGTAGCAAGTAGCACGGAGTTCACGGACAAGAACATGAGCTAGAGATAATCAAATGCGGAGGTTTTTGTCTTGTTTTTATCATGTATCCCATTGAGCTGATGTAACATGTTGACTCCTAAATCTTTCATCACAGGTGTACAGGTTTATTAAAGCAGGAATTTTCCTGCTGCCCTGCCCCGCTGCCAGTAATTTAAGGGCTCAATATCTCTTTAAGATTCAGTGCCCATCAATTCCTTCATCCAGGTGCTACCCAGGCTTCTGCCAGCCCATACGTGGTGACGGTGCCTTCATGTGAATTACTAAAAGGTACCCCATCCTAGACACTTCTGCAGGAAAATACCATAATACACTGATATTGTCATAAGAAATCCACAGATTTTTCCTGCCTATACTGTGAGTATCCTTGCCTCACTCCTCTTCCCCCACTGCACAATATTCCCAACCATAAAGGCAGCCCTGACCATGTCTGTTCGTATGATATAATTCAGGCCAATGCTATGTCCTGGTCATTGATGACTAATCATTTTGACTCTGAATTAAATTAATAAGCACTCATCGATCACCTATTACATGTAGGGCTCGATGTTCCCCACTGAGAGGAAAATATAAAAGAATTGAGAAGTGACCACTTGAGAAACTCATAATTTAAGTTACCCTGAGTTCTGCTTTTGCATCAACAACTTAAGGTTAGATAATTTGCCTAGCCTTAATGCAGATGGTTGTACAATAGGGATTTAACTATTCTTCTACCAGTATCACAGTAATTGTATGAGATATGAGGATTTGAAGAAAGATACAGGCAACTTAGACATTTTAAAAATACCAGTTTGCATTATTTCCTTCTACATAACATAACAGCTTTGGAATCTGCATCTTGCTGGGATATTGTAACCTCTTGCATTTAAGAGACTCGATTTTATCTGAAAGCCAGTTGGAAGATACATTGCTTTTTAGTGTCTACTGAGCATTTTCTCCAAGTAATTACCTGGTGAGTTCCTTTTATTTTTCAGCTGATAATGCACATAGGATGTGCCCTTCTCAGGGGAAGACCAAGAACTTGTAATAAGAAAAAAATTGATAGCTTTAATTAGTCCTTTAACATACATGCAATAATCATATTTTTCTCTAGGAGCTCTTCAACACTAGTCTCATAATTAAAGTATACTAATAAAGTTGTCCCCATCATAGAAAGATGAGCAAAACATGCAGAAGCCCTTAGGAGGGTTGGTGTGGGATCTTTCGCTATACTAGTCAAGGTTCCTGGTTGTAAGCAATTGAAAGTGATTCTAGTCATTTAAGCAGCAAAGAAATGTATTGACAAGATGTTGGTTTCTTATGGGATCTCTAAGAAGGCTGGAGGACCAGGCTTGGAAAAGGGGGGAACAACGGGAGTCTACGTAGTCGGAACAAGAGCACATTTAGCAGTCAGCCAGTCCCATGGATGGATGCAGTTAACATTCAGCACGAAGTCTCGTACCACTGCAACTGCCCCTAATGCAATGGGGAGCAAGTGCTGCTGTCACCCTGTCCCTGCTTCTCTGAGTTTATATCTGTGGACATTTGATTGGCCAAGCTTAGGTCCTGGGCTCCTGCGCTAGTAACAGGGAAATGAGTTTGGCCTTTTCAGCTTCTGTTATGAGAGTTGGGCTTTGAGTCTTACTAAATTTCAGACTCAAAGACATTCTGAAACGTAGAAATACGGTTTAGATGCCAGGTGGTTACAGATGGGCAAATATTCATTTATTTCATGAAATGACTAAGGGAGACAAATAAAACATATATTTTGTCTTACTTAACTAGTATCTCACTTTTGAACTCTTCATCCCCGTTTTTCAAACAAATAAAAAAAATCCAAATAGCATTTCACTATACCAAATACAAGAGCTTGCAGTTGGAAACAAATATGTTTTTTCCCTTGCTTAAGAAGTCAAGATTACTCGAGACAAAGGGTTTCTTATTGACGTTCTATGTCTTTCATCACTTTACTCCCCCGGTCAAGAACTTAAAGTGACCTCTATTGCCACCAACAGTGAATCTCAGCTCCTCCCATCTCTTTGCAATGAGCACCCAGTCCCAACAGGCCACTCTGCCCCCAAATGCATGGAAACTTGCCGGTTTGTCAGTGACTCTCGCCCCATTAAACCAGTCTTCGGATGCTGAAGAGGTGACTTCTTCAGGGAACACTCCGGTAGCTTTCCTCTGCATGTCTCCAAAAGAAAGCTGGCCTCAGAATTGACTTGAAGCTAGTGTAGCCAATATGTAGGCTTCAGCCTCTGGGCTGAGAAAGTTGATCTGGACGTTTGAATTGTATAAATCACAGCTGCTGAATAGGTTATTGCATTTTGGGGTGAGTATGGTACTCATTATATTAGTTCAGAAACAAAATCGTACTTGAGTAGCTAACTTTAGTTAGATTTTCTTTAATATCTGGTATAGCATCATGGCCCTGTTGAACACATTTTGACTTGGCTTTGTTCTTTTATGACAATGGAGGGGGGGGAAAATACCAGAAATGTGAAAGGACATCTATGCTCTACTCCAATGGCCTATAGGAAATAAATCATCCAGGCAGTTGCATGGTAACCTAAGTCCTTCCTCCCTAATTCCTAAATGGCTGAGCAGTTGTAAGATCAAATTATATACCACTAATTAAAAAGTTAATATGGACATGGGTCACTTTATTACTTCACACAATTCGTGTTTCCTCTACTTCTGCCAAAGGCTATCCCTCTTTTATTAATTACTTCTCAGGTTATTGGAATAGAACATAGCCCACCTGGGTAATTATAATGCTCAAAGAGATCATACATCAGTTTTACCAGTAAGTCCAGAGCTGCTATGAAAGAGATTTGATCAGTCCGGTGCAGTGGCTTCCGCCTGTAATCCCAGCACTTTGGGAGGCTGAGGTGGGCAGATCACCTGAGGTCAGGAGTTTGAGACCAGCCTGGCCAACATGATGAAACCCCATCTCTACTGAAAATACAGAAATTAGCCAGGTGTGGTGGCGAGTGCCTGTAATCCCAGCTACTCAGGAGGCTGAGGCAGGAGAATTGCTTGAACCCAGGGGGCGGAGGTTGCAGTGAGCTGAGATCGTGCCTTTGTGCTCCAGCCTGGGCGACAGAGTGAAACTTCATCTCAAAAATAATAAAAAAAAAAAGCTTTGATAATTGCCAATCTTTCCAGCAGAGGCCCCAGAAGCTTTTGTCACGATCAGCAAAGATAAAGACCTGTCACAATAACTGATAGTCCTTTCACATCTGTCTTCTTTTTAGTCAAGAGGATGGGAAGGTCTTTGTCTGAATTATACGTTATAAATCGATGGGGCTGTTGTCAGGTCAAACGAAAGTTTATTTTTCAAACGTTTCCTACAACAGAAAATTTGTCTTTTCTTCTGTTTACCAGACTCAATGCTTTTAAACCCCTTTTACTGTAAAATACAACATGCATAGAGAAAAGAGCAATAGGACAAAAACCTACAGCTCAATGACTAATCGCAAGGCAAACTTACATGTCTACCCACTACCCAGCTCAAGAAATGGAACATGTTTTCACAAAAACTAATGCATGCTTACTTATAGTATGTCTTCATGATCACCAGTGTCCTTCAACTAGTGAATGAATAAACAAGCTGTGGTGTGTCCATACCATGGAACACTGCTCAGCGATAAAACAGAACTGTTAATATTGGAAGAATATTAAAGTGATTATGGGAGGCGAAAGAAGCCTGTCTCAAAAGATCACACACCATAGGATTCCGTTTACGTGATGTTCTTGAAAAGACAAAAACTCTAGTGGTGGAGAAAAGATCAGTAATTGCCAGAGGTTAAGGGGTGGGAGAGGGTGTGTTGTAAAGGCCAGCAGGAGAGAATTTTCTTGGTCGTCGGAACCCAAAACCCCTGTGTGTGGGTGATGATTATACAACTATATATACACATTAGTCCATTCTCACTCTGCTGTAAAGAAATACCTGAGACTGGGTAATGCATAAAGAAAATAGGTTTCATTGGCTCATAGTTCTGCAGGCCATACGGGAAATATAGTGGCTTCTGCTTCTGGGGAGGCCTCAGGAAGCTTCCAATCATGACAGAAGGCGAGACATTTCATATGGCTAGAGCAGGAAGAAGAAAGAGAGAGCGGGGAGGTGCTACATACGTTTAGACAACTGGATCTTATGGGAACTCGCTCACTATCACGAGAACGGCACCAAGAGGGATGGTGCTAAACTGTTCATGAGAAACCACCCCTATGACCCAGTCACCTCCCACCAGGCCCCACCTCCAACACTAGGGATTACAATTTGATATGAGATTTCAGTGGGGACACAGATCCAGACCATATCAATACATGTGTTGAAATTCATAGAACTGTAAGGAAAGTAAGGAGAAAAGAAAGAAAAAAAGTCAATTTGACTGTAAGATAATTTTAAAAATTAAATTAAATGAAAAGAAATAGGACATGGCCAGCACCCCAAAGCCTTGCTGTTCCCCTTCCCAGATACTGCGTCTCCTCTGCCTGAAGAGGTCATCATTTATTCATCGACAGTTTAAATGTCTTACTTCACCTGTTTGGCTTATTGGCTTAAATCAAGTCTGATTGCCATCAGGTGTCTGGAATTAAGTTTTAAGTCAAGAGACCACCCAACAAGTCATCAGAGTTCCAGGGCTGGGAAGAATGCTGACTTGTTTATACTTCCTACTCCAACAGCTTTCATTCAAATTGGTAAAAATAACATAGTAGAACCTCAAGAAATATTTAGGGAATCAAATAAAAAATATTTGACAGACGGTACAAGAAATATTCTCAAGTTACCTGTATTACATGACCACTTTACCAAATCGTCAAAAAGATAAATTATTTGCAAATTTGCTATGAAAGCATTATATACCAAGAAATGAGTTTTTGGGAGCATATTCTTTACAAATTTTGTTTCTGACAACTTGCATCCCTGTATCTGTAGTGGAATGTTTTCTCCCTTCCCACATAAAAACAAAATGGCTTTACGAACTCCATAGGACAAGAAAATATAACATGACCACAACTTAGAATAAAAGCCTAGGAACCTGAAAAAATAAAGTTTTAAAAATAACAATAATCTGATTAACATTTTAAAATATAATTTGTTTTATATATCTATTGGCAGAATATATATATATATATGATATATGTAAGGTATATTTATATATGCTTTTTTGTTGCTTTTGGTTTTAAGCTTCCAAGTTGGTTTATATAACAATTTTTTTAAATCACAAAGAATGTTATTTGGTTATTAATAGAGTGATGTACTCATGTGTGGCCAAAGCAGCTTATTTTCATGTACTGAGAGTGAGTGTTGGAGGACCAACATCTGTTGTTTTTGTCTTGGTAGCATACCTGCCCTCTCTCTTCCAGGACAGCATTCCCATCCCCCGAGGAGCTCCCCTCCACTGCGCGGTGAGGTTTTGTTCAACAGCCAACAGAAGTACCGCCTTCCCTTTGCCACTGTGATTGGCCCTGGGAGGGTCCCATGATTAAGCTGGGCCAGTCAAGGCTTCCCTAGAGATTCTGTTGCTTTTCTTTCCTCTGAGGCCACTTAGACTAGTTTGATATAAGTCTAAACTAGTATTGGAAATGTTTGCAGCATGGCCTCTGCCTAATAGTCCCTCCACTTCACAGAAGATGTCTGATGACAGTAGACTGGAAAGAGAGAGAGAGAGAGAGAGAGAGAGAGAGAGAGAGAGAGAGAGAGAGAGAGAGAGAGAGAGAAACAGGGACTTGCTATTGCCAAGCACATTTTAAAGATCCAACTTCTTACCCTGCTTGACAATACCCTTGTGCACCCCTGTTGCAAGTGTGAAGGTGACAGTTGTCCATATCCTATACCCAAATGTAAACAATAAGAGTAATAACAATAACAGCAACTACTAACTGAGCTTATACAATATAATACTAAGCTATGCTAAACCTTTTATTCCCAATGTCATATTTTGTTTTTACAACACTCCAGGATTTTTGTAGGCTCAATTACAATACCCGGTTTATATAGTTGAGGAAAGCGAAGGAAAGAGAGGTTAAAAAGATATGTCCAAGGTCACAAAGTTAGCAAGAGGTAAAGCTGGGATTCAAACTGAGGAAGTCTGATCCCAGAGCCTCAGTCAGGTTTCCCAACTTTCAATGAGAGAGAGATGCAAACACAGGAATTCGTGCCTCCTCCATAGTGCCCTCCTTCATTACACAGGCCATATTGATTTCCCTGTGTGCACAATAGGCACTGTGGGTTAAAAACTTGTGGGTGAAACCTGTCGGTGTCTCCTCTTGCAAGCTTTATGAACGATGCATCAGGCAAAAATGCTTATTTGAAATTTTGCTTCTTATACCCTACATTCATCAGATGTGTGCCAGTGGAAACCAGCAACTAAATGTTTCTTCCCTATAAAGATCAGAAATGCAGATCTAAAAATTTGGTACATTTTCTGGAGAACTTTCCACTCCTGACTCAGCATTTGGGAACCTGATTTTTCCCAGCAACCACTCTGACAGGAGGTGGCTTGGGGAGCAACAGGGAAGGGAGGAGGCTGGAGAGGAAATGTGGGCTCTGAGAAAACAGTCATTACTTTCAAAATATCACTGGCAGTATGAGGCACGTCACGTCCAGCTGACATTTCTATTTTATTGAAGAGATGCAAACAAATGATTGGGTAAGGGCTTTGGCCTTTATTGAATCAGTGTTAATTGCCCTCGGGGCTTTACTTAGTGAAATCACAAAGATCACCAGGCTTAGGCTACTAGAGTCATCTTTGAGATGAACAGCTTCATCATTTGTCAGCTGGTGACATCCGTTTGTTGGTAATCTCCCCTTTACAGGAGGCTGTGCTTGGGCTTGGAGGTCCCATTGCAAATGTTTAAAAGAGGGAAAGAGCCAGGTGTTGCAGGTGGGTAGAATTGGATTCAGAACCTCTGTCTGCTACCCGTAGCAGTGTGACATCCCACTCCCTTCTCTGGAAAATAGAGATAAATCATACATACTTGCTGGGTTGTGGTAAGAGTCTGACGTATTATATAGAAAGCACCTAATTGTGCCTTGCAAATAGTGGGTGCTCAAAAATAACTTGTATGATGCCAAAAAGCAAGAGACAAAACAGCTGGGTTGAATGTTACCAGATTTGCATACAACAACTCCTAACAACGTTACCAGATTTGCATATAACAATTCCTAACAAAGCAGATTTGGGCCAGGCTACCTCCAATTAAAGATTCAGGTACATACTTAAGAAATAGAGTTTACTCTTTGAGACATACAGAACATGTGAATGGATATTCAACTTGCTTCATTACTGGAACTCTTCCTGTTCATGTTTGTATTTTTACTGGCACCTTCTGAATACAGGGACTTTTAACATAAAATAAAAGCTTAAAATAGGGATAAAATATATTAAAAATTTTTCTCATCCTCTGGCCATAGCAGACATTACTAATCAAATACAGTTCTTTTTTGTTGATGTTGATTTTGGATGTTTCTTTTCCATCCTCAACACATTGTTCCAGACAGACTTTACTAATTGATCACATTTGGTATTTGAGATAAATCCTATTCAATATCCTGGCCTAAATTTGGATGATTCCAGAAATAGAAGCCTATGTGAGGAGATAATTTAGGTAGGTGGGCCCTCTGTGCCCCTCAGATCATATCACGGGCAGCTACCTATGAGATTTGGCTAAAGTGAACAGAAACATACATCCACCTTGCAACTCTTTGCAATTTTGTTGTTCATAATATTGTTTTTATGTGGAGTTATTGTCACGGATTTCAATCAACACTACCTATTTCCTTTGAGAACCCACTGTATGTAAAATCCTAAGTTATGAATATCACAGTGCAGACAGCACAGAGGTCATCTTGTGGAGGGATTTGGGTCTTGGGGTCCCAAGAGGATGCTCATCTCTGTCATCCAGAGAAGAGAGTTGAACATACGCATAAGGAAATGACTGCACATTTGAGGCCTTCACTGGACTTCTTGCCTGCAGCCAAAACATGAGGCCAGAACGGCTGGTGTGAAAGTGGGCTTGGGATAGAAACTGATGATGATTTATAAGCTAAAATATTTCTCGTTATTCAAAATGTAACGGTTTTGGTTGGAAAAAAAAATTAGGCCCAGCAGATCACGCCATCCCTCTTGTAGCTCCTTGAACATTAGTGTTCTGGATCCCCTTGGAGCTGGAGTCCAGAACCTGAAGGGAGACTTGCAGGTCATCAGACCCATGGATTTGCAAACTGCGCTCCTGGAAGTCTCAGGGATTCCAGGAGGTCCCCAGAAGCAGCTATGGGAATGAGGAAGAGGCTGAGGGGTGAGCCTTGAAACTATATCCAGACCCTTGATACATTTCTCACTGCCTGTTACTGCTACTACCCTGGTGTGAGCAACCTCATTTCTGGCCTGAATCAGACACTAGCCTCCTAACTGGCCTCTTTGCTTCCGTTCTCATAACTATCTAGTCTATTCTCAATACAGCAACAAAAGTGAGCCTGTTAAAACCAAAGTCACATCTGGTCTCTCGCCTGCTCACAACTATGCAGTGTTTTCCATGTCACTGAGCATAAAAGCCAAATTCCTGACAAGACTCTGCAAGGTCTTGCTTCATCCAGCCCCCGGTTCCCCTCTAGTCATCTCCCATGACTGACCTCCTGGTTCACTGCACTCCCGCCATCCTGACTTCCTTGCTGTTCCTCCAGCACACAGATATGTTCACATGGAAAGCCTTTGCTCCAGCTGAATCCTCTGCCTGGGAAACTCGTCTCCCAGACATGTGCTTGGTAGTTCCCTCACCCACTTTTCAGGTCTTTGCTCAAACCTCACTTTCTCCCTGAGGCCTTCCCTGACTCCCTTCTCTATAGCATTTACCTCCACACCAACTGGACACTGTGGACTTCCCTTCCCCTAGCTTACTTTCTTTATTCTGTTACATATATCGCCTTCTAACTATCATAGAATTTGTTCGCTTACCATGTTTATTTATGATCTGCCCCCCCGCCACCATGTTTCCCAGGCAGTAAGAATACTAAAAAAATTTCCAAAAAAAATTTATTGTTTTGGTGTATCTGTGAATGAATAAATAGGTTTCTGGGTCTGCCACCTCATCATCAATCAGAGCAACCTCATCTTTAAGATTAGAGTGTGGTGCAGTGACACACACGTGTAATCCCAGCTACTCAGGAGACCTGAGACAGGAAGGTCGCTTGAGCTCAGAAAGTTCGAGGCTGCAGTGAGCTGTGATCAGGCCTGTGAACAGACAATGCACTCCAGCCTGGACAATATTGCCAGACACCACCTTTAAAAAAATAAAATTACCTTTGATGTAGGGCTTCTGTGTAAGATACCACTTAAAGAAAAGATTCAGCAACAAATTGAAAATCACTAGAAACCACCACTCTGGTCCAATCCTCCCTTTCCACAGATGGGGAGAACCTGGGCCCAGAGGATTCGCACATTTGGTTAAAGCAGGACTGAAAGCTAACCTATCTCTCCTGATTTATATGCTCAGCCTTCTTCAGTCTGTTTCACACTCACCCTCCCTACTTAAATGTCTTTCTCTTTTCCTGCCATAAAGGTTTACATCTGCTTTTAAAGAAGCAGTATTTTACAATTAGCCTAAACAAGACCGTCACTGCTAAGAACTAATATCGGGACTTTACCCTGAGAAGTCCCTCTCCGTTTTTAAGCTCTGATTACCACAAGTGACAGGCTTATAAGAATGTGATAAGCTGGGTTTTCTATTTCCAGCTCAACCACCCCAGGTGTGATTAGGCTTATTGATGCTGTTATTTACTAGTAATTAGCTTTTATGTGTTTTTTTTCCTTCTGGCAACACCCAGTTCCTAGAAGTTTCGCAAGCATTTCTCACATATGCAAAGGTGAATGAAGGGGTAAACATCACCATCTGTTCTGTATTTTCCTCCCCAGCAGGTATTTTTTTCCCCTTTTCTTTTCCCCTTTATGGTATATTATGGGGAAAACAGTTGGCCAATCATCCAGCCAGAGTCACAGACACACTTTATGGACTTTGTCCGGTTTCCAGATTTAAATAAGAGAGAAAAAGAAACCGGTGTGATTCCAACCTGTGCAGCTGTTCTCTGGAGCAGTAATCCTTTATCTCCACTCCCCTCCTCTCCCATCTAAGTGTGTGCCGCCACCCTATGGAAGATTTGATGGACATGTACTTAAGCCTCCTACGGCCCAGAACTATCCTTTTAGTTGGGCACTACAGGGTGACAAAGGTTGTCACTTTAAGGTGGATAATGGTACAAATGAGCACGAGTTATCTTTAAGAACCACCAGTTTAGGGGCCGGTGCAAAGGATGAATTGCACATTGTTGAAGCAGAGATCATGAATAATGAAGGCAGTCCAATTAAGGTAACAGTGGCAACTTTGAAAACATCCGTATAGCCAACAGTTTCCCTTGGGGGCTTTGAAATAACACCACCCACGGTCTTACCGTTGAAATATGTTTCAGGGCCAGTGCATATGAGTGGACAACACTTAGTAGCTGTGGAGGAAGCTGCAGAGTCAGAAGACAAAGAGGAGGAGGATGGGAAACTCTTAAGTATATCTGAAAATCGATCTGACCTGCAGGTGGTAGCAAGTTTCCACAGAAGAAAGTAAAACGTGCTGCTGACAAAGATGATGATGATGAAGAAGGTGATAATGATGATGATTTTGCTGAAGAGGAAACTGAAGAAAAATCTTCAGGGAAGAAATCTACAGGAGGTATTTCAACCCAAAATGCAAAACAACGAAACCAGAATGGAAAAGACTCAAAACCATCAACATGAGATTAAAAGGTCAAGAATCCTTCAAAGCACAAGAAAAAACTTTTAAAACACCAAAAGGACTTAGTTCTGTAGAAGACATTAAAGCAAAAATGCAAGCAAGAATAGATGAAGGTGGTTTTCTTTTTTTTTTTTTTTTTTGAGACGGAGTCTCGTTCTATCGCCCAGGCTGGAGTGCAGTGGCCCGATCTCAGCTCACTGCAAGCTCTGCCTTCCGGGGTTCACGCCATTTTCCTGCCTCAGCCTCACGAGTAGCTGGGACTACAGGCGCCCGCCACCTTGCCCGGCTAGTTTTTCATATGTTTTTTAGTAGAGACAGGGTTTCACCATGTTAGCCAGGATGGTCTCCATCTCCTGACCTCGTGATCCGCCCGTCTTGGCCTCCCAAAGTGCTGGGATTACAGGCTTGAGCCACCGTGCCTGGCCGATGAAGGTGGTTTTCTTCCCAAAGTGGAGGCCAAGTTCATCAGTTATGTGAAGAATTGCTTCCGGGTGACTGACCAGGAGGCTATTTGAGATCTCTGGCAGTGGAGGAAGCCTCTTTAAGAATAGTTTAAACAGGTTGTTCACATGTTTTCATCTTGTTTCATTTGTGTGACAGTTGGTATCTGGCTGTCCTTTTTATAATGCAGGGTGAGAACTTTCCCTACCATGTTTGAGAAATGTCTGGATTCCATCGCCAAGAATGTGTTGTCTGAAACGCCTCTTTAGTATTTAAAGCTAGAACTCTGCCCTTTGCTTGGTTTTAAGTATGTGTGAAATGTTACTACGGGACATAGTAGTAGTGGTGGTCAGACATGGAAATGGTGAGAAGACAAGAATAAACATGTGGAATACACCCAGTATTTGAAGAAAAAAGAAAGAAAAGCTTTCACAAAGATGTAGCTAATGTTTATTTCAGTGAGATTGGTGTTTAGGAATGAACAGTTTGACACAGAAGGACTGGTGACAGGGAAGAGCACAAAACCTTTTCTGGTGCCAGTGGTCAGGGCATTCATAGTGATGGTTCCCTCTGCCCAGATGCTCTGGCCCCAGGCCTGGCAGGGTGGCCCTGAGCTGCCTAGCATGAGCTCCATCTGCTGAGACAAGCCTTGCCTGACCCCCAGTCTCCATCATCTCACTCTCTAGTATTGTCATCATGTGACTGCATGTGAATTTCCCATGTTTATCTTGCTTTATTTTTAGACTATTCATCTTTTTTTTTTGAGATGGAGTTCTACTCTTGTCGCCCAGGCTGGAGTGCAATGGCATGATCTTGGCTCACTGCAACCTCTGACTCCTGGATTCCAGCGATTCTACTGCCTCAGCCCCGTGAGTAGCTAGGATTATAGGCATGCACCACCACGCCTAGCAAATTTTTGTATTTTCTAGAGACAATACAAAAAAGTATTGTAGAGACAGGATTTCACCATGTTGGCCAGGCTGGTCTCAAACTCCTGACTTCAGGTGATCTGCCCGCCTCGGCCTCCCATAGTGCTGGGACTACAGGCATGAGCCACCGCGCCTGGCCTAGACTGTCTATCTTTAACCCCACCTAGGATGTGGACCCCATGAAAGCCAGGACCTCATTTGTCTTGTTCCTTCCCATAGAGCAGTGCCTGAAAGAAGACTTGTCATAAGTTGGGTACACATTTTCATCTCACCAATAGTTTATAAACTTTTTGCTCACCTAGAGCTATTAATCTGTGGGTTACCTCACTGTTCCTTTTGTGCTGTCACAGTCCTTCCAACCCTGTGTAAGCAATTCATTCTATTAACTTTGTTTGAAATACTCAGAGTGGTTTCTGTTTTCATGACTTGACCTTGTCAAAGGGTAATGAGACCAGCACTCATTATCTGGGGTGAGTGGGAAGTAAATGTATTGTTTACTACTGAAAGGGAGAGCTATGTTAGTCAGGCACATTCTCTCTGAGCAGAACCTTCTGCTAATATTATATAAGGCTCTGGGGAAGCATGAATTTCAGGGATTGGAGGACATTTAGAAACATAAATGTGTTGACAATATCTGCAGAAGCACTCTCTGAGACTGTTGTTGATTGGCACTCAGAGGCATGTTTATTGAAATGAGTACATCCTGCCTGGCTGACTTGTAGAAGAGAGGGTTGACACTGATTGGTTGGCTTGCAAAAGCAGTCACTGAGACAAGTCGTTGATCAATAGAACAGGTTTAAAATCAGTTTTGGTGACTTCTTGTTACCATGATTATATAAAAATCGGTCTTTCTGAATTAGTGAACACTTACTTTGTTTTTATGTTCAACCCTGACTGATAGACCTACCTTAGTCCAGGTTTGGACTCTAGGTCTTTTTGCCCCTTATTAACTTTGTGATATTTCTTGAATAAGTCACTTAACTTTACTAAACTCCTCATTTATCAGATAGGGCCAATGATGCCTACCTTTCAGATTATTCTGAGATTAAGTGTTATAATGGTTGTGAACACTGTAAATTATAAAACATTCTGAAAGCATAAAACACATTTGAAATCCTCTTAAAATTCGGCAATATGCCAAAATGATGTGTACACTCTAAAGTGCTATATAATTATAAATATTTATATTATCTTTTCAGTATTTAGTATCATTTTAGTACTCATATTATTATCATGCCCTGGTCGTAAGTCTCAGCCGAAGTGTTTTTTTCCTCCAAGAAAATATCCTTAACTACTCAAGTCTTTATTGATCTTCTTTTTTTCTGGTTTTAATATTTATCATATTTGCTGGAAAAATTAGCCCTTATACTTATTTTATATTGATTATTCATTGTAATTTGTGGTTATTGATCTTATCTCCCCAACCCAGATTTTAGCTTACTTTAGGCAAGAATTTTGTCTTCATTAACGTCAACAAATCTCAGAGCTGCTGAGTTCATGAGACCAAGGTCAGTAAGTAATAACACATGTACTCCCGCTCCATTGTGAACCTATAGAGACGTAGCTATGTTATTGAAGAGTGTTGTCCCCCTAAGCCCACACATTGCCTTAGGATTATTTCCATCACAGCACTCCAGGCAGCCACTCTAAGTTCAGTGGTATTATATCTGAGATAAAACCTACCGGCTACGGTGGATCTATGTTAATCTTCTCATTTTCCAAAAGAGGAAATTAAGACCCAAAGAGGAAGTGATTTACTCATGGAGCACAAAGTCAGAATGATAACTCATGTCTCCTATTCCTTGTCATCACTCTTTCTTCAACATCATGAAACATGCTGCTTCTCAGTCTCCCCAAGGTGCCTGAGGCAGTGGCTGAGGTCACACTGAGTGCTCAATAAACACCTGTGGCTAACTTTCTTAGGGCTGAATTTACTCTGGTATTTGGAAAGCAGAGCGTTTCCACAATACTGTTGACATTGTAATTTAATATTGTTGGGTCTGCCTGGGTGGCAGCTTAATTCATGATTGTGAATTATCTGACCTTTTACTTCAGATTTGTAGTATTCAGACACTTTTTCTTCTATGACGATGTCCACAAAGGATATCCCAAATCTGCTAGCATGCACACCCACTCCTCCACCTCACTGCTTGCCAAAGTCTACAAGTTATACAAATGGAATCATAATCGCACAAAACCTTCTTGGTTAAATATGGTAATGGAAAATACATTAATCACATTCATAATGAAAATTCAGTGTAAAAAGTGTAAGTCTAAAAATATATTTGTATGAAATTAGTTTATTCTCCTCTCAGTAATTTAAGACTGAGTTTGATGCATTTGAGCGAAATTTTCTTCTCAGTTCTCTCTCCTGGGCACTTAACTGGGCACCTAACAAACCAATTTTTAAAGGCAGTGTGTTTTTTAAACCCCAATACCAATAGAATTTTTGCTGTTTGGAGGTGGTTGTTGTAAACTAAATCTGGATGTCTTGAGAAAGGGAGTCTTTGCTCAGTAAAAGTCCAGACCATGAAATTCCTTCAGATAGAGTCCGTAATATGCATTAATCCATAGCAATAATAGCTGTTACTTACCATTGTAACCAAGCCAGCCTCACTCTCTTTCATTTCCTACGTTATCTCTGGGAAAATAGTGGGTATTGTGCCTTCTACAAACAGGTTCAGGCCTGTGAAATTTAGAATTGTACCCCCCTACTCCCACAAGTCCTTTCTTACCACATTTCATTTCATAAAATAAAATGTGACCAACTAGGAAAGCCAATTTATGAATACTCTAATAGTAATGTTCATAGGGGCCATAGAAATGTTTATAGGTTTTGAGGCTGAAATTTCATCTCCTAGAATTTATTCTAAGAAAAATTCAGGCCGGGCACGGTGGCTCACACCTGTAATCCTAGCACTTTGGGAGGCTGAGGTGGGTGGATCACCTGAGCTCAGGAGTTCAAGACCAACCTGGGCAACATGGTGAAACCCTGCCTCTACCAAAAATACAAAAAATTAGCCAGTCGTGGTGGTGCATGCCTGTAATCCTGGCTACTCAGGAGGCTGAGGCAGGAGAATCACTTGAACCCAGGAGGCGGAGGTTACAATGAGCTGAGATTGTGCCACTGCACTTCAACCTGGGTGACAGAGTGAGACTCCGTCTCAAAAAAAAAAAAAAAGAAAAGGAAAGAAAAAACTCAAAAAAAGGAAAAAAAATAAAATTGGGAAAGTGACAAAACGTTCAACAATAGGAAAATAATTAATCATTATATGTCTACCTCAAGGGCTGTGACACCAAAGGCTAATAGCAACATAAACAGCTCTTACATTACAGTCATAAATAAAAAATAGAAAAAATAGTATATAGATGTGTATTATTGTTTGGACCATATAAATACAGATATGAGTGAAGACTGGAAGGTAGTGAACAAAGATAAAAATGATTTACATCAGAGTGGCAGGAGAATGGTGGTGTTTTGGTGGTGATCATTTTTAAAATGTTCTTTAGTAATGCAAAAAATTAGTAGTATACCAGTAGAGTTAGTATTATGGTATATGAAAGCAGAAAGAACACTAGTTTGGGAGTTAGAAAGTGCTACCAACTGGTAATGTAAACCTGGAAAGTTATTTTGCTCTCTGATCTCATGTTTTTCATCTATGAAATGAGCAAGTTAGGCCGAGTATAGTGGCTCACGCCTGTAATCCCAGCACTTTGGGAGGCCAAGGCAGGCAGATCACGAGGTCAGGAGACAGAGACCATCACGGCTAACATGGTGAAACCTCATCTCTACTAAAATACAAAAAAAGTGGCCAGGCATGGTGGTACATGCCTGTAGTCCCAGCTACTTGGAAAGTTGAGGCAGGGGAATTGCTTGAACCCGAGAGGTGGAGATTGCATAGAGCCAAGATCACACCACTGCACTCCAGCCTGGCTGACAGAGCAAGACTCCGTCTCGGGGAAAAAAAAAAAAAAAAAAGGAGCAAGTTATTTCTAAGTTATGCAGTTTTAAATTAAATCATCTTTCATGGATTTACTTCTTTAAGTTGTTGTTTGAAAGTGTTTGAAGATTTTTAAGGACGGTAAATATTTGTTAAATTTCAGGGTCTTGGTCCCAGTAAAGAAATTCTCAGGTTTCAGTTTTAAGCTTAGCGAAATGGGTTACACAAAATAAAAAGCAATGCATCTGTCTTGTCTCAAAACCAGCCTTTTTTTAGCTTAAGAATTTATAAGAATTTGATTTACCCACTTTTCAGAAAAGCTCATACTTTTAACCTGCTACTGATTACATCATTAACTAGGCAGAAAAATGTCTTTGGAAGATGGAGAAATAGTATTATTCAAGGGCAATCTGATAGTATGAGTGAATACATGGAAGTGTGACTGCCCTCTTCTAACTGTTGCAAGACACAGTGATATGTATATTTTCATTTTATGTGCTAACAAGTCAACAAATAAAGATCCCCTGTAGTGGCAGTATGTTCATCAACAAAACCTTCCCTAGAAGTGCTACTCGGAAGCTGTTGGGGGCCTGAGAATCAGTGTTTCCAGGACACATTTTACTTAGCTTGGCTCCAAAACTTAGTTCCTTTTCTAAGGCTGCCCTTCTCCCTTTCCTCTGCAGATGCAAGTCCAACCCACCTTTTGGGTATCCAAGGCCTAGCAGAGGCTTTGTGGTCACATCCACATGGGTCTAAATCATTGCCTTCCCCTCACCAGCTGTGTGGCCATGCTCTTCTCTGAGCATCATGATCTACCTATCAAGCCCTTCCTCACATAGCTGTGGCACAGAGAACTAATACTTAATGTCCTGGTATAGTGCCGGGAATTTGGTGAGTATTAAATAAATGTTGAGGCTGGGCATGGTGGCTCATGCCTGTAATCCCAGCACTTTGGGAGGCTGAGGCGGGCAGATTGCCTGAGGTCAGGAGTTTGAGACCAGCCTGGCCAACATGGTGAAACCCCGTGTCTACTAAAAATACAAAAATTAGCTGGGCGTGGTGGTGGGTGCCTGTAGTCCCAGCTACTCGGGAGGCTGAGGCAGGAGAATCGCTTGAACCTGGGATGCCAAGGTTGCAGTGAACCAAGATGGCGCCACTGCACTCCAGCCTGGGTGACAGAGCGAGACTCTGACTCAAAAATAAATAAATAAAAATAAATGTTGAGATGTTTCTCATTTTCTGATTCCCTCTTTTAAGACTCCTTGTCTATAGTACTGTTTGTAACACTTAACTTTGGCACCATATATGTTTCTCAAATGACTCATATGAGTATAACTAGTCTACTAACTCTATTTGCTATAGGATTCGACTCTAAGATAAGCATCCATTGAACATGCTAGAAGCTTGAAGAGAAATCCAGTAACATCATCTATTATGAAGCAAAAGGTAGAGCTAATATTTATTGAGTGGTTCTAAATATTAGCCACTGTGCTGAGGACTTCTAATGTATTATCTCCTTAAATCCTTACAAAAATTTCATGTGGTAAGTAATATTTATTACTCCTCTCTACTAATGAAGAGATGGCATTTAGAAAGGCTAATTCATATGACCAGGAGACACAGTTAATAAATGACAGCTGAGATCTGTAACCCACATTCCTCTGATTTTGAATTTAAACTTTCCTTAAGAAATGAATTTGTTATCGACAATGACACTTGTAGAGTTGCTACAGAGTGCCCAGGGCCCACAGTCCAACTCCAGATTTGTAGATGGAGTGGTGCCTTTGACTAATGACTGTTAGAATCTGGCTCTGCAGCCGTATTTTAGCTCTGATGTCACTACATGGCTCATATTTCTGCTCCACCAGCTGCAGGATAACAAAGAAAGGAAAGGAGGGATTGTCAGCTCCTTGACAAAAGTGAACTCTATTAACCTACCTAGAAGAAAAGCAAGAGAGTGTCTAAGCCCCATCTCTAGTCAGACTTTTCTCAGATGATATCATTGTTATCTCCTTTAATTGACTTTCACAAAATTTGATCCTGCTCTATGATAGATGTCTTTTTCTCTTTTTTTTTTATTGGTTCTGGTTTTTTTTTTTTTTTTTTTTTTTTTAGACGGAGCCTCACTCTGTCGCCCAGGCTGGAGTGCAGTGGTGTGATCTTGGCTCACTGCTACCTCTGCCTCCTGGGTTCAAGTGATTTTCCTGCCTCAGCTTCCTGAGTAGCTGGGATTACAGATGCACGCCACCATGCCTGGCTAATTTTTGTATTTCTAGTAGAGACAGGGTTTCACCATGTTGGCCAGGCTGGTCTCAATCTCCTGACCTCGTGATCCACCCGCCTTGGCCTCCCAAAGTGCTAGGATTACAGGAGTGAGCCACCGTGCCTGGCCTATCTGTATTGGTTTTAAATGGCTAAATTAATGACTTCTGGAAAGAAACACAGTAACTCTTACTGAACACTAAAGCTGCTGAATCATTGCTGAATATTTAAAAATCTTGATGTTCCAGGTTTCTTTAATGGACCCGCATATTTTCTGAATATTTTATACCAAGATAATGATGGTTATATTACATAAAAATTCGAAAGTACAGTCTCTATTGAATGCATATCGCTTGCACACCATTGTGAAGTCAAAAAATTGTTAAGTAGAACAATTTTAAGTTGGGGACCATCTGTATGTTTCCATCAAAAGTTCCTTATATGTGCAAGTGTTGGTGAGGGTGTTGAGCAACCAGAACTCTTACACCTTGTCGGTAAGAAAGTAAAATGATACAACCACTTTGGAAAAGAGTGTGTCAGTTTCTTAGAAGGTTAAATATATGGCTACCATATAATGATCCAGCTGTTCCACTCTAGGTATTTACCCAAGAGAAATGAAATCATACATCCATGCAAAGTCTTGCACATGAATTTTTGTAGCAGTTTTATTCATAAAAGCTTGAAATTGGACATAATCTAAATATCTATTAGCAGGAGAATGGATAGTGATTCTGGAAGCCTAACTTCCTGAATGGGGTCAGCCTCCCTTCTTTAAGCTTTTCTTATAATGAGCTCCACCGTGTAAAGAGCTTGAAAGTTGTCATTCCCATTCTTACAATAAGAAAAAAAAAATGAACAAACTAAAAATTCATAACTGTTCTTAGACCTATGAGAAATTTGATGTAGCAAGGCAAACCACCACCCTGAAATCTGGAGGAACAGGCTGGCATGGAGAGTCGAGCCAAGATCAGCTTACCTGGAGCAGAAGCTACTGAAGCCATAAACTGATGGGAATGCTAAATGGTTATTTTGAAAAATTCCTGGAGGCTGAGTATGGACTAATGTGAGCACGAGATACTCCTGGGATCCACAGTCTTGGGATTGGGGGGAGGCTATTGTAGGTGGCACACTTTCATGGGTTATTCCCAGAAGCCCCACCAGGTTCTCATGGTGAAGAGCTAAGAGAAAACTTAGCAGTAATCATTTTGAAATACTCTCAAAGGATTTTTCCATAACAAAAATCTACTCTTCTTGAGAAAAGGACTTTACCAGAGTCTTATGAGCTTAGGAGACGGGCAATTCCTCAACTTAAGCCCTGCTATCCTTCCCGTCTCAGCTGGAGAAAAAGGTTAAGAAACATTTGTGAAGGTCTCAACCCAGGGACAATGGTCCACTGCTAGACTGAGATTTAATCATAGTGTTATAGACTGCTTTCCCTTCCCAACATTTACACCACATCAACAGCGGTACAGGACATCAGTGGCTAACAGCTGAGAGTTTCAAGGCGGATACTTTATCTTAGAAGGTGCTCTTAGGGATACTCAAGACAACAGAGGAGATAAAGACATGGACATTAAAGGAAACTGGCCACAGATACAGCTACAGCAAAGAGCAACCACAGCATAACTTCTCCAGATAAACATAAAGCCTCACATTTACCTCATTTCCTAGTATCTGATTATTCATGTCCAGCTTTCAATAAGGCACACTAGGAGACAAGAAGAAAACAATCTGAAGAGACAAAGCAAGAGAACCAGACTCAGATATGACACAGGTTTTAGAACTGTCCGACCAGGAATTTAAAGTAACTATAATTAATATGTTAAGGCCTAGAATAGGAAAAGCAGACAACATGCAAGAGCACGTGGGTAATGTAAACAGAGAGAGGAAAACCTTAAAAATGAATCAACAGGAAATGTTGAAAATTTAAAATGGCTTCATTAATAGATTGGGCATGGCCAAAGAAAGAACCAATGAACTTGAAGACACGTCCATAGAAATTTCCCAAACTACAATGCAGAGAGAAAAAAAAGAGCAGAATATCTAAGACTGTGTGATGATTTCAAAAGATGTAACATACGAGTGATTGGGAGGAAAAGAAAGAGAGAACGAAGCAAATGAAATATTTGAAGTAAAAATGGATGAAAGTTTTTCAAAATGAATGACAGACACCAAAGAACAGATAAATTAAATAAATTACAATGTGTTAAGGGAAGGGAGGGAGGAATTGGGAATACCCTATTATAATACAGCACCTGCCCATGAAGCAGTACAGTGTGGGGGTATCCAATCTTTTGACTTCTACGGGCCACATTAGAAGAAGAATTGTCTTGGGCCCCACATAAAATATACTAATAATAGCTGACGAACTAAAAAAAATAAGCAAAAAAAATCTTATAATGTTTTAAGAAAGTTTACAAATTTGTGTTGGGCCGTATTCAAAGCCATCCTGGGCTGCATGCCGTCCATGGACTGCAGATTGGACAAACTTGGTATAGTGTTAGTTGAAAGGGATTTAGATTACTTGCAAATGCATAGTGCAAACACTAGGGCAACCACTAAAGAAGTTTTAAAAAGAACTATGATTGATATGCTAAGAAGGAAGGTAAAGTAAAAACCTATGAAATGTTCAATTAAAACCAGAGAAATCAGAAAAAGAGAAGGGAAGAAAGAAGCAAATAATGAGTGCAAGGAACACAGTTACAAACAAATAAAAGGATAAAAGAATTGGGGTTTAGTCATTCAACAGTCCTATCCATTCAGCAATATAAAGAATGAACTATTGATATAGGCAACAACATGGATCTATCTCAATAATGCTGAGTGAAAGGAGCCAGATTCCCCCCAAAAGAATATATACTTAATTTTTCCATGTATATAAAATTCTACAAAATTTGAACTAATCTACAGTAATAGAAAACAGAATCAGTAGGGCCATGGAGAATTCTTAGCTAAGAATTTTATTATGGGCTTATAATGGCTATGACATTAATTTGATGGGATTTTGCTACGTGCATGTACAGAATAGTAAAACTCGGGTTTGAAAACACCATGGGCTGTCGTGCATCTGCTTTATCTGTGAACTCAAAAGCCTGGAGGCAGAACAGTGTCTTATATGCCATGGTTAAACTAAGTGTGAATTGTTGAGGTGTGTATAAAAGAAAATTAGATTCAAAGAAATTATCATCTGGGAATATCTGAGCCATACTGAAGCTAGTATTTTAGGTGTAGAATACATTATCTTTGTAAAACCAGTGGACAATGCAGTGTTAAAATTTTTACTCAACTGATGCTATTTAAACTGGTATATTCTGTTTATTATTTAAACCACAAAGGCAAGATCACGCCATATCATTTATGGAGAAGATGTGAGTACTAAAGCTTGATGAGAAGAAACATGAGAACTCTTAAAAGCAGTTTTCTATAACCAACATGCCGTTGCCACACACTCCCAACTTCATTATTACTGGAAAAAGTTTTCCTCTCTTTATTTAAATCTAAAATATGTTTGGCACCTTGTGCTCTCAGATAGGTGTATTAAGTTACTTTGCAAAGTGAATCTTCACTGTAATCTAATACTAGCAAAGATCTTCAAGAAAATAGGGACCTGGCATTAGATTGACCTTTACTTGAAATGGTCTAATGATAGAGGTAGAGCCAATTGACCAAACACTTGAGGGATCCACTAGAGGGCAGTAAAGTGTAAATGAAATTTAAATTTGCCCCAGAAAGGCTAATGTTATCACAAACATTTGTATTGCAAATAAGATTTCTTGAATGCAGAAAGATTAGATTAGATTAGTGATGTACAGTGTTTCTCTTTTCCTGGAATTAGTAGTCGAAGAGTCATTAAGAGCAAAATGAAAATCAAATTGGTTCTAGTCTCAGCTCTTTTTGCTGATTGTGTGATTTGGGGCAATCTAAAATTTGCTTCTCTGGTCCACTTCTATGATAAAGATTTGCACAAAATGATTATTTTAAAATTTTTATTTATTTATTTTTTGAGACACTTTCGCTTTGTTGTCCTGGCGGGGGTGCAGTTGCGCGATCTTGGCTCACTGCAACCTCCACCTCCCAGGTTCAAGTGATTCTCATGCCTCAGCCTCCTGAGTAGCTGAGATTACAGGTGCACACCACCACGCCGGCTAATTTTTTTGTATTTTTTTAGTAGAGATGGGGTTTCACTATGTTGGTCAGGCTGGTCTCAGACTCCTGACCTTGTGATCCGCCCGCATCGGCCTCCCAAAGTGCTGGGATTACAGGCATTAGCCACCGCGCCCGGCACAAAATGATTATTAAAGTTCTTTTCAACTCTAAAATTTTATGATTTTATAATTTATGATTCTATCTCAGCCCCTTTAAAACCTTTTTGATGAGACTCAGATTATTTGATCAACCATAATTTGCCATTAATGGAGATTCTGTCTGGAAATCACCACCACTATTTCATAAAAAATTTAGATCCCTCAAATGCATTGATTTACTTTCATGAAAAAAATCTACTTAATAAAATGACACGTATGTAATCTAGTGACAATAGTTATTGCAACATCTGGAATAAAAACTTGTGCTATTTAAACTGTCAATGCAATTTTTTATTTTAAAAACAGAAAAATTAAAACCCAAAATGATATTATACATAACCAAGTTGTTTTCATTCTCCATTTATTTTCCTTTTAAAGTGCTACATTTGTGAAATTATTAGTAGTTACCCTACCAAAATTCCAAAATAATGAAGAAGGTTACACATAAAAAATGAATGTTGGCTTGAGGGCCAAGGAAATATTGACTGATTAGATAGAAGAGCACGTGATAGATCTGAACTACTGTATGTCATCATTCATTTGGCTAACCACTAGCAAGCTTCTGGATGTGGCTGATTTTGATAGAGTTATAGAATTCACAGTATTCTTCACATTTGTTTAACGGTCATCACTATAAATACACATCACAATAACCCCAATTTGTGACTGAAACAGAAACTCTTTTCTTTTTTTTCTTCGAATTTTATATAATATTTATTTTATCTTTTCTAAATAGCATTTTTAATGAACATGAATGGATAAAACTGTGAACAATTTTAATAAAAGCAGAAACTGGCTGGGCATGGTGGCTCACACCTAAAATCTCAGCACTTTGAGAAGCCAAGGTGGGATGATAGCTTGAGTCAGGAAGTAGAGGCTGCAGTGAGCTGTGATGGCACCACTGCACTCCAGCCTGGGTGACAGAGTGAGGCCTTGGTTCTAAAAGATAAAATGAAATAAAATAAAGCAGAAACTATTTCTGAATCCAGATAGATAATGGAGTCATATTTAACTCCATCCTGTATATTTCAATGTTTTCAATTTTTAAACCCTTATTTAGGATGCATTTTCCTATTAGCATAAAGAAAAAGAAAAAAAATGCCCTGCTGGCAGTGAATTCAAGGGATGAGGAAATATCATCCTCTAAAACAGGATTGTTAAATCTGGAATTATTATCAGAAGCCAGATGTAAAACTATGCAATCTGTACACTCTCCACTGTCTATTCCAGCAGATTAGCTCACCAGGTTACAACAAGGCTGGCACCCATTTCTGTGATTCTGAGGCCAGTTAGCTTCCTCCTCAGAGCCTTAGACACATCAGCTCATCTCAATGCCTGAAGTTATTAGCATGAGATAATAAATTACTCATTTCAAACAATTTGCTTTTTCACCAAAAGCAGGATGAGGAATGCAAGTAGACACGAACTTCAGAGTCAACAGTTTCAGAGAGAAGCTGCACAATTCTCGCAACTTTAATAGCGAGCCCTTTAGACACTGTGGTATTACCTACGTAGGAGTAATGAGTGAAATACTGATTGTCTAGGTTCAAATTCTGACTCTGCTCTTTGTGCCTCAATATCCTCATCTGTAAAATGGGCATAGCAGTGCCTCCTTTTGGGGATTGACATTAACAAATTAACACTTGTAAAACTATTTATTATTATTATTTGCAGACAGGGTCTCACTCCGGTTGCCCAGGTAGGAGTGCAGTGTCACTATCTCGGCTCACTGCAGCCTTGACCTCCCAGGCTCAGGTGATCCTTGCGCCTCAGTCCCAGAGTAGATGGAACTACAGGTGCATGCCACCTCGTCCGGCTAAATTTTCTATTTTTTTATGGAGACGCAGTCTTGCCATGTTTCCCAGCCTGGTCTCAAACTCCTGGGCTCAAGCAATCTGCCTGCCTCGGCCTCCCAAAGTGCCAGGATTACAGGCGTGAGCCGCCACGCTTAGCCTATTATAACTATTATTTAAGCATAGAACATTAAAATGGTTTCAGTAAGATACAGCTAGGAGTATCAGACTGGAGTTTCAACTAATACTTCACTGTTGCTCTTGGACAAGTCACTTCACCTCTATTGCCTTCATTTTCTTATCTGGGGTCTTAAACAAAATGCTTCAAAAGTAAGTGCTCCAAGATGGTCTTGATGCATGTTGTGGAATGCGCCAATTTTAAAATGAGGTGATTGGGGCAAATAGATCGCCAAGACACTTTCTAGTTCTAACACTTCATGTGATTCATTATTTCCCAGGAGTGTGTGGTACATATGGTATGCAAATAGCTTTCTATATTGGGAAACACTGTAGAACCATTCCATTTGCTGAAAAGAATTCTGGAGATATCTATGGAAAATATCATATCTTTTACTGGGATAGTTAATCTATAATCATCTCTGCCAGTGTTGGACTGAAACAGGCCTGATGAGAAGAACAAATACACGTTTATTTTGTACCACGCGGCTGTCAGTGTCCTGAGTCCCCGGGGCAGAGCGCCTTGGGGAGGGCTGGGCCCTCAGAGCAGCAGGAGGGCGCCCAGGGACAGCTCACCCTGGCCCAGCAGGAGGCCCCGCTCCCGGCCACGGACCTCGTCCCAGGCCTTGACGCGAACAGCCAGGCGGCGCACCTCGTCCTCCGAGAGGCCGTCGAAGCAGAAGTCCTGGTCAAAGGAGGCCTTGCGGCTGCGCCCCACCACAATGCTGCATTGCCGACGCGCGGTGTCCGGCGGCCGCAGGACGAGGCTGAGGCGGCAGCGGACGGCGCGGGGCCCGGGGGCGCCTCCCTCCAGGCCCTCGGCGCGGAGCAGCCGGAGACGGAGGCGCCCGGTTCCCGGACAGTATTCAGCGGCCAGGCGCAGGGCGTCGCCGGCGCGTCCCAGAGCCACGGTGCCCTCGGCCCCTAGGCGCTCGGGAAACGGGACCCGGCACAGCGGCGGGCTCGCGGAGGGGGCCCGGGCCGGGGACTGGGAGCCCGCGCGGCGCTCCTCGTCCTCGTTCCCGCTGGAGACGGAGCGGACGCGGGCCAGGCGGCGACTCCTCCTGGCCCGCAGCGCGCGGCTCAGCAGCCCGTCGGGGACACGCAAGAGGCGGCAGCCGCGGGGCCGCGGGGCGAGCGCGTCTTGGGGCGGACGGGGACCGCCGGGGGCCGCGGGGGTGGCCGGGCCCTGAGCTCGCGGGTAGCGCAGGGTCCCCAGGAGGGCGTCCGGGCCGCCGCCGCCGCCGATGCCGTAGGTGTGGGCCAGGGGTCGGGGCGCGGGCGCGTCTCCAAGCAGGAGCGACTCCTTGCGGCGCGTGTGCGGGCTCTCGAGCAGCACGCAGAAGCCGTAGGCGGTGCGTACACGGGGCAGATGCGGCAGCGACAACGCGGCCTGCGAGCGCGGGTCCCAGTCCGTGCGGCCGGCGCCCTCGTCCGTCTCTGCTTCTTCGACCCAAGAATTCCGGAATGCAGCCAAGGCCAGGCGGGGCACGAGCCGCGGTGGGATGCAGAACTCGGGGATGCGGTCCGGAGTGAGCACGTTTGCGCACGCGGCGGTGGTACGAGACTTGGCTCTGCGCGCCCGACCCGGGAGAAGCCAGTCTCCGCTCCGCCGAAGGCACTCAGGACCGAAGCGGAGTCGCTCCAGGCACCACATCTGGCCACACTCTGCTGGAGCTTGTCTGCCTGCAACGCACAAAGGCACAACGATCGTCAGAGCGAGCCCCTCGGGGTGCAGTAATTCCTGTCCCTTTTCTTCTATTAATACTTTCGGGGTGTTTCTTCCTGCCTTTCCCGAAACAGGTCAAACTGCTCTGCATGCTGCTGTTGCAAACTATTTTTCAGTGAGCGAAAAACAATTGTTTTTCTCTTGTCCTATCTCAACTCCGTTGTAATACACACTTTGGAGCTTGTTTTAATCTCTATCCGCCCTCGCTGGCCTAAGGCAGAGATTCACAAAATACTGGATTGTAACTTCAGTCGCTCTGCTCTCTGTGCCAACGATTGCCTTACAATCGTTTCCTGACTCTGGACTGTAGCTGTCTAGTCCTCAGCTAGAATTAAAATAATTGTTATTCCTTCCGGGAAACTGTGGCTTGTTCTCCCCTTGCAGAGGCAAAGAGCCTCAGACGATTTCCCCCGGGGAATTAAGAAAGCTGATGGGTCCCTCCTGAAATACCTGAAGTCCTGCGTCAGCTGGGTCTCTGCACCTTTCTGCCTGGGACACCGACCAGGAGAGGCGCTTAGCCGTTGGGAAATTCAAAGCGCGCGCGGCAGTGTTCAGCACCAGTGTTCAAGGACAGCCGGCCTGAGCTTTTATACTTGTTGCCGGGAGCGCGTGCCAGTGGGCCGAGCAGAGGGGCGCTGCCTGGTAATCTGACGCCAGGCCCTCCCCTTTCCCTCTGCCACGTGGCTGGATTTGCTGAGCAAGGCCTGGAGACCCAGTTCTTTCTCTCTCCGGCTTCAGGTGGAGGTGTTTTCCTCGGAAACCCGGAACAAGTTTCTGTTTCCTCACATGCAAAATGGTATTAAGTCTCTACTATACCGCACAGTCATTGTGAGGATCGACGGGCGTAATGAATGTGAACACGTAGAAGTACTCTACATTCACCATTAAAATGAGGACAAGACCGGTTTGTCTTATTCTTGCCTAATACCCTTCCCCAAATCCAGCTTCCCAGTTGCCCAGCTTTCGAAGTTCTTTACTTACTTTCCGGTTGTCAATTCTGATTTTAGATGTTCTTTTCTGATTATAAACCACTCTGGGTTAGGGGGAACATTTCATGTCTTGATCGGGGTGGAGTTACAGAGGTGTATCCATATGTAAAAAAAAATCAACTAGTGTACACTTAAGATTAGAGCACTTTATTGTGTGTACGTTATATATCAATTTAAAAAATCACAACCTACTTCTTAAGCCATGTGTGCTGATTTTTTATTGGGAAAATGTACACTTGCATGCGTCTGGGCAGTTGGAATCATCCTTTGGAGACGCCCTGACCACATCTGGCCTTTCTAGGCCGTGCCCACCAGAGAGACCCTTTTCCTTCCTTTTGAAAACTAACCTGTGTTCATTTTGTAAGAGAATTGCTTCCAGTTAGCTCAGGCTGAAAGAGATCTGAGGCATTTTGTTCAGCGTTCAGGCAGATGTTTCTGCCTAAGATACTGCCTTGCAGATTATTCACTTATCTAAATAATGTTTAATGAATTAAATTGAATTCATGCAAAAGTGATTTCAGGATAGGGCATGTGCATTTTGTTTCCAGGACACACAAGCACTGTGCTAGATGATTTACATATAGTCTGTAGAACTGTCACAGAAACCCTGCATATTCAGATCATCCTTCTTTTATAGATGAAAACTGAGTCTCAGAGGTCAAGTACTTTATCCAAGTCACATAATGATGGGAAATGGAGGAAATAATACCTACTACTGGGTATAAATGAGCTGTTTGGGGAATTAATATAATAAAGTAAAATACTTTGCACCATGCCTGTAACATGGTAAGTGCTAAATACATAGAACTGATTATTATTAATAAAGATAGAAGGAAAGTTGTAAAGTATAGTAGTTAAGAAAATCGGACCTGAAATTGGATCTACTGTTAATGCCAGAATGGTGGCTATGTGACCTTGAGCAAGTTACTTAACCTTTCTAAGCCACAGTATCAAATTTAAAATTCATAATAGTGTCAACCTACAGGGTTATCATGAGTATAAAGATAATGAATACGAAGAGTTTAGCATAGGGCCTGACATACACAAGGTCAGATATAATATTATTATTACAGAAGACAGCAAATGCTCATTAGTTCATTCATTCAAAGCAATATGTACTGA
This sequence comes from Chlorocebus sabaeus, assembly GCF_047675955.1. Lineage (NCBI taxonomy): Eukaryota > Metazoa > Chordata > Mammalia > Primates > Cercopithecidae > Chlorocebus > Chlorocebus sabaeus. The sequence continues at coordinate 37,641,542 of NC_132929.1, read as the reverse complement.
ATGTTTTCTGGGTTCCAGCCACCATACTAGGCAAGTGGATACAGGTTGTCTGTAAAAGATCATTATCAGCTATGTAAATCCATAAATGATGGAATAAAATGATGAGGATAAACTATTTGAATTCCATCTGGGTGAGGCAGGCGTGAGAAGAGACTACTGAACTTTATTTATTTATTTATTTATATATTTATTTATTTATTTTTAAGACAGGGTCTCACTCTTTTGCCCAGGCTGGAGTGCAGTGGTGCAGTCTTGGCTCACTGCAACCTCTGCTTTCTAGGCTCAAGCAATCCTCCAACCTCAGCCTCCCAAGTAGCTGAGACTACAGGCATGAGCCACCACACCCGACTAACTTTTTTTTTTTTTTTGGAGAGATGGAGTTTCAACATGTTGACCAGGCTGGTCTTGAACTCCTGGGATCAAAGTGATCTGCCCACCTCAGCCTCCCAAATTGCCAGGATTGTGGGTGTGAGCCACCGTACCTGGCCTGAACATCACTTACATGTTTCTAGTAGGAGGCAGGATTAATGGTTCTCTGGATTTACTGTGCCCTTGACTAGCTATGCCTTTTTTTTTTTTTTCCTTTTGAGACAGGGGCTCACTCTGATGCCCAGGCTGGAGTGCAGTGGTGCAATCATGGGCACTTCAACCTCAACTTCCCAGGCTCAGGTGATTGTCCCATGTCACCCTCCTGAGTAGCTGGGACTACAGGCATGCACCACCACCTGGCTAATTTTTGTATTTTTTATAGACATGGGATTTTGCCATGTTGCTCAGGCTGGTGTGAGCCACTAAGCCCAGCCTACTTCTTTGTCTTAAAATCACCGCTACTCTTTGTCAAAATTCTTGGGCCAGGGCTAAATCTATGGGAAAAGTTTTACCAAATTATATACTTGAGGGCCATGTGCATGTGTTCTGACTCAGCTTTTCTCGTGAGACAAGACGTTGTTAGCCCTGTTGAGAGCCCCTGTTTAAAGTGATTAGGAGCACATATCAAAGTTTACAATCTGAGAAGTTGGCTGAAAAGTTGTTCAGCAAGTTAATGAACCTGTTTGAGCTCAAGTTACAAAATGAGGGTAGTAATACCGACCACATAAGATTGTTATGGGGGTTAAAAATATGTGCATGAAAATGCTTGGCTGGCAGTTAAGCGCTGGCTAACAGCTATTATTATTACTATCATTATTTTATTATGAATGTTTGCTTGGCCAGGGATTAGCTGATCCACACATGGATTCCTTTAGAAACATTTTTCTCCTCAGGCAAGCAAAGCAGATTTACTTTGTTTTTATTAATGATTCACCTTCTTTAGTAACACCTTAATAGCATTTCCTGTACATGATTTCTTGAAAATAGCAGAGATTTGCCGTTGTGTGGCTGGTCCCTGTGACCCTGTTAAGCCTTATGTTTTACTTAACTCGGAAGCATGAGCCAACCACCCAGTACTTGGGAGGATGGTGTAACAGGGTGCCCGAAACACACAAATCTACTCAGAGGAAGACAGTCGCTGTTCCAAGTTCCCAGCTGTAGCTGTGGGAACATCCAGTATTGGAGCTGGAAAACAGTTCTGTAAAGTGAGCATAAATAGATCACATCCCATTGAGAACAGAAGTGCTCTAAGAGTAAAAGGAAATTAAACATTTCACAAAAGATAGGAGGTTGAGTGTCAAGGAAAGCAAGAAGAGAGATTACAACCAATAAAATACCAGTGTTCTGACTTATGCACCTTGTTCAACAAAACTAGAGTATGGAGTACTGGAAAGAATACAGAACAGGGAGTCAGGACACTTGGGTTTGGGTTTTTGCTCTGACAGTCACTAACCTGTGGGACTTTGGGCAAACCCTTAATTCTCCCTGGCACTCAGTGTCTCCATCTGTGAATTGAGGGGGTTGGATTAACAGGATGATCCTCCCTCTGGCATTAACATTCGACAATCCATTCCCATGCTTTCTCCTAGTTAACCTCCCTAACTTTTCCCACAGTCCATGGTGTCATGGCTTATACTCCAGCTTTCTCCTCCATTTCCTTTCCCCCAGATTCTTTGTGCTTTTCTCCAAACACTCTAGGGTTGAGGAATAGGGTATGGGTGGTGGTTAGTCTGAAGTTTTTTTTTTTTTTTTTTTTTTTTTTTTAACATTTTTCAGTTAATTTTTAAGTGTCCCTAACCTATATTTTTGATTTTAACAGAAATAATATTTTGCTCATCTGTTTTTGTTTAGTCCCTCATTGAAGTTTAGTTTTGTAATTTCCTTTGTTGTCATTCTCATTGTTCTTAAGCCAGAATGAAGGCAAGAACTAGACTTAATTAGAATGCTCATTTTCTTTAACCTCTGTATCCAAATTGTTTCTGATATAATGCCATACATAAGGGTGCTAATGGTGTTTCTTGACATTGGTTATAGTTTGTTTTAAATTGGGACTGTACATTTCTGACTTGTTAAATAATGGAAGATTTGGGGCATTACTGAATGCACATAATCAATTCCTTAAAACATGCTGAAAATGGAAAATGGTAAAATGGTAAAATTTAAAGCTTTTTATACTATATGGTAGTAGCATTTTTTTTGTACCAAAAATTTAGAGCCAAATTTTCCACCCTGAGATTTATTTTTTCTGCCATGAACCTTTCAAAGTAAGATCTCCGAGAATGACTAATAGCCCAGTGTTGATTAAATTGTATAATTACTGGAAGAGAAAAGGGTGGCAGTGCTCAGGGAAGCAAAGGAAATTAATACCTGCTGTGTGATTCTGGGTAAGTTACTTAACATTCCCGAGCTTAATTTTTCTATAAAATGAGGACCATACTATCTGCATTATTTACCTCACAGATCTTTTGTGAGGATTACATGAAAATGCCTACCTTCGCATGATGATATGACGCCTTACGAAGTATAAATAAGCATAAATGAAACATAATAAAATTTAATGATGCATATGAAAGCACATTTACACATTATTCTTTCAAAATTATAAAGTCATACCATAGAACTGTAAGGAATTACTTTATTAGACAAAGCATTAGTGTTCCTCACTTCTCCCAAAAGATTGTGCCTATTATTCCACCTGCTTGACCAAGCTATGTTGCCTGTGCCATCTTTCCTATCATCTTATACTGTTATTCATACATCCTTGGATTCTTTCTTAACTTTGTATGGTACATGCCTTACGTCAACCAGAACATATATTGCTTCTTTACATTCCTCTTGGTGCATAGTCAGTGTGAATGTAAAAAGGAAGCGGGATTGTTAGGGTGTATGACGAGAAAGAATCTGGAGAAAGTTTGAAGACAGTGTTCTAAACACTGGGAAGTTATTGGATGTTTTTGAGCAGGTGACCAACTTAAGCTCACCCGTGCTTTGGGAAACCAAGTCTGGTGTTCATGAGAATAGATTGGAGGAAGGAATAACCGGAGGCTAGGAAGTGAGTTTCAAGGAGATGGCATGGTCTGGAAGAAAAACATGGAGAATTTAGGAAGGATGGAGAAAGCAGAATAGACAGGTTGGGCTGTTACTTGGTTGTGGATGGTGAAGAAATCCAAAGTGCTTACTAGTATTTTGTCTGTGTGACCAGCAGGAAAAACAAACGGTTAAGGATTTATCTTCTTAAAGAAGACTGCAGTGTGCAGGAGTGGGAGAGGAAAGTGATCTCGCTGGTTAGAACTGACTGCGTCTTTCTTTGTACCTTCAATTTTATTTAATACACAACACCAATTGTAGCTATTTTGATTTTCTTTCTTCTCCAGTGGACCTTGAACTTAAGATTTTTCTTTGTGATCCTGTGCAAGCCTAGGTTAAGAAAAATACACGAGTATTTTCTCAGACACTTCCTCGTCGCAAAACACCTAATAAATGCTTGTGACTACAAATAATCAGCATTTCTTAGGTTTCTTTCTGTTTACTGTATCTCAACAACTTTTGGAAGTATATTTTAGGAAAAAATGTCCAGTTCTCTAAAGAGGTGAGTGTCAACGGGTGGTTAAATTTCACAAGGGTTGAAAGACCTTGTGGTATAAAAGCTCTGCTTTTAAAGTCGTGCTACATCAAAGACAGTTCAATGATAGCGTGGAAGAAAGTGACACATAAATAACAAGTAACTCATACTTAAAAAGGCACTACTAAGTTTTGTTTTTTATTTCTGTAATGAGATAGGTAACTAGTCAGTGGCTAGTGAATTAAAAGCGAATCTTAGAGAAAGGGAAAAGAATGAGTTTCTCACAAAACGCGTATATTCAGTTCTCATTCTATGATATCTGCCATTTGATGTGGTTCTGTTCCCCTCCTCCCACTTTTAAATTATTTGTCGCGCGCCAGTGGTCCCAGCTACTCGGGAGGCTGAGACAGGAGGATCCCTTGAGTTCAGGATGTCAAGTCTGTAGTGAGCTATGATTCCGCCACTGCATTCCACCCTTGGAAACAGAGCGAGACCCTGTCTCGAAAAAACAAAACAAAAAACCTGTGTGTTTCCAAGAAGCAGAGACCAAGCTCCAGGCGGAGTCGAACTCTAGCAGGACAAGAACGCAGTCGGTCCTTTTCCCCCCACCTGATCCAGAGGTGGAAGGGTGGTTGCCTAGGTGACGCTCAGCGCACACTCCAGGCCCGGTGGCTCCGGACACAGCGCTGCGGCCGGAGGTCAACAGCAGGTGACTGCGGGAAAGCAGAGCGGCCACATAGATGACCCTGTGCTTGGTAACTCTTGCCCTCCCTTGTTCTTCTCGAAGGTCCTTTTTTTTCTCGTGCACGGCTGCCGAGACAGGCTCAGGCTAGCTTCCCCTGCGCGCCTCCGTCGCGCCCCACAGAAGGCCGGGGCTGCGACGCCCACAAGGCCTCGGGAACACCAGATGGCCTCCGCAGCTACCGGCCGGGCTACGGCGCGCCTGCGCACAGGCGGGGTCACGCGCGCGGCGCGGGGGTGGGCCGGCGCCGGAGGGGCTGTCATTCGCAGCGCTGGTCGCCTCCCTTAGCTGCGCCGGGCGGTTCCGGCTCCTCCCTCCCAAGCTGCCTCAGCCCCACCATGGTGCTGGAGTCGGTGGTCGCGGACTTGCTGAACCGCTTCCTGGGAGACTATGTGGAGAACCTGAACAAGTCCCAGCTGAAGCTGGGCATCTGGGGCGGTAAGCGAGAGGGGCGCGGCCGGCGGGATGCGGGCGCTGAGGGCCCAGCCGAGGGCTGCTCCGTCCGGGATCCTGCCCGGGCCCTGCTCCCTCCGCCGCCTGAGACTCCCCCTTTCCGGTGCGGCAGGTGCTCTACGCGGGAGCCTCTGCCGCCCGCGGATTCTCGGGGTCCCAGTCCCGACCCCGGCTGGGGAGATGCGGCGGGATCCCGCCGGCGCTGCCAAAGTTCCCACCTTTCTAGTCCTCCGAGGCCAAGCCCTGGCCCTGCTGTCCCCGCCCTGCCCCTGCTGTCCCTGCCCTGCCCGTCTCTGTGGTCCTCTCGCTGCACTCAGCGTGGCCCGTTTGGCCATACCGCATAAAGACAGAGCCCTTTCTGTTTCGGTACCGCGTGGAGTGAGCATGGTTGTGTGGTCATATACGCTCGAAGTGGCACTAAGGAAAAAGAAAAAGGAAATTGCATTTCGCAGTTATCTTCACTATCATTTTACAGGGAGCAAGAACTGGCTTCCTTCTCTTTAGGATTACCGGGTTTGAAGAGGAATAGGCAAGAAAGGCGTGTGCTTAGGGATTCTTACTCATAATGCTTTCAGCTCCTGTGAAAATGATTTCTTCCTTTAATATTTACTTTTCCGTCAATACGAAGAGGATTTTGAATTTTGTTTTGGAGCAATAGAGAGAAATTCAAGCCTCGACCAGCGTCATCATTAATTAGGTGTCTGCTTGGTTGTATGCCCAGGAATTTATGCCAAAGTTTTTATCCTGGAGATTAAGTGTATAGAAGTATTCAATAAATAGTGTACTTAAACATGCACTCTTCAACAAGCTTAATCGTTTGCATGAATTACTTGTTAAGCTTTGAGGACTTGGGGACTTTCTCACTCCACAAAAGATGTGGGAACTTTGTCAGCTTTGGAGGTAGATTCAAAAAACGACTCAAACGTATGGATCTGCTTTTAATTCAAGCAGCAACAAATAGCTATAGACTTCCCCTGTCCACTAGGGTAACCACTAGCCACTGTAGCTCTTGAGCACATGATATGAGGTTAGTGCTAATTGAGACGTGCTGTTAACTTGAATTAAAACATCGTTTTGAATAAGTATTACTCCTAAAGAAGTAGGAGAAAAAATATAATACCTCTAATTTTTATGTTGCTTATGTGTTGAAATAATATTTGAATATATTGAGTTAAATATAATATTAAAATGTATTACCTGTGTTTTTTAGTTTTACTTTTTTTCTTTTTAAACCTGGCTTCTAAAATTTATAATTACATATATGGAACATATAGTGGGCAATGCCGTTTATAGAACCGTGAGTGATACTCTAAATTGCGGAAGAGCCTGTTTTTTTTTTTTTTTGCTTATCTTTTTGAGACAGGGTCTTGCTCTGTTGCCAAGGCTGGAGTGCAGTGGCAAGATCATAGCTCGCTGCAGCCTGCAACCCCTGGGCTCAAGTGATTCTCCTGCCTCAGCCTCCCGAAGTGCTAGGATTACAAGTGTGACCTGTAGTGCCTGGCCAAGAGCCTGGTTTTTTTTTTTTTTTTTTTTTTTTTTGAGACGGAGTCTCGCTCTGTCGCCCAGGCTGGAGTGCAGTGGTCGGATCTCAGCTCACTGCAAGCTCCGCCTCCCGGGTTCTTGCCATTCTCCTGCCTCAGCCTCCCGAGTAGCTGGGACTACAGGCGCCCGCCACCACGCCCGGCTAGTTTTTTGTATTTTTTAGTAGAGACGGGGTTTCACCGTGTTAGCCAGGATGGTCTCGATCTCCTGACCTCGTGATCCGCCCGTCTCGGCCTCCCAAAGTGCTGCGATTACAGGCTTGAGCCACTGCGCCCGGCCGAGCCTGTTTTAGGTGGCTGATCATTTGATTGGTTCACTGTGGTTTGCCCAACAATACAATAGTCCCTTGGTGTCTATGGGAGATTGGTTTCAGTACCCCTGATCATACCAAAATCGGAGGTTGCTCAAGTCCCTTAAATAAAATGGCCTAGTATTTGTATGTACCCTATGCACATCCTTCTGTATACTTTAGGTCATCTCTGGATTACTTATAATACCCAATACCCAATACAAGTAAATGCTATGTAAATAGTTGTTCTATTGTTTTTAAATTTGCATTATTTTTATTGCCGAATTGATATTTTTTATTTTTTTCCCAAATATTTTTGATCTGCAGTTGGTTCAGTCCGTGAATATAGAGGGCCTACTGTACATACTTTGTTTACATCCCCCCACCACACTCAATGCAATGTAAAAGAAAGGGAAGTAAAGAAAGAGATTTAAGGAATTAAATGACCATCACCTTCTGCAGAAATGAAGTGTTTCTTCAGAATACTGGCAGTATCATTTCCAGTAATTCCTTATAGTTTGTAAACATTTGAAATTTGAAAATGCACTAGAGTAGCAAATCTGAAATCTGAATAGGCCTTTGAATGGTGTGCTGTGTTGGACAAGCCACTTACCTTATTGGGCCTTAGTTTCTTCATCTTAATTTAAACTTTCATAGAAAAAATATTTTAAATTCTGAAAAGTTTAAATATAATATTTTAAATAATATATTTTAAATAATATTTGAAATAAAAGTTTAAATAATATAATATTTTCATGTAATTACTCATATTTTAATATTATATTATGGCATATTTACTTTAGACATTTTCTTTTTAAGAAGATAAAATGTATGGATATAGTCAAAGGTTCCTTTGCCATCAAATGTTATTCTCCTTTATCTTTAAAATTGGAGGTTGGAGTAGGTAACATCTCTAAGGTGAAGCCAATATCCTGTTCTTCTAATTAATGGTTTTACAATGACATTGAGGAGTATACTGCTTGAAGATTTTGAAGTTTTTCACAACTGAAATTAAAAATGTTGTAATTTTATGTTATTTCCTCTTTTGTCTTTTTTTTTTGGTGAAATCTAGAAAAGGAGACTTTCATCTCATTTAAAAATTTTTAGAATAAAGTATTCTGCCAGTGGCCAGCATGAACTTTAGAATAGGCCTGAGCAAGTAAACCCATTTCTTTTGCATGTTGTGTCCAGTGAGCATCCTCAGGGATTCTCCTAGCTTTATCAGCTCACAACTCTGCCTCTATGAAGTTTTGCTGCCTTTTATTTTTGTGATTGCTTAAAGAAAACTAGAAGTCACGAGCTTTTATCGTTATTGCACAATCTGTTGTTGATAACCCTAATTTCTCAATAAAATTGGAAGGCATCTGAGTTGATTTTTCCTGTTCTTTCAAAATATTGCTAAAGAAATTTGTCTTCAACTTTTTTGGGTATGCAAATGGGAATATTAATTTAATAAAATAGCTGATATTTTATGATATCCACGATGTTGACAAGTTTTACAAAAAATTGAAAATTGTATATAATCTTGTTTGACAACTATTTGCTTTAGCAGATAAGGTTTACAGTTCACAGAGTTTTTTGTTGTTGCTGTTGTTGAATTTTCAAGTCTTGAGAAAGGGAGGAAGAATTCATCTTGTAAATATTTCACATACCTGATCGTACTATTCTTTGGAATCAATTGATAAACTACTTTGATACATCTTAACTGGAATATCTAACTAGCCTAAAGCAGTGATTTTCAATGGGAGGTGACTTTGTACCCAGGGGATATTTGACAGTGTCTGAGACATTTTTGGTTGTCACACTGAGGGAAGAGGTGTGCTATTGGCATGTAGCAGATAGACCCCGGAGTAGTAAACATTCTACAATGCAGAGGACAACTTCCTGCAACAAAGAACTGTCCAGCTCAAAATGTTAGTTGAGAAACCCTAATCTGAGGAGAAGACTGAGATTGTCTTCTGCGTTTGTAAAGGACCTCCTGGGTGCAGAAAAAATTGTAGTAAGGAGTTAAAAAGGACACGGAAGAAGTAGATTACTCTTATGAAATCTATAATTCGAGAGAGAAATTGATATCTTAAGTGACTGAAAGGTGTCATGTCAATAAAAATGCATAATCTTTGGGTGATCTTTGGAAGTAGTTTTAAGAATTGAAATATTGTGTTTACATGATTTGGAAAAGATCATACTGTGCATATATTCATATATATATATAGACATTCATAATGAAATTTACAATTAAAAAAGGTTGAGAGGCTGGGCGCCGTGGCTCGTGCCTGTAATCCCAGCACTTTGGGAGGCTGACGCGGACAGATCACGAGGTCAGGAGATCGAGACCATCCTGGCTAACATGGTGAAACCCCATCTCCACACACACACACAAAAATACAAAAAATTAGCCAGGCGTGGTGGCGGGCGCCTGTAGTCCCAGTTACTCAGGAGGCTGAGGCAGGAGAATGGCATGAACCTGGGCGGCAGAGGTTGCAGTGAGCAGAGATTGCGCCACTGTACTCCAGCCTGGCGACAGAGCGAGACTCTGTCTCAAAAAAAAAAAAAAAAAAGTTGAGAAGGTTGGGGAAAATTACTGGAATGTCCAGAATCAGGAAGTATACTTTAGATGTTGCCTTTAAATTTGAGAAGCAAAGCAAATAAACATTGTCTTTCTGTTTCTATTCTTTATGGATTTAATGCCAAGCAATTCTTATGTATTTTAAAAGTAATTTAAGCAGAATTTCCTTTTAAAAATCCTTGCCACTGTGGATAATTGAGACCTTGATTATTTATTAGCTGTGGGATCCTGGGCACAACATGTCAGTTCTCAGTCTCCTAATCTGTAAAGTGGATATATAACACTCAATGTATTTGTGAGATAGATTATGTCAAAATCTTTTGTCATTGTTGATGATATTATAATAATAATGATTAACAAACCTAGCTGGGTGATGGAAAACAGTCTTTGTTTTATTTTCATAAGGATGTTTCTTCTAACTTCAGACTTTTAGAGGTATTAATCTTCTTTTTTTTTTTTTTTTACTTTAAGTTCTGGGATACATGTGCAGAACGTGCAGGTTTGTTACATAGGTATACATGTGCCATGGTGGTTTGCTGTACCTATCAACCCGTCATCTAGGTTTTAGGCCCTGCATGCATTAGGTATTTGTCATAATACTCTCCCTCCCCTTGCCCCCACTCCCTGACAGGGCCTGGTGTGTGATGTTCCCTTCCCTGTGTCCATGTGTTCTCATTGTTCAAATCCCACTTAGGAGTGAGAACATGTGGTGTTTGGTTTTCTTAGAGGTATCAATCTTCTATTGAGTGATAATTTTGTGTAGAGCTATCATTATGTATCTAAACATTTCTTATTTTCCAAACAAATTTCTTTAAAATAAAACCCCTATTTGCCTTTGAATTTATGCTTATACTTTTACAGTATTACCTGCCAGCTAGTTTGTAAGTCAGGCTTTCAAGGTTCAGAAAAGTGCCTGGTGCGTATGTACTGCCTACATAAGTAGGAAGGTTCATCTAGATTTTTGTTCGCCACAAACTGGTACCAAGAGATAAATTGCATAGCCCTTAGCTATTGAGATGTGTCCAGGATATAATTGCTTTAAGGGTAACATATTTGAAAAGGTATGTTGAAATGCCACATCTTTTGCAATTTGATTTGAGTAGTAGTGTTGCAATGTAGAAGCTTTGTCAATTTGATTTTTCAAAATGATTTTCTGTGCAGTCAGCAGGAAAATCCTCCAGAAGTCAGAACTCTGTTGTTGTCAATTGCACTGGACAGGTGGAATCAACATAGAGGCTGTGATATGTTAGATACCAGGGTGACTCTGGTGACCAGGAATAGAAGCCAAGTGCAATGCCCTCAGAATCTGTGGCCCTGCAGACAGGACTGAACCTGTGCTCTTTACTCCGCTGTCCTTTATCCCACTCCTGACACTTCCCCTTGAGCTGCCAGATATTATTGGAGCAGCGCGGCATAAGAAAGGAGAATGAACACTGGACTGGGAATGAGCCAACCTCTTTAATCTTATTCCATCTCTGCTTCCGTCTAGTTGTGTGGCTTTTGGCATGTCTCTGACAAGTGACCCTTGGTTGCTTATCTGTAAGTGAAAAGGTTAGACAAGGTCATCTCTTCTGTCTTTGAACTTTTGTGATTTGAGCAAGGCAAGAACAACGTGAGATCCTTCATTGGATGAGTGGTACTGCCACTTCCTCCACATTCATTTTGCTCTTCAACTGATATTGGTGAGTAAGGAGCCACAGTCAATGACAGTGACAAGATAAATGAAGTTCCAGGCTCATGCTGATATACTATGTGTATATATATATGTGTATATATAGTATATATTAGACTATATATTGTATAATTTAACATAATATTAAGTATATCTAATATATACTTAATATATTATATAATATATAGTTTAATATACTGTAATATATTGTCATAAGAGGTACCTGTAGGGCAGCTTGAGAATGAAAGAAAAAGCAGCTCTTTTTGCTTTTTTTTGGCTTTGACACGTAAAAGATGGCAGTATCTAGGTATTTCTAAACCTGTAGAGGGATTTTCTTTAGTCTTTTCCTCCCAGCCAACACTTAGTGTAGTGGAGGCCACATTTCTCATTAGCTTGTCCTATAGCATATACAATAAATAATAATGAAAAGGTCGATAGTGTAATATATATTTAGCCTCAGTTACTACCAGTTAAAGCAGTGCGTAAAAATTTAAATTTAAGCACCTTTTCACATGCGTAAGTAGCATTACGAATTAAAAATTCACTCCTTTTCTAGAACTAGAACTGAGAATTGGTGCTTTGGTAACCATTCTGCTAGGAAGCTCTACCACACTACTCAATATTATGGGATCTCTGAAGTGAATTGAAAGGGAGAAAGTTTAGTGGTGATGTTGCAGCTTTCTACCTTTCTTTGCCAAAACTTCCTGTTTCAGTAGGGAAATGGGAGGAGTGAGAGTCAGAGTTGTTTCCTTTCTTTTTCCTGTCTTCCTCTCTGAAGACAAAGTCACTGTGAACTCATTAAAAGGAGTCTAGATTGGTTAATTTGGGTCGACTAGCTAGATTCATTTGAAATGAATAGCTGTAATATTTTCTTTGATATTCTTTACTAAAACATAAATCATTAAAATAATTTGATTCATGCTTTAAAAAACTGTTCAGTCATCTACTTTAGCTCACCTCCTTGGAAAATGAATGTGTCAGAACACTTGGATATGCTTTCAAATAAATAATGTTTATCTTATAGATACATAAACAGAATCTTAAAAAATAAGTACATAGCATTCTTTATTTCACTATTCTTTATATGCAAAGCTAGTTTCATGGAGTATGGCATGGTGTTTTTGTTTGTTGGATGGTTTTTGTGTTTAATCGCAGTTTTGGATTAACCTCTATGTTTTATATTAAGAATGTTAACCTGGGAGTCGGGAGACATAGATTCTATTCTTAGTACTGCCACAAAAAAATTGTATAACCTTGGATAAACTACTAGATCTCTTTAGACTTTAACTTCTTCGTGTATAAAGTGAGAGGGGCTTAGATTTGAAAATCTTTATGGTCCTCAGTAGTTCTAAATCATAACTTCAGAACTTCTGTCTTTTGAGGAAAAAAATAGATTTTTAAAAAGTACTAAAATGACCATTTTGTAATACCATCTCCTGCATCTGTTTTCCCCCGTGGCACTATTTTTTCTTCTGGTTATGCTCTGAACATAACCCCCTTGACTGTATCCTGCCTTTCTGCGTGTGCCCTTGTTACACTAATTTTAGTTATCCTTTTTGTTTTGGATTTTTTTACATCTCTTTGAAAATAACAGAGACCGAAAGTGGAACCAACAACCACACTGGCCTGTGAATGCTAAGTCTGATTCTTTTATGGCATTTTTGTTTTCCAGGGAGGTAGAATTACCTTCTAAATTAAAATCCTGTACCCTTTATGCTCTGCTATTTGGGAGAACAGTGTTATTCTGAACATAGCATTGAGTGTTATAAGATTTGAGCCTATTAGGTTGCCATAGAATTCTTGGGCTAGTCATTTAACCTCTCCAAGCCTCAGCTTCTATTGCTTAATATATACAGCCTGTTTCTTGCCTAGGAGGCTGTGAGGATCGAGTAATGCTATATATCTGAAAGTGTTTTCTAAAATATAAAGATTTATGATCTTATTGTGGTTGTTTCCACCCCAGTACAATATGCATTCTGAAGTCAATATTTATTGAGTACCTACTCTGAGGAGAATCAGTAAGAAGTTTATAATCAGACTGGGGATTTATATAAAGTTAAGTGTTAAGTACCATAAGAAAGGTATAGTCTGAATTTCTGCAAAAGTTTAGAGAGATTATTTCTGGTTGGAGGTATTTAACAATAGGACTATATTTCTTACGTTTATTTTGTAGGCCATTATTTAAAAAGCCATTCTTGGACTTAGGCAGGCTTTTCCATATTGTGCCAGTACCATTTGATTTTTGTTTATAAATATACTAGCTTGGTTGTTTTCTATAATTTAGCAACTATTTCTAGGTTTTTTTTTTGCGATGACTCCAACTCTTCGTGTCATTTGCTAATTTACTTCCGTTTTCATCTTCTGGTTCATTGAAGAAGAATACTAAATTTTGATACAGGATTTACCCTTTAAATTTTTTTTTTTTTTTTTTTTTTTTTTTTTTTTTTGAGACTGGGTCTTGATCTGGCTCTGTCGCTGAGGCTGGAGTGCCGTTGCATGATCCTGCAACCTCTGCCTTCCTGGTTCGAGCAATTCTGCTGCCTCAGCCTCCCGAGTATCTGGGATTACAGGTGCCTGCCATCATGCCTGGCTAATATTTGTATTTTTTAGTAGAGACAGGGTTTCGCCGTGTTGGCAAGGCTGGTCTTCAACTCCTGGGCTCAAGTGATCCAATCGCCTCGGTCTCCCAAAGTGTTGGGATTACGGGCATGAGCCACCGCACCCGGCCCTTTTAGTGTATTTCTTAAAATATCTTCCAAGATTGGCTTTGAAACTGTGGTGACTTTCTAGCAGTGTATGCACATCCGAAATATTTGTAGTTTATTAATGAGAATCATATGGGGTCTCTTCTGAAGCACAGCCTGCTTACTAAGTGTATTGTCTACCCTCCTCTCATGGGCCTGTCAGTCCAGCATAAGGGAGATCACCTCACAGAATTTCCTTGTCTGTCACCTTAATCTGGTTAGACTTGGCAAGATTAGAGCCACTTGATTGTGGGATTGGCTTTAGAGCTTTCCTTGCTGGCAGAGTTAAGTTTATTCATCTCCAATTATTAGTCACCATATCCCGGTTTTTTTTTTTTTTAAGATTAGACACAAATATTTACCCTTCCTACAGTTTTTTTGAGAACTTTCTATGACTCCTACGAGTTCTTAGCCCTGATCTAGCTATAGCAGTAAAGTTATTTACATTGTATAGTATTATTATGTTGTCTTAAGGTAGAAAAGGAAAATGAAATCTTTTTCATCGGTGTTCAGTTAAATATAAAATGGTTGATTTTTAGAGGAGATCTGGTTTAATCTTGGTCTTATAAATTCTTTTTCTTTAAACAGGATTTCTGGAATTCATAGGATATGGAATGACACTGCTGCATATTTATCAGTCAGAATAGCATGCAGTTTAGTGGAGAGTACTTGTTAGTCCAGTGCCTTACCAAGATAAGTGCTCATCTACTGGTTGCATGAAGGAATGCACTTTTACCTCTTTACACTGGTGCCACTGTTAATCTGAATTATGCTGCTTATTCTTTCCCTATTCTTTGTATTAGAAGCAGAGCTCCTCCTTCAGTGCAAATAACTTGGAGAATGTATTATGCTTATTTCACTGTTATAGTTACTGTTTGTTAGATAACATTCACATTTTCAAAGAGGAAGTATGCATTTGTCAGACTGGGTGGCAGAAATAGATACTTCTTTTTTTGTTTTTTTGTTTTTTGTTTTTGAGATGGAGTCTTGCTGTCGCCCAGGCTGGAGTGCAGCGGCACGATCTCAGCTCACTGCAACCTCCGCCTCCTGGATCAAGCGATTCTCCCGCCTCAGCCTCCCGAGTAGTTGGGATTAGAGGTTTACGCCACCATGCCCATGCCTGGCAAATTTTTGTGGTTTTTTTTTTTAGTAGAGACGGGGTTTCACCATGTTGGCCAGGCTGGTTGCAAACTCCTGACCTTGTGATCCACCTGCCTTGGCCTCCCAAAGTGCTGGGATTACAGGCGTGAGCCACCGTGCACCAGCCAATATTTCTTTGTTTTTCTTATGTGTCTAGGGGTAAGGCAATACTAGATATAGAAAAAATTTATATAAAAATATTTAAATCATATTGACATGTGAATTTACTTTTGTTTTATTTCCGCATTTTCCTTCTTATAATTTCCATAATAATTTCATGTAAAAATATCTAATCATAAAAACTAGAAAATACTGAAAAACATTAATAAAAAATCTATCTTTAATTCTACCACCCAGTAGTAATAATAAGTATAATCTCTTTTTGTCTGCCAGTCTGTCTAAATATACTTGTTAACTCTGTTAGCCATATTGGTAGTTTTCAACATTTCACATCTTAACTACCACCTGCTATCCTACTACTTGATCAAACAAGTAAAGTGTCACTGCAACAGAAACAGCCCATTTTTTATAAGTATATTTATATTTTTACAAACATTATGTTAGTGCCTTAACAATTGTTATAAAGATTTCATCCCCAACGCAGATGATTTCTGATCACTCCTGGTGACCCTTGGCCCACCAATTGAGAATGACTAGGTAGAACAGTCAGAATTTATGAGCAGAGTTGAAAGGCTGCATATGGGCCTTAGATCTTATTAAACTAGTTTGGATTGCTTCAGATAGGCACTACCATCTGTGCAGATTACCCTGTGGGCTAGAATAGACTTCTCAATTGTAATTTTGTGTCATTCATCATGTGACAGATTTGAATCCAGGAATATTTGTCTTCATGTAATTTTAGTGCATATATAATATGTAAGGACTTTTCTCCCCCTGGTTGCTGAACACACTAGTCTTCCATGACTACTTTATTATTCCTACATCTGGGCAGTGATGATATCCTGTCAATTCTGCCTCCAAAATAACTCTTTACTGTGACTCTACCTCTTTGATCCTGAAGTTACTGCCTTATTTTAGGTTTTAATTTCTTTTCAGTGTATTATAGAAGTTTCCTGACTGCCTGTATTCTGTCATTTCCCTCCTACTATATACTATAGTATTTTCTTACCATTTGTGAAGTTTTTTCCTCCTTTTCTTCCTTCATTATAGTTTTTGACAATTTATTTTAGAAAATTTGAGAACTGTACATACACAGAAAATGAACTTTATTACATAGAAATAACCAGTGTGAGCATTATGGCATCTGACAGTTTTTCATTCTTTTCTGTGTATGTGTGGAATGCAGACACACTTTTGCATGTATAGATACTTTTAAAATTAGGTCAATCTGGGCATTCTTTTGCTTTTTAAAAAACTCAGTATTCTATGAACATTTTCCCATGTCTTTCTACTTTTTTTGGTTTATTTGTAATATAGATGTATTGTGAGTTACGCCTTCTTGCTGGACATTTAGATCTTTAGGTCCTTCTTTCCTTCCTTTCCTCCCTCCCTCCCTCCTTCTGTCCTTCCTTCTTTCCCTCCCAATGCTGAAATATCCTTGTAGCTAAATTGCTTGGACAGATCAATAGTTATTCCTTAGGACAGTTGAGTAATGATTCTAAGATAACATAATCTCTGTTTTTATATATTTTGTCTCTTTGTTTTGGTGGGTCTGGAATTTTTTATCCTGAAAGCTCTTCATTAGTCTGGCCCTTGCCTACGTTTCTGAACTTATCTTGTATCCTTTTCTTATACCCTTCAGTTATACCAAAACATATGTGCTTTCTAAAGTGTGCCTTACTCACACTTACCTATTTGCCCTCTTTTTTTATCCACCCAGTAAATACTACTTAAGCCTTCCAGCCTAAACCTATGTGTGTTCTTGATTTCCCTAGGCAGTTAGGTGGCTCCTCCTTTTCATCTTGTGTATGCTTCTATTGGAATATTTCTAAAATTTCAGAGAATTGTTAGGTTGGTGCAAAAGTAGTTGCAGTTTTGTCATTAAAAGTAGTAGCAAAAACCACAGTTACTTTTGCATAGTCCCCTCTACTAAGCTGTTTGAGTGCCTTCATAGCAGGGGTATTGGTCTAGTAATCTTTCTCTTTCCAGCACCTAACATATAATGGGTGCTTAATAAATGTTTGTTTAATAATTTTGAGATCTGGGAAAAGCAGATCTCTAAAATGACGTAAACAAATCAAATATACTTTTAAATTCACTCCAAAATACCCGGAAGAAAAAGTTACTTGATTGAAAAATATTAATGGGGAGTATAGCTACTATAGGTTTTAAAAAATAAATGTGTCATAAATGATTAAGAAAACATATAACAGTAATTTATGCCTGCATTTAATGTTGAAACTATAGTTTTATTAGCCTTAACATAATTTAAGTGAAATGAAAACTTTTTCCTTAAATTTTTATGTGAGCATGAATATTTAACTATTGTGTATCAACAAATATAGGGATAGTGTTTAAAATTTGAGTCGTGTAATAGTATTTTTATAACTTAGCGTATGAATATAATAAAAGTTAGACTGATTAAAGAATATTAGAAGCACATACAGTAATCATTGGGAAGGTAGAATGTTTGAAGACATGAAAGACTTAACACCATGTTTCTGAAGAAAATGTTAATTGATGCCATATTAAATAACCCAGGATGATTGATCTGACCTTGTAATCATCTCTTTATATCTTGAGATTTTGGCTTAATCTTTCAAAATGATGGCTACTTTCTTTGTCTTAAAGTTCTTCTGTCCAAAAAGCTCCAACTTCTTTCCCAGTATTTGTTTAAATGTTAGCTAGTTTAATATTTTATAATTTCTTTTACACTGGATTAACCTATAGTATACTACAATTAATAACTCGTGAGCATGTATAGCAACTGTTTTGAGCTGGGAGCCTCTTAAGTCAGCTTTGTTTATCATTGTATTCTTAACACTTAGCACAGTTTCTTAGTGCTTGGCACTACATTATGGTAGATTTACTCATTGGTATGTTATTGTAATATTTTTCCTCTTTTTCTTTTTTTTAAAAGGAAATGTGGCTTTAGATAATCTACAGATAAAAGAAAATGCCCTGGTAAGTTTTTTTTAACTATGCTAGTAACTTACTTAATTTGGTAAGTTCTTAGAAACCTTTGCTTACTAGGCATCTGATACCAGGTACTAGATAAAGTGATGGAATCACTCAAAGGATTACTTGTTTAACTATTTGCTGTTGGAAAATCTGAGATTAAAGATTTAGAAATTGTTTCCCCTAATAATCAAAATAGTATCTCTTGGAAACGGAGTGTTTCTCCTTAATCTAATTTGACTATATAGTTTTGTAGTTGACTTTTTCCTTATAGAAATATTTTTCTTCAGAAGTATCTTTACATATTTTTGAGATAAATGAGGGCTTGATTTTAAATTAAATAGGTAATAAATAATTATATTTTGGAAATATATTGACGGTCTAGCCTTATTATAGTAATATTAAGAGGTAAAATAGGATTTTCTGGACTCCAGCTCCAGAAAGTAATTTGTGTCATTTATTGTTGAGTTGAAAACAAGCAAAACAATGCCCTCCCCTGCCCAATTAGGTTTCTGTTTAGCTTATTTGGCTAAATGTGAGTTTATGAAGTCACTTAATGAGTTTATTGTTTAATTTTTGCAAGTTTCTAACCTCATATTTTAATTTTTTAATTTTGTGAGACAGAGTCTCAGTCTGTTGCCTAGGCCGGAGTGCAGTGGCATGATCTCAGCTCACTGCGTCTTCCGCCTCCCAGGTTCAAGCAATTCTTCTGCCTCAGTCTCTCTAGTAGCTGGGATTACAGGTGCGTGCCACCACGCCTGGGTAATTTTTGTATTTTTAGTAGAGATGGGATTTTGCCCTGTTGGCCAGGCTGGTCTCCCAACTCCTGACCTCAGGTGATCCACCTGCCTTGGCCTCCCAAAGTGTTGGGATTACAGGCGTGAGGCACTGCACCCAGCCTAACTTCTTAATTTCTTTGATCTTTTAGCATGAGTTTAATCATCTATACAGTGGAGTTAATTATAAAGCAATATAATATCTCTGTGTCTTTGTGGCTTGAATAAGATGAGAAGCAGAGCCTGGCCCATAGTAGTTACTCAAAATATTTAAGTATTTTTCTCTTTTTTATATAGGATGCTACAACTTTTTAAATTTTAAACAAAAATTTAGACCTTCTGATTCTGTTGTTATAGATTGAAATAGAGGTTTTTTTTCTCTATTTATGACAATATAAATAGAATTGTAGTGACAGGATATATATCTAACATACTTAGGAGACAAATTATTTGAACTCTGTTTTAGCCTAATTCAAGTTTTGGTTATAATTAAATATAATAAATTCTTTTGTAATTTATATTTTTAATTCAAAGTAGCTTCTTTCCCCAGTTAAACCAAATTGATGAGTTTTTAATTTGATATGGGTTCTTTACATTTATTTTGTGTGAAAATTATTTCAGGAGGATTAAAATGAGCATGAGACCACCTTTTTGTAGTTTGCTGTTTGTATCCTGTATAATGCGAATTCCCCTGAATTTATCTTTCCTGTCCTCCCAGAGGACAGAGCTGCTCTTATTGGCAGCAAAGAATATATATATATATTTTTTGGTCTAAAACAGAGTTTTTATCTAAAGCTGTTATAATAGTATTCTGTTCAATTCCTGTTTACATAGAGTTCAGACATAATCAGATGATCAGGTAAATTGATTATTTTAGTTAATTATTACCTATATTTTGGTGGTCAGATTTTTATAGTATTAGTATATATTAAGTTACAGCTAACAGAAAGGCTGTACTGACTGGTTTAATTTTTAATAATTCTAAAGACTCAGATGATCATTATGGATATCAGTTATTGTTTAGTATTCTTTGAACAAAAAAAGTTATTTGAACTTTCTAGTTGTTTGAAATATAGGTAGGTGAAAGTTTATTATTATTTGTTGGTACCTGTCTGTAACTTATCTAAATGAAATGCTAATTTGGTAAATAATACATTGGGAATCTAGCTTTTCTTTTTAAGATTTTTTAATTTATTCATTTACTAAATATTTGAGAGAGAACTGTTCAGTATTGTTTTCAACTAATTTATGCAAAAGGACTCTATTCTTTTTTCTGTTCTAGTGTTTCAGATAAACATTGTCCATGTGTTTAAATTCATTTGATTTGATTGTAATTTCCATTTGATTTGGTTTACTTAAAACAAGTAACCAGTTTACTTGGTTATTTACAAACTTTTTCTATTTTTCCTATTTATCATTTTGTTTCTCTTGTGAATTCTTTGTTTATTTTATTTATTTATTTATTTTTTGAGACGGAGTCTCTCTGTCGCCCCAGGCTGGAGTGCAGTGGCCGGATCTCAGCTCACTGCAAGCTCCGCCTCCTGGGTTCACGCCATTCTCCTGCCTCAGCCTCCCAAGTAGCTGGGACTACAGGCGCCTGCCACCTCGCCCGGCTAGTTTTTTGTATTTTTTAGTAGAGACGGGGTTTCACCGTGTTAGCCAGGATGGTCTCGATCTCCTGACCTCGTGATCCACCCGTCTCGGCCTCCCAAAGTGCTGGGATTACAGGCTTGAGCCACCGCGCCCGGCCAGATTCTTTGTTTAAAGTCAAAGCTTAAGTTACAAATTTTTTTCTGAGGCAGAGTTTCGTCTTGTCACCCAGTCTGGAGTACAATGGCGTGATCCCAGCTCACTGCAACCTCTGCCTCCTGGGTTCAAGCGATTCTCCTGCTTCAGCCTCCTGATTAGGGGATTACAGGCACCTGCCACCCCACACCAGGCTAGAGATGGGGTTTTCCCATGTTGGCCAGGCTGGTCTCGAACTCCTGACCTCAGGTGATCCACCCGCCTCAGCTTCCCAAAGTGCTGGAATTACAGGTGTGAGCCACCACACCAGGCCTATGAAACATTTTTTTGGCCTATAAAACATGTCCTTTATGAATTATTCAAATATAGAAAATTTGTTTTTTTTTTTCTTTAGAGATGTGTATTTAAATGATCACACAAAAGTGATTTTTGGGTTGGCTTAATAATTTAAGATGTCCTTTACATTTTGTCTTTCTTCTGAAGAGTGAATTGGATGTTCCTTTTAAAGTCAAGGCTGGCCAAATTGGTAAGTACTTTAGTCTTCATTTGAATTATTCTTAATCCTTTCCGTTTTCTATTTTGCTTGTGTTATTTAACATAAAAAAAATTTGATTAAAAGTGTGAGAGTTTTTTTTTTTTGCGTACGTTAATTAGAGCTTGTAGAGTTCTGAGCCTAATGTATATTATATATAAAACGTACATACTTCTTATTTTTTTATGACGAGGTAGAAAATGGAAGGGTATTTGAACTGCAATTGCATTCTTCATGCTTTGGTTCCACCACACAAAACATACCTTCATTTTCAAATTAGATTTCCAAGTTTTATGTGCTTTTTCTTTAAATGTGAAAGTAGTATAATTTGCAAACTCTAGTAGATAAACTGTAAATGTAGCTTATTTCCTTCATGTTTTGTTCAACTATTTTCACTTGATATATTATGCAGCAATGTGGTATGGAGGATATGTTTTGGTAAGTACAAAGTCTCTCTCTTTGCAGTTAAACTCCTACACTAAGACCATCTCTAAGTAAATATATATCTTTGTTGAATACATTTTTCAATAGGAAATTTAATCTACAAAGTCTTCCCATCTAGTCCATGCTATCTGGTTTTTATTTTTATTTATTTATTTAATTTATATTTTTTAAAATTTTAGATTTAGGTTGTTGATGTGTATGTTTGTTACACGGATATATTGAGTGACAGTAGGGACTGGGTTTCTAGTGCATCTGTCACTCAGATGTTGAACTTTGTATCCAGCAGGTAATCTTTCAACCCTCACCCCCCTCCTTCAATCTCTACCCCTTTTTGAAGTCCCCAGTGTCTATTATTTCCATTAATTTTTTTTGTTTTTAATTTTTGTGGATACATAGTAGGTATATATATTTATGGGGTACATGAGATATTTTGATACAGGCATGCAGTGTGTAATAATCACATCAGGGTAAATGAGGTTTCTATCACCTCAAAGTATTTATCCTTTCTTTGTGTTACAAATAATCTAATTAATACTCTTTTAGTTATTTTTAAATGTACAATCAATTGTTGACTGTAGTCACCCTGTTGTGCCATCAAATACTAGGTCTTATTCATTTCATCTAACTATATTTTTATATTCATTAACCATCCTCCCCTGTTACCCTTCCCAGCCTCTGGTAACCATTGTTCTACTCTCTGTCTCCATGAGTTCAATTGTTTTAATTTTTAGTTCCCACAAGTAAGTGAGAACATGTGAAGTTTGTCTATTTGTGCCTGGCTTATTTCACTTAACATAATGACCTCCAGTTCCATCCATGTTGTTGCAAATGGCAGGATCTCATTCCTTTTTATGGCCGAATAGTACTCCATTGTGTATATGTACCACATTTCTTTAACCATTCATCTATTGATGGACACTTAGGTTGCTTCCAAATCTTGGCTATTGTGAATAATGCTGCATTAAACATGAGAGTACAGGTATCTCTTCAATATACTGATTTCCTTTCTTTTGGATATATACCTAGCAGTGGGATTGGTGGATCATACGGTAGTTCTTTTTTTTTTTTTTTTTTTTTTTTTAAGATGGAGTCTCACTCTGTTGCCCAGGCTGGAGTGCAGTGGCATGATCTCGGCTCACTGCAAGCTCCGCCTCCCGGGTTCACACCATTCTCCTGCCTCAGCCTCCCAAGTAGATGGGACTACAAGCACCTGCCACCATGCCCAGCTACTTTTTTGTATTTTTAGTAGAGATGGGGTTTCACTGTGTTTGGATGGTCTCGATCTCCTGACCTTGTGATCTGCCTGGCTCAGCCTCCCAAAGTGCTAGGATTACAGGCGTGAGCCACCGCGCCTGGCTGGTAGTTCTATTTTTAGTTTTTTGAGGAACCCCCAAATTGTTCTTCATAGTGGCTATAATAATTTACATTGCCACCAACAGTGTACAAGGTCTTCCTTTTCTCCACATCCTTGCTAGCATTTGTTATTGTCTGTCTTTTGGATAAAAGCCATTTTTACTGAGTTGAGATAGTATCTCATTATAGTTTTGATTTACATTTCTCTGATGATGTGATGTTGAGCACCTTTTCATATACCTGTTTGCCATTTGTATGTCTTCTTTTGAGAAATGTCTATTCAGATCTTTTGCCCATTTTTAAATCAGATTATTAGATTTTTTCCTATAGAGTTGTTTGAGTTCCTTATGTGTTCTGGTTATTAATTCCTGTCTCTTGCTTGCCCTGGCAATGTCTCTGTGGAGCTCAGTGTACTGCAAAGGCCACTATGCATCTTTATGTCTGTGTGTACCCATTGTTTAGCTCCCACTTACAAGTGAGAACATACAATATTAGATTTTCCACCTTTGAGTTGATTTACTTAAGATAATGGCCTCCAGCTTCATCCATCTTGCTGTAGGGAACATGATTTCATTCTTTTTTTATGGCTGCATACTATTCCATGATATATATGTATCACATTTTCTTTATCCAGTCAACTGTTAATGGACACTTAGGTTGGTTGTGTGACTTTGCTATTGTGGATAGTGCTGTTATAAACATATAAGTGCAGGTGTCTTTTTATATAATGATTTATTTTCTTTTGGGTACTCAGTAGTGGGATTGCTGTTTCTGTTTTTAGTTCCTTGAGATATCTCCATACTGTTTTCCATAGAGGTTAAACCAGTCTACATTTTCACCAACAGTACATAACTCGTCCCTTTCCTCTGTATCCATGCCAATATCTGTTATTTTTTGGTTTTTTAATAATAACCTTTCTAGCTGGTGTAAGAGAGTATCTCAGTGTGGTTTAAATTTGTGTTTCTCTGATAATTTGTTATGTTGAACATTTTTTCATGTGTTTGTTGGCTGCTTGTATTTCTTCTTTTGCAAAATGTTTGTTTATGTACTTTGCTGTTTTTAATGGGGTTGTTTTCTTCTTGTTCAGTTGTTTGAGTTCCTTGTAGATTCTGGATATTTGTCCTTTGTTGGAGGCATAATTTGCAAATATTTTCTACCCTTCTATAGGTTGTCTGTTTACTGTGTTGATTATTTCTTTTGCTGTGCAGATGATTTTTATTTTTACTTTTTAAAGATTAATTAATTAATTAATTTAGAGACAAAGTCTTGCTCTGTTGCCCAGCCTGGAATGTAGTGGCACAGTCATGGCTTACTGCAGCCTCAACTTCCTGGGCTCAAGGGTTGCTCCCACCTCTGCCTCCCAAGTTGCTGAAACGACGGGTGTGTCACCATGCTTGGCTCATATTTGTGTTTTTTGTAGAGATAGGGTTTCATCATGTTGCCCATGCCATTCTTGAACTCCTTGGCTCAAGTGATCTACCTGCCTTGGCCTCCTAAAATGCTGGGATTACAGGTGTGAGTCACTACGCTTGGCCTAGAAGCTTCTTAGTTAAGTCCCACTTGTTTAATTTTGTTTTTCTTGCATTTGCTTTTAGGGTCTTTGTCATAAATTCTTTGCCTAGGCTGATGTCCAGATGAGTTTTTCCTCTAGGAATTTTATAGTTTCAGGTTTTATGTTTAGGATTTACTTTAAAAAATATATAAATTACAACCCAAAATGACTTACTCTTATAATTTTACTTATGCTACATCCTTTCTCCCAACTTCATCACCCTGCTACTACACCATATCACTTTTATTCTTTATTCAATATTCTGTATTATAGGAAGGCTTTGTCTTTCATTACTCTAGCATCTCTTAGCAATTATTTGGATAATTCTGTTTGGGTCATTTTATATGACATATATGTTTCCTTTTAATATATAAGAATATTTTTATGTTTTTGTCTCTTGAAACAGAATAAATTTTCTTAGATGAAAAGCATGTTTAGGCATGTGTCATCTTTTTTGTTTGTTAAATAGCTCTGAATGTGGTGGTGATGTGTAGCAGTGCTCTAGAAGTATTGTGGCCGTATATGCTTAACTGAAATCCTAGAATATAGAAGTTGCAGCCATTCATTTGTTATTTTACTTTTGAAATATTTATGCACATGTTATGTACAAGACTATGCAAGTGCTGTGAGAGATGCAAGGATGAAGGTGATATCTTTGTCTTCAAGGAAGTTGTAGACATCTAAAATTAGAACATAGATGAAAATTGTATTTCCAGCATCCTGGATGAATTATAGCTGACTAAAGAGATTTTGCATTACTTATTATATTCTTACAACTAGATTTATATTTTGGAGGAGGTTTCTAATGGTTCAGAATTTGTTGTTTTTGCTTTTAAAGTACACAAAGATTTAATGACTTCCTTCAGTGCTACCCAGTGAGTTAATGAGAGACCCTTTACAAATAAGTATGCAAAGTATATTGTCTTTATAACTACCTTTTTTTTTGGTTTACAGAGCATTTATATTAGTTGTTAAATTTCTCCTTAGGTTAAAATATTATATCTAACCTGTAGGGTCAGTGTGGCTTAATTAAGCTCAAGTGTGATTTGTTTTTCTAAGAGCTAGAGATATTTGTGGGTGCCCTTGAGTTATCCTTTTTCTTAAAAATTTAAAAAAATTAAAAAATTTCCATAAAAAAAGGTAGTTATTTTCTCTTTAGTTTGTTATACTGTTTTTCAGTTCTTTGAACTTTGAGCATTTTCATTTAAGAATGATTTTAAATGAAAAACCACCAGTGATTCTGGTGGTGTAAGTGACTTAATTACTCACATACAAGCATGATTTAGTTCAATCAAATTCTTTTCTTCTGAAAATCTTGATTAGTATCTCTGAGAGACCTGTAGATTTTAAATATAATTTTAAAAATTATGATGAAGGAAGGTATTTTATTTTGGAACATGTAAAACTTGTGTGTAGGAAAGGTTTGGATAGAATTGCTATAGCAAGGCAGATTGGGGACATTTTGCTGCCTGGAGACCTGGAAAAAGGGAATACTAGAGATTAGGGAAAGAAACATGGAAAGATTTGATAGGTTTTGCTTGTTTCAAAATTTAGCTGAGAGCATGCCCCTTTGGTCTTCTCTTGTCTGCCCTGAACCGGCTTTTCCCCCGTAAAACCCCAAACTTGAGACAGTAATATTAGGGCCATAGTTCACCTGTGTCATGAGTGAAAGTTTTTGTGGGCTCATCTCAGGAGGACCTGACATGAATACCGTTGTTTCCAAGAGAGAACTTGGAGTTCTGTCTTCTAAGTGATTTATAAGTAGATATTTGGAATATAACTGGTCTGAGTTGCCTGTGACTCCTAACACTATTCATAGTACAGTATGCCTTGCCTTTAGAGCTAGCCTCTTCCTGCTGTGATAATTTGATATGCTATCAAAATTCCATTTGCACAAAGTTCCTTTGCATCTCTTCTCTGTGTTACTGCTTCAATTCCTGGTAGCTTGTGCAGATATTATTTTACTATTGATCTGTAAAGATTTATTTGTTGATGTGGATAGAAAGCATGTGCAATATTAAGACTATCAGCTGTTGTCGTGCACCAAATCTGGTGCAGCATCCTTACTAATAATCTCATCACTGCTTAACTCACTAGATAGACTTAAGCAATTAATTTAACTTATCTAGGGCTGACTTTGCTTTTTTTCAAGATTGAAATAATAGCTGACTTATTCCTTTTACAGTTTTTGAATATTAAATGGATAATGGTTATCAAAATATTTTATATTGAAAAATAGAGATTACAATGTGAATATTCACTTAATAGTAATATTATGTGGAAAAGACCTTTGTAAACTTTAGTGTTGGAGTTTTTTCATTTTTTCTGAGTGATATACATACTATATGCATGAAGAGTTTTTTATGCTTTTTCTCTTAATGGAAAGTGAGAAATTTATGTCTTCTTGAGCAGTCAAATAAGAATTTAAGGTTGAAATTATGTTTCTTTAGATAAATTAACTTTGAAGATTCCTTGGAAAAACCTTTATGGAGAAGCAGTTGTTGCGACTCTAGAAGGATTATACCTGCTTGTTGTCCCTGGAGCAAGTACGTTATTTTAGGTTATAACCATTCAGTAACATCACATTGAAATTAAATTGTTACCTGAGTTAAGTATTTTAATACATGTATTTATTAAGATAGAAAGTAATTTAAATAAATGAATCATACATAGATGCACATGTATGCATACATTTTATATATGTATGCACATATGTCTTACCACATTTGTGTATGAAGTATTTTTGTTGTTGAAAATTTAATTCATTTTTGCAATTTATTCTATTTTCTATGAGTACTTGTTTTGCAACTAAGGCTTCCTGTTGAGCTGCATTAGGCAGATTTACTGATAATAAATGAAGTAAAATAAATCTTTTTTTTTTTTTTTTTTGAGACGGAGTCTCGTTCTGTGGCCCAGGCTGGAGTGCAGTGGTGCGATCTCAGCTCACTGCAAGCGCCGCCCCCTGGGTTCACGCCATTCTCCTGCCTCAGCCTCCGGTGTAGCTGGGACTACAGGCGCCCGCCCCTACGCTCGGCTAATTTTTCTTTTTTGTATTTTTGGTAGAGACGGGGTTTCACTGTGTTAACCAGGATGGTCTTGATCTCCTGACCTCGTGATCCACCCGTCTTGGCCTCCCAAAGTGCTGGGGTTACAGGCGTGAGCCACCGCGCCCGGCCTAAATAAATCTTTAAAAATATCCTGATGTGTTAATCTCCAGATTTCAAGATTCAAAAATTTATTTTTTTCCTATTTTGTTGCTTCTGATTTTGAGTGAATGTTCTCTCAAAAATGTGTAAAATTGGTAATTTTTTCCTTAGAAATGACAGTATTTTAATTTTTAGTGTTTTAAAGTAGTGATGTTTAATATCTTTACTATTATTTTTTCATTTATAGTAACACTATAATGTTAAGAAAAGTTTGGATGTTTTAGGGAAAAATTGAGAATGTGCAATTGCTCAACCATTGTACAAATAAAATTTTTATTTTTACTTTTTGCTTTTCAGTCTTTAGCTTATGCATACCTGATTTTCAGTAGCTGTTACCACATTATATATACAACATTGACTTGGCCTTTTATTATATACATTTTTGATATGTTTCACAGTTTTCACGGTGACAGTGACAGTTTTGAAAGGCTTTATGGTATTCTGTTGTGGGCTACCTACTATTTTTTGCTTTATAGTTAATGCTAAAAATACTAGTCAATACTATAGTCAGTAGTATAAATATGTCATTGTAGTCAATACTATAAATATGTCATTATGGATCTTTTTTGTTCTTTTGTGTTATTTCCTTAGATTGCATAATCAGAAATGACATTACTAGATAAAAAGGGCTTATATATTTTATGATTGTTGATGCATATTCTGAATTACTTTCTGAAAGTTTAAAAAATCAATCTATATTGTCCCCAGGTAGTATTGGATATTAAATTATTTTGTAGTTACTCAAAATTTACCACTGACAGAGCAATATTCTGGTGTACTTTCTGTCTTCCTTCTGTTCCTACTTCTTATCTTTGTTCTCACCCTTCTCCTCTCTCCCTTTTTCCTACCTGCCTTTCTACCTGTAATTTCTTTTCCTCCCTCCTCCTTTTCGTATTTAAGTTTTTTGTAAGTGAATAGGAATAATTTATGTTTAAACATTTCATAAAACTAAAAATGTGAAAGTATTTTTGTATTGCAGCAAGATTACACACTTACACAGTCATAATGCGGCTGAACTTTTTCCGTTTGTTTATGAATTTCATTTATTTTTGTGTGAATTGACTATATTTTTAGGTATTAAGTATGATGCTGAAAAAGAAGAAAAATCCTTGCAGGATGTTAAACAGAAAGAGCTATCCCGAATTGAAGAAGCCCTTCAAAAAGCAGCAGAAAAAGGTAAAAAGTTTGTTTGAGATAAACTTAGACATACCTGTATTTTAGATATATTTAATATCCTTTAAAGAAGATGCTTTCATAAGCCTTCGTAAGTTGAAGTTCTAAAGAAATAAATGTTTTTTAAATCTCAAAATATTGGTTATATTTTCATGACTCACTTTTAGGAAAAAGTAATTGCCTTTTTTCTGTAAGTGTTTTATCATGTTGCTAATTTGATTTTTCCACCTTTCTTAATTAGTCATTTTTATTGTGCTACTTTAGGAGACTTTCCAAATTTTCTGTATTTGCACGTCTGTTTATTTTGGGCAAATGTTAACAGTTTCTTTGTGTGCATGTTTACCTGTGTTCTTGCTGGATAATGAGGTTAAGCATAATGCTATAGTGAAATTATGTTTAGAGGAAATGCTGCTGTAATTCTAGTGCTAGCTGTCTCCCTTCACATTGTACAGGATATTAAAAAAACAAAAAAAACAAAACAAAACTTGATTCTTCAGGTTTTAACATTTTAACATCTTGTCTTATGTTTACATTTTTGTTTTTATCTAAAAATAAATCTGATGACTTTGATTTGGTTTATAGAGCAAGAACAAGGATATGATGAAAAAGAGTAGTCTGTAGAGTGATGAATTGAAGGACTTTTCCAGACTTCTAATGTTTATCTCTCTTAAGTCAATTAGCAATTGCTGATTAGGGTACAGGAGTTATTAGCATTTTATATAATTTTTGTGTTGTTTGGTGGCATGTGTATATATTTTTATGATGAAGATGGTCTCTCTCGAAAGATAAAGCAAATATTGAGTTAGAAATGATGTTAATTTTATTTAGATATAAAATTTCTTTTCCTAGCTTAAGCTGTTGTCATTTAATTGAATCAATTAGAAATCTTTTTTAAAAATAGCTTTTTCCTTAAAGTTTTTAATCAAAGTTTTAAATTCTTGCCCCAAGTATTTTTTTCTTATGCAGAAATACTGATTCTTTTATTAAAAGTTACTATTTAAAAGTACAGAGGTTACCATAATGGAAGAAATTTTCTAAAAGACTCAACATTTTTTTCCCTTATTTTCACACATAAGCTTATTTTGTCTTTCTGCTGAAGCTTAAGTATCTATATTTTTAGGAAAACAGTTTTCTTTATTTGTATTACTTTTGCGTGGCAAAAAAGCAAACCGAGAATGGTTTTGTTTCATGACAATTAAGTGTGATTTTTTTCTTTATATTCAGTTTTGGCTAATATATGTAAAAGCAGTCCTATAAAAATGAAGACTAGAGCACTAGAATTTCATTTTTTTCTTGAAACTATTCAGATTAGGATATTAACATATGTATATTCATCATTAGGTATATATTGATGTATACTTAGATATTGATATAACATATAATTACGCATTTATCATTTACAATTACATAATGTTACATATATTATTTAGAAACAAATCTTAAATTCCTCCTTTTTTAAAGATGGAGCATAGCTTGTATTTGTCTAACGAGTATTTTAGTGTTTTCAGTCACCTGTAAGAAAAGGCGTGGTATGTAGTCTCGTTTGTTTTCATGGTTGACAGTTTAATTGGTAATGTGATTATTATGCACACATTTTGTCCTCAGACTTAGGAAATTTTGACTCCTGGGTCTTCAGTGCTGAGGAAACAGACATTTGGATCTGACAAAGAGGCTATTAGGAATGGTTTGATATAAAGGATGTACATCTGTAATATTAATTTTGTATAAATAGAACTGTTAGGCATATGCTGTATATAGTAATGACATTGTAGCTTCTTGGATGATAAAATTTAAGTTTTTTTCATATAGAATTAAAATTCAAAAAGTAAAACTGTTTTAACACTCAGTTTTAACATGTTATATTTGTCAAAAAGAGTTTTGAGACTAAAAGATGAATTCAGGAATTGGGAAGTATATTTACATTTTCTTTCTTAACTGTTAAGAAACACATTTAATAATGTTGCAGTTTATTTTCTCATTTCTATGGATATGGGTCACATCTTCAAATAATATTATTCACGTGAATGATAGAGGACAACCCTGACCTTTATATATTTCACATTTTACTCTTATTAATAGTTATTAATTATACTTTATTTTTCTACTTGTTTGTTAATATTAAAAGCACAAAAGCACCATTGCACATGTATAGGGACTCAGAGAGGGAAGGAGAGGAGATGATTCAACTCTAAGCAGCAGATGATAAAAATGAAAACAAAATTATCTTGCTAATCTGCTCATAAAAAGAATTTTGACTTAGCTTGTTTTATTTGGTAAAAATATACCGTTTCCCACTATCATATAGGAATAAAATAAAATTGAAATAAAACTATGAGTTCATTTCTAGAAAATTTGCTTAAATGTAAAAATAAACTCTGATATTTTTATCCTTTTATTTCATTGGAGTGAGTTTATATTTCTGGAAGGCCATCATAAAGAGAAAGATTAAATTCCCAGTAAGGCCAAAAGATTCGCAAATGCTAGATTCTGTACTTAAGGTGTTGGATTTTATCAAAGTAATATGTACACATACTTGAAAATCAATAGTTTTGGCAAAAGGACATGATAAAAAATGGCAGTCCCTTGTTTCATCCTTTGCTACTCTCCACACCAACTCCTTTGAGTTAGTAATATTTTTTACCAATGTTAACGTTGTGTCATTAACCTAGTTCATTAATATAGGGCATTATCTAGGACTTCCTGTTATGGTAGTCCAGGAGTGTACTTCTCTTACTATCTCCTTGCACCCTGAATTCTCCTTCCCATTTTCTCATAATAGGGATATATCGTAATTTTTGGCCAATTACTAGTCACTACTTAGATTACTATGACAATGCGATTATTATTCACTGCGCAGGTCAGATGATATGTGTGTTAGGCAGTTTTTGCATTGCTATAAAGGAATACCTGAGACTGGATAATTTATGAAGAAAAGAGTTTTAATTGGCTCACAGTTCTGTAGGCTGTATAGGAAGCATGGTGCCAGCACTTGCTCCTGGTGAGGGTCTCAGGAAGCTTTTAGTCATGGCAGAAGGTGAAGTGGAAGTAGGCATGGACCCACACCCATGATGTAGTCACTTCACATGAGGCCCCACCTCCAACACTGGGAACACATTTGAACATGAAATTTGGAAGGGACTAATATCCAAATCATATCAATGTACTATGACTGTATTTCCTTTCTTATACAACCTTTTGTTTTTCTTGAATTTGTAAATGCTGCTTTCTTATTTGCTTAGTCTTCTATGTAAATTTATCTTTGTTTCACATGCTACATGAAATTTGTCTGCTATATGAGTATTGATAGTGTTTTCCAATCGTGTAAACCCATCTATTGGTACTGTCTACCACCCTGTTGTCTCCTGGAGTTCCCCCTCTGAACTGATTGTTTTTTAGACCAGCTGCACAGTTGTCATCTTAGGACGGTCTTAATTGCTCATCTGCATTTAATTCCATGTTTCCTGGGCCCTTTGCCTTTTTTGCTTCCTTAGTATACTCATTTGTTTTCCTAGAGTTTCCTAGAGCACATGTAGAATCTTTTAAGAATGGATGCACTGGATATAATTTCGAAAATTCTTTCAAGGCTGAATGTCTTTGTGTTTTACTTCTACACTTGTTTGATTTGTCTGGGGTTAGAATGCTAGGTTAAATATTAGAATTTTGAAGGCAATGTTTTCTAGCTTCCAGGCTCTTTTGAAAAAAGTCTGATGCCAGTCTACAAGCAGAAAAATTAGAGAGTCCTTGGACCTTCCTGTCAAAGACCTTACATTTTAATTGAGCAAATAAGAAATTTGCATAATAATAAGCAAGAGAAAGTGTTGAGTCCCATCAGGGAGGCACAGACAGTTTTATGGGAGTTCAGAAAGAACATGTCATATTCGGCCAAAGAGATCAGGGTAGACACTGTGAAGGTGTATATTTCAACTGGATTTAAAGGATGGATCTGCAGAAAGGAGAGAAGGCATAGGTAGAGGAGACAGTGAAGGTGGGGATCATAGAGCATCTGTGGGGCCAGCTAACAGTTTGGGAGTCTGATAGAGAGTAGTTGGATGTAGGGTTGGAAAGCTAAGTTTAGGTCAATTTTAAGAGATTTGCATGCTCTGATGATGTTAATGGTAATGACAGTGAAAGTAGCTGACATTTATTGAGCATTTACTATTCATCAGTCACTCTCCAAAATACTTTATGTGAATTAAGTGAAAGTTAAATAACTTTTCTAGGTCGCACAGTTAGAAAATAGTAGAGCTAGAATTTGAACCTGGTCTGGCTCTAGATCTTGTATTCTTAACCCTGTACAATGTGAACTTTCATCTGTAGCCAGCCGGGGAGTAAGTATTCCTTTTTTTTTCTTTAAGAGTCCAAGGAATGACATGATCAGAGCTATGATTTAAAAAAGTTAAACTTCCAGTGTTGTCTAGAATAGACTGGATTTGGAGAGCGAAGTGGAAGATGCTATCTAGCCATCATTATTGAGAATGGATATAAAGGATTCAGACAGTGTATCTAAAGGGTCCAGATCATGCTAAAGTAAGATGAGGTCATTTCAGCCGACTCTAAAATTACTGTGAAGTATCACAGTAATATTTTATTCTGAAAACGGGCAAAATGGCATGCAAAAAGAGACCAAAAATAGTGGATTTTTGCACTGTTTGAAAACTTGTCAAAAATTTCAGTGAACCATTAGCTGTAATTGATATTTACCTACCTCACATAATTTGAAATGATTACTATAATTTTAATTGTTAAGAAGTTTGTGTGTTGAAAGAACGAAAATGGTGTCACTGTGAATATTTCCTTAGAAATAGTTTTGGTGTCACCAAATTTTAATTATCCCGTTACATGATTTCTAATTATTTGAAATTAAATTTAGGTATATTTTACATGTGAAAGTAAAGGTGTCTTTAAATTGCTTTGCATTTTGGTTATTGCTGCCATGTGGATGCAGGCACACATTCAGGGGAGTTCATATATGGCTTGGAAAACTTTGTTTACAAGGACATCAAGCCTGGTGGGTATGCATGATTAATTATATTCAACTATATAAACATTTTCTTGTGTATGCTTGTGCTTTTGGTGGAGTCCATTTGATGGCATGCCATCCTTTTAGAAAATATGGAAATGTAATTTGTGTTTTCCCCCTTTACCATTATTTCCTTTTCCTCACCTGTAGTCATTTATTCATTCACTAAATATTTGAGTGTCTTCTTGTGGCGATCACTGTGCTGGATGATGCTGGATGTTTGTAGGGTAAACAAACATGATTCACTGTTCTTACGAAGCTTAGAGTATGATCTACAGATAACTTCCAGATTTGGGTTACCCTTTTGACTTTAGTTCTAGAGTTCATTAGTTTCTGAATTAAGCAGTTCCTTTCTGATAGTGGTGGTTTTGGAATGTAGAAAGCAATAAAGTGGATTTTTTCTTTTGAATTCAGAACCTTGACAGGAGATGTTCCTCTGAGCTTTGATTCGTTTCACCTCTGTTGTAGCTCTGGAGGTACCTCTAGACTACTGTCCTGTACAGCATATTGAAATTTCAAGCTTTGCAAAAGGCAAATTAAAGGCTTACTGTTTGTATTAGTATTTATAATATGTTTCTTTTATATACTAGGAAGTCTACCAAATACATTAAAATAATACTCCTTAGTATTTTACATAATCTGATTTGTTAAACTTTATGTTTTATATCATACTTCAAGAGCTGTTATATTAACTCAATCACACTTAAAATTTGTTTTAATTAAATGGCAATTGGGTCTATATCTTGAAATTTATAAACAATAAGCATCATGTTAGAATTATCTCTGTAGTTGGGAACTTTAATATGTTGATTCATGTGACCAGTGGAAGAGAAATTGCCATGACAGACTTCACAGCATTAGGTGAAATTACCCTGAAAGCAGTTTCCGTTCTAATAAACCTACTCCTTTTGTAAGTGTGCTTGTGTTAATTTGTCTGCTAGTTACCTTGTTTAATATAAAAGATAGCATGGAGATACTCATGGCTCACTGTCCAGTTTTGTAGGTTATAATCAAACCAACTTACTGTAGTCTGGGCAGCAATGTTAAAAATAGCAGGCTATAACAGCCGTCACTATAAAAGAAAACATCATTGATTCAGTTTTTTTAAAAAGGCACATTAGTATAGATAAAAAATGAGGTCCAGAATGTTGGTGCTTCTGAAATGAGAATAGT
Source organism: Chlorocebus sabaeus (assembly GCF_047675955.1). Lineage (NCBI taxonomy): Eukaryota > Metazoa > Chordata > Mammalia > Primates > Cercopithecidae > Chlorocebus > Chlorocebus sabaeus. Next base: position 37,606,410 of record NC_132929.1, on the reverse strand, counting down.
TTATTATGTTGATGATACCTTCATTCAGCTGGCTAGGACTTAACGTGTGTTTCATGATCATTTCCTCCTTTCAGTTTCTGAGTGTATATTATTTCCTCATTTGATGTTACTTCTTGTTTTTGTTGTATTCTAAATCATTGGTTCTCAAAAAGTCAAAATGATTTTCATAATAATACTAAGCATTATTTGATTTTTCCTTTTGTTGACATTTACATTGCTGGTGCAAAAGCAATAGTGGGTAAGAATAGCTGGCTGCCTTAGCGTGATTCAAGGCAGTGGCACCAGACTGTAGTAGTAGTCACTGTGTTCTTCTCTACCATGCACTCACAGTAAGCAAAATGAAACAAAAAATTGCCAGTTTTTACTTAAGAATTCCCTTGATGAAGTAGGAAGTTTTAAATTTTAATGAACTTCACCCCGTGAGCATGTCTCTTTAATATTTTGTGCAACAGCAGAGAAAGTATACCTGCAGCATTTCTGCATACTGAAGTAGGGTGATTGTTTCAAGGAAAAGTACTTGTGCAGATGTTTGAGTCGTGAGCTGAGCTAGTTGCTTTTTTCTGGAAAACTATTTTTACTAGGAAGAATCACAGACTATCATTATTCACATTTGGTTGTTTGGTAGACACTTCAACAAAACCACTTCAAGGAAAAGCAACCGGCAGTATTTGTTGCCAATGATAAAATTTGAACTCTTGAGTAGAATTTTGGAAAACTCGTATTTGTCACCTTGAGATCGACAGCTTCCCAGTAGTACTTTAAGACTTTTCTGATGAGATTGGTGGTAATATTAACAGATGTGAGTTTTGATATTAAATAATGAAATGACTTGACATTTGGAAGATTTGCATAATTCAATAAAGCAGTATTTCCAATGGATGATGAAAAACATACATGTCTAAAGGGTTCATTTAAAGTGCAAGATGGACTAATTGATTTTAGTTTGTATGAAAAATTCATTCATAAGGTTTCAGATTCCACGATGCAACTATCTTTAAGAAACTTCCACTTGTTGAGTTTGATATAATATCTATAATTTCATGAAAAGGCAATGAAAATGCTCCCCCCTTTTCCAATTGTATATCTATAGTGAGATCAGATTTTCATCATGTACTTCAATTAAAACAACGTATCTCAACAGGTTGAAGGCAGAAGCAGATATGCTAATCCAACTGTCTTCTACTAAGTGAGACGTTAAAGAGATTTGTAAGAATGTGAAACCATGCGACTTTTCTCACTACAACTTTTTGTTTAAAAATATAGCTATTTTTATAACTATATGTTATGTAATGGCTTATTATTTTTAAATGAATTCATAATTTTTTCAGTTTTTATTTATAATATGGTAAATGTCAATAGTTATAACTCACATAAATAAGAAGTTCTTTAGAGTCCTCAAGTTACAAATGTTAAATGGGTCGTGAAACCAAAGTCTTTGAGAACTGCTTTAGTTTGTGATTGAGAACCATCGATTTATTTTTTATTGGATTAATTAGAAACTTTCTCTAAAGAGCTATATACCACTAAGAGTAGATTTAAACTGTTTAAAGAGGTTTAAACATGGTGTATCTGCCATTGAGATGAAAGGCAGAACATGGGGCTAGAACAAATATGAAACCAGAAAGATAATTGGTCAGGTAAGAAGAGAATTTAAACCGAGGCAGCTGAGTCTATGTCTTTGAAAGCTGTTCTAGCCAAGTGGAATGGTTTTCAGGGCTAGTTTGGCTTTCTTACTTGTTTCTTTTCGAATGATATTTCTTTGAGAACTCATTCTTTTTATGTATGTTTGATTTATGAATAGAACAGAGTCAGACGTTCACAGTGGCAAGTATCATTGGTATAGCACTATCCTGATTGTGTTACATTACTTATTAAATGTTTTCTTCTTGAAACTGAGGGTTTTATTTTTGTAGTCTAGGATTTGTTTCTTAATTTTTGTAGTAGCAGAACAATTTGCTTTTAAAAATCAAGGAAGAACAAATTAAAAATTTCAAGTTCAATTGCACATGTATTCTCTCAAATATATATAACATTAATTTAGTTGGATCTGGATTTTAAAAATTCGTTTGAACAGATAAGTATTGTATGCTTTGTGCCCAGATATAGGATAATTTCTGACCTAATGAAGTCTCCTGTCTGATGACAAGACAATTGAGCAAACACTTCAAATATGGTATAATCACTGTTTAATGCAATTCTCTGTAAGGTACAGGCTCTGGGGCTACTTGGAGTAGTTTAAGAAGGCTTTGCACAGGCAGTAGTGCTGGACCTGAGATTTAAAAGCTGCCTAGGAGTTCGCCTGGTGAAGAACTTCAGGGAGGGCGATACAAGTTCACAGAATTACATGTGTAGAGGCATTAGGCATGAGAAAGTGTGGCTTGTTTGGGAAAGTATAAATATTATTTATGTAGTATCCAGTGCAAGGATGCACAGCAGGAGATAGAATAGGACAGGGACGTAGGGGTCACATCATAAAAGGACTTTCTCTATTGTGTAAACACATTTTAATTATGTCTGGGAGGTTGCAGAGAGCCTTTAAATAATTTTGAACAAGAGATTAACAGGCTGCGATTAGTATTTTAAAAGACATCAATCTGGTAACAGGGTAGAAGGACCTTTAGTAGGAGCTGAGGCTGGAGACTAGAAATCAGTAGATAATACAGAGACTGCCTCAGGAGTTCAGGCTGCAGGTGATGCCTGATAGAAATTTGAGTATGAAGATTTGTAGGTTGAGTAATACAGGTATTGGTAAATGCCAGAATGCAGTGAGGTAGTGTTGAAAGAGAATGAGGTTTTAAAGGAATTCCTAATCGAATTCAGTGTACAGTCCAATGTACATGTTATGCCCACTTAATGTTCTTTATATCCTTGAGTCATTAAATAATTTTGCTTGTGAAGTGTATCATCCAGAGGAAGTCATCTGTGGGCAACTTACCCTTTCATTTCATTTATGTGTCTATGTTCCTACCATATGTTTATCAAAACCTTCTGAAAGTTTTATATTCTGTCATTGTTACATTTCCAATATTTTGGTAATATTGAAATTAAAGTGTAACTTTGTGAAGTCATTAATATTATAAAAGGCATTGGGAATGGAGATTTTATCCAATTTTAGTATAATTACACCTGCCAATTTATTGTCTAGATTAAAGAAGGTTATTTTTTACTATAGAAAGTTATTCTAGACTAAAGAAGGTTTGTAAATTTGTCTTTATATTGAAGTAACAGGTCAGTTTAGAATAAGGTAAGGTGAGTTGTGCCAAAATTTGCTGTTAGGAAGATTTCTCTTGTTTTCTTTTCTGTCCTGTAGTCTCCTAACTTGAATTTTATCCTTTTCTCACTAAAATGCTTCCACTGAGAAGGACGTAAACGTAAAAAGCACAAAAAACATTTTAAGAAACCTTTTAAAGGTCTTGATCGTTCAAAAGGTAGGTAAAAGTAGTTTTATGCCGTGGTGTTGTTTATACACATTGCCACTTTATTTCTGACTTGGAATGTGAAATGAATGTCAGATAACAGTATAAATTCAAAAACAAGTTTTAAGTTGGACATGCATATGAAAATATAAATAAAGACACTATTGGCTCTAATTTCCATTGAGTAGTGCCTTAGCTGTCCTTTGGTTATTAATTTTGAGGTATATGAGAATTTCAACTCTTGAGCTTGTATTTTTCTATTTTTTAATAGATAAACCAAAAGAAGCCAAAAAGGATACATTTGTGGAAAAATTGGCAACTCAAGTAATAAAAAATGTACAAGTAAAAATCACAGATATTCACATTAAGTATGAAGATGATGTAAGTAATTTTTATATACTAAGTTTAAGTTAATAATTAAATATGTATTTTATAATATTCTTGACTTTTCTATATATGGATCATCTGTACCCATTTTTAAATCCAAGATTGATTTTTTTCTTATGAGTACACTACCATATCTTCTTGTGTTAGGCTAGTTTTATTAGGCATTTATGTACGTAAATATACTATAAAATTATCATGTGTTCCTGTCTGAAGCTGATATAAGAGGTTTTTGGATTGTCCTCTGTTATTTTTTTAAATTTTATTTTACGTGTTAAGACTTATTATAACTTTAAGAAACTAATTTTTGCTTTATGCTGACGAGTTGATTCTAAAAGGTGATGAAATAACTAATGGTAATGTTAATTGGCCAAAAAGTGACTTAAAACTCTGGTCACTTGACTGTAGTCTCATTCTCTTTACAGTCCACTGAGTTGGATTGAACACCCACAACTGTTCACACACATGTACAACAGTAGTTGCACAGAAGAAACCAAACTTCACTCATAACCAAAAGTGTAACATCAGCTGATTAAGAACTGTTTAACTGGCTAATTTTAATTAAAATACAACACATATTTTGAACAATATGCATTGCTTTGTTTAAAAGTTTGAAACATGTAAGAACTTAAATTTTTTTCATTTATCTAGGAACCTGGAAATGTTCATTGCTTCTAAAAATGAGTTTAATTCTTTTTGCTTTAAGTTTGAATTGAATTAAAGCAATACTGACATTTCTAGAATTTATTTTTCTTTTCTTCATAAGTTCCCTATGTAACTTGATAGTCAGCAAGACACATTTGTAGATTTTCAAAAAATACCACCTCTGTCTTATGTTGACTTTATTTATGGAGTCATTAAAATGAATTGTGTTAACAAATAAATGTCTTAAAAAAACCTCACTCATAAATGCCTTTGTTAATAACAAACTTAAGAAAATAAAGTATACTCAACACATCATGAAAGGAGAAGAATTATCATTAAAATCCTATGTGGAGATAAGTGAACCTGGGTACACTGTTGGTGGGAATATAAATTACTTCAGCCATTATGGAAAACAGTGTGGAGGTTCCTCAGAAAACTAAAAATCAAATTACTGTATGATCTAGCAATCCCATTTCTAATTTGTAAAATTAAACTTTATCATAGGTATGTATATATAGGAAAAAACCTAGTATATTTAGGGTTTGGTACTATTTGTGGTCGCAGACATCCACTAGGGGGCTTGGAACATACCTCCAGAGGATAAGCGGGAACTGTGGTATATAGCCAAAGGAGTTGAAGTCAGTATGTCAAAGAGATGTCTGCATTCCCTTGTTCATTTCAGCACTATTCACTATAGAGAAGATTGCCCATCAGTGGGTGAATGGATAAATAAAATGTGTATATACACAATGGAATACTGTTCAGCCTTTAAAAAGAAGGAAATTCTTTCATTTGCACAATTATGTATTAAGAAATGGGTGTAGAGAAAATATAATAATTTATCATAAAGATGCTCACTGGGTAATAGCTGTGGTTTGTAGCTAGTACATTAGCAACTGAGGGTTGTCTTTAATAAAACAAATGGGTTTCTTCAGAAAGAGCTGCAAGTTATTTTGAGCTAGGTATCTCTAAGTATAAAAAGATGAGTGTGGGAATAAAGGAAAATATTTTGCCACAAGTCATCGTATGTCTGATGTTAATTAAAATGACTTATAAAGCTATTCGTACTTCTCAACTATACCACATGGATTTTTTTCTGTTTAGAAAATTGTATGTGACTAAACTCTGTAGTCCCAGTTGGATGATTTAAAACATTATCCATTTCCCTTCTCCTAGTTTCCTTAGTTTCTGCCATGACCAAACAATTCTATAAGACTTTTCTTTAAGATGTCTAAAACAGTGACACTGTGCACATTGTGGTATAGTTTAAGCACTGTGGATTGCAGCTTGCATATTGAAGATCAGAAATAGAACAAAAACTTAATGTTGACAGATTTTGGATATAGAGACTGAAGAAATTAAATATTAAGGATCTAGAGATTTTCCTAGAAGCATTTTGAAGTGTTAAGAAAATTAAAGGCTTAAAGAGACAGTTCATATTTCCAAGTATGAAAGCCTTTTTTTTTTAATGTGTAAATTTAAGGAGTGCAAGTACAGCCTTGTTACATGATATACTGCATAGTGTTGAAGTCTGAACTTTTAGTGTCTCCATCACCCATAATATACATTGTACCCATTAATAAATTTCTTACCATTTACACTACTTCTCACCCACCCTCAAGTCTCCAATGTCTATGATTCCACAAACTGACCAAGTGTATTCATTATTTAGCTGCCACTTATAAATGAGAGCATGCAGTTTGTGTTTCTGCTTCTGGGTTGTTTCACTTAAGATGATGGCCTCCAGTTCCATCCATGTTGCTGCAAAAAAACCCAAACAAACATGTTCTCCTGTTTTTATGGCTGAATAGTATTCCACTGTGTACCCTAAGTGTTATTAAAATGATTTCATGGCAGTGTTATCTGTAACACTTTTTGAAATTTATCTGTGAAAACATCTTTGATGATATACATAAAAAGATTATTCCTTTTTAACTGTCTAGAGAAAAGTCTTGTTAGTCATAGTTAGTGAGTCGTCTTCTAGTATGAAAAGAGTTCCACTGGGGAAGGATCTTACTGGTAGCATAGAAGTGTTATGTCTACAAAATATGGATAATCCCAGCCATGTTATTACTTGCCTCCCCTGTGTTTTCCACATATCCAATTGGGTTGTAACCTGTAAACACATTTCCCTCTGCTGCCTGTTGTAAAGGACATGGATTTGCCTTCACCATCAGCATATTTTACTGTTACCTTTTCTTCTTTGGTAGGTCACTGATCCAAAGCGGCCTCTTTCATTTGGTGTCACGTTGGGAGAGCTCAGTCTACTGGTAATGTTTGCTTTATTTAAAACTTTTGTGGAACCTGTAAAGTATTATTCTGAAGTCACAGGGTAAATTGTCTAAAATCAACTATTCTACAAAGAGCTATGGTTTTTTAAATGTACTATCATGCTACACAACTTTCTAGAAGTTTAACATTTTTAGTGATGCTATTATTACATTTTAAAATTATTTTTAATTGTCTTTCCATGTAACAAGTATCAAAATATCATTATCAAATACTTTGAAAGAAATAAAAGCTGTATCTTAAACGAGGGGAAAGTAGGGGAAGATGAATTTCTGTAGAGTGAAAGATATACATTTTTGTTATAGGTAGATGGAATTTCTAAATAGCTTATATATGTGCATATGTTTATGTATGTGTGTGTATGTGCGCGCACTCATCTCATTGGGCTATATGTAAATTATTTTGATTATTTTATAATGAATTTTTCTTTTAATGGTCTTTAAGGGTAGACAGTTGTGTGTGTGTATTTATACACACACACATATATATAGGCTGGACATTTTTTTTTTCTACTACAGGCAACTAAGTAGTAGGAAACATGTTTTGGGGCATGTAAGTGAAGACAAATAGCTGAATTAGGTTTTGCTACGGAGAAGAAGATGTGGTTCATTTAGATACTTTTAAAGTTAAGGACAGTGAACCATAAATCCTACCAGACAAGTTTGCCTTATGACTACTTATATGGAGAGGGCCTCAATAGGGAAAGAAGAGGAAGAAGTATGGAAGGGTGGTAGACTGGCAGAAAAACAGAAAAAGAAGGACATGGTTATGTGGAAGGCTTAACATTGTTGTGGGCATATAGAGAAGTAGAGATACACACGGAGTTGAAGAACAGAGCAGAAACAATAAAGAGAAAGAGAGAGCTGAAGAGACAAAGGAAAGGGAGTGAAGGAAGCTGGTGTTTAATATAGTGTTTATCCTTTGCCTGTTTCCAAAATGAATTTGAAGTAGCTTTCGACCACAGAAGTATACAGTAATGCCTTTAAAGAGGATAGAATCTATGTTCTAAAGGATAGAGAGAGAATTGTTCCAGAAAGCTGTAACTAATGATGGTGGTCATAAGGGAGCATAGTAACTTTGAGCTTCTAGCAGACAATGCAAAAAATACAAACGTCATATATCTCCTTTTGTCTGATAACAGATATACTGTTGCACAAGAATATGTAGTTTCCTTAGTGTTTGCTGTTGTTTGTCCCTTTGTTTCTTTGCTCAGACTCTTCATTCTGCTATAGTTGTCTGTATTACTTTCTTCTCTGTCTGCCTGGTAATTCTACTCAAGTTTTAATACTTACGTGATACATGACCTTTCTTTCTCATTCTTTTTCACTTCCTTCTTAGAATTTACCATTCCCTCTTTTATGCTTCCTATTGTATTTTATCAAAGACCTATAAAATATTATTGTATTGCTTACCATGTTAATCTCCTTCTGTCAAAACCACATTAATTCACTGAAGTGGTACCTACCTTTTAGTGTTTTTGTGATGATTAAATGAGATGGTTTATGTAAAACATTTGGCACATTGTCTGGCTCAATTATTTCCTGTTTCAACTATTACAGTGGCTATTATAACAACAATAGCAATAGCAAACCTATCTCTTTTGTGTCCATACCATTTATTTTTCTTTGCAATTACATTCTGACTTTTAAATCTAAAGTTATTGTCCCACCTCTGATCTGGATCTCATTTTACCTATCTGCCCATTGTACTCTCACTCTACTACTCCACTGAAACAGTTCTTAACAAGTTTCTCAAAAACGCCCTTGCTGCTAAATAAGTTTAGTATTTGGCATTGCTGAACATGCTGTCCTTGTAGAAACATGGTCATGCGGTAATTTCCATACCCTCCTGGTTTTCTTCCTATTACACAACAATTATTTGTTTTTTAAAAAAAGAATGTGTACCATCTTCAATAGTGTATAGGCTGGCTGTCTGTTTTCATTCATATCCAATTCTTTCCACAGTTCAAATTCAAATACGTATTGATCCAGTAATTATTTTCTGAGTGAATGAACTCAGGTTAGAATCACGTCAATTCTCTTTTCATTGTTTCTTTGATTTTGTCTTATAAATGTATGTAAAGAAATAGATAGCTAATATTAGGTAACATTAAATTAGCTTAAAGAAAGATGTCTTTTATTCCTAAATTGTTTTGTTACATTTTACAAGTATTAGAGCACCATTATATGACATCCATACCACATTTCACAGGTATTCTCTTTTTTATTTTAGACTGCAAATGAACACTGGACTCCATGCATATTAAATGAAGCAGACAAAATTATATACAAGGTATTATATTGGAATAAAAATTTTTGTTAGTTTCCTAGATACAGTTAATTTATTTTCTTGAAGAAACATTGATGGAGCAGAACGTGCCATTGGAGTGTGATTTAAAAGTCTAGGGTCTAGTTTTGGCCCTGCTACTTAGTGTGTGACCCTCTGTAATCACTTACCAGTTCTGAGATATAGGTTCTTTAGCTATCAAGTAAAGATACAGGATACAGTTAATAGGTCCCAAATGGTACTTTATGAACATTAGATATTGAGATATTTTTAGATGTTATAGAAAAAATATTCTCTGATCAAGTAAGATTATTGATTAAAGTACTAAGCTATACATAATTAAACAGGTATGTTTCATTTTATTTTAAACTATAGAGCTTTAAATATGTTAACAAACACTGACTCTCCAAGAGGGATATTTAGTATGTAGCTTTCCCACCTTGTTGACCATGGACTCCTCTGCTACCACCTGTTTTCAGGAAACAGCTATTCGTATCTGCTGGAAGGATCATGTCTTTTTTTTTTTAGCAAAATGTTTACAGGGTTTGTTAAATACTAAATTCTCAATAAATATTTGATAATTGAATGAATGAGTTCCTTGGAAATAGTGTTCTTGAAAGCACAATTTAGCAAATGCTAGACTTTATAAAGTCTGAATAACATGAATATATTTTCCCCTCATTTTCTAGTATTTTCTTTACTTTAAAAATTCAAAATGGCATTTGGGTAATTTTGGAGTGGTGAACAGAATAATCTTTTAAAATTGATTCATAATTTCAATGTGTTGATTGCTTGATCTCTTTTCATTTTTCTCTTGTAGCTTATACGACTTGATAGTCTTAGCGCATACTGGAATGTAAACTGCAGCATGTCTTACCAGAGATCAAGGGAACAGATTTTGGTAATATTAATGTATACTTGGAAGAGCTAACTTCACTCCCGCTCCCTAAATTTGTTTAATATAAGAGGGCGTTCATGAGGACAGGATATCAGCCATTTGTTTAACTTGTATTTCGCTAAATCAGAAATATGAAAAACATCCTTTCAAATCCACTATGTGTCTTCAGAAAAGCAGTTTTGTTTTTGAAGATCTTTGTGAAATCATTCACTGGACAGTGACATCAGAGTCCATGGTATTAAATTAAAACTGTATTTATGCTTTTTTACATTCTCATTTTGATGATATTCTTGTCACATTTTGATATTTCGTATTACAATGATTAAAAATATTATAAAGATAATATTTCTCAGATATAAAACATGTATCTTTGACAAATGTTTTAGACATTTGTTATGGTGATTTTCTGAATAGTAGAAGATTAATTCAAAACTTCAATGTGCTAAATCAATCTTAGCCATGTTTGTTTACTTAGAGGATAAAGAAAGAACAATTGAATTTTTAGAACTGGATAAATTTCAATCTTCCATCTTGTATTTCTCAGAAAGATACTGTAACGTATGATTTGCCTTTGACTAGAATGTGTCTGAAATCCTAATGTATGGATATACATATATGTGCATTTTTTCAGAGTCAGAGGGGACATACTACAAGGTTGTTTGTAGACATACCGAATTCTTAAAATTATCTGCTTCTGTGTCTTTATACTTGTAAATAATACTCAGTGTGTTTTTCTTATTGACTACTAGTAACAGAGAAACAAAGATATTAATGTAAGAACCAAGTTTTGTGTGTGTGTGCATGTGTGTGACTGAATATATGTGCATTTTCTTTTTCATTCTTATTCAAATTTTTTGTTTAGGATCAGCTGAAAAATGAAATTCTTACAAGTGGAAATATACCCCCAAATTATCAATACAGTAAGTAATAGTAAAAGTTTATTTCATGTTATAGGAAGAAACATAGAAGTAAATATATTATTTTAAAATACTTTTCTGATAACATTACTTAGTCAAACAAAGTATATTAATTTTATACTTTACTATTATGATACAGCATGTTTGGGTTATAACTAATTATTTAGGAATAGATCGTAATACACACACCACTGGAGAATAGCAGATAGAGAAGGGCAGTGTAGCTGTAGTTCATTCCCTACAGCTAACCTTCTTTGAATTCCATGTATTCTTCTTAGCTTGCTGTTGTATTCTTTGTTTTAGGATTTAGGTTTTCTTTCTTTCTTTTTTCAAAAAGTAACCAAATCTCTGAGATTCTGGTATTCAGGTCACCCTTATGTTACTACTGCAGTGTAAACGTAATCCTGCCACTCTAGAGAATTCTTTTTCTGAGCTTTTCTATTTCTTGGCAGCCTCACCTTTATTTTACAACTAGATCTCTAACACAGCTTCCTGCTTATTTGTTTATTTTTTCCATCTGTTTTCTTTATTTTAGTTTCATGCTATTGAAGCTACGGGTTTGTTTTTATTTATTATACCCCTTTATGGTTGTTCTCAGCTTTCATACTCAGGTTGTTCCATATTACTCTGGTTCACTGTTGTTTTCTTCATGTTCTTTTATAACTAATTGAATTGATGCTGGATAATAGTTGGCACTTATGTTACACAGATCCCTACATTTTATGATGATAAAACTTTCAAGTGCTGCTAGTTTGTGAAAGCATTTAGGTTCATTGATGGTAAAAAAATAGTTAAGGAAAATCTACAATTTCATTCTTAGGCATTTTCCATTTATAACTAGCCTTTAAAGCCATTGAAAATTTTGTACAATCTTATGCAAACATATTTTTATATGGTAATTACCAGTTTTTATAGTTTTTTTTTTTTTACCAGTTTTTATAGTTTTGATATTATTCACAGTTAAAATTTATCACCTTGCATTACCCTGTCATCTTCCCTAACACACCTTTTTATGTTACTTCTCAACCCGAGGATTATTTTCTTTAGTTGATTCTAAGGTTATGTATGTAATGATAATTTTGAAAATAATAAAGAGATGAGCAGATTCTTTTTTTGGAATGAATTTTATTCATGATCGTGTTACTAAATTTTGCTAGTGATTAAATAAGACAGAAATTTATCAGATCTTATTTCCTTTTTTGTATTAGTATTTTTAATGAATAATAAAATCATTAAATGTTTTGCAGCAAGGAAGAGAAATCTAATTTTATGCAGACTGTAAATAACCAAGAGTAGATTGTTGTCTCTTTTATACATTTCTTACCTAGAAGCATAGGACTCCAATTTCCTCCTTGGAGATTTCGCTTTAACCATTGAGGTTATTATTATGCATATAAGTAGAAGCTTAAATTGCTTAAATATTTTTTGGTAGTAATTTTGTTACACACGTTTTTGATCATTTTTCTTCTAGAATAACAGTTTTCTCGTAATTATTTATACTTGTTTATATGTAAAAGCATATAAACATATCTTATGTCTTCCCATGTAATACAAGTTTTCCAGCCAATATCAGCCTCTGCAAAACTCTACATGAATCCTTATGCAGAATCAGAGCTCAAAACACCCAAACTGGATTGGAACATAGAAATACAAAATATTGCCATTGAACTGACCAAACCTCAGGTATGATTCACGTGGATATTTCCAGCTTTGATTAACCTTGAATCTTGACTGCTTTTATTTGTGATTATTACTTCTCTAGTGGTTGGTGATTTTTTGGGGTTCGTTATGTTGAGATTTGACTGTTTAAAAATTTTCGTTTTAAAGAAAATGAATTTCAAATTTAAGAAGTAGTTTTTAAAAATTTTGTCTTGTCTTTTCCTAAATTGTGGAGAATCATATCAAACTGTAGGGAAGGAAATTATTTCCATTTGGCTCACAATTGTTGATGGAAGATTTATTCTTTTTTTTTCTTTTTTTTGTTTTTTGAGACGGAGTCTCACTCTGTCGCTCAGGCTGAAGAGCAGTGGTGCAATTTCAGCTCACTGCAAGCTCCGCCTCCTGGGTTCACGCCATTCTCCTGCCTCAGCCTCCCAAGTAGCTGGGACTATAGGCGCCCACCACCACGCTCGGCTAATTTTTTTGTATTTTTTAGTAGAGACCGGTTTCACTGTGTTAGCCAGGATGGTCTCGATCTCCTGACCTTGTGATCTGCCCACCTCGGCCTCCCAAAGTGCTGGGATTACAGGCGTGAGCCACCATGCCTGGCCTGTTGATGGAAGATTTTAATGTGTTTTTCCCTCCTCAGTTTTTAATGGAAGGCACTCTTATTAAATATTGTTCCTTTAATTTTTAGAACAGCAATGTTGGCAGCTTTTTCCACTATTTGTTTCCCAAGCATGGTTATGTGCCCCGAGAGTTGGGGTGACAGGCTTGGTGAACTGGAAGTGAAAGGAGGACAGGAGATTTAGCTAATTGAGCTTTTTTCTACAATTCTGTTCAATAAAAATGTAATGCAAGTTGTAATTTTATATTTTCTTGTAGCTGTGTTAACCATGTAAAAAGAAAAAGGTGAAATTAACTTTAATAATACATTTCATTTAACTTAATATTTCCAAAATATTAATCATATCAACATGTAATAAATGTAAAAAGTTGTAATGAGACATTTTACATCCCTTAAAATACATTTAAGTTCAGACTAGACACATTTCAAGTGATGAACAGCCGCATGGTAGGTAACCTTTCGTTAGAACTGCATTGGGAAAAATTAGAGAGGAGGAAGCTAGACTTGCCTCTGTTTAAAAATCTTCTCTGGTTTTGTGCTGCCTCTGGGTGTATGTTTCCCTCCATTTGAGCTCTTTGTCAGATCTACACAGAGTTGCTGTGTTGATGGTAAGATGGCTACTTAAATAGCTTTATCTTCCTTTGGTCATGCAAATAATTTTTGCAGTAATCTCAAAATCAGCCCATAGATAGCTACTGCTGAAACGATGGTCCAGAGGAAAAATATATAGTCTTAGAAACAGGCATATTTTATATCATAATTTACAGATACCATATTTCATTGTTTCTAAGATATTAATTTAGTTTACATTTTAACATCTGAAAATAGGATTATATATTGGTGATAACACAATTTAATTAACAGCAGTTTGCTTTTATAGTAGAACCTAAAATTACAACTTAAAATTGATAGTGTCTTAAATTTGATGAACTGTAGTTTACTTATAATTGATAGCATCTTAAATTTGATGAAATATAGTATATTATTGGGCTAACAGGCAACATTGTTCAGGGAATTTGGAGTCTCACTAGTCTGAAAAATAGAATGAAATTTAGTCTTTATTTATATGTACAATGTAATAAATATAATTTTATTTTTGTTTTAACAGTACTTAAGTATGATTGACCTTTTGGAGTCAGTGGATTATATGGTTAGGAATGCGCCTTATAGGAAATACAAGCCTTATTTACCACTTCATACCAATGGTCGACGATGGTAAGTTAGAATTTGTTTTTTGTTTTGTGAGGAACATATAATCATATATTTAGTTACTGTCAGAGTTAAGCAACTTTCAAAAGCCAAGTAATTCAACCACTTTAAAAAAAGAGACAAGAGTATTAAAAGACAAATAGTAAATATATTGATTACTTATAAAAACAGCCTTCACTTCTTTTGTATGTCCGTATTACTTTTTTCATATGAACATCCACTTGTATTTCTGCTCCTAGTTTCCCAAATTCCTTTTTTTTTTTTGAGATAGAGTCTTGCTCTGACCCCATGCTGGAGTGCTGTGGCACGATCTTGGCTCACTGCAACCTCTGCCTCCCCGGTTCAGGCGATTCTCCTGCCTCAGCTTCCCACGTAGCTGGGACTACAGGTGTGTGCCACCACGCCCAGCTAATTTTTGTATTTTTATTTTTTTGAGATAGAGTCTTGCTCTGTCACCCAGGCTGGAGTGCAGTGATGTGATCTCGGCTCATTGCAACCTCCGCCTCCAGGGTTCAAGCAACTCCCTGCCTCAGCCTCCCAAGTAACTGAGATTACAGGCGCCCACCACCACGCCCAGCTAATTTTTGTATTTTTAGTAGAGACGGGGTTTCAGCATCTTGACATCTTGAACTCCTGACCTTGTGATCCACTCTCCCCGGCCTCCCAAAGTGTTGGGATTACAGGCGTAAGCCACTGCACCCAGCCTAATTTTTGTATTTTTAGTAGAGATGGGGTTTCTCCATGTTGACCAGGATGGTCTCAGTCTCTTGACCTCGTGATCTGCCCGCCTTGGCCTCTCAAAGTGCTGGGATTACAGATGTGAGCCGCTGCACCCGGCTGGTTCCCAGATTCTTAACATTTAAGACATTCAACATTTTTCTAAAAGTTTTATCGCTTATCAGTCACCCACGTAGACTCAGTGTTATAACCATACTGGAATACTATTTCCTACGTGTCATTTTGTGCCTTTTGGATTTTGCTTTGGCAAACTCTCTTCCTTAAATGTTTTCTTATATCTAAGTCTTATTTAAGTCAGACAATTTTACTGGAAATTGCTGAGCTCTTATAGGAAGAGAGTTAAGAAGAACAAAAAATTTAACAGTGTAAGTTCTAAAAAGTCAAGACTTTTCCTGTTTTGTCTTAAACCTTTATATTCACATTTATGTTAACAAAATTTGATTTTCAGGTGGAAATATGCAATTGACTCTGTTCTTGAAGTTCATATAAGAAGGTATACACAGATGTGGTCATGGAGTAATATAAAAAAGCACAGGCAGTTACTCAAGAGTTATAAAATTGCCTACAAAAACAAGTTAACACAGTCTAAAGTCTCAGAAGAAATACAGAAAGAAATTCAGGTATATTTTGCATATATATTAGTGAGAACTATTATTTGTCTAATCATCCTTTAATATTCTTCTGCATGTAATTTGAATCAAAAAATAATTTTAGGAAGAACAGAATTCACCTCTTTTTGAGAGAGAATTATATGGGAAAATGCAGAATTTTTTTTTCCAGTTTTTCTTCTTTAAAAAAACTTTTTTCCCCATGCTAATATCAGATAAAATAAGGTTACTGTAAACGATTTGGGAAACGTGTCTGGTTTTTATTATAATGTTTAGAAAGTCAGTATCAGAGCTGTTTAAATATGTGTTTATTAGATAGCTATATCTTGTTTTGTTAGTAAACATCCTGTATTTATATGGTAGTAGCTTTTCAAAATGCTTCAAATATTATTTATAAAAAACTTTTACTTCTTGGGAAAGAAGAGGTCTTATCTACCCCCGTTTAAAAGTTAGAAACACGGCTGGGCGCGGTAGCTCACACCTGTAATCCCAGCACTTTGGGAGGCTGAGGTAGGCAGATCACCTGAGGTCAGGAATTGGAAACCAGCCTGGCCAACATGGTGAAACTCTGTCTCTACTAAAAATATTTTAAAAATTAGCTGGGCGTGGTGGTGGGCGTCTGTAATCCCAGCTACTCGGGGGGCTGAGACAGGAAATTGCTTGAACCTGGAGGTGGAGGTTGCAGTGAGCCGAGATCCCGCCATTGCATTCCAGCCTGGGCAACAAGAGCAAA